>NC_058025.1:11756405-12487550 GCF_019176455.1 Solea senegalensis | reverse complement strand
GAAACTCAATACAGGCAGACGGAGCTGCACTCGTCAGCTAGCAGCAGGGCCGTACAGTGTCCCGTGAGGCTATGACTAAGTCAATTCGGTGTCAGTGTAGCATCACACCTCGCAGACCTGTTGCCAGGCTAATATGTCGTGCTAATATGTCTCTCCATATGAATTACAAGGCAGTGAAAGGAACCCAGATGCAATAAGTATAGATTTGCTAATGTCTGTGTTCTTTCTGAGTCTTGTTGGAATGGGGGGAGGAAGGAGGAGGAGGAGGAGGAGGGGCAATGATAGTAATAGCTGTTAACAGGGTGTCTGGCTCTGGCTTGGAGGTGATATGGGCGCACACAGACTTCTGGGATTTCTGAGGAGCTCTGGGAAATAAACTCTCTTCTCCGCCACAGAGGAAAATCGGAAGGAATGAGAGAGATAACATTGCAATAATTATTAGAAAAGGACAAGAGCGCCACGGGCTGTTCATGCCCTACTTTTTTTCTGACTATTGATCAACCTGGAGGGCCAAAGGTGTTTGGGTCAGAGGTCTAGAAGCCCTTACCTTGTCTGCTGTCTGTCTGTGTGTTAATATGTGGACCTATCGATTTGCATTGTACTTGTGTAGCTGCTCAGTGTGTAGGCCAAAGCGCCTGACAGATGCAGAGTGGGATGAGAGCAGAGCTTGGAAAGCGAATGAAAGGAAAAGGTGGGAGAAAAGGTGAGCGTGTGGTCAAATGGGGGCGTAATTAGGAACCATGTTACCACTAAACTCTATATATTGATCAGAGATAATTCACATGCACCATATCTTCCCCTCAGCAAATGTGCCTCGGTGCTTTAATAATTCATGCTGCATATAACTCTGGTTCATTGCTGCCCGACATGCCTGTTAGCCTGATCCCAAACCTTTACTTTCTTTAAGAAATCTGTATGTCTGAGTAAACTAGTATTTAAAACCCCCGTTCCATAAATGGGAAATGCCCATTTTTTTTTTTTTTTTTTTTTAAGTAAATCATCCTATTTATGAAAGACAGGGACGTTAGCGAGGATACACACAGAAGTTTAATTTTGTAGCACTGTAACATACAGACCTTTTTTTTTTAACCAGTTTTCCAACAAACTTTTATCACATCAGTAGATTTGAACACTAGTTCAGACAGACACCTGACAAAGAACATGAATAACATATGCTTTATTACACACACACACACACACACAGGCCATATTTGCCATTGGCAATCCCTGCAGGCAGATCTGGAGTGTGTGCCAGCAGCCTGCTGAGTGAGTAGGCCAGTGAGCCCCTTACCCAGCGCTGGGTACTACGCTGAGCTGCTTTGATGTATGTGTGTGTGAGGCTTTGAGTGTGTAGTTGGAGGTCAGTGGAACAGCAGAGGGACTGTGTAATCCTCAGACATGCCTGTGGAAAAATACAAGGATGAACTAAAAACTTAAGGCTCAGAGGAGCAGTCAGTGTGTCCACAGGTTCATGTGCAGGGTGTGTGGCGACACACACACACACACACACACACACACACACACACACACAGTTACACATAATTGAGATGCATTACAGTGTTCAGAGTCAGTCTCCCTTGTGAGGTTTCTGGCTTGGTGACACTAATTCTTGAAAGGCTATGTCACTGGCAGAGTGGTGTTCTTGCCATGTAAGGTGCAGTTCTTAACTAAAACGCACACACACACACACACACACAGGTCCAGGTACTTTAACACAGCTTGATTTTGCCACTGGAACACAGGACTACAGTACGAGTGTGTCTTACATTTCCTTTCGTCTGAAGAGATGCTGAATCTCAAACAGTGATAGGATCCCGGTCTGTTGATCATTAGATTTTGGCAGAGTGACCCGCAGCCACATGTGCGAGGGGTAGCAATACAATACAACTAATGTGCATGAAAGTCGCGTGTGTGTGTGTGTGTGTGTGTGTGTAAGTGTCCTCATATGTTACGTTATGTGGGGTCTTGAGAAGATGAAGAAGAGTTTCAGCCACAGGTCTGATGTGAGCTCTGCAAAACTATTAAGCAACAAAACCATATAGTGGTCAGTTCATCTTCTGATTGTCAAATCGCCCATTTGACTGCTGTGAATTTCCCCGCTTAACCCTTGAGATACTTGCTAATGGCTCTCACAGTGGAATTATTTACTACACATGGCAGGGGGACTAATGGGTCAAATTGTGTGTGTGTGTGTGTGTGTCCCCTGTAGTCATTGTGAATGAAAGGGAATGATGGAATCATTGAAGCACACAGTGAGAGAAGAGGAGAAAGGAGAGGGGGACTGAAGGAGGAGGACTGAGTGGTGCTTGCTAAAGTGAAAAATCATGCCATGGTGCAGAGGGGCCTGGTTTTGTCCTCGGGGAGAAGTGACTACATCTCTGCTGGCACTCAAGTGCTCTTAAATACTCTCCCTTTTCTCCATCCCCCTGTCACCCTAACCCATGCCTACCTCTATCTATACCTCCCCAACCTCTCCATCCCTCTTTCTCTTCCTTCCCTTGTTCTCCCTTGGCCCAGTGCAGGGACAAATGGCTATTTGCTGTACAAGTCCCACAACATGTTTGTATCTCTGCTCGTACTCGTCGCTAACAGTGAACAAACACAGGGTAGACCCGTCCTTTATCTGCAAATTGCTCCCCAGATCACAAAAGCCAAGTGAATGGAGATATCAACAAAAGACAAGAGGCCGGAACACTTGTCTTTAATTCACTCAGGACCAGGGACAGTCATTGTGTGTGTCTTTGAATGTGTGTGTGTTGTCTGAAGTAAACAGACAACACATGTCACCACATTTAACCCTTTTTTTTTTAAATGTGTAGTTATAGCATATGTGCAGTAATTGTGATAGTGAGTATGACGGGTGGGAAATACAAATGATCAACTCACACTCAGAGATGCTGTTCATGTGGAGACAAAGGGCTCACGTCTTGATTTAGCTGGAGCTGAAGTGAGCAGCGCGGAGATGAAGGCTGTCTGCGGTACAGGAATCAACAGTGCTGCTAACAGTCGCCTGCTGGGGTTAACCAGGCACTTGCCATCACATTCACAATGCAGATGAAACACAGTAGCAGACGAGCCTTTCATTCTCACACCAGTTATAGCAGCCTCTCTGTCAGAAGCACAACGCTGAACCTCCGTGTGTGTGTGTGTACAGGAGTGCATGCATCATAGACATATCCCCCAATTAGCACAAGGGAGTCCTGGGGGCAATCAGAAGTGAGGTTAATGAGAGGGGGAGAGAGCGGAATAGACAAGGTAGGGGTGTAACATGCATCAGCCTGCACTCATGCTCCAGTGTAACACACACGTTATCACCCATAAGCCCTTTCATCCTCGTGACACCCGGTGACATTTTCACACGTGCCGTACGTACAGTACATGACAGTAAGTGCATGACAGAGTCCCCGTGTCCGTGTCCGCTTTTGTCTCGTATCATGTCTCCCTCCACATGTCTCGCTCCTTGGAAGGCCCAGATGTGACAGCATGCTTCCCATATCAGACACGACTTGGCACGCTGGGATAAAAAAACAACAAAACAAGACGCGGGGAGGGAGCGAGACAGAGCTGCCACAGTGGTCTTGGCATCTGTCTGTTCTCGAGTGGTGTGCAGCGACGCTGGGGGGGGGCCGGGGGGAAAAGCACACTCTGCCAGATGTCATTGCAGAACATTGCTGGGGCAGTGTGCACATCACCACAGTGTACTTCATCCTCTCAGAACGGGTTCACTTTGTTTCACAGAAAATGAAATAACATTTTCAATTATTGAAACTGTCCACTGGCTCGATGATGTCTTGTGGCTCCTGGCACACATGCTCTCCACATGGATTGGCAGAACACTGACTAGTAGCATAGTTTGTGCATTTTAAAAGGATAACTCAATTTGTGTTCATTTGTAGAGTGATGGAGCATATTTAGCCTCAAATGGACAGTCGGTATCAGCAGAAAAAATGACTTCAAAGAATCAAAGTGACTGACATCAGTCCTGGATTTTGGTCAATAATTATTATTATGCCACAATTACTGCTCAGTAACTGAACATGTATGTGAAATTACTCCAAGTATTGGCAATTCTGTGTCTTGTGTGTGTGTGTGCGTGTGTGTTGCAGCATCATATTGCAGTCGCACGGCCTGTGCACTCGCTCTCTGTGTCTAGTGTCTCAGAGGAAATGTGTCAGGAACGGTGGCTCATGTGGCCGCCACGGAGAGAAGAGGATCGTGCATTATTTAAAAGAGTGCTGCCATTAGAGACATTTATGCAGTAGAATGATCACATTATGGCACACACACACACACACACACAGGCCTTATAGCTTTGATGCCCTTTTTCCAGGATTATATTGACGCACTGTGAGGGCACTCTGGTTACAAACATCTTCAGCTGACTCCATATTATACTGTCAGAGTTGTGTTATAGTTTCCCTTCGTTTCACACTTTCCCACCGCTGCCAAAACAGGACTCTAGGGTCACGTTCATCCAAGCAAAATACTGAGGGTTTTTTTTTGTTTTTTTGTCCAGAGATTAAAGATGCTGGCTTCAAGTGAACCTCACATTTTTTTTGTCTGTCACTTTTTCATGTCACATGGGGAATACAAGTAATTTTCTCCCACATCTCCGAGCACAGCTACCTCTCTCTCTCTCTCTCTCTCCCCCACTTCTTGTCTTCTGGCTCGCTTCTGTACCTCTCACCCGTTAACAATAATGCTCGGGGCCAACACAGATGTAAGAAGTAACAGCGACGCACAGAGAAGAAAAGATGAGCGGAAAAAAAAAAAGACAGAAGATGAGAGAAAGGGAAACAGACGGGTAACGCTGCTCACAAGCATCACTTGTCAATTTACAGCCGTTGCTCCCTGAACCGCACCATATAAATTTCCAGCGTGACATCCGTTTCTACTGCTTCCAAGCCGATTCGGGCTTTGTCCCACCAGATCTCCTCCCCAGACACATACTTGGAAACTTTAAGTACAGACATTGTGCCAGATGTAGTCTGCCTTTACTTTTATTTATTATTTTTTCAGGTTTTGAAATGTTGACTTTTGTCTGTATTGGAATGAGTTTGAGGGAATGAGAATGGATGGGGTAACGTCTCAGAGGGGCTGCTTTGGTGTATTTGATGTGGCCGCTGCCATGCACGTATGCGCACACACATGCAGTGACATGCATTGGAGTAGATTATGAGTGTGTGTGTGTGTGTGTGTGTCGGTGGGTTGAGGATGAACAGAAGGGCCAAAGAGCACCGGGGGATGTTGAGTATCCAGTGCAGGAGCGAGAGTAGCTTGGCACTGTTCATCTTTGAGTGATGGCAGCACTTCAGGGTTGAGACATGACCTCCCTTTAATCTCTCTATCCTTAGACATGAAAATGGAAGAGAAAAGTCCAAGAGTAGAGTGACTGTGGGGACCCAAGCAGAACCTTCCTGCTGAGTTCTGCACCAGATTGATTTTATTATTTCAGTTTATTTTAGTTTTACTTCATATCACTTTAAAAAAGAAAGAAGAGATATAGGCACACGGCGGATGGCAAACACAGAAAAGGAGTTGTGAGTCGCAGTGAATGTGACTTGTGTCTGCCTGCATATGAATACTGCATTGCTATTTTTTTTTATAACAAGTACATGTGACCCACAGCAAGTCCGTCTTAAAATTAGACCCATGTCAAAATAGCATTAATGACTTGCTCAAAATGATTTGAAACACGGTATCAGCCTTGCAGCCAAGACATGAATTTGCAAAGAAAACACGGCCTCTGAAGAGTATAAGCTGTGGCGCTCGCACTAATAATACACGATAGCATTATAAGTGCAACACCTGTTTCAACTTAAAAAGTAGAGGCCAGTAGCAAGATTAGCAAAAACATGCCCATAAAGGGAAAAGGTGACTGGGCCTACGCTCTGATAACAACAGAAAAAAAACGGCCTCGGTCCTGCATTTATTTTCAAAGAGCTGAAGGAACTGATGTGGTCATAATGCTGAGGAATTCATTCCTCTGCTGCACAAAGGCAAGCGTCTGTCACTCAGCCAGGGAAAAGGGTCTATTTTTAGATGATTTGTCCAGATGAAAAATGGACAGATTTTTTGTTGATTATTGATCTGTGTCCGCTACACACACACACTGGCAGGCTCAAGGCTTTAACGATAATAAGCGGTTTATGAGATTTCATTTCACTTAAGAGGCAAAACATAATTGTTACTACTAAAGATAACACACAGAGTATTTCACACAGACACTCTCAGTGTTCACACCTGGGAATTGGGAAAATCAGTAGAATCTGAGGAAATTCCTTTCCAGAGGGACACTGGGTGTACAGCTCAAAGTACTAAGGAGACTTGATCCAGGAGTAATCCCAAGAAATTTACCGCCGTAATTAGGTCTGTCAGCTCGGCAAAGTGGGAAAACGCTTTGTACTGTGTCACCTCGGCAGGTTGGATTTTTGTCAGGGATCAAGATTGGAGACAGCGAGTCGGCCGCACTGCTCCACAAAGGTGTGATCCAGTGCTTAATGTGGAACAACGGTGCTGACAAAGCCACTGTTGAATTGTCAGAGCTCTTTGGCACATTGTTCGGAGGCTTGCTGTGATCATATTGTCAGATACATTTCCGATGTGCACGCCGGGGCGGCCGGTGGCAAAGATCTTGACAGGAAGTCAGTGTGAGGGGTTTAGCACCTCGTGCCGAGGTTGGCAGTCTCCAGCACTATGCAGTGAGCGGTTAGTGCTGCAACACTGGCAAATGGTGGTGACACACACACACACACACACACACACACACACACACACAGAACTCTGCTCTACAACTGGCACTACACAAACACAACTGCACGCTCATACACACACAGCCACGCGACTGTGGTCTCGCAGTAATAGCTTTGTATCTCTTGGGCCCTCAGCTGCGCGTTCCTGCGCTTATCTTTGTTTATGTGGAGGGTAGATCATTGTGTACAACTGTGTGTGTGTGTGTGTGTGCACAAACTCTTGCAACAAGGTTGTTTAAAGTGCACGTGTGAGTAAGAATGCAAGTGTGTGCGCGCGCGTGTGTGTGTGTGTGTGTCAGGGAGGCGATAAGGCAGTGCCTGGCACCAAAGCACCAGTTGGCATCGAGCCTTAGATCTTGAAGATGAGGGAGAGAGATACTTGGCTATGTGTGAATGTAAACACACACACACACACACACACACACACACACACACACAAAAGCCATAGGTTAGGTGGAGACAACACTGAGTAGAGCAGGTACACGTGCCCACGCCTGTGTAAGTGTGTACTTGCTCACTGAGGTCAGTCACCTGTAGCGGTCTATTGATCCTCCGTCTTCAGAAAGCCCCGTTGTCTTTGTTGATTACAGTGTTTTCCTTCCAACACACACACACACACACACACATTTTCAAGGTAGCGTTGTAGGAGGCTACAACGTAGATCTGCATCCTCTGCAAAAACGAGATGCCTTTGGAATGCCACTGGCAGGCGGAGCAGGGAGTGCTGGGAACTGATGCATCACCGAGTGCTAAACCATCATTTCTGGTGACCCTATATCATATCCTGTCTGCTCAGCCCACAGAGAGCAGTGTGCCAGTGACAGCACGACTGACTTGGTGGTCCCAGCACTCAGCCACTTACCCATTTAATAAGACAGTATTTAAGAGTTCGGAGCCAAGCACATGCACGGTGCTGGTACAGATTTTTTCCTTTTTTTCCCCCCTTAACTTTTACAAGAGCCCTTTTTGTCGGAGGCTCCGAGGCTGGCATTTACCAAGGCTGTGAGTGTCTTTTAGGCATCCATTTATTATCCATTTATTACTATTATTAGTCCCCTTTTCTTTCTCTCTCTCTCTCTCTTGCTCCTGCACCTCAGTGAAACTCTAATAAACAATCAGGGTAGCACCATGCTGAGATGCCCTGTAATGGGCTCCTAATTAGCCACTCCAAACACAGAGAGCGGCTGCTTCACGCCTCGTTTTCTGCACTCATCTGCGCAAAACTGGATGAATTGACTCCATTTGCTCGCCACTTAATGCACTGATTGTTTATTGGCGTGCCCGGGAATAAAAACAAACAAACACACAAAAAATGGCTCTGAGTTTGCAATGCATGCTAATACTAATCACCATTAAAAACAGCCTGACCTATAATGCAATTCAACTGAGTTGGAACTTTCTCGGGCCGAGGCTTCACTCGGCTTCTTCCCTCATTACTGCCTCCTCCTCCATCCACCTCTCCTCTCCTCTCCTCTCCTCTCCTCTCCTGTCCGAGGTGAAGTGAAGCTGGACCAATTGGTGGAGGAAGTGTCTGTGTCTTTCTTTAGACCATACAAAGAAGCAGAGGGAGTGTGGGTAGGTGGATGACCGGGGATAGTCATCACCTCCTCCTCCTCTTCACACCTGCATGACAGGTCATCCTGCTTAATAAAAGCACTCATGCACAACATGTCAGAGAGGAGGGAGATAATGAAAGTGGAGAGAGGAGAGGCAAGAGGGTGAGGGTCTTGACTTGTGTGCGTTTACTAAACTGAGAGGTCCCGTTATGTTTCATCAGCTGTTCTGGAGTGAGTTCCACAGGTGTGCTCACACTGGTGACGGTTCAGGATGGGGTCAGTGAACCCTTTTAAACGGTCATGCCGTGGCACACAGGGCGGTACAGTGCAGCCCTGTGTCCCTCTGCCAATGACACCACAGCATCATGTCGAAACACAGGAAGTCAAACACAGCTGGAGACGGTGATAGACACGCAGCACAGCACAGCCACAGCGGTCACCAGTGTGTGTGTGTGTGTGTGTGTGTGAGGTCCTTCAGTGCGTGTCACGCTCCTCTACCTCCACCCGTCTGCCGAGCTCATTTCCTCCACAAGCTGCCTCCCTGCTACTTTATGAGTGAGAGCTTCTGCAGCTCTCACCTCAGGATACACTTCAGTGTCTAAATGTTTCCATTTGTGGGGTAAGTGACACACATTTACTCCCACCGCAGGGCACCTACCCATAACTAACCCTCTTGCGTAGAAGCGGCAGTGAATCATGAACGCGACTGGTTCAAATTCTCAGTATTTTGGGGGTCGTGTGAGTATGCACACTGTGCGACTCACAGACAGTATTTAGATTGAATGTATACTTACAATGGCTTTATTAAGCATCAGTTATAATGTTTGGGACGTTTATGTACTGCATCTACAATAACTGCACATCGCACTCACTCCATGTCTCCGCACTGTGTACCGACCGCTGAGAGTGTCTACAGTCCCAAATTACCACTTATAGTGCACTAGTGATTTCCACCTCACTCCGAACAATTCAGTGTGACAATCAATGCAGGACTAGAATCTCTGGTGCAGATCGATGCGGCGGGATACTGTTAGAAAAACCAGCGCGGCACAAGATCAACACCTTCCCTCACCGTCATTAGTGTCACTGACCTTGAAGTAAAATTCAATTTCCCTCTGCAACAACAAACCCCCATAGCCTCCTGAAAAGCCACTTCAGAATTCAGATGCCATTTCCTCTTGCCGGCACAGTCAAGACAGGATATTATAACTTATGAAAAGGGATATATGAAGCGAGGGTTGCCGACAGATAGAGAGGAATTCTGTTTGAGGAGGTAATTATAACATGGCCCTCTTTGAAAAGGCCAGAGTCAGACTCAGGTAAATAAAAGATCCTGTTCAGGGAATTCCCCCAGGATATGGACTATGTGGGTAAAAGTAGAAAGAACCAGAGGGGTGAGGGTGTTCATGGGGGATGAGGAGAAAGTGTACACCCACTTAATACAAGCAGAAAATTGTCATAATTGTTTAGTTGTCTTGGGGAGAGAAGGACAAACACTGGTGCTTCCCTTTCTTCACTTAGATTTGGAGACATAATGAAGTGAACAGATGGTTTTCTCACATATAGACCACAACTGAATTAAAAGAAGTGCCTTCATGTGTGTGTGTGTGTGTGTGTGTGTTAAGAGTGCAATGGGGGCCATGGGAAGAGATGGAGCGACTGAATCAAACCGGCATCTGTGGTAAAGCTGGAGGATTGGCTACTAGGCTTTGAAGTCGGCCTTATCATGGGGATTTTCGAGGGAAATGGGTGAGAAGGTGGCGCTCATATACTGTGTGTGCTGAGGTTAGTGTGATCAAACCCTTGCTGGGCTCCCGTGGGAGACCCCAGACCTGACCATGTATGTTAAACATCCCATGTTTGCCTCACACAGCATGTGACCTCCGCAGTTCTATTTTATTAGAGCAGAATATTCATGCAATATTTAGATTTGACCATAGGTTATCCACCCATGTGGCCATCGAGCATGTAATAGAGGCATGAAAGAGATTTCTAAATGGGGTGTAATTACTTTGATGTCTCCTTTGAGGAAATTGCACTGTGTTGTTACAACATTCATAATTCTAAACCACTGTCATAAGTTCAGGCCCAATCTGCATGATTTAATATTCAGTATTTACAGAAAAAGATCATTCCTTTGTACACGCATTAGTAAAAAATGTACTCATTTTTAATCAAATAAATAAAGATAAATGAAATAACTGACGCATAACAGCAAAGACAGTGAGAGTAACATGTGACGGTGTACATTTCTGGCGTTTCTGCAGCCCTGCATATTAAACTGTAAAAGCTATTAGTCAACTTTAACCAAACCTCACCTCAAGCATCATGAGTGCAAAATAAAGGAGAATATTAAACAATAAAACACTTCTCTTTGTTCTAAAACTACACTTGACAACGTGTGTATTATGTGTTAAAAGTACATAAAATCAAACAAACTCACAGAAACCTATAAGGCCTCGTTGAATATATGGTAGAATTCAAACAATCCAAATTCAATATAAGTGGAATTATTTCCCAGATTCCTGCATAGAATGTAACCTCTTCATAACCTTGCTTCTGCAGCTTGAATTCATTTGAGTTTTCGGGTTCAGGACTGAGGATTTGGCATGGGCAGAACTTGTGTAAGGAGCTGGCAGTGAGCTTGTGTAAGCTGTGAGATATGTGACAGTGAACGCACTTACACAATTTCTTTCTAATGACACGCATCGCGCGGGGGTCAGTGTTATTTCTTGTCGATGAAGCCATTTTTTTTGTTTGTTGAATACAAAAACATGCAATCAAAAGTGAAGATTTGAATGCTTTGCTGAACCTTTCTCTGACTGATCCTCTGAATCTCAAATCACATCCTTTTATCTGCAGCTTACTTAGAAGGGAGCAGTTGAGAATACGGAGGGAGAAGACACCCTTAAGAGCAACAGGGAGGACAAGTGTGTGTGTGTGTGTGTGTGTGTGTGTGCGGGGGTGGGGGGTAAGAATCACCTTGATTCAGTGCACCGGCTCGCTTTGAAGTGTCTGCAGCCCAGCATGGCCAGCGCAGAGCCAACAGTAAGCCTTCCAGCAAAAACCGAGCCTGACCTCCCCACCAAATCATAACCATATGAACGTAAGAATTTCCACCTTAGGAGAATGCTTTCTCCCCCGTCCATCTCCCAGGGTGAGACATTAAGTAGTGATAACAGAAAACAGGTTCTGAGAGAGGGGAGGCACTGGGAGGTGATGGAGGGTGGAGAGGAGGACAGGAGGAAAATAGAGGTTACAAGTGTGCCGTATGGAGGAGACTGGAGCAGGGGAATGTGTCCAAAAAAATGGAGTTGCATTGAGCCCGACTACCTAAAATGGAAGTTTCTCAGGCGAGGATCAAGAGATACGGTGACCTTCGTGGTTGACAGAGTGAGAGAAAGAAGAGGGAGAAAAGGGAGAGCAGTGAGGCAGTCAAAGGGAGAAAACAAGACAGACATTTTGAAATGTGACTCTAACTCAATAAATAGCATTGTAAACCACCATAGGAAAGCCAAGTGGTACCTTCACTAAGGCCTCAGGACCCACCTGCAACTGGAAATGGTTTCCTGTCTTACACAAACACTGTTGCACCCTAATCCATGTAATTACCTCTCATATTCCACATGTGTAAGTGTACACATGTACAAAATTACAGTCACACGTTGTTGTTTTTTTCTTTTAAATTAGCCCCCCCCCGGCCCTGCCATGCTCATTAGTGAAACAATATGCAGTATTTACACACAAAAAAAAAAAATGTAGACACATCCCCAGAAACATGAGGTAATATTTAAGTCGGTTAATAACTTAAAACACCCTGGTGAGGATGCATCAGCCACTGAAACTCAGTCCTGTGTTTGGGGTAGATGGGTTTGATTTTTGTGGCCGTGTATGCGCCTGATAGTTTGAATAAGAATTCCTCAGAGTGTGTGAGCAATTAGGGTTAGGACTGTTTGTGTGTACAGTGTGAGTGTGTGTGTGCGTGCGTGGCGGTGGTGGGGGTTGTTAGCGGTTCCATCTGGGTCTCCTGGAAGCTGTGTGGAGTCAGGAAAACCACATCTCATAAAAGCGGAGGCAGCCCAATGTTCTACAAGGACAGAACATTACTGAGAATGTCGCTCAGGAAAACCCTGGGCTTTGGCCCATATGTTGGCTGCAAAGCTGTAGCCTATCTCTCTCTCCTCCCTCCCTCCCTCCCTCCCTCCCTCCATCTCTTTCCACCCGTTTTCCCTTTTGCTATTTATTTTTCACTTGGTAAGGGATAAGAAAGAGGAGCGGCGCAAAGTGTGGGAGACGGGGGCAGAGACAGAGAAGCCAGTACTGATAGCAATTCCATCTGTGTGTATCAAACAGAGGAGTGAGCAGTGACAGGCTGTGGGATGGGGTGGAGTCATGGGGGGCATCTGGTGCACATTGGCCGTGGATCTGTCTGGAACCAGCCATGGGAGAGGGAAGAGGAGAGAGATGAGTAGAAGGAGGAAGGGAAGAGGAAAGGATGAAGGGCTGAAGGGTGGAGAAGGGGAAAGTCCTGCCAAAGTGAAGGGCAGAGAATTCTGGCGCTGAATAAACCTGTCTGTTGTTCACATATTGCCTTGGATTGAAAGTGCAGTGAGGGGATAAGGCTGCAGAGACACAAGCATCAATTCACACATAACCATCAGTCGTGACGATCGGCTGGAAAAACAACAGCCGTCGCTTTAATTTAGGCGACTTTTTTTTAGTTTGACTGGTTTTTACTGATCTGGACTCATGTTACCACTCTATGTCTTCAAAAGGGAAATAAAGCATTGCGTTCATTTATTATTTTAGATTTCGTCTCGTAGTATAAATATAGTATAAATGCAAGTATAAGTATATAGTATAAATGCAAACTCTATGCGTTCATCTAAGAAAAACGCCAACTCAGCGGTGAAGCGTCCGCGTTCATTTCGCACACGTATGACGTGTTAGCTGTTATAAAAGAAGCAAATAGAGCAGCACATCTTATGACAGTCTCTGCTGTGTGTGTGTGTGTGTGTATGGAGAATCACATTATGGAATATTTCACAGCACACATTGCACGGTGAAGCACGGTGAAGCAAATTGCAAAGGTCATTCAATAACTTTTAAACCAGAGCTCATGCACAGGCCGTGGAGGTGAATTTTATCTGTAGGTGAATATGAATATTGTAATAAGTGACTACTGTATTTGTACATACACATTTAAAGTGATAAAATAAAAGACAGTAGATTTACTAAGATAAAAAAAAGAGACGCTGACGTAGATTTAGCTGAATATAAAATGTACATAATAACTATAAAACATTTTAGTTACAAAAGGAATGGTTAGTAATAATATAAGGATCAACATTAGGTGTGTGTGTGCAACAAGAATAGTGTATTATACTCTTCATGTTTATGATGCAGTGAATAATGGGAAGGAAATTGCAGGGTTAAGTTTGTCTCAGGTGTTCACGCACATTTATTGATTTTGAACTTTTGACCTAAAAATCTATAATGGCATCTTAGTTCATCGCAGAGAATATGAATGAATTCTACAGAGATATCTAACCTCCACTACAGAGGCTATAATAACACACACACACACACCGCGTGCATCGAAGCTGACGTGGTAAAAGTCGTGAACTCAATTCACTTCAATTCAGTTTTTATTTGTGCAGCGCTGAATCGCAACAGCGCGAGCGGCACGGCGACGAGACAACACTGATAGCTCAGAAATGAATGAAGCGTATACGAGCCATTGCTCCCGGCTATTGTTGTACGTCAGTGTAAGTGTACGGTATGTAGGTGTTTGTCTGAGGAGGAGCAGGTGAGCACGGTAAGAGGCATCTGAACTATCCTCACGGGGGGAAGTGAATCAAAACAGATGTGGTCTGGGTGAGGCTCCACAATCCTGCAGACGGCACATAATGTGGCACATGGAAGATAAACACACAGGCGCTAAACAGCTTCACGCTTAAGGAGGCCGCGTCTAAGTCGGTGTGTGCAAGTGTGAGCTCTGTGGATGAGATCACAGGAACAGAAGAAGTGACAACAGGCCAGTAGACGAAGAAAGAAAGGCCTCTTTTTGCTGGTATTATTCATTATTTTGACGTGCAGTTTTGCCACAAACAGTTCTGTGCAAAAGTCTTTGGACACCAGTAGATTTAGCAATGCTATAATGACATAATAATTTCTCTTAATAAGATAAAGATAAAGAAGATCATTTCTTGGGAATGTGTGTGCAGTATTAAAATAACAGCCTAAATAATGTCACACCTTTTGCATCAGTAAGACTTTTACACATGTGTCACAAAGATAAAGATAAGTTAATGCTCCGATAAGATAAGACGTTATTCTAAGTGTGTTTTCCTTCCTCCTGCACGGCATACAATGACTGGTCAGGCATCACACACACACACACACACAGTCTAAAGTATTTCTTGTTACCATTATTCTTTGTATTATATATTTGAGGCGACGTGAGACGAGGAGAGAAACAGAAGAGTACATTGTGTCCTCAACTTCATTCAGAAATTGCAATTAATAACATAACTCATTAAAAAGACAGTTATTTCAAACCCTAAATCAATTTAAGACGCATTAAATCATGTCCCCTGACGTCAGGGTCCAGAAGGAAAATGTGCTGTCTATCATTATCAATACTAGAGTTTTATTTCTCATTTCGGGCAGCACTGTGGCGGGGAACACACCCCGGCACAAAGTGTTGCCTGTAGGCTCTGAGAAGATGATTGAATTTCATAGTTACTTACAGGCTAATAGGGCTGTACAATGACTACTTATTGTCCTTAAGTGATTGGCTGCTTCTCCGTAGCCGCGGCCCCTTTGAAGCCCTTCTGAGGAGATCTGGAGGATTTAGCCAGTAGCGTGACATGAGGCTGAGCGGTTGAGCAACGGTGTTCCCAACAGCTGACTATTAGAACCAGCTGATAAAAACACAGAGGCCTCAGCTCTGGGAACGGCCCAGCGCTCTAACGTTTACTTAACAGTGGAGTGTTTCATTAAGTTTATCTAGGATTTACACTGAGATCGAATTGTGATTGTGACGCTTCTTTAAATCCTGAAACAGTCTGTTATCGACAAATAAATAAAAAATAATTTGGAGCCGTTCTGATCATTCATAAATGTTTCACTTCTTGGATCACGGAATAAAATAAATCACAAATCATGTTGTGTGGATTAGCTTCAGAGATGTGAAGATTTGCTGCTTCTCTGTTTCCGATTGTTTTAAAAAAAAACATCTATAAATTCATTCATTCATTCATTCATTCATCTGTACGATGATTAGATTTTGTGAAAAGTATAAAACAGATGACACAATAATTCTAAATTGAAAGCATCCTGAGTTCACTCTTTATACTCTCCTTTTTTCTCATTTAGTTAAATCAAGAATATTAATATTTAATGTAACAACACTAAAATATATTATATTATAACCAGAAAATAATAATATAGTCTAAATCCAGTTAATATTATAATTTCTTGAATTTCCTGAAATTAATGGTGAAATAATATTTTACATATATTTTTTATTCTATGTTTCTTAAATACAGAAAAATTATAATTCTAACAATATACCTGTCGCCTCATATACTGTGTGTGTGTGTGTGTGTGTGTGTCTTCAGTGGACTGGGTCTGTGAGCACTTTACTCACAGAAGCTGTTTTCACATACAAACCACTCCCCCTCACCATACACTACACTCTTGGAACACTAAACCATATATGCATACAGATAAGCACATGTTCACACACACACACACACACACACACACAGAGAAAACCACATGCACATGTTAACTCGTGCTTAACTAATTCATTCAGGAACACTTTGGTTTGGGTTTCAACACCAGAAACCTTTGATTGAGAAATGTGTCTGACTGCAATTATCTGGGATGGATGTAGAGAGAGGAAACACACGACGGTGGTTTTTACAGTTTTCTTTTTGTTTTTTTTAATACGTTTTTCTTTTTCCAGCAGAGGGGGTGTAGCCTACAGTGTTGCCGGGGCAGATGTGCGGAGAATGGAGGGGCTTAGATTGTAACTATTGTGCTTCTGAGCAAGACCTCTCAAAATAACTGCACTGCCAAAGATATTTGTGGACGCAGTTGCTGAGAGAGAAATGCTCGCGATCGCCGTGGACTGTGCAGAAAGGCATTTCTGATGCTGGGATGTGGTCCTGACATTGACACGGGTTTACATGTATTTCCGCGGTCACTGACCTGCAGGATGTAGCCCCTGACGTAGTCTCGGAGGGTCCAGCCCAGGCCGTGCAGGATGTGCAGCACCTCTTCTTGCTTGAGCACGGAGAACAGGCGGTCGAGAAGGATCTTGAGCCTGACGGGGACGGCCTGGGTGCCGTACAGCATCAGGCTGCTGATGTCAAACACCACGTTGGACTGAACGATCTCCACCTGGGTCGGGTGGTAGAGGTGCTGGGTGCTGAGCTTGTCCAGAGCTGTGTGGAATGAGTGGGTGACAAAGTGGCGAAAGAATAAAAAAAGAGAGAGAGAGAGAGAGAGAGAGAGCGAGGTTAATGACTATCAAGTTTCTTATTCTCTCACCTCACATTTCCTCTGTAGGCAGCCGCACAGTCAGCACTCGCCGATAATAACACAGTGTGTCTATCAGACAAATGCAGCGGCATTAATGTAATTATCTGCCGTTCTTTTTATTTAATCTAATCTCTCGCTCTTGGACATTTATGCTGCTCTTGCACGTCCTTTTTTACTCCCCTCCTCTGCCTCCTCCTTCTCCACCTGACCCGCGCTCGACCTGCCTGAGGTTCTCTCTTAACCCTAACCTTAACTAGTGGCGCTTGTGACCGCACCGAGCTTGTGTCATGCTTTTTAAGGTATGTTCAAATATATATATATGTCCATCTATCCTTTAGCATGAGTACGGCGAGGCTTCTGTCGTATCTTTTATTTATATCCAGTAGTGTGCGTAACTTGGACTGTAAATAAAACAGGCGCTTTGATTTCACATTTTTTTATCCGAGGAAACATGCAGAGAAGGTGGGAGTAGTTTTCTTTGCTGCCTGAGTAATGGCTGCAGGTCTTTCTGTCAGGATCCACAACAAACTCCAGCTATATGATAAAGTAACCTGAGTGTTGCCCGAGGGGTGAATCTCGGGGTAAAAACGCCTCACTGCTTAGGAAGTGTTGTTGGGAGCAGAGGGAAAGAGGATTGTTATTTGCCCCTTCAAACGCAGCCTCAGTCACCTTTCTGCTCTCTGGCTGTCTGGCACCTGTTCCACTCCCTCTTCTCCCTCCTCGTCTTCCCTTACCTCATACCTCTCTAGCCCTCTGTCCCCCCCCTCCCCTCTTCTCCTGCCTGTCTGGGTGACACCTGGCTGGGTCTCTCTGATGCTGGGATGGCTCTTTTCCTGCTGATGAGGGCTTTGCCTGACAACACAGCGCAGCCAGACACGAACATAATAAAAAATGAAGAACTACTTGTCAGAGTCCCAGCCAATGCCGACATGACATGAAAAGTGGGGGAGAGGAGAGATGAGCGCTTGACAGTTCAGAGGGAGAGATTAAAACATAGTCAATGGGGTCCTGTGCGTTCCGCTGAAGGGCCCGTGGCCTGCTCTTGTGCACACTCAGGCCAAACAGGTGTTTTCTTTTATCTTTTTCCCCTCCTCTTTCTCTTTGTACTTTGTTGTCTCCTCTTCATTTTTTCCTCATACCCATGTGAAAAAGTCACAAGGTGTGGTCTCTTGTCTTTCCAACAGTCTTGATGTGTACGTGTGTGTGTGTGTGTGTGTGTGTGTGTGAGTCTTTTTTTATATCTAAGGTGCAGATTTTAAAATCAGCAGATGAAATACAGAGGCAAACAAAAATATCAAAGCTCTTCTGTTTTGAATCGCTGTACAATTGCAACCACATACAGAGAGAATCTGATCTCTGCTCTTAATAAAAATAGTTCTAAACATATTGTAGTTATGAGAGATTTGGATGCCTTCATGCTACTGGCATCTGAGCTGATTCTCTATTCACGGGAGGGACTATAGGCGGGTCAGGACCTCTCCTCTCTCTCTGCAGCAAGAACAAGCAGCTTTTCAGGCTAAATAAAACAAAGCTCATAAGAACAGTACATATATATATATATATATACATCTATATATATATATATATATGATATATATATATGTTCCATATTTGACTACATCTTAGCAGTAGAGTCTTCTTACCATGAGCTACCCAGCCATGTTTGCACTGGTCACATGTCCGTAAGTGGATCTTGCCGGGCTGGAAACACTCACATGTGCAGTTCACCAGCGTGCAGCGAATTGCCTGAAAACACACAGCAGAAAGAAAAAAAAAAAACAGGGTAAATTCACGTCAGTCAAAGGTCACGCGTGAGGAACAGACAACTTGAGAATAGTTCTAGGTTTAGAGGAACTTCTAAATGAAAATGAGCCGTGGTGAAGACATAAGAAGGGAAGAGATAAGAAGTGGAATCCAGAAGGAGGCAGTAATGCAACTTCACAGATGCCAACTGCCATCAAATACCACAAATAACTACCCCATGAAATAGCCAAATACTGTCTCATATAGAATATTGTGTGACTGCAAGGCGCTCGCTAAAGCCGTAGCTCATCCACACTGAACTGAGTGCTATTGTGTTGTAAATGCTCGATAAAAATGTGACAACAATGTCGTACATAACATCCACAGCTGCAGCCGACTCGTTCATTCCAGTGTGTGACTCTGCCTCTCCATACTCTTATTTCCCAGGGTGCATTTGAACCACAACAGTCCTCAGCAACGTCCAGCAGATTATTCAACAACCGAAAGTACGCTAGAAAACATAGTACACACAGAAACCATCAACGCAGCTGTAAGGAAAAATAAAATAGAAACATGAATCAATGAATAAATAAATATAGTAACACTTTCATTGGAAAATACCACAAACCTTTGACTTATCTTTGTTATTAAATATTGTAGTAGCATGTCAACCAAGTTGCCTCCTTGTGATAAAACAGAAAAACTGCAACCAGTTAATTAACCGGCATAATAAGCAGTAGTTTCACTGGAGGAGAATAATGTATTTTACATTTGGCACATGTGGTGTTGAGTCAGGGCTGAGTGTCTCAGGGTTTTTTCCACTAGGTGTTAATTCTTGTGTGCTTCAAAGGGGGAAAAAAAAAGTGTAATCACTGAAATTACAGAGCAAAACATTTCAGGAATGTGCGAGAGAGGAAGTCGGCTGTAAGTGTCCAAGGTGACAAGGCTGTGAGTAGTTTACTGAGGAAACTTCACCAAGTCTCCATAGAGACAAAAACTTGATGTATTTACAACCTGCACTATCTCTTATTGTGTCACCGTTATTGTTGCGTGACAATAATGTGACACTCCATTGACACAAAGGGTCATAGGTCGGAGTCCATGTCTGGGCCAATAACCTATATTTCACAATGTCAATAAGAGTCAGTCAGCAGCATTTGGTGCCTGTATGAGGCGTAGAGCAACTCGGATGACACCAATATCCTGTCGTCTCGCACAGAAACGTCAGCTCCACGAGATCCCCCTCCTCCCCGCTCATCCTGGTGTTATAAACCAGATTAGTCACTGGAGAAGTCAAAGTGAACATGGGCTAATCCAAGATTAAACGCAAAATTACACCACTTACAACCACGTCGCCTCACAGTTTGACATGGAACGAGACAGGAGGCAGAGATTTTTGTTTTTAAGCTCTCCAGGTGCGAGCCAGGCAATCCTTAGTGTGTGGATTATACGCCATGTGCCAGGTGGAGCGCACGTTATGTTCTGAGCTGACGTTCTTATCCACAGAAATGTGCAATATTCCTTCCCTCAAGGACACTTAATGCGGCAGACATGTCTTCATAAGTGCTCCTAAGCCATGACTGGGGTCAAACCTGTGATCTGTCAGATTCTGGATCAGTAACATTTGCAAGAGGACTTTTGAATGTTTTCATCCCTGTTCATAAAGTCACTTTTATAACAGCGTTCTTTGCTTAATGGAGTTACCACAGTTTTAAAGTATTCATGGTTTGGCATAAACTGCTACTAAACAGATCTAAATGTATATTTAACATTGTCCTCCCACTTAATTCATTTGCTGTATGTAACTAAAAAGAAAAACAAACTAAAATGAAATTCTAATTGTTTAAATAATTGACGCAAACATGACAAACATGCCACTCGAAAACACGTTCACATGAAGATGAGCATGAGTCATTAATTGTTTGTCTACGTCTGTGTTGACTTAAAAACCGTAAAGTAAAATCTGTGAGTGAATTATGTCTTTTATCATCAATCTTTTTTTTTTTTTTCTTTTGCCACAGATTATTTTCCTCTTTATGTAACTCCTTTCACGTCAAGATTTGTGCAAACACTAATTGAGAGGATCCAGATTTAGCACCATCATGTCACACAACCCTTTCATAATTACCTCTGTGCGGCAGTGCTAAGAGCAGCAGACGGAAATAAATAAATGGAAATATCAAATGCACCTCTGCTGTTTACGAGCCGGGGCTCTGACAGCTGACAAGATAGTTAAGGGGCGTCTAATACGGCAATTAAAGTGTGCCACTGTCTGCGGGGCTGCCGCTGTGACAAGGCGCCCTCTAATCACTGACTTATTACGCTGGCTAGAAGCACCTCTCATATCTGGCCCATTAAGCAGACAGCAGCATTAAGAAGCATTAAAGCAGCAAGGCCCTTCAACTGAGGAGGTGCTGATGGGAGAAAAGGGAGGGGAGGGGGTGGAATGCGCCTGTTATTTCTCGGGATTAATTTGTGCATTGTTCAACAGTCAGACAGGGACATGCAAGGGAAGGGTAACAGAAGAGATGCTTGAGATATGATGGCATCAGAATTCATCATATGCAAGAAGATGAAAGCAGTTTTAGCAGATGCATATGTCAAAAGTGGCCAACACAAACACATTCGTGTGTGTGTCACGTCAGATGAAACAAGAAAGTCACGCTCACACACGCGAGCTCTCTCACGATTTCCCATATAAACTAAACTGAGCCTTGCACTTGGCCGTGGTTGAACCTGTGACTGGCCTGGGCTGGGTCAGGGATGAGCTTGGGCCCGGATCCTACAACTACAGTTGCACATATTTGTCACATCAGGCTGTGGGAGGAGGCTGTGTTGTTATCTGCGGGCCCGGCCAGATACACAAGCATTAGTCACTGTGCTCGCGTCTCGACCGGGTTTCCTCTTTGGCTCCGAATTCAAGATGACACGTAAAAGGACAGCGGGTACGAGGGAGTTACTTTGTTGCGTGTGAGTGCAAATGACTAGAAAAGGGTTAGTGAGCGAGTGAGAGCTGTGAGCGAGTGAAGAAAAGTCCCACGACTCTGTCAGTCTTCAGTCTTTTACAACTCTATGGTCAACAACTTAACCTAGCTGTGTCCAGAAAGCATCGTTTTCATCCCTTATCTGGCTCAAGTGTGTGTGTGTGTGTGTGTGTGTGTGTGTGTGTCACTGGTGGGTTTTGTTTAGCTGGAGGCTTGATGTTTCATAGATGTTTGGCTTGGCTCACAGTCCCTGTCCCTGCCCAATTGTATAAACACTGACGGTCGGCAGTGGCCAGCATCAGATCAGACTGGGGAGGACTCTCCATTAAAAGACCGTTAGTGGGACAGATGGACTGAAGAACTGCAGGAAAGACGGCTCCAGTTTGGACTCCAGGAGGATTTCAAACAGGCGCTGGGAAAGACATGATCCTAAACTAATATCCTCTACAACTGTTTTACTACAGTTTCATTTTTTTGGTTTACATTGTAACTATAAGCCACAGAAAACACCACTAAAACAGCAGTTGCTGCTTGTCCCTGCAGCCTCACCATATCCTCTCTAGACAGCCTACAACAGAAAGCCAACCCAGTCAGCTGCTGGACGCGGGGTGGGTATTGTTCCTCCTACTTAAATTGAAACCTTTACCATGTTCAACACACAGCCACAGACCACATTTCTTGTTTGGTAAGTTAAGCAAAGCCGAGTTTTAAATGAAAACCCCGTGTGCATGCGTGTGCATGCGTGTGCATGCGTGTGCATGTGTGTGCCTTGCCTTTGCAGCAGCAGCAGCAGCAGCAGCAGCTTCAGATTTAAACTTGTCTCTGCTTAGGGTCACTGTAAAACACTGGGAGCATCTTGTCCTCTCTTCCACCCACAAGATATTATCTCATCCATGAGTTAGCTGCTGAAATGCTGTCAATTTCCTGCCAGAAATGTGCAGCCAACGTGTGTCGGAAAAGAGGCACAGCGGCTTTGCGTGTCATAAAGCAGAGCCTGGCTTTGTCTGATAGATCAGGACTTCACAATGTCCATATTGGAAACAGGTGACAAATAAAACATGCCGAATAAAGAAAGTCTTTGTAGTCAGACACAGCACGCCACAAAATACAGGGGAGCAAATACCTCATGCCAAGGCTAATTTTTGCGTGTTTGATTTGATACATTATGCATTTGACTTGAAACAGAGGTTTCTTGCCTCGCAAAGTGGTGCAAGATAAACAATGATTAATCAGCTCAGAGCGCTGTCGCGATCTACAGGGCAAAAGTGTCGTTGACGGAGAAGATGAAATCCCCACAGTACAAAGCTCATCCTGCATGTCAGCTCTGCAGTCCCTGTCCTTTGTGCAGCTGTGCATCTGGGCTTTGACACGGGGCAGAGCGACCAGAGCTATGCTAATGGGAACCAAATGGGGCGTGAGTCCCTGGTGGATTACAGAAGGAGAAGAGAAGCATGTGTTTTCATGTATTCATGTGGAGACCCGGGACCCTTCTCTTTTCTTCCTTTTCTTTTTCCTCCTTTCGTTAAGTCAAACAAATGGAAGCAGCCGTCTCCGCTGTTTGCACGCACTTTCAATGAATGCTCTTCACAACTGGACAGCTTCGTATGAGGTGTTGTCAATCAGTGAAAGTCTCTCAAATGTATTACAGTGTTTAGATTGAGCCTCCTTTAACGTAACGTTGTGTAAACTACTTAGTCTGGGTTTAAGAAGGGCCACATTTCAATGAATGAATGAATGAATGAATGTTCAAAATGAAGCCAGCAACGTATTTAACAAAGATTAGTGAACAGATTTTGGTTTGGCTGTGTCTCTGGGTTTTGTTTCACTTTTGCTTTCACCTGTTTTGCTGTCGCAGTGTTAGTCGACCTCAGGAGTGTGAGGTAAACGACGTGAATGCAGAATGTAAACGGAATCACAAAACAGTTTCTAGGCGTTCTTGGTGCCGTCTGTCATGTCAGATGTTTTGAATTTGAGAATGACAGCGAAGAAAAAAAATGCTACGGCTTGTGATGAACTCCAAATACAGTCAGAATCCATGAGAATCACATTCTTGAACATACATCTAACAGCTGAAATGTGCTGATATCTGTGATCAATTGTCATTCCAGAGGATGTCCAGTTTTAACTTTGTCCAGAGGTCCAGTCCTGTCTCTTTGTGTTTGTCAGCTGTCAGACATGAATCGTGACTCACACACGCACACGCACACACACACACACACACGCCAGCACACACACACGCTCGGGTCTAAGCTAAGAACGAATGCCTCCAACGTCCCGGCTTCTTCCAAACAAGTCGTAGAAAGTCCATCTCCCCATTGTGAACACCGCCCTGAAAATTTCGAATCAGATCAATGATGAAACGTTGAGCCTGACTCACTCAGATGATAAATAGCTGTGCGTGTACTTCGGGACAGTCCCGCTCGTTTATGAAGTGGTCAGATAAAGGACCCAGCTGGCTTTGATATTGTGAAACAACGGGGGGAAGGAGAGGGAGCAATAATATCACAATACTGGACCAGAAACAGGCCTGTGATCTCGCTACCATATGCCATGCTTTCAGTCAGTGCAGCCTGTATAGCAGAAGAGTTGTACCACACCGTGAACACTGGACTGCACTGTCAGTTCAAATACCTAAGCATCAAGGGAGCAGCAGTTTCTCCCATCTTTCTGTGTAGACAGCAGGTCCAGGCAGAGGCTCCCGGTCCAGGCCCCTGGCCCCTCTCAGTTCTCCTCAAAGCATTTCCCCAGCCAAAGATCAAACCGTCTGCCCAGTGACAGACCCCTGGGTCCACAGACACAAGGCCAGGTTCAAAGAGGGGATGCTGAGGGAGGCAGGGAGGCAGGGAGGGAGCGAGAGAAAGAATAAAAGTTGGCGAAAAGGTAGAGAAGTAGGACGACAAGGCAACAGAGGGGGGAGTCAGGCAAGCTGGTGCATCAGAAAGGTGGGGAAGAGATGTTGCAGCAAAGTTGGAGGAGGCAGAGAAAAGTTGAAAAGGGTTAGAAAAAAACCGTGTGTGAGGTCGACGTTGGGCCACATTTTGTCCTGTATAATGCAACTTTGACACAGGTTTACGTATGAATTACATATCGTACTCTTGTTAGTGTTTCAGTGTCGGCCCGAATGATATTTAATATAGTCGGCAATAAAAAATGAATGTACAGGTTACTAGTGTACTGGATAAACTTTCACTTCTTCAGCGACCTTTATAGTTTTTATAACTATAATTTATAACGACTTTACTTTTTCCCATCACAAATGTTATCTTTGGTATTTGTATGGTTGTTTATGATACAAACAATTATCCTTAACACATGTTTACATAAACATCTGGACAAAAACCCCATCACCCCCATCCCAGCGTTCTACATTCAGTCAGTCACTTCATCTAGAAGTTGTCGGCACATAATCTGAAAGCCCTGACGTTCTTCTTGCATAATAAACAGAATAAAGTGAAAACAAAGCAGCAGCTACTGCACAGGTTTCCTGGCTTTCTGTTTTCCAGAGACATACTTCCTTATCTCTTGCCATGCTCTCAACAGGAAGGCAAAGAAGTAAAAGAGGCCATTGTCATCCATAGATACGCTCCGACCTTCAGCCTATCGAAGGGAGCGACCCACGCCAGATAAGAACAACTCTCTGTCAGATGTGACACCTGCACTCGCTGGCCCACTGATCACACCCGCGCCACAACAACACAGGCGGGGCGTCTGTCTGGAGACTTAAGCGACTGACACATGAGAAGGTGACAGAGCAGGAAGGAGAGAAAACAGAAAAAAGAGACGAGGAGGAGGAGGAGACAGGAGGAGGAGATGACCAACGTCTTCCGCTCTTTTAATCCCTGACACAAACAGAGCACAAACATATTCCCAACCCCTCTTACTGAGGGACATCTCCACGGTGATCACCGGTCGGCGTGGGCAACGACACACACACACACACACACACATACATTGTGCAGGCTTGAAAAAGCTGCTTTGCAAAACAAAAAAGGAAGTACAACAGGACAGTGACTGTAGGCATGCTTGAAAAGATGGCTCTTTGCAGAGATGAGAGGGTGAGTCCTGCTGGGACAAAGAGCAGACCCACAGACGAGGGTCTCAGAATCCGGTCCAGTGTGTAAGGGTGAAGGAGATCTGACAGGTAAGAGGAGACGTGAGGAGCCCGGACGTTGAGTTATTTGTAGGTGATGCGTGACTTGACCGGGAGCTAACGGAGGTGGATGAGAGCGGGGGTGATGTGCTGCTGCCAGGCCTGGAATTGGGTAAGAACTCTGGCATGAACTCTGGAGTTCACGATGTATCGGAGGGTGGAAAATCTATCGTAGTAGTCCAGACAGGTGTGACCAAGGTGTGGATGAGAGAGAGACAGGGAGACAGAGAGACAGACAGGGAGACAGAGAGACAGACAGAGAGAGAGATGGCTGGAGTCTGGAGATGTTTTGATGACACGAGGACAAAAGTAAAGAACTGAAACGACACCAAATTGACATTTAGTCATCGCACTCTACAGGGTGGGACGCCTGAACTACACACATACATTCCCAGTCATGCAAATATTATGCGCACACACACACTCACTCACACACACACACGCACGCACACACACACTCACTCCCACAATGAATTCCCCTACTCAGACTTGCCCCCGCCAGAGAAATCCTGGACGAGCTCCCTAGATTTAATCTTGCCAATAGCTCTTTATTTTCTTTGACCATTTTTTAATGTAAAAAAAAGAAAGCCTGCACTAATTGTGTGTAAGCAATCTCCAAATTATGCGTGTGTGTTTTTTCAACACAACTATAGACAGATTGGCTGGTGTTCAAGACACACGACTGGGCAATAATATTTGTTTCTTCCCTCAGAGTTTTGTTCAAACAGCGTGTCAGCATGGCGGTTTACTTGTAAACACCTGGGCCTGCACACCCAACAGCTGTGGAAATAAGAATAATAAAAAAGAAAAGCAGGAATAACCAAGTACCTCCATCCTCTCCTCAGCACTCTGGTTCGTGTGAGATGTCACTAAAAACTGCACATTTGTTTACCTCAGCCAGCATAGTGAGAAGACTGCTCCTGATTCAGGTTCACGGTTCCCACTGTAGATGTGACACGCCAAGAAAGAGCTGTATCTTCCATTAGTATTTGCAGTTCCAGTCCACAGAAGACACAACAGGTCCAGATAGAGACCGGGACAGCATTTAACCAACAGTCACACTGCTGCATTGACAAGTGTGTCACTCCTAAAGCCACACAGCAAAGAAGGAATGCCTCTGTGCGTGTGTGTGTGTGTGTGTGTGTGTGTGTGTGTGTGTCAGTGACTGGAAGCAGACGGCAGACCAAAGGAAAGTCCATCTGGCTGTTTTAGTCTTTATCAGTCTTACAAAGTTCACAGATAGAGGGGATGAAGTGGAGGCTAGACAGTGATCCAGAGTCACAAGTTACAAAGAAGCCACAGACACTGCTCACACAGGTGGGAGGGAGAGAGAGAGAGACAGAGAGAGAGACAGACAGTGTGTGCGGTGGAAAGCACAGCCTGGCCTCGGTGAGTGCCATTCTGCAATTGACCTGACCGAATTGCAAATTCCCTCTCAGGACTCAGTAAGTCCGCTTCATTTGGCTAAAGCTGGAATCCTTATTTCTGCAATTATAAAGCTATTGACTGATTGGACACGTGTTAGCGAGTGCTCGTGTGCCATTGAGTCATTAACTTTGACAAATTGTGACAGACTTTTTTTTTTTGTTTTATTGCCGCTCGATCAGGAGAAACACGATTGTGGCAGAGGAGTTAATGAGTGGCATGTTTCTCCTCTTCCTCCTTCCTCACCACCTCACGCTCTCGACTCCCCACTTCTTCCACTTAGATTCCTACACCCCTAAACTCACCCCTCACCCTCCATATTTATAATTTTACCACATCCTAACAATAACACGGCCGGTACTCAGCACAAAACAGCGGGCCCTGGGCTAATGAATCTCATGCCTTTACCGCGGTAAAACGGCCAGTAAGTATTACCAGCTGCAACACTCCACTCTCTCTCTCTCTCTCTCTCTCTCTCTCTCCCTCTCTCTCTCTCTCTCTCTCCTCTTGGCAGTGGCATTGAGCATGGGGCCTTGGGGCTGAGGGGTGTTGGTGGTGGTGGGGGATCAGTCAGGACACATCTGAGTGCAGCTGGACCCTGGAGAGAGAGGTGGGGGTGAGGAGGGGAGGGGAGGAGGCAGTGAGTGGGGAGACCGCAAGTCTCCATGTTTCCAGCTGCCTTTCTCAGGGGCTCGGTTTTCTCTCCCTCCTCTCGGTTTTTTTGCAAGGCCCTTCTGGTCCCAGCTTACTTGAAAAATCACAAACACACATCCGCATAGACACACATGCACGTGCACGCACACACACACACACACACACACACGCGCGTGTGTGCGCGCCCTGATCCACCGCCCCTCCATCCCTCACATTCGGGCCATCTTTGTTTGGACAGGGCTCAGGAGTTCCAGAAAAGCTCTCTCAGATGTGCTGAAGTAAGGGAAAAACAAAACAAACTGGTACACACACACACACACACACACACACACACAATCTAAATTTATGTGAACGCACAGGCACCAGCAAGTACTCACAGTGTACATGTAGCAAAGAAAAAAAAAGAGAACAAATTTGAAGTGAAGGTAGATGACCTGTCATTAACGGCGTGCATGTGTGTGTGTGTGTGTGTGCGTGTGTGTCTGTGTGTGTGTGTCCCATTCCAGGATCACATCAGCAGGGCAGGCCTGAAGCATATCTGGACATGTGTTACCTCTTTGTAATATTGACTTTGTTACAGCTATACGAGTGGGAGAGTCGAGCCAAGAGCGCGGGCCTTTCAGGAGTGGGGCCCTCTGAGTTAGCTAGAAAACAAATACCTGAACCAGCCGTGAAAATAGAAAACACAGTGTCACAATCGCAATCTATGAAAACAGAATCGAATAAAGTGTTAGACTTTTCCTCACTCCTCCCCCCTGACCTTTTACAGTCTCACTCTGAAAATTAAGCCTATTATTTGTCTGATTCCATTGCTGCATCGTGTTGCTTACAAATCTGTGGGTTTGGCAGAGGAGCAAGTCTTGGCCTGGTTTCCTGTCTGAGCCTTTGCACTTGAAGTAAAAATAATATATATATATATCTTTGTCTAAAGCCTTGACTTTGTAATTATAAGGAAATACCAAACATATCACTAACACATTCAAAATGCTTTTTGTGCAACAACAATAGTCATTATATTAACAAAGAATAAGCCTTTTAAATGGAACATTTCTTTTATGGAAGTGTCTGAAACCTTCACATTTCAAAAGCGTGGTGACTGCTTTGCAGAAATAAAAGATTGATTATCATTTTCTTGTGCCTGCGCGTGTGAATCCCGTCTTTTCTCTTTCCCCCAGTGATGACTTTGCTTATACATTTGAATAATGAAAGCAGGTCATTTAAATATTCCCTCTGTATTTAAAAAAAAGATGTTTTTACACGACGCAGCAATATTAGCCATGTTAATTGGGCTCTTTGGACTTTCCCGATTGAAAGGCTAAATTAATTACTTATGTCGACAAAATGTCAGACATGCTGATCTAATAACTGCGACTGTTTCCAACCGTGTTGTTTGCAGTGCATACCTTTTATCTGTGTGTGTGTGTGAGCACTTAAAACAACAACATCCACTCGTTTAAGTGAAATATAATGAACACGTGGGCAACAAGCTGTTGAGAGTCTTTCTCCAGTCACACACACACACACACACACACACACACACACACACACACACACACACACTTCTCATGCTCAGACGTGCCAATCCAAAGTCCACTTTTTTTAATTAAGCTTCTAAGAAAAATGATTTGCAGGACGTTGTGTGATGTGTTCATTTACGTGTACCCACCTCCGGAGGGAGCTTTGAACTTCCTTCTTTTTTTTTTTCCTTTTTTTTTTTTTTTTTTTGCTGTTGGCTGTTTTTCAGTCGTGAATAAAAACTGTATCAGCGTATTTTACTCAAGTAGGAATAAACATTAGACTGTGGGACGAGGAGGTGATGGGGATATTTTAAGGGGATCTGTGAGTGTGTGTGTGTGTGTGTGCACATGGACCTACACGCATTAGTGCACGTGTGCATTTGTGAGTGAATGCAGCAGCTAACTGAGAGGCCTGCTGCTGATGCTATGTTTCAGACGACCCCTTGAAGTGGAAATGAGCTCCCTCTGTCTTATAACTAGTCTGTTCTCACAATGTCAGCAAACACATGCACACCACCACCACCACCACCCGGGCCCTGTGGTCAGCACGCAGGATGAATCCAACATCAGACCTCACAGACACACACCAGCAGTTCCAGGTCCAAAAGAGGAAATGCACTTCATTTTATTCGATAAATTATTTGTGTTTGTATAGTGTGTTGTGTTCGCAAAGGCTGTTTCTATTTAATCACAATTTAAAACGTCTAAAACGTCTGTAAAAATGTGTCACTTTATGCACATTTGGCACTTCTTCTTCTTCTTTCTATTGCTCGTCGTATGCTGCCGCGTGCACACACGCACACACGCTGCTGTTTGAACCCGTGCGAGCACCTGAGGGTCCATCCCCAGCCGTCCTCGGAGCGGGGAGCGACAGCTGTACAGTGATGCTGTAGCGATAGGCATCATCGGCTTGGTAGAGACTAATTGGTCCACAGCGCTCCTCTGAGTGGCCTCGCTAATTAATTAGAAAGGCAGTGGAGCTGAAATTTTTAATCAGGACACCGGGCTCTCCAGCAAGCAGGAAAAAAAAGACACATCACCCCATCATTCCATGTAATCCACCCGACACTGATCTCCCATGTTGTCGTATGAAGTGTGTTGTGTGTTTAGCTATTCATATGATCTGACCAGGGAATAAGAAATACATTTATTACAGCGCAGGTTCAATCATTTGAATTCTGAAATTCTCAGTGATTCACTGTGTCCTGATGTTGTTGATGCACGACACGTTTCAGGTTTGGACCCCAGGAGACAGATGTGAGGGTTGTTTCTGTAACACATGTTCACATGATGATTTCCACTGTCGTAAACGGTTTTATTTGAATAAGAACGAGTAATGTCGCTGATAAAGGAAAGATTTCCTTTACAGTCCATATTTTTATTGAACTAATTAAATCCAGTCACTCAACACCTAGTGTCATGTAAAATAAACAATTACATACAGTTGTTTTTTTTTATTTCTGACTAAACTTTGGGGGCTCATTTGTGAAGCAAACCTGACCTCACTGATTTGTGCTAAAGTGCCAGAGTCTGTGAGGAATCACCCAGAGCCCAACAGACAAGAGGCGTGCTAAAACAAGCGCTCCGGCAGCCAGACACGGGAAACATGTGTTTATCACTGCACTACTGGGATGAGCTACTGGCTTTGCTGACTGAAGCTACAGTAACAGTCAAATTATAGCGTGTGGACATCAAAGAGGAAATAAAATAATACCACGGAATTTCTACGGAGCGTCGAGTTCAATAAATATATATAAATAATAATAATAATAATAATAATAATAATAATAATAATATAAATACCCTCATGTGGTGACATTAGCGCTGTGAGGCGTCCTCATCTCTGTGACCGGCTCGGCTCGGCTCTAATCAGCCAGCGGTTCTTATCAGACGGTTGCTTTGGCCAAAATAAACACACACCACCTTTTTATTGCTTTGTTTTCACAGGTCATTAGGGGATAGGAGAGAAGACGCATTGATTGGTTTTCCAGACCGCTGGATTATTGTTGTGTTATGACTATCATCATTAAGTTTCATTAAGGCTGTGGTTGTTCTTGTTTCCAGAAAATGAAAATGCTGTAGGACAGCGTTGTGGTTGGAAAGCAGGCGGCAGGCTACGCTCGTCTGCGAGGTCCCGAGCCTCGGACGTGACGTGGGGGAAAAGAACCAATATTCATTTGTGCACAATTCGTTCCAACATGTTAAATGTTATTGATCGCGGAAGTTTGAATCCGTGAATATCTTTCTAACTTTACTTTAGTGTCACAGCTTCACGGGAGGGTGCGCTCCATTTGCTTACCCAGCTGTTAAAGATATACTTATTTTGTGGGTGTGAAGTAGTATTTTGTTTTTGTTTTTTTCTCCCCGTGTCATGTCTGGGGCTCCGTAAAAACGGTGAGGCAAGTTTAAAAGCTTTATTTATGTTGTCCAGAGCAGTGATCTGTCTGCCATTCATTCTTTCTTTTAGATTTTAGACCAAATGACCCAACGTGTGTTTATATCAATCACTCCTGTACCATCATTCATGTATTTCAGCACTCAGGTGCTTTCCACATTTATTTAAAACTTAATGATGCAATGCCAGTCCTCCCAGCATGCTTTGCTCCGTAGCTGCAAACAAGCAGGGAGATACTGGCGCTTTCGCCATGCAAATTAGCATATGTTAGCTCGTCAGTGAGAGGGCGGCCCTCTGTGATGTGTGCTGAAGTGAAGTAAAACACTCAGGCAGGGACTGCACTAATGGCTCACTTCCTCCCTACGGGGGACCCTCCTTGCTGCTTCGCACGTGCTGGCATCAGAGCAGCCACAGGGGCTGCCACAGGGCACCCGGGGGCCACAGACGGGTACACAGGAAAACACTGGCTTGGATGCATCGTGTACAGCGGGTGACAGTGACGCTCCTTACATCACGACTGACAAGGACGTGCAGACGTGTAACTAGTACTTTACGGGACGAGCCGGAGCGTCGGCGCGCTCTTTGGCGCTTGGTTAGCAGATCAGCCAGCGAGCTTATCTGTTGTCAGTGTGAGTAAACAAACAGTGGGGACACGGCGTGCCACACACACACACACACACACACACATGCAAACTCATCAGGGAGCCGAGCGGGAGCAGGAGAGAGGAGGAGGGGTGGGTGGCATCCATATTTATAAGGCCTTTCTAACATTTGTCCCCAGGCCAAATGCTGTGACTACACTCGGCTAATGTCAGAACAGCACTTAACCAGGCATTTCCAGTATGTCACGGGCAGTGGGGAATACATGGGGTAGATACAAACTGACTGGGCAAAAAAAGAAAATCATTTTCAAACGCTCTTCTATTTCTATCTATTCAATTCAATTCAAACTAGACTGTGGCAGCATTAAAAACACAATCACACACATTATATACGTATGTCAGAATATTTTTGCGGCCCTGTTTGATCACAGTTGATTGATAAGCAGTTTTTTTTTTTCCTGCTCTTGTGTTGGCAGGACATTACATGCAAACTTGCCTGGAATGTAAAGAATGACCTCCTTCACTTTGGTCACCTGTTCCTAAGTCTATCAGGTGTCAGCTGGGGCATTTGCTTGGCAACGCGCCCTCTGGCGCTCAGCGAGGCAGAGGGGCCCACATTCCTCACTGGCATGTCCTTTTCCACCTCCGAGAGAAACGGCACGATGCCCCCGAAGAGGGCTAAGTGGGTGAAGTAGCTCCTTTTAGAACAATCTGTCTTTATCTCAAGTGGCTCGTAATCGCTTTGCGAGGCGAGATCCATTATGCATCCACTGAGAGCGAGGAGGCCTAATTGTGGGGGCTTACATTTATTCATTTGTTTGCCGCCAGTTGTCCTAATATATTTTTGGGGAGGTGCAATAAATGCCAATGTTTGTGTCTCGGTGCTTTTAAATAGTCGGCACACTCATGGTGATGTGGTGAAAGCCACAGGGTTCCTTCTGTGCTCCCAAAGGAAGCTGATAATTGACATGAGGCAAAAGATGAAGTTGTTAACCACTGCCCAAGTCACGTTTAACACTTTACTGACCACATGGGAGATACCGAGAACTTTTGCATTAAAAAGGGATGAATAAGGTTTCATGTGTAGCGTGTTGCATAATGCTCCACCCCAAAAAACATGGAGTACTTACAGAAATTGTGTTCTCAGGGTTTTAGGAAGATCGACAACACAGAGAGAAAGTCAAGCAGAGAGATGAAACTGAGTAATCAAGTTTGTGCACAGTGTGCATGTGTGTGCATGTGTGTGTGTGTGTGTGTGTGTGTGAGAAAAGTAGAGTATAGGTTGTTAATCTTGATCAAAGGCTCTTTTTTTCTTTCGGTGAATTAAGATAATACTGGTAAAGCCCTTGGATTTAACGCACTTAGATAATGAAAGCAAGAGTAATTAGCAAATTTGACCAAATTAAAGCAGCCTAACGCAGGCAAAAGATGAATACATAAATAATACAGCACAGTATCAAGGCTACTAAAAAACTGTTCTTGCCAACGGTGTGCTCGGCGTGTTTTTTCTGAAGGATAAACAATGTTTTTATCCTCAAATGAAACAAACTATATATTTGTTTTTGTGTCTCCTCACAGCTATTTAAATAATGTATTCTATTCTACTTTGAATGTTTTATTCATAACTAACATATAGTCCGACTGCATACTATTGACAAGGCTGTTTACAGACGCAGAGTTTAGAGACAACTGTATTTCCCAGGCTTATAGCTTTTGAGGTGAGCGAGCCACTTAAACCCCCTTGCACAAATATTATTAGCATTACCATATCTGGACCTAACTGCAGCTAAGGGAAATAATGTGTGTCAGGAGAGTGTAAAATTAGAACCAAAACTAACCCTGCTCTTCAAATCCACTTCCCAAGTTCCCACTTCCTTACTTATGGCCAAGCTTACAATGTCAAACTCTAATAAGCCAGCTAATTCAATTAGGGCTCCACTTCTTTCAGAGTGCCAAAAAGAGACTTTGTGAAACGATTCCCTCACAACTCTACACAGAACTCTTGATCATGAAAAAGTGGCCTTTATTCATAGGCTTCAGTGTACAAGAGAGGGAACTTGCTTTCCAGCTTGTTAGCAAAAGACCGTGATCTGAGGCAAGAGATGTGTGACTAAAGCCGGGTCTCTTAAGTGTCTGTCACCCTGATCTAACTGGAGGAGAGCTCTTTGTAGGCTGTCTTTTCTCTGCCTGTCTCTGCAGCGACTGGGGATGAGCCCTGCCGTGTAGCTGCAGGTGACAGGGAGCTCTTTTTGTTGTCAAATCCTGATGGAGCTTCCACATGAAAAACATTTCACTCCAGCTGCTGCTGCTGCTGCTGCTGCTGCTGCTGCTGCTGCTGCTGCTGCTGCTCTTTCTCTTCCTTCCTCTCTGTAGATCTCAAAGGCTCCAAGTGAAGCAGTGTTACTGAGACAGAAGGAGTCAATCTCTTACTCCTTTCCCCCCCTCACTTTTCCTTTTGTCAGGCTTTATCTTGTACTATTTCCTACCTCCCTCTCCTATCGTCTCCTTTTCTGAACAGCTTTTTCTTTTCTCTGCACTTTCTCTCCCCCTCTGGCTTATAGATCTGAGTTGAGTCTCAGGAGGAAAATACAAGTCAAGCCATTGTCATTTCAAACAGCGTGATAACCAGACACTATGCTGCTCACTGACAACTCAAGGGAACTGGCCGTGGCTTTGACTTTTAGCCCCCTCCTCCCCGTACTTTCATTTGCTTCCTGTTACTCTTCCTATGTCTCCTATGTCTCGCCCGCTCGAGTCCTCACAAGCTTACTTCTCCTTTCTTACCCCCCCCCGGCAGGAGACTGTTGCTTGTTGTTGTTTGTTGCTGCTGTGTCTTGCATCTGCTCCTCTCTTCTCTCCTCTCTGTGCGCCATGGGGGGGCCGCGGGGAATAGTTGTCTTGGTGTGTGTACCAAGGTCAGTGCTCTCCACATGACAGTTCTCTGCCTCTCGACAAGGCGGGAAATCAATACTTTTGGACTTGTGGCGCTGCCCTCGGTGTAACAACAACACTGTCCAGCACAAGGCGCTGCTCAGGCACCTGACACATCCCCAGATGCACCCCCCCCCCTACAGGGGCCCCCTTCCACTCGCAGTCTGACCCCTTCGTATTTCACCAAGGCCTTCTTTCTCACTGAACTGCACCTTTCCTCGCTATACTCTTCACGGCCTCTCAACATCGGATATCAGGTTCCATGTTTTCTTATATTATGCAACGCGTGGTCGTATCATTTCTCAGGACAGCTTATGTCTCTTGGATCTATCTCTGAGCCCGGGAGAGGGTAGAGTGGAGTCAGCGTGGAGAGAGCGATCTATGCAGAGATCACACTGTTGATCGGAGAAGACCACAGAGGAGTTGCTAAATGAGAGACATGCTAATTACAGAGCGGCAGAGGATACACACACACACACACACACTGGAGCGGAGCCACGGGCGACACTTTTAATACGACACTAAAGCCCAACGTGCCTCCTTATGCTTTTACCTCTGCCAGACATTCGCCTAGAGAAAAAGAGAAAGCACTGGCAGTGCGCCCCACACCAATTGTTAAACCTGCCTCTTGGCCTTCCTCTAATAACGAGAGAGAGTGTGTGCGAGGCCAATTACAGCTCCCGTCCTTCAGCAGTCAAACAGAGTAAAACTCCCACTCTCAGCCCCTGTGGAGAGGAGCCACAATCGACCAGAGCCCCGAGTCTCTCCAAGGGACACATGCAAGCACACACTCGGCACAAGAGCACGTCCATCAACGGGGCCATCTCCCCTCATCCCCTGGCTTGCTCCCTTGGTTCGAGTGGAGTAAGGAAAATGCATCAAATAAAACAGCCACTTTAATGAATTAGATATTGAGCCGTTCATTAAAAAAAATCAAATTCCCTGAGGTCAGCAGGGGATCCACAGTAATAGAGTGTAACCTGGGGATGAGCGCGACGTGTTTAGAGGAGACATAAAACAGCAATCTGATGACTTTACTGAATGTCGGCCAGAAGTGTCCAATGTTCAAGAATTAAGTAATTTGTTGGAGAAAACAATGTCCGATGAGTTGTGCTCTGCAGCGATGACGGGGCTGTGACCTCTCCGAGCTCGTTTTGCTCTGACTTTCTCGAGGCAAAATTAAATTTGCTGTGTCAAAAATGGAGGAATCTGTGATTGAAATCTTTGCAGATGAAAACAAAAGGATTTGGTGACTTCTCAGCTTTACATGAAAAAACCCCTGGCAGGAATAAAATCCTACATCTGTGCAGGCAGAGGCCTGTTTTTGTTGGCGCGGAGTTCAGGTGCTGCAGCCTCTCCCAACACTGCTGAGCGCTGGTGTTTCTACAAACCACAGTACATTTGCTTTCAGATAAAGAATAATAAAATCAAATCAAAGCAACATCGCGTTTAATGTTTCACCAATGGCACCGACGAAGGTGAGCGCTGCAGAAACCAGTGGTTCTACCTGTGGTACATGACCGTCACTCACAGATTTAAGTTGCATTCTCCTCCGCCTCCTTCTTCGCTGCGTCTCCCTGGATGAGTGTGATCTTTACGGCCACATCTCCCTGCTGTTTTTTCACAGTGACAGCCTTTCTCATGAATTAAAAGAGGAGCCCATTGATTTCCCATTGCGCTTAAATTTGCAACTTAATCCCGCAGATATGTCCAGAACGTAGTGCTCTGTCAATAGACGAGAAGGGGAAGAACAAGGATGACAACACAAAGGACAGGGGGAGAGGCTGGCTTAGTGGTGAGCGTGGTGGTTTCTGGCTCTGGGTTCAAATTCTACATTATGCCACCAGATAATGTGTGTTGACTATTAGCACAGACTCAGATGAATGACCACAAACACAACACAGAATCCAACTGAACCACCAGGAGAGAAAGAAAGACACATAACCCCGTCATGTTGCAGCTACTTTAGTCTGCAAACACACCACATCCTCATGTTTAGAAGGCTAATAAACCAATCACTGTGCATGTGTACAGCGTAACCAGCCATTCAGCATGGCCTCCCAGCTATCAAATATCATTATATAACAAAAAAAAAAATAATCGCCAACACACTGGAAATAACTTGTCTGGGATTGAGATGGAAAAAGCACACTTGTCCCGTTGAGTGAGGGGTTTGAGGAAGTAACGGGATATCGCGACCTCACCCCAGGAGCAAACAAGGCAACGAGCCCCAGCCCTAATTCACAAGTAAGCACCATAATGTTCTCATGCGACTTCTAATGTAGTCTATAAATCTCTGATGCTCTGCTCTACATCGGCGTACAGACTTGTACCACGAGTGCTGAGTGGCCCATGGGCCGAGCGTTGCCTTTTATCGCCACATGCACAAGATGAAAACAAAGTCGTTATTGAGAAATGGGAGAAACATGACGGCGTTGTGAGTAATGAGTGGACACTTTCACCCTCAGATTTCACCCTCCTTCACTGGAGCGCCGGTTGTAAACCCTATCCCATCAGCCTCTGGGGTGGTATGGCTTTTTGCCAGTAGCTGTGCTGTTGTTGGCAGTGGATTCTCTTTGTGGCCTCAGTACTTGTGTAGGCCATAACATGATACACACAAAGGCAGACACAAGGCAGCGCACACACTGTCATTCACACACACACACACACACTTGGAATATGCTGTGCATTGTGCGCACACATCAGCCCACGTTACATCAACCCACGTTATTATGCACAAAATCACTCTTCTCACTACTCATCCAGAGAAGACCCACAGCCTTGCAGGAAACAAGGAGGGCACAACATATCCTTGACGGGGTTCATCTGTTTCCAGTTTGGTGCAGATGCTCAGGTTTTATTGCAGCAGTCTTGTATTTCATGGCAGATTTAGCCAGTGGTTTGGTTCTCCACTCACTGCAGCTCTAATGATGGCACATCTCCTGTAAATTGTGGCACACCAATAATACAGTTTGTTTCTTGATCCCAACAACTACGCAGTGTACGTTCCTCCCACTGGTTATTAACAATAATAATAATAATAATAATAATAATAATAATGAGCTAATGTATGTGCAGTGGAAAACACAGAGTTAATGTACACATCGTGCCAGGACTCTATAATTGAGCTGTTTGTTGTTGAAACACTGCTGCTGCTGCTGCTGCTGCTGCTGCTGCTGCTGCTGCTGATGCTGATGCTGCTGCCGCCTCCGCTGAGGTTGGAACCTGATATAAAAAGGCCACTCTTGCTGTTGTGTTCTTTTAGTGGTGCACTTATAATGTTCCTCAGGCCTTTGATTCTCGTGTCAACACAATGGAGTTAATCAAGATACAGTGTTTTCAGGGAGAAAACAAAAAACAAACACGCCACAATGTGTTGTTAACTTTAAGGCTTGTTGAGTGTGCATGTTTTTAATCGCCCTGTTAAATTGCCTAAATTAATACCATTACTTCATTTGTTCATTGTTAAGTTTAGTGACATTTGAAATTGTAAAAAAAGAAGCGAGCAGAATGATAAGTATTTCCAAAACTCGTGGATGAAATGAAAACCTTGAAACAGGCCTTACAAAACCAAACAAATCACACGTGTATCCTGTAGTTAATGTACTTCCTCCACGCTTGACTTGTGTATAGACACACATTTATTTGAGAGCGCCAGCAGCGCACACAGGCGACGCTGCTCCATCTCGAGACGCGATTGTAGCGCTGAGCGTCTCTTAACTGGCTCGTTTAGTCCTGATGGCTTAAATGATTTCATCACTATTAATGACAGGGACCGCGGCTCCCTGCGAGGAATTGCCAGATGCTCAGGGACCGGCGAAGTTCCCGTTCTCGTCTTCTCACACCCAGCTGCCTCCCTCTCATCCCTCCTTCTGTGCAGCCTAATGACTGTCCTCTACATGCCCCCTACCACCCTATCCTTCCCTTTTTCCTCCGCCGCTGTGGCTTCCTATGGATGCTCATGGAGACACGGAGGTTGCTTGAGTGTAGGGTCAGTGTGCTGCGAGGCTACGACACTGTTAACAAGTCATCCAGCCAGCGTGTAATTGTCAAGAACATACTAAGTACTGAGGAGTTCAGAGAAAACACAATCCTCTGTCTCTCACTCACTCGTTCCCTGTGCTATTGGGCAAACCAACAAATGGGCTATCAGCTCAGTTCCCAAGCTACTGCGGAGGGCAGAGGTCAGATAAAGAAGGTCAGCTGGCGCCAGCCCAGAGTTCCCTCAGAGATCTTTTCTCCAAATGGCATCAAAAGCCTTGTGATGGCTGTGAGCAACCCCTGCTCTGAGCGCCCTCCTTCATTAGTGCTCTCACATAATTGTGGAGTTCATTCTGAGGCAGAAGTGTGGCCTTGTCCTGACGCATTGATGTGATTTTCATTCATTTGGATAATGAAAGAATTAAGTACCGTTTTGTTCTCCTTTTCTCTCGCTGTTCTGTCTTGTTGAGCTCCTCAGTTCCAGCTAAGTAATGACATTTTAATTCCGTGTGTGTGTTGGTGTGTGGGCATGTGTGTGTGTCTGTGTGTGTGTGTGGTGCAAAAACACTACTGCTGGCATTGTTGGCGATGCCATTGGTATATATGTATATATACATATATATATATATATATATATATATATATATATATATAAATATATGTATATATATATATGTATATGTCTATATAACTACAAAAAACATCTGCAAAAACAAATGAGAATGATCAAGCGTTAGTGTTCATGGACTGGTGTATAGCATGGTGAACTATAGTAATCAACATGTGTTTTCACTATGTAAAGTGCAGGTACAGTATCCCCTTGTATTTGGCCTTTGGATTTCGTACAGTGACTGATTACTGCTTTAAAGAGCTGCCAGATCTTATGCACTGTTTTTTGTTTCACACAAAATGAGGTTGTGAATGAGGTCAATTTTAAATTGAATCAGTTCCTTTCACTTTAAAAAAAATAATAAAAAAAAAACACACAACGCAAGCATTTATAACAATTTAGTCGTAATTGTCACGGGCTACTTTATGTGACTCTCTCTTTCTGTGATTCTGTGATTGTGTGTGTGCCGTTATAATTTCCCAGAGCCTAAACCTTTATTGATTCAGTTGCTCTTGACTTCCCAAGAAACAGATAGAGGATTATGCCTTTAAAACGAGCTTTCTCATTGCAGATATTAGGTCGTTAATTTCACAGTCTTACATATGAAAATATTGACTCTTCCCAGACACCTCACTATATCCTCTGTTCCAGCCCCAGCCTTGCATAAATAAATCTTTTCAAGTATGCAATATTGATACGACATTGATTTATTCACTTTCAGGATTTAATGAATAAGCAAATATATTAAATTATGGTTTAATTACTAAGGTTCTTAATTGATGTGTATGGGAAATTTGGAGCATTTTATGAGCCATGTTGTCAGAAAAAAAAAAATAATAATCCCACTATGAGCTACAAGATCTGATCAAAATAGGAATCTTTGAGTTTCTATTTTAGTATTCTAAGACAACCCTGTGAAAAAAATAAAAATTGAAGATGATTCCACTTCTCCAGCTTTGAGTTTTGCAAAACGTGCTCTAAAATTCCACTAAAATAAGAGTGACTGAGTGAATGAGTCATTTTTGAATCTGTGCTGACTTGTAATTCCTGTAAATTGGCCTGTGAGGAGCAAGACCTGTCTATACACACTAAAGTGATCCAGGTCACGTTCACTGATAAAAAAAAAAAAGAATAAGACACAGTTACAGTATCTAGTGGGAGCGGGTGGGAGGTGGGTGCAGCTTTATATCACCACATAGCGGACAAGGGATGGGCAGGCTTCAGGGAAACAAAAGAGCGGGAGAGAGTGAGAGTACAAAAGTTGACAAAGGTTGTCGCAGACTAGTCACAGCGCAGGAGGAGTGGAAGGGGAGCGGTGGTGGTGGTGTGTGTGTGTGTGTGTGTGTGTGTGTGTGTAAGGGGAGGATGGCGGTGTGTGTATGTTCCAACCTCTCACATCTGTTATTCGTTTGTCCTGAGCTGGGAAGAAAATAGCAGGAAGCGTTCTGGTGGTGGCGGAAGATGAAAAGACAAGAAGATTGAATAAAAAAACATGTGTCGCACATGCACTGTGGCTGATTGGATGCGTCCCATGGATTATTCCCGTGAGGAGCTGCCAGCATGGAAAACACACAGAAGCTGCATTTGCACACGCACACACATTTACAAGATGTTGCTGTTTCATAAAGAAAATTGGCATAATATATATATATATATGTATATATATGTATATATAGACAGTTAGTGTCAGATCTGCACCTATCTGGCTTTGACTGGTGTCTAAGCAAACCTCCCACTTTAGTTTTGGCCATGATTGCACTGTGGCGCTCCAGCTGCCATCACACTGTCTGCAGCCTCTCGTGCGCTGCCTCCTGCGCTAAAATATGTTTTACTGAAAAAGCAAAAGCTTGTCTCATTTGTCAGACTAAGTGGAAATCTTTTCGCTTTGTTCATTACAGACGCTCCAAGTGTGAACAACAGATGCAGAAACAGAAACAGATGCAACAGTCATCGGAAACGCGGCGTGACAAAGCCGAGTGGCGGCCGTTAAAAGCTCGTCACTCGCCTCGCATGGCGGGACCTCCCATCACTAACGAGCTGAAATGTGGCGGGACACAGACAGGTAGGAGTAATGCTTCCACAATTATGCAAAACGTACACACACGCACACATGGGCATGTGTGCGTGTGTGTGCGGACATGTGTGCACGTGTGCCGTGCCACTTAGGGCCCATCCCACAGCTCATTAACGGTAATAAGTGACTGCCGCCACTTTTTTGTCAGTGGGGATGCAAGCCAATCAATAGGGTCATTTCACATCATAAAGGCTTACCAGAGCACATTATGGCACTTGTTCATGGCTGGGAATGGCTGCCATTAGTGGCATAGCCAGATTAGATAAGGGCTGGGTGGGTGAGAGGAGGGGGGGGGTGCAGATGGAGGTGGTGGTGGGGGTCACATGGAGAGAATTAAAGAGGGAGGCGGATCAATATATGGATAGTTATGGAGATAACATCACGATAGGGTGTCTGGGAAAGAACACACACACACACACACACACAGTGGATGTGAAAGATGTGTGTGTGTGTGTGTGTGAGTGAAGAAGGTAAGGTGTGTGTAAGAGCACTTGTCTATGAATGAGTCTATTGAGTGTGTGTGTGTGTGTGTGTGTGTGTGTGTTATGGGAGAGTATGAATTACAGGGATCTACTCACACATCTGCGCCGTGCTCTGTGTTTGTATGTGTCGCTGTGTGTGTGTGTGTGTGAGTCAGTGGAGGTGTGTGCTTTACTTTGGCGTGTGCATGTGCAGTCCTGTTTAATTACAGGTCAGGCTTTGAGGCAGGGGCAAACAGTGATATAATTACAGGAAACACCTCCTTTAATATTTTATGGAAATCCAGTGTGTGTGTGTGTGTTATGTGCACGTATTTATTCAGCATGGAAGGAAACAGAAGACGGAGATATGCATACATATGGAGCGGCTGCTTTCACGCTTTCCCTTTCATACCTCCTTTACTCATGACAGTCTCTCATTTCAGATTTGTGTTTCCAAATGGCTTCGCTAAACGCCCCCTTTTTCCCCACTTTTGAACTGCTCGCCTCTCAAATATTTATGACGGAGAAAGAGGGAAGAGACTTAGACGAATCCATTAAAGATGAGCAACATATCCAGCGCATAAAGAGGGATAGTGAACACACTTCCTCAGTGATGGCAAGGTGTAAGCCGTGGCTTAATGCTTAATGACTTGCCCTGGAGTAGGTTTACTTTTCATTCACTACAAGGAAGACGGAGCCAGGAGGAAAAACATCATATGGAAGCGGACGAGAAGCATCACATGGTAGTGATAGAGCTGCATGAGGGTAATGCTGTTTACTTCATGCAGATTTTAAATTTGTTCTGCATCTGTTTCACTGCAAACCGAACCTTGGTCGTCTATTATATTTTCCAGTCACTCCACAAATTTAAAATAAAAAAAAATGTGTATCGGCAGCAACTGACAAGAACAACAGCTGGAAGTATGTAGATAAGAACCACAAAAAAAAATCACAATGTCATGTCAGTGACTGAATTGTAATTTATTTGTGTTTTATTTATTTTTAGAGGCAAGCAGAGGCCAAGCTGAACACATGTTCCTTCTTAGCCCGCAGTGACACAAATGTATGCACACACACACACACACACACACACACACACACTGGAGGACTGGGAGCAGGCTTTGCTTGTAGTGTGCTTTACTATTCTTTTGATATATGCACCAGCCATTAAAAATAGATGAGCAATCATTACAGGCATCAGAATTAATCTAATTAGCCTAGCACACTAGGTGGGGTGGTGGTTGGGGGGCTCTGATTCTGCAAACAGAGCCACCCGGCATATCGAGGCCCAGGATGCTACAGGGGCTGTGGTGTGATAATCTGCCTTGATTTATTAATATGCGCAAACAAGATTTAGCTCCTCAAAGCAAACAAATGAAGCAAGTGCTAAGAGAAATGAGGGGCAACAGAGAGCGACATGGAAAGAGAGTGCAAGACCGAGAGAGAGAGAGAGAGAGCAAAGGGAGATCAATTATTCAAGCCTGTGTGGACAGTACGGAGAGCTGCAGCTACCAGTGGTAAAAATGTGTAATAATTTTGTGTTTGCTAAAATGACTTGTTTTTCAGTGCAGGCAGACTTCAAAGGGCTCCTACTGTACTTGAATTCACTTCAGGTTCATAATCTATTTCTCCCGGTGATCTCCTCACCTACACCAACACTGTAGACAGACATGAGCTCTTTATTGACTCCACAGTTGAAGGAGTTCTTGGCCCACAACCCTACTTGACCCCTGTCATTGGTAATGAGTGCTGCAACAGGGGTCTGGGTAATATGCATTAAGTGCTGTGTTTTTATGTCCAGGTTCATCTGAGCCAGGATGTGGCTTCTGCTGAGCTGAGGCGGGGTCCACGCGGCCGGGATTAAACACGAGCAAGGACCTTCTGCGTCGCTGTTTGCTTAAAAAAAAATTCTTAGGAGGCATTCAAACCAAAAATAGCACGGTGCCGGTGTGGGCGTGTTGCTATGGCTACTGGGGAGAAAAATTAAATGCCAGCAAGTCTTGTTTGACTTGGTAGGCTTATCACATGCCAAAATAATTGATTTACGGTACTGTTTATGTCAGAAAGGAAAGTGTTCCTTCATGTGGACGATTGTGTTTAGCTTGCACTACAGCAAAGGTTGAGCCAGGTTTAACAATGTCTGTGCTTCAAAATTCTGACTCATCTCTTTTTTGTTGTCGCAAGATGAAACAGAATTTTTCAAGACACCGTTAATCAAGCAAGATAATATGAGCCATCAAAGACAAAGGTGGACAAAGGTGGCGCTTGTGTGGCCATTCTTTCACTGCAGGGTCTCTAATGCTAGCAGACGGTCATTTCCATCTCTTTGATAGTCGGGGTCCCAGCTGTGTTCAAGGGTCTAACACCCCTCAACCTCTGTCCCAGTCTGCCCCCTCCCTGTCCCCCCTCCCTCACACATCCAGTCTCAGCACAGTCTGGATGTACATTTGAACAAAACCCAAAGGAGGGATGCAGAGAGTGAAGAAAAAAAGAGAGAGAAAAGAAAGGGAGGGAAAGGAGAGGAGAAGAGCTAATAACAAATCTCTGATGACCAAACCAAAGTCTATCAAAAGCAAGCTCAGCAAACACAAGTGCCATACTGATGAGCACGGAGAATCACAGACGGGAGGGAAGATGGCAGCGGTGAAGGACTAAGGCCTAGTTTAGCCCCCATCTTTAAACTATCTTTAAAGACACAGACGATATTAAAGGTGGTTGCTGTGTGAAACAGAACATTTTATGGATCTGCAGCGTTTTCATACACTAACAAACACCCAATATTAACAAATGCATTTGGGGGAGAAAGAAAAAAGAGGCACATCCGTCTGTTTATATTGGAATACATGTTATTTCAGGGTGCTCAAGTGTGGCTTGTTTTTCAGAATGAAAGCTCTTTTGGTTTTGTTACTTACACACACACACACACATGGTGAGGGAACTGTCGGTGAACTGTAACTGTGGGCACCACGTGAAGAGGCACGGGGCAGACCAATCCACCGGCACCTCGCTCGCACGGAGGACACAATAGTGCTGAAAGCAAAACGACTCAATGAAACAGGAAAAGTGTAGTTCTTGGAATCCACTTACACTCAAATTACAGTGACATTCTTGGCAGAGCTCGCGGCACAGGCGTAACACAATGTGCTGCAGCGAAACCAACGTTCGGGACACTTATCTGGGCTGTGACATGAAAGACTGAACTATTACCATGAAGAAGGGGAGAAAAAAAAGACAGGAAGAAATCAAATCAACCAAAGAGAAGGAAAATAATAGGCCCTGTTTTCTTGGCAGAATCCGACTGAAACATTTCTTTTTTCTCCCTCTCTCGCTCTCCCTCCTACCCGCCGTCACCAGGTTAAGTTACAGACGTGGGGCGAAGGAATGAGGGAGGCAGAGTGGTAACATACGGTACCATGAGGAGTGAGACGCCAGGCCTCCCTGACACGGTGTGTACACTCACTGGCCCCCACCAGTGAGCCCGCTCAAACACACCCACAAACACGCACAGTTCCAGGCTACATACGCACACTGCCAAACTCCAGCAGATTAGATGATTGTGTTCTCCTCAATGCACGCACACACGCACACAGATATCACACACTTCTTACTCCACCCCCATGCTTCACTTCCTTCCTCCCTGCTTTCTGCACCTCACTCTGCATGTGTCCTGTCATATCTCCTTCAGCCCATAATTGTCCCAACTTATGGTGTTTCTTCCTGCAAGCTGCAGTTTAGGGGAAGTGAGATCCTTCTAAGTGACTGTCACAATGCATCAGCCTCAGGCAAAGGGACACACGCCTGCTCCCCCCGCCCCCCGCTCCCTCCCTCCTTCAGTCCCCCCGGCTGCCTCCCTCCATCCCCGCTCACTATCCCTCACTTTAAGTGTTTTTGTTGCTGATATGCTCCACTTGCGCTTGCACTCCATCTCTCTCTGTCACTCTGTCTCTCTTTTTTATGCAGTCACCCTCCCAAAGCACACTTTACCTCCTCCCACTCTCACTCTCTCTCTTTAACCTGAAGGTAGAGCTACAGTCACAACATCCCACTGCCATTAGACCCAGCCTGTGACCTGCTCTCCGCGCTCTCCCTGTTCCCCCGGAGTCCAAGCAGAGGTGGAGTCGGCCTCTGCCTCCCGTCTCCTTTGAAGGGACAGTCACTTTCAACACACTTGTGTGTGTGTGTGTGTGTGTGACCTTTGTCGTGACCCTGACATGTCACAACCACGTGATGCATGTGTCACTTTGTCTTTGCGTCTGACCTTGGTCTGTCACCCTGCTTTCTCGTGTTTATTTGTTTTATTTTATTATTATAAGACCAGTCTGCTACGTCAGTGAATGAAGGCTGCAGCTAATATTTGTTTTGATGATCATCATCTATTCATTTATTTTGTGAAGTGACCCTTTGTGTCCAAAAAAGTGAAAAAATATCAATTTACTAATTCACAAAAGTCAAGTTAATGTCTTTCAACAATCAGCAAATATTGTTTGAAAATAATCGTTTATCAAATGATATGTTGCCCAATAATTTTGGATTGATCAACTTACCATTCAAACAACTATTGATTTCACTTCTGACGTAAAAATGAAATAATAAAATAACACGGATTACAGCACAAGAGGACTTTAACTAATGTAAAGCAATAGCCAAAAAACAGCCGTGTGGGAGAGATGCTTATTTTGGGCGCCGTGAGTGTGTGTGTGTGTGTGTGTGTTATTCTATTAGCCCTGTCATAAGCAGAATGGCTGCTTTATTGACCATTTTATTGGAGCTGTGGACAGATCAGTCACCCATCAACCTTTCATCAACCAATCATGTGCAGCGAGGGGAGGGACCTGGGAGGTCTGGCAGAGAAGGACACTTTGGTGGAGGAGTGAGCTGGTCACTCACTCATCACTTGGATGCAGCATGTGTGGGACAAGAAAAGGGTCAGTCGCTGGTCACCAGATGGTAACTGTTTAGGCTGGACCACAGAACGAGAGGACACACTCCTCACTCCCTCCCTCCCTCCCTCCCTCCCTCACGCTCACACACCAAACCATGAGAGTGATGGGTGATAATGGAGCAGACACTAACAAATCTGCACCTCTTGGCTGGGGGGGCCTTGACTCGGACTCAGAGTGCAGACAGTCTGTCCAACTCATAAACCCAAGCACAACACAGCACTTCATACTCGGCAGACAGGGGGAGACCAGTGACCCTCACTGCTCACCACTCGTTTGTTGTTAAATGACATTCACACCAGTGTGTGCGAGACGTCGCCTTGTGCTACAGGAGTTGGACTAGTTTTAAATACAGGACCTGGTCCCTGTGTGTGGCCTCACAATCCACATCCACTACTGCTGCTCTGGATATTAACTCTTCTCTTTGTCTGGCTATTAAATACCAATCCCCAGCCACACACATACACTTTCTGTCTCATAGTCAGGGACATAACAGAGTGTGAGCCACAAGAAGGAAAGACAAAAAACAACTGTTCTTTTAGGTGAGACCTTCCAGCTGGAGACACAAGAGAGAGGGGAATGGGGGAGCAGGCACTTGCCAGGACAACCAGGGAGAGCAAAGTTACAGGGAAGGAACACTTGTGACTTAGCAAAAGTGAGAAAGAACGAAAGAAAGAAAGAAGGAAAGAAGGAAAGACAGAAAGAAAACAGCAGCTGGACTCTTCCTGCTAATTCAGCACTTTAAACAAATCAATGCCACTTGAGGAGAACACGCTGTGCCCTGAGCTCAGCTGGACACATCACTGCAACTGTACTCGTGTTAGTGTGTGTGTTTGTATGTGTTTATGAGTGTGTGTGTGCGCGCGCCGGGAGGGTGGGTGATGTTGGTGTGGGGTCTTCCACAGTAGTCCACGTTAAGGTCCAGTAATGTGTTAATTTATAACTCTATCACCCCAGATGCCTGCATTATCCATCTGTGTCATGCACCAGCCCGACTATATCTATCATCCAGAGGGGAAAATGTCCAGTCCAGGGAGATTAAGCCACCGGTCCCTCTGTTTTTTTTCTTTTCTCTTTATCTGTTTCATCCCTTCACACACCTCTCCCTTTGTCCTCAGCTCCCCGGGTCAGGGTAATCAATTAGGGTTTGACAGACTCCTCGGTCCTGGCTGACCACCGGAGCTCCGGTGGCTCCGCAGACATCGCAGTCCACCCCTAGACGGAGCACTTTTTGCGGGGTTTTAACACCTGGAGGCCTGTATCGGTGGCCGTGTTTGGACATCAGTGATCGGAGGCTGAATTACACTTTGCTGTGACCTTTGTCACTCCGAATGTGTTATCACTCACAGACTGAAGCATAAAGAGCATACATGTGTGCATGTGTGTGGCTGTGTGAGCTCACAAGACAAAAAAAAAGACCCTTGACACATATAAGCCAGTGACACGTAACCCGGTGGGTCGTAACACTACAGGCACTGTAATTTATAGGCCACTTGCTGTTTCTATAAAATACTATGAAGCAGTTCAATATGCTTTTTTCCTTGTTGATGCAATGTAATATTATAAATGTCAAAACAACATGCTGCATAACGGTGTGTGTGTGTGTGTGTGTGTGTGTGTGTTGTGTTGGTATGTACGTGACGTGTTTGTGCATTGGTTCCTGTTGTCTTTTGTCAGCTGCAGCAGGCACTAATAACACACTAGGGGAAATGATCAATACTCACCCTCTTTATTCAATTTCACAACATCACTGCTGTCACCACACACACACACTCAGTCAGATGCAAACATTATATTTAAGTCATTTAGCCGATGTGAACGTAAAACCTCGTGTGTCAGAGCAGGACTTTGAGCTCCTCTGTGTCCTGCAGGAACACCGAGTGAACATGAGATACAGAGGCTAACGCAGGGAGAGGTGGGGGGTTGATAGGAAAGTCAAGCTGGCACTTCCACCTTTAAAGAGTGCAACAGTCATCACGAGGGGAGAAAGGGAATCTGCCCATTAAGACTAAGTGGATGTCTATTAGATCATGGAGGTAAGGAGGTGGGCATTTACCATCAGTCCCACTCACAAACAACCTTGCCTGCCCCTGGACCAAGACAACGGCAGGAAGTGTAACACAAAGTCAGTGCATTGAGATCTTTTTTTAAGTTCCTCGTGCAGTTAATAAAGTTGTTGTTTTTTTTTTTTTCCTTAAAATAAAGTTTTACAACTTTGTATTTGAAAGCACTTTTTTTCTGTCAGGGACATCACCTCTGCAAACATGAAGGCAATTAAAAGACTATCAAAGTCACTCCCTCGTCCTATGAGATCCAACAAACCCTCTGCCCTTTTTCGACTTGTCTCTGTGTGTCTGTCTGTCCCCTTCACTCCCCACCCTGGTCTTCCCCAGTGTAAAACCCCCCCCATTCTTATCACCGCGGTACAGTTAATCCTCCCTCTCTCCTCCTCCTTCCCTCGCAGCATCCCTCAGGGGGGAACGAGGAAGGCTAAAAGGAGGGAGCACATTTGCCACTTGTCTGCGACATATAATACGGAGCAGGCAATCAACTTTGGCTTGACATGTATTTGCTCATCACTGGGACACACACACACACACACACACACACCTCCAGCACCAGCACCACTGCTGGGAAATTGAGGGGTGAGGGTGTAGGGTTGGAGGGAGGGGCAGCCTAAATTAACACTTGACATTCAATACGGTCAGGTCCTTAATTGGCCGGGGCCTTCCTGAGAAGGCAATTTTCTATTCCCCAAACTGCCCCCGCACTGCGCCATGTGCCAGTGTCATCTCTGTACACCGCTGTGTGTGTGTGTGTGTGTGTGTGCGTGTGTTCGGAAGAGAGCAATAACATCTGTGTGTCAGTATGTGAGAAAAACTAAGACAATGTGTGTACGCATATCTATCCGTGTGTGTGTGTTTGTGTGTGTTTGTGTGTGTCTCAGCCTGGGCCCTGTCCTAAGAGAGGCCCTCTGGTCCCTTCCCGCTCTCTAATGAGGCTGGATGAATTAGTGCTACGTGACATGATTTGAACAGCGGCGCACAAACGCCCCCCCCCCCTCCTCCTCCTCCTCCTCTCCCTCCTTCCTCCTTCCCTCCCCTCCTCTTTGTCCTTCTCCCCTCCTCATCCACTGCTCTTTTCCCCTTGAAGCAGTGACAGGCATCTGGTGGCCAGAAAAATGCCAGGAGCAACCCCCGCGGCTGTGGCGTTTATGCATGCTGCTGCTGCTGTTTCCTCCACGCAGACACAAACACACGCACGCCTCGCCGCTGTACACACAATGAAATACTTTCGCCTTTCCGACCATTTCTTTTCTGCTCACTGGCGCGCGCACACACACACACACACGCACACTTCCCCGCAGATCCAGTTACACTTGATGTTATTACAGCTTTCAACCTGAGAGGTATTAGGCTTCCTCTAACCGATCTGACAGCATTTACAACACGGGCAAGTCGACGCCTCTAATCGCCTCTGTGACATCAGCCTATTACCAATTGATCTCAAAGAGAGCCTCCTCCTCACCTTGTGACTGATGCTCGAGCTGTCGACTCCTTCTACTCGTCTTTGTCATAATGCGCCGCCGTATCCTGCAGACCTGACTGCCCTTTAAGTGCTCTCATTTCACATTTCTTTCCTGCAGTAAATCTCGCGGCACATTGCTTATGATATTTTCACTATTAATATTATTGAGTTATATATGGTTACACATTGATTTGGCACAAAGGATCACCTTTGCCCTCCTGAGGCTGCTTTAGACAAACAACATGCTGAATTTATGAGCTTAATGTTCGTGCAAAAAAGTCGCAGTGAATCTGGGTGATAAATCCCGTGTTGCCACCCTTTACAAATCTAATCTGATCAACAAGCTCTAAAGTAATGGCCTGGATAAAGGAAACACAAGCAGCAGATTTCTTTTTTTTATTTGGAGGAAACATATCAAATGGATTAAATGCCATGAAATATTAAATGCCAGTCGGAGTCGCACACATCAAGGAGCGGACGGCGCTCCAACAAAGCACTTATCGCTGAGTGTGTTTCCCGACAATGGAAGAGGCAGCTCAGGCCATTTACAGAGAAAAACATCAACATCGAGAAAGCAAGTGTATACGTGTGCGCGGTTGTATGTGTGTGTGCACGTGTGTGTGTCAACATCTCCAACACACACAATAAAAAATGCTTTTTCCTTACAAGTCGCCTGACTTTGTCCTGCTGTTTGGTGAATGTCACAAGAGCTCAGAGGTCGTGCACGTTGGCCTCCCACCGCAGCTCTTCTCCACAGATACGGGGGTCACACCAAGGGACGTCTATCGCTGAAGCCTAATTACATCGTTTGTGACTTCATCGACGTTATAGATTGTTAGAAGTTGAGTACGTCGCAGCTCGATATGTGATCGTCTCACATGCAGACGGGTTCAGTTCAGCTAAAGAGGCATGTCAGTGTCTTTACCAACAATTCCTCCACACACACACACATGCACACTGGTATACACACAACTGGAAAAAAAAAGAAAAGAAAGAAAGCCACCCAGAGTCTCACTTTGCCAGAAAAACGCTGTGAGCTGTGGGATGCCAAGGCAGCTGCATTTAACAGTGGCCATTAAATGTTATTAATCTTTACAAAGTCAGCAGCGAGCACAAACAAACGCTTACACATGTTGCTCAACAATTTGCTCGCAACAAAAAGCCGTGAATGACTTTCGACTTGTGCTTTTGTCAGAGCACTAAAGTGATCTTTGGACACAATCTCCATGAAGAAAAGATGAAATGGGAGAGTGTGAGTGCAGGTATCTATGCATGTCAGCCTGGCTATTGTGTGTGTGTGTGTGTGTGTGTGTGTTGGCTCCAAGCCTACCACAGCCTGTACCACTAACCTCCCTTCTCCAGAACCTCCCTAAAATCCTCCCTGGGCCTCTAGCAATCAAATCTCCACGGTAAGCTGGAGACAGAACAGAACAGAGTGGAGAGATAGATGGAGAGTAAAACATGGGGCGAAAAAAAAAAAAAAAAAAAGCAATGAAACAGAAAATAGTTGGGGAACAGGCCTCTCTCCTCCTCCTCCTCCTCCTCCTCCTCTCACACAAACACTGAAGCCACAGAGGTCAACATATGCATTAAGAGAGTAGGATATTTGTTGTTGCCTGTGTGCACACACGTTCTCCTCACCTCACTTGTGAACTGCACACATAAAATGACTGTTACCTGTCGGAAAAACCATTTTCTTTCCACAACAACTTTGGTAATTTGCCAGCACGTCGAAAATGTACAGCACAAACACTCACTCGCTCACAGCAGGGGAAGCGAGGGAGTCAACTGCAGACCTTGAACAAAATTACCATCATTATCCATAACCATAAATAAGCCTGATGATGATGATGATGGTTTTAACAATAATAATAGCAATTCACTCTGAGTGCTTTTTCAAATAACAGTGACAGCATTAGCCACATCGCCAAGAGAGAAATGAAAGACTCGGTGCCTTGAAAGAGCTCGTCTTCGTTGCCACTGCTGATGGGGCAAATTGGCAGGCAGGGCGAGCAGACAGGGGTCCTTAAAGACGGACGTAAAAATAGTCCGCCGTCGTTTTGCCCGTTGAGCTGGCGCGGCGCCAACAGAAACAAAATAACAGGAGTTGAGGAATAACAGGAAAAGGGAGAAGCCGCGGTGAAAGTATGCTCGGGGTTCCTGTCACTTAGCACAGGTCACACCTCATGTCACCTTCCTTTGGACACAGAGTGGGAAAGAACAGCCTCTCTCAACAATGACTCTGCCATATGCTCGGGCTTCTCCCGACTCTGTGCACCTCAGTCAATTATGTGTGATGATCTTCTCTGTTGGTAGCAATCTCTGGATCAGGGAAGCCAGCGCAGGAACACCGACCCCCCCCCCATGACCCTTGGTAGTGCCACTTCACACATACACACACACATTCACACAAGGCACATCTATACTTCATCCCTTTCATAACTGCCGGGACCTTGGTGACAGCTGCTGCATTCTTGTGTGTGTGTGTGTGTGTGTGTGTGTGTGTTGCCCTGGCTCTGCGTGTATGTCCCCTCATTAGCCAGTGGCGGGGTGGTGACATCCTGAACGACTGGCCCTTCAAACACACACTTCCTCTTCACACTGCCGACTTCTCCCCTCTGCAGGAAATAAGCCGATGTTAAAAAAAAGAGGAAACACTAACACCCCTCTTTTCTCTTTGAAAGACATGTTTAAAATAAAAGAAGGGGAAAACCAGAGTGAGTAGTAGACGTGTGTATCAAACTCAAATATAGAAATAAAAATAAATCTGTTTTTTAAATGAAGTCCACACGACTCATGTAACATGTTGAGCTTCACTCATATCATAGGAATATGGTATTTCTTTCCTTTTGTGCGATGGAGCCCACACGTGACTAACACAGGTCCCTGCTCCAGCACACACACACTCACACACACTCACACACACACACATAAACATGCTGCCAAACATGATAACAAAGCCCCGTTTTCACTTCCATGATAATCTGTGCCCCCCCCCCCATCCCATCCCATTCTTCAGCCGTTCACCACGGCAGTGAGGCAGAAGTCTCCTCAGGACAAACAGCTGACATGGAGGCCCACAGTGATGCTCACATGATGCTTATTGATCGCCGGTTGCCCCCGGGTGGTGCACACAGAGTCCGGATCGCTGTTCCTGCAAGGCTTTACTGCGCAGCTACAGAGGTTACGGAATGACCCGGGACACATGTGATCACTGCCGTGTGCAGTGTGGATTTATTTTCTGCATATACTTTAAGGATTTCTTTTTTTTGTTGTTGTTGTTGTTGTTTTTTTTTAATCATGGTGGAAATAAAATCTGGATATTGGTTTTACCTGAAAACATTCCTAGTAGGTAACCAAATGTCGCTTGGTAAGATATTGGCACTTATTTTTAAAAGGCGGTTGAAAGGAGTTGAAAGTAAAAAATGCTGCAGACGTCACATCTCCCTCGTTGGTGCCTGGGTAAATACAGAGGGGACCACAGGATGAATGGGACCTTGTACATCCTCCTACTCCATCAAACTAGATGGGCTCTTAATAGTGCACACACATGCACAGTGAATATAAGCTGCAGCCACCTACCCACTCAGTCTTACTCTTCTTACAATGCTGCCGTCAGGAAACCCTCACGTCATCACAAAGACTGACGAACACGCCTGCTGAGCCAGGGCAACTGTTATGTTATCTGCCATCATCATCATCATCATCATCACACTAAGTACATTAAATGGCCCCCAACTTTACAGTGAGGGACACTCACTCACTCACTCACTCGGTGTGATGCCATGTCACTGCAGCTTTGTCGCTGAATACACTTTAAATTCCCTGCAATAAATGCAGTCCATTGTTTTTAGGCCAAATGCTGATAGAGCGGCACACTCAGTCACTCCCCACCTTAGTGATAAAACCGTGTGCTCTTTCTGGCATTTGTCCTTGTATCTTATTCTAATGAATAATCCCATAAACGTGCTGCATGCCTGCAACAGCCGAAATGGTTCTGTGTTACACATAAGCTTCAATCTCAAGAGCCCTTTCAATAAAGACAGTAGCTGCAGAATAAAATGATCTGATTTAGTATCTAGAGGACTGACGGCGGGATAGAGTTTTAGGAAAGATAGTTGAGAAGAGAGGGAGGGAGGGAGGGAGGGAGGGAGGGTTGATGTGTGGAGGAATAAGAGGAGGACGGGAAAGACAGCGAGAGGAGAAGCAGTGAGAGACAGAGACGTAGTAGCAGAAGAATAAGAAAAAGGAAAAAGTAGTAATGGGGGAAGTGGTGCGTGTCTTTTCTGCAAATCTCCTCTTTCACCTCTGCTCTCCTCCAGCTCTCGAGCCAAGGCCAGCCAAGAGACACTTCACCTCGCACCCGCACACACATGGAGCCAGAGCACACACACACACACACACACACACACTCATGATCTCTCTGTCACGCATGTGCATGTACACATACACTTGCACCACTGGCACATGAATATTTAGCCACCCACTCAGAAAAAAAGGGCAAACGCACCGACATGAATGTCTTTAACACACACACACACACACAAGTAAACTTTACTGCCAGGACACACACACACACACACACACACACTCACTCACTCACTTGACACCAGATACATGGATGTATAGGCCTCCATATGCTCTGTGTGCAACGACCCATCAAAGACAGACATGGAAATAATAACAGCAGAGTGTAACCGCACACACACACACACACACACACACACGTGTTCACTCACTGTGGATAATTCCACACATATGCATCAAATCACTGCCTCTCAGTCCCACACAACAGTAAGAAGCATTGCATGTGCACCACATATTCAACATGCAGGTCATCTGTACCTCACTGTGTAAAATACTGTGCTCACTCACACACACACATATGCTGTAAGTGTGTGTGTTAATAGGCAGATTAGCACACTGTGTGATCTGCACTGAGGAGGATAATATCAATCCCAATCCCACTTCTTCACGCGGACGAAAACAAATATATCATAAATATGTCGTTCACTTTCAGCGCTTTAATGTAAACAGACAGGAAATGTGAAATAAACGACTGGAACACTGATCAGTGAACAAGTTTCAATGAGCAGACGAGAAAAAATATTCAAGGAAAATGGAAAACGATCGAAATGAAGACGTTGGAAAATGCAGAACACATGTTTAGTGTTTTTTGGTTTTTTGTTTTTTAAATAACCCTAAAACATTTAAGACATTTAAATGATCACATTTTGTTTATGAAGGAAGAAATAAACAAAACATTACTTTAAATATATCTTAAAAATGGTTTCATCATATTTTACTGAGGGACTTGAGGTTTTGTTTTAGTATCTTGAATTTGAAATAGAGGGAAATGAAAATGCTGCAGGCGTGTGTGGGTGAGGTTTGGTTTTCAAAACGTTTGATTTTAAAAGTGACCATTTGGTAAATGAAAGATTTAAGTAAAATTTCTCTTTCACTCTAGTCTGTATTTTCAACATTATTTATTTATTTATTTATTATTTCCAATTTCCATTGTATGTAAATAAAATTTCTTTAAAAAAAAAAAAATAGTAATAATAACAGTAATAATAATAATAATAGTAATAAATAAAGATGGAGCAGTTGTTTCAGACGGAAGCTGTGAAGCCTCTGAACCGCTTCCATGTCTCGGCCCAGACTCGACCTGTCGCACTTCAAAGGAAACCGCGTTCCAAAATAATAATAATAATAATAATAATAATTTCAGAATGAACACATGCACAGTTTTTTATTTGATTTATTTATTTCTATCTATAATTAATAATCAATTTCCTCCGGGGTGTGAAAGCATGTGTTGCAGCATCACATCCTCAGGTGGAAATGAAGCCACTTCTTCTTTTCTTTTTTTTACGAGCTCCTCTCTTCCCTCATTCTTCCGACTGGAAGCAGAATGAAAAATGAAATAAAAATAAAAACGAATAAAGGAGAAATCACGGCCTGCGGCTCCTGCATTGTGTAGGAATTATTCCTGATGAACCAATTAGGCTCGTGTAACATCACGTAACTCCGGGCTTTTTAACTTGCAAGGGTCGATATTCATAGCCACGCATGTACAACAGCAGCGGGTCAATTAAAGGCTCCACATATTACCACGGTGTAATGCATGGGAAATAATCCAACTGCTCATTCGTGTCTCGTTCGTGTCCGATTGTCTCTGTCTCGTGTGAAAGTTGCCTCTTGTTGGTGTTTTTGTAAAAAGTGTGCACAGATTTTCTGAGGCTGAGAAAACAGGCAGAATTTATCGAATGCACGTCATCGATTTCATTTAAATTGCGTGTTGTTTATGCTGTTTGCTGCTGACACTTGCGTGGATTATGAAGGCTGTGAATCTCCTACTATGTGTATTAGAGAGAAAGAATAAAGTTGTTGTTTTTTTCCAAAGATTAAAAGCCTACTAAGGCCTTTTATGAAAGGTGTAAATGATCCACCCACAGCAGAGCCTTAATACTCGCTCGTGTTGCTAATTTCGTTGGAGAAACGCACACTAATGAAGAGCGACTGCATGTTATCATAAGTTTTAAAAAATAATAACAATTCACCTTTATTTGATCAACATGTTCTGCATTGTTGTTGCAGCATAAACACATGGCACGACATTTAGATGCGAAATATGCAAATAAAAAAACAATACAAATAAAGCGAAATCATTTGCAAATAACCATTGGATTATCGGATGAAAATGTGGCCGTCAATAATCAAGGACATCGATCCGATTTGAGGAGAGAGATTGGTTTTCTTCAGGTAAATGACGCAGGTTCTGATTTTTATAGTTTGATTGTGGATAACAGTAAAACAGACATTTCATATCAAATTACCCGGTGCGTAATTTTACTCTTTAAACTTTCAAATCTCGTCTCTATGTAAAGTCATCGATCACCGACATGCTCAGACACCTGCTGTAAACAATCACCTCTTGCTGTTCATTTAAAATGAAATCCCTTCACACGGATGTCTCTTCCTTCCTCCACTCGTCTCTGTCATGTTGAAAATATTTTCTACGGGGTTAGAAAATGTGTTTGGCTTCATGAAGCCCCTGCACCTCAGCACAGCTGCATCTGTGCGCACACACGGCGCAGAGAGAGCTGCTTTGCGTCTCTATCGATCAGATGGAAATATAATTTGGCCTTAACAACGATAAAATGCCGCATCCCTCGTGCCACCTTGTTGATCTTTAAGGGAGCGAGGGGCGATTTTGAAACGCAAGCCCATAACCCATTTCTTTTTCCTCCAACACCCCAGGGTGCGCCATCCTCGGCAAACACAAAGTCATTATCGGTTAGATTCCAATAAGGCGAGTCTGTCAAGGAACAGGCTTCCTTCGGAGAATTTATGTCATGCCTACTAAACATGGGAAGATGTCTTCTAAGTGGTGCGAGGAAGGATAAATAACAGCGAGTCCCACAGCTGATTATATTGAAACAACGGTGCGCATTTGTAAAAAGGATTGGGGATGCAAACGTGGGGTCCCAGCAGATGCTGCGCGCAGGGGCCCAAACATCCACCTGCTTCCTGCACCGGGAGGAGCGCGGAGGAGCGCGCGCTCACCCATCGCCATCTCCTCCAAATCACTTATCAGTATAGTTGGGATTTTATTTGTACATATACATATATATATATATATATATATATATAGATATATATATACATGCGTGTGTGGTGTTCATGAACTTTTCGTCCAAATCCGCAGACAAATATATTTAAAATGTTCAAATTGATGAGAGAATCCCGGGTAAAGGGAGTTGTCATTAAATTCAGAAAAGTAACAGGAGCACATGACTTTCACCTCCACAGTTAGACCATCTGGGATTTTAAAAAAAAAACAACAACACGGGCAAAGTGACATAATAAATTTCACCTCACTGACAACACGCAGCCTTGGCCGAAGCTTTAGCGCAAGAGCCGCAGTAGCAGCGTGTGCATGGTACGGAGAGTGTGCAGGTCCCACAATGATTAAGTGCAACATAACAACCATCCTCTATCTTTACGGTCTCCCCCTCACACACGTGCACACGAAAGGGCGCACGCGCGCGCATAACCACACACACACTCACACACAGACACACCGGCAACTGTCGATCCTCCTCTCCTCTCTTTTTTTTTTTTTCCTTAAAAAAAATAAATAGATGTGACTTTAAATCCAACCAAACCCCTCAAATATCTCCGTGTCTTCCAAACTCTCCTTCTAACTTTTGTACACGTTAAAAAACAAAAACAAAAACAAACCTAGAGTGACATTCAAGTGTAACATCCACGATAACAAGCGAGAAATGTGCAGACTGTCCGTTATCACCACGACTTCTCCAGCGGAGCCTGTGCTCACTCGCAGCTCCTCTGCTCTTCTGTAGCCGCGCAAGGGGCTTCCTGCCTCGGCCACATGAAGTCAATTAACCGGTCCCAGAGGAAGGTCCCTGCCCGAGTCTTTATCGCCACCGAGGTTATCAAAACACTGCTGTTGCTTTGCTGTTTAACACCGCACCGCTCACACACCAATGATTGAGACTTAAGCGTGAACGTAACGAATCCAGACAGGCATAATCCATCAAATGGTGGATTTCACTTATTTATCTTGTAGTGGGCCATTTTTTCATTAAAATGTGTTTGTTTTAATATATGAGCATAAGCTTCTATTTATTGTTAAGTGGTGTTCAACAAGAGGGGAGGAAAACAGGGGACTTGGATTAATGAAATTAAAAAGAAAGCACACACACACACACACAGAAAGGAAATGGATAATTGAAACCCTCTCAAGCATGGTGTGTTTAATACAACAACACCAAACATCAAACCTGACTACATTTACAAGAGGGGGGAATTAGCAAAAAATAAAATGACATCTAACAATTCCTCATTTGAAAAAAACAAAAACAAATAAACAACCCACAAAACACTCACCCCTCCACACTCACACACACTCACACACTCACACACACACCTACTGATACACAGAGACCAGGAGATAGTAAACAACACAACAGCAGATGTGTGAACATGCACCACAAGAAGAAAAGTAACCGTTTGGTCCTTAATAATAAAGACTGAAAATAATAATAAAAGAGGAGATGGAGAAATAGAGGAGGTAGGTATGGAGGGAGAGAGAGAGAGGGAGAGGGTGAGGAAGGAGGAGGTGAGGCTGAGGTTGACATACCTGCTGGGACATTCTGTAGAGGAGGTTGCTGTCAGTGCTCTGCTGCTGCCATGTCCCCATGAAGCCCGGCTGCTCAGCACTAGGTGGTCTGGTGCTGAACTGCATGGAGCTCTCGCCTGCTCCCTCAGCACTGCTGCTAACGATGCTAATGCCACCCAGACCTCTGCTGCTGCTGCTGCTGCTGCTGCTGTTGCTGCTGCTGCTGCTGCTGCTGTTGTTATTGCTGCTGCTGCTGCTGCTGTGGCTACCGGAGACGATGCTCTTGCAGATGCCAGCAGGGCTGCTGTTGGGTCCGTTAGCCTTGGCTGGAGGTGGTGGCCGGGGCAGTTGTGGTTCTGTGCTGGGCTCTGGTGGGACTGTGTCACACTCACTGCCTCTCACATCCAACTCTGCCTCTTTGGACTTAGACAGAGAGAGAGGGAGAGAGAGAGAGGGGGCAGAGAGGGAGGGAGGGCAAGAGGGATGTGGGAGTGTGAAGGAGGGGAAAAGAAAAAAGTCAGTGAAGGTGGGTTCTTTTGGGGTCGTCTTGCCTCTTTTTTTTGCCTTGTGCAGGACCTGCTTCTCGAAGAGGACAGGGAGTGGGAAGATGATAGAGTAGATGATGTGTGTGAGAGGGGGAGATGTTTCTTGGTAGCTCTGGTGGTGTGGGAGTGTGTGTGTGTGTGTAGATAATTCTCATGAAGAACGAGAGAGAAGAGAGAGCTTGCTGTGACTTTCCTCTGGGGCCTCGTCATGGACAGGGCAAGACGAGTGGAGCACTGGAGGTGAGGAGGGATGAGGAGAAGGATGGAGGAGAGGAGGGGGTCTGATCAGGAGAAGGTGAGCCAGAATGGAGTCCAAATATTAAAGGGGTATGTGAATTGGGGAGGGGATGTCTGATGTTTGTGGTCTCAGTTTTGCTTAAATCCATCTGTCAGTCAAGTGTGCACCACAGGACTGAACAAACACACACACACACACACACACACATGCATACAGACACATGTTCACCTGCATGCATTCACACACACACACACACACACACACACACATCTACATGATTTTTGTTTCAAAGCATGAAAAGAAAAAGTTCAACTTGGGAGCTGAACACATGCTCACACCAGCAGAAGAAAACTAATGTGACATCTGTGTAACTTTTAAAAAAAAACATGTCACATATGAAAAATCACTCTTTAAAAAAAGACAATCAACTATTTTATTTAATAAATGTTAAAAAAAAAAACGTGTTTCATTTTTTTTTCTTCTAAATATATAAAACAATCACCGTGAAAAATAAGCTCCATTAAACGCAAATATTAGTTGCGCGGATAAAACGCATGAATGTCTCTTACCATCAATTCTGTGTGTGTCCCAGTAAAGTGAAGATGAGATGTGGGAGTGAGACACCGCGATCCAGCTCTCTGCCTCCCGCTCCTCTCTCTCTCTCTCTCTCTCCTGTACTATCGCTCTCTGTGATTGTGTCCCTCTCTCGATGTCCGTGCCGCCGCCTGTCCTCTCTCTTTTCCTCTCTGCGCGCTCCTCTCTCTCTCCCTCTCTCTCTCTCTCTCTCTCTCTCTCTCTCTCTTAATACTCCGTACTCCACCGCAGCTGTTGAGGAACTGAACTCGGAGCCTGAGTGTAAGTGTGCGCGCAGTGTGTGTGTGTGTGTGTGTGTAAGGAGTCAGAGAGCGGCTGAGTGAGTGAGTGAGTGAGTGAGTGAGAGAGTGTGTGTTCGTGCGCGAGTCGGGCCGGTGCGGACTCAAGTGACTCAACTGTGCCGCGCTAATCTGAGATGCTCAGTGACATCGCGCTGCACGCTTTACGCACACGCACACGCGCACCTTCGCAGGGGGCTGTAAAGTGTGTGTGTGTGTGTGGGGCAACTTAGTTCTACAGTGGGACCATCCCACCTCACGCAAAAACACACGAGCTCAAACACACGCACATTGCTCAGGAGCATTTATAAAAACATTTATAAAAAAAAAAAATGTTTTTTAATAAATATATTTCTTTGTTTAAAACACTAAGAATCTATAAAGAAGCTTCTCTAACTTCTCCTGGCAGAACACTCTTCTATTTGTGATTTGAATGGCAATAATCAAGGAAAACACACACACACACACACACAAATAAACAACAAAAGAAAAAAAAATATCAATAGACTTGTTATATCAAAAAAAGAAATACCGGGTGCCTTTGTTTGATTTTCAGCCACTCTAATGAAACACTAATGGAACGCAGGCAATCTGCCACCATCAAGTATGACACACACACACACACACACACACACATGACGCCCCCACCCCCCATGGAGGCTCTCAGATTTTAATTAAGAAAAAAATGAGGAAGAGGTTCCATTTTAGCCAAATTGGTCCCCACAGCAGCAAAGGTAAGAGAATAAAATGAGGGATGGAGGAGAAAAGGGAGGCAGACACTGAGAAAAAGCCACACAGGAGGATAGACACACACACACACACACACACACAAAAAAGAGAGGAGGGGGATCTATGCTTCCTCTGACTGAGACTAGGACACATCTCAAACAATGAAGACATCCCCTCCTCCTTGTCTTCCTCCCTTTAAATCTCCACCCCTGTCCTTTCACCTCACCATCATTAGAGAAATGACAGAGCAGGTGCCTCAGTCTGTGGCAGGAGGGAGATGGAGGGAGATGGAGGGAGATGGAGGCAGGAGATGTCATTGTGATCTTTCCACTGCCGAGCTACAAAAAAGAGAGAGGGACAGAGGCAGAAGTTCTCCTGTGGGCTACATTAAATGGCTCGTGATGTATAAAGTCACTCCAGATTTTGTGGTAAATTGCAGTAGTCGAGAGCTCGGTCGTCTGTTAAAAGCCTTTCGTGGCTGGCGCTGTACTAATGGCAGTATACTGCTAACCTTTGCTGAGATTATCACACTGGTCATTACTGTTATATGTACAGGGAAAAGGTGAGCAATTCCTTTCTTGACAATTTGAGACTCAGACACAGTCTCTATGTCACTTCTTCTTCAGAGTCTTCGTTTTTCCCTTTTGTCTCTTGTAATATTTTTTCTTCACTTGTACGTCTCTCTTTTTCCCCTTCCCTTTCTTGTTCTTTCTTGCTTTCTTCTCTCTGTGGCCAGCATCTTGTCAGAAGCCACAAGCAGCCTTTGTCATAAAAGCCATAATGTGTCACCTCCTGTCCATGTACCGCCAGCTCCACTCTTAACAACTTCTTGAAAAGGAAATGCACAAGGCTTAGGCTAATTATATTAAGTGACAATTTAGCAGCCAAGGTTCCTTTTTGCTCTCCAGCTCACAATTTTCCTCCCCTCTCTCTCTCTCTCTCTCTCCCTCTCTCTCTCTCTCTCTCTCCTCTTGTCTGTAAATGTGCTTGTCTGTGGGTTTTTTCAAGTGGCACTCAGTGTTTCAAGTCAAGCTGGTGGCTCAGCTTCTGACCTGGCTGGTTAATGGCTGTTATTTGTGGGAGGTAGGAGTGGACGCTGCCAATATTGCTCTCTCTCTCTCTCTCTCTCTCTCTCTCCTCTCTCTCTCTCTCTCCTCATCTCTCATCCCCCGTCCTTCGTTGGCCTTGCCTCTGCTGATGATAATGGCTGTGATGACAGAGGAAACAAGAACGAGACACAGAAGTAAAATGCGGAGATGGAGAAGTTTGGGGAGCAGAGACAGACAGGAAGAAGGAAATAGACGGATAAAAAGCTCTGGAATTAGGAAAGAACAGGAAAAAAAGGGATGCAGGAGATCCTTTTGGCTCCTTTATTAAAACTATTATTGTGCAGGACTTGAGAATTCCCCCCGGGGCAGGGGGCCATGTCGAAGCCTATATAATTAACTAGAGGCTCAGCTACGGATCAATTACCAGACAAGCAAGTGATAGCCGAATCAATGGAAGATCATCAGGCTCGTTATCAGTGTTGCAACTCATTAGAGGAAAAGTGAGGTATAGAAAGAGAGAGAGCCAAAAAAAAAAGGAAGTGGGGGAGTAGAGTGAGGGAGGGGCAGAGGGTGAGGGCAGTATTGGTGCTGGTGTTGTTAGTCCAGTGGCTGTGTGTGTGTGTGTGTGTGTGTGTGTGTGTGTGTGTTTGCTCCTTAGCTGCTGCTGACTGGTGACAGGAGGAGCTCTGTGTATGACAGAGTGCAGAAGTGCTCTGTAGCAACAGTCACTGAGGCTTGTACAGATCAATACAAGTGTGTGCACGAGGTTAAAGCTTCGCCACAGCATCCTTATTCCCCGGTGACTCACATGTTCAGTCTGGGGTACAATTCTACGATCCAAGCAGTCAGAGAGGGACTGTGTCAGAGAACAAAGGCTGCATTTCAAGCCTCAAGGCTGCTTTTTTCAGCAGGTGATGTTCCCAAAAATAATAATAATAATAAAGGATTCAAGTCATCCATGCATTTGGGGAATTAAAAATCATTTATCAAGCATGACACTACGGTGACAGTGCTCGTGTCTGAACTTAACACGAGTATCAAATACCCTGGATAGTTGACTGAAATAATAACAAAACAAATCATTTAAATAATCCATTTCTGCACGAGGCATGGTTTCTGAGAGATCCTTGCTTTAAAAGCAGATCTTTTAAAACCTCTGTCATGTAAAAAAGAAAAAGAATACTCTCTGTTTTAACATGATTACAAGACGTTAAAGTTATATTATTAATATAACTTTATTAAAATGATATTATCAAAGTTGAGATATTCTTAATCTGTGATATCTGGCACATACAATATATCACCTCATGGAGTGTTGTTTATTGATTTCTGTCTTGTGTTTATATTTGCCTGTATTCTTCTTTTACATACATATATTTATAGTGGCATAATAATATAACATATAGCTGCAGTCTCCTTGTTTTCTGTGAGTCTCAAAATGTCACCGTTTAACACTTTTATTTTCATTTCTAACGCATTTCGTTATAGTAGCAGTATAGTAAGTAGTATTTATTATTTTATAACATTTTTCCCCCTTTAAAAATATTGTTTTCAGTTAACAAGAGATTATATCCAGGGCTGGACAATAAGTCAATAACATATAATGCTGTATATATCACAATGTATATATATATATATAATGTATATATATATATATAATGTATATATATATATATATATATATATATATATTTACATGTATATACTTCCCATTTATATTTCCCATTTATTGACAACGAATGGGTCAAATAAGACATGAGTGTCAACAGGCAAAGTACTATGTGTGTGTGTGTTTGTGGGTCAGAGTGAGAAAAACCTGTCCAAGCAAACAGTGAGTCCTATACCAGAGGCAGAGATCATGGAAAAATCCCCGTGTTCGTCTGCTGTGTTATTTTTTTCAATGTTTCATTTTCCTCTTCTTTTATTTTCTTTGCTTTTTGTTTTTTTTTATTTGTAGGAAGATTTGAAGGGGTCATTTTTTAATGGAATGGAATCACAGCAGCGAAATTCAACTCAAATTGGCTTTTAGGCACTGAAAAGGGGACAAATGGATGAACAGAGGCAGTGGGGCAGATAGAGAGGGAAGTACAACAAGATAATTTGTTCAGTGATGGTGATTATGTGCTGCAGAAACAAGTGATAAAGGGCCAGTAGGGGGAAAAAAAGGATTGATGAGTGTCAGTTTGCTGAGGAGGATGCTTTTCCAGAGAACACTGGTTCACCTGAGGTTGTCATAGGAAAGAAACTCAGTGTTCCTCCTCTCAGATGCTTTGTCCTTCCAACTTTCTACCAGATTAAAGGCTCTGGGAGTAAATCTCAGTTAATATTTTTTTTTAATTTATCAAACGAAATAATGGCTGAACACTGGGATTAAGCGGCATTTCCAAAAATGTTGTAGTACAGATATAAGCAGGAGGACATGGCTCAGGGCTGGTACTGTTACTTTATAACCATACGAGGAGAATCACGGACATATACTCATCCAGGCTCTCTCTGTGTGTGTGTGTGTGTGTGTGTGTGTGTGCGCGCATGTGACAAGGAATGGCGTGTCGATCAGATGGCAAAGGGATAGAAGTGTCACTGTTCTGCTACCACTACAGGGCCACAAGACATCATATGACAGGAACAGCTCTCCACTTGTGATTGTGGGAGAGAGCGAGAGAGAGCGAGACAGTCGAGGGCACCTAAAGGTCTGAGAGAAAAGAGAGAGGGCGCCACATGATTGTCCTCGTCTTTGACTTCTCTATCGTTTTTCAACTTTCTGATCACTGCAGGAGAAGAGGCAACAAGAGTCTGCTAATGCCTCTCTGGCAACTCATGAACAAATGAAAGATGCCATGTGGCTCACCCTGAAGTGAGGTTTCACACACACACCTTTACCACACCTCCCTCTCTCTCTCTCTCTCTCTCTCTCTCTCTCTCTCATGTATGATGCATGTGTGTGTTGCATGCTCCTCAAACTACGAATAAATGCCTTTTTTCAAATGGATAATTGTTCTTGTGTACATTTTCTTGAATAATGACTTGGTCTGCAAAGTGCCAACATGTTCAGGAAGATGTGAATCACGAGCTCCAACACTTTTTTTCACTGCCAACTCTGTTGTGATTAAGATTAGATAAGATTAGCCCTTTATTATTCCCGCAATGGGGACATTTACAGTGTCCCAGCAGCAAAGACCAATAATGAATGTGCATTTTCACTTGATGTGAATGTGCAATATGAACAAGTCTAGACATTATAGACCTTAAGTAACCAGAATATATACAGTATGGACTTCATATTTACATTGAGTTCATTTATTGAACTCAATGTTTTATGTATTATTAATTTTTATTTATTTATTATTAATTGATTATTAATGGATTACTAAATTAAATCACTCAGCTCCTTAAATTCTAGTTTCTGGTTTCTTTGCTCCACATAACAAAGAACATCATCATTCCCAGGTTTGAGAAACTCCGATCAAGATGTTTCAACAAAGAAATAATCCACAGATCAATTGATAATGAAAATAATCATTAGATGCAGATTATTGGTTAAAAGGTTTTCAAATGTTAAATGTATCATTTTGGTAGCCCCATGTAAATACAGTTGTCATGCTTTAGTTGAGTAGATTGAGTTTCGCTGGCGTCTCAGGGCGCGTGTTAGCGAAGAGATGGCAGTATTGTGTGTGGGAAGACAAAGCTGAAGATGAGGATGAGCTCCACCACTCTGTAGCCTAATGACTGGGTTGGTTTCAGGGCATTTCTCAGGCGTGTTATATCAAGGCACCCCGAGGCCATCCCTCTGCTTTTTCTCCCTCTTCTTTTCTCCACAGTCATCCTCACTCACACTTGGATAATTCTCCTCTAATCATCTCCATCTTTCCTCCTCCCCCGCCTCCTCATTTACTTCTCTCATGTCTCCCTCCCTTTCCACTCAGCTTCTTCTCACCTCATCAGACAGGCCTCCACCCCACTTCTCCACTGCCTCCACTACCCTCACTCCTGTCCTCTCTCACTGACCCGTGGTCCCCCCTAGTCACAGGGTGTTGTGTCTCTACCTGCCAGGCCCCTGACAGCCCCACCCTCACCCCATGAGAGGAGACCGCCTGCCCATCCGGAACGCTGCCGTGGCAACCCTGGCAGCGCCCCCAGTCTATATGCCCTCCCTCCACCAAAACTCAGCAATGAGAGTTTGACAAAGTCCTTCCCCACAGTGTCTCCCCCCTCTCTTCTTCACTAACGCTCCGTCTCTCATTATTCTGTTTTTACCTTTTCTCTCTCACAGATTCTTCCTCCCTGACCTGACTAATATATCTTAACCTCTCTTAGCTTTCTACTCCTTTTGACACCGTAACACGGTCCAGATAGGAGACAGTGAAAAGTCTGTGGGTTTGGTTTTTTTTTGGTAACTTCTCTAGAAATGATGTGATTAAAGGTACAACGTGCAGGTTTTAGCAACACCTAGTGGTGACATTACACGTTGAGCCTGAGTGTTTCTCGACCTTCAGAAATCGCTGAAATTCACAGTGTGTGAAGTTTGAAATCCGTAGATTTGTGTCACTATCTTCAAACAACACTTTTCACAAAGCAAATAAGATCATAACATGGCAATTTAATCATTCAAAAATATTGTATGTTATTGTTTGAAAAGACACTTGATTGGCTACTGAGAGTGGACCGTGAGGTAGTCACTGGCTTAGAGTCGCTGTCGTTTATAATCCGACAAACGTTAGGTCACTACTTTGTCGGATGGCGACGGGGAAAACTGGAAAAAGGAGTTCCAGACGGGCAGCGACTCCAAGCCTGCGACTACTTCACGGCCCACTGAGCTGTCGCTTCAAAACTGTGTAGAAACACAAAGAAAACGCGACAAATCAAAACAAAGAACAAATGCATTAACAAATACAATAGATTTTTGAATGATTAAATCAATATTTTATTTACTTCTTAAAAAGTGTTGTTTAAAAACATTGACACAAATATAATTCCATAGTACATTACATATGTATATATATATATATATATATATATATATATATATATATATACATATACATATATATGTATATACATATATATATACATATATATGTATATATAGGTACATATATACATATACTGTACTATATATATATATATATATACATATATATATACTGTATATATATATATATATATACATATACATATATATGTATATACATATATATATACATATATATGTATATATAGGTACATATATATACATATATATATATATACATACATATATGATATACATACATATATGTATATATATATATATACATATATATACATATATATGTATATATAGATATATATATATACAGTATATGTATATATGTACCTATATATTAAATTTTGCCGACTGGAAATCGTTTCAATCTCAGTCTGAACCATAAGCCTACGACATATTGAGTCCATTTGGTTGAATGGAGAAACTCCCATGATGAGACCAGCTCAGCTCACAGAGACTTGTTGCTTTATGAGTTGTTTGTGTCGTGAGATTAAAGACATGGCTGCCAAGTTGTATCGTGTGTGTGTTTATTGTGTGTTTGGTAGTTTGACTTCTGCCCTGTGAACATTTCACTGCACAAGAGTGAAAACTGGACTGTGTGAAGGTGAAAGTGATTAGAGTGCAGACATGTGTGTGTGTGTGTGTGTGATTCACTACACTCAGAAGCTAATAAATCTTTTATTGAATATTGTTTTATCTCTGCTCATTATCATTGCTGTTCATTTACTTAACTCGACAGCACTGAGGTCAAAGTTTGTGGTTCTCCTCTCACTCTATCACAACAATCTCAGGACTCCTGTTTTCTGTTAAACTGTCATTCATTTCAACGAGTTCAGCATAGAAACATCAATCGACTAAGATCAAAAGAATATTGATAAAAAAATGATATATATAAAACAAGGTTTCATAGGCTGCACCTATTCCAATGAATAAGAAGGTATAAATAAATCCATATCCGATGATCTATGTAATTTGACTTGACTGAAACTGTATTGTTGCCACAGATGAATAAGAAAATCCCTGAAATGTAAACATAAGTCAAAAGTGTCTTAACAAAACAGCTGCTTACATATTTACACAATGTAAAGGATACAATGATATAGTTTTTGAAGTTTATGAGAGAATACAAAAAGTCAGTGAGTCATATTTTTACCTGCATGTGTGTCCAAAGAGGTCATGAGTCACCAGCTGTGCATCTGCTCAGCGGTGATGTCGTGCAGTAATGGGAATCACACATTATACCAGTTAGCCTTTGTGAGCAACAGGGAAGTCCATGACTGCTTTTGATAAAAAAAAAAAAAATAAAATAAAAATTCAATGACCTCACTAAAGCTGAAACGTGGTCCAAAAGTGCTGTGTACCATCTGAATCCTCCCCGAAACCTAATAATGAGCGCGGGAGGGAGGTGGGAACAAAAAACATGTGGCTTACATTAGCCAGGGGAGTCTTTATTTATGGCACACACATGACAAGGAACATAACCGCTAACAACACGACAAACACACAAACACTTGTGTCTTTTTCCTGCCAAGGAAAAAAAAAAAAATCCCAAATAAATGTCACACAAATCATCCTGTGGTATTAAAACCACTTTACAAATAAGAAACAACGTTTTGGTCTGAGGCTTCACTTCTGAGGAGAGAGAAGTTCAGTCACACAACAATGTTTGGGTTCAATTCCCACTTCCAGCACATCAGTCTTCCTCATGTTTTGTTTTGTTTTTTTTTACAATGGCAAGTATGAAGAGAAGAAACACAAGAGGTGCACTAACCACTGTGAGTGTTTAACTGAACATAAAAGACAAGTTCAGCTTCTTTCTCTGTAAACCAGTGTTGCTACAGGAAAAATCAGCTTAGTGGACGCAGAGACTACTATTACTATTATTCCACCATCAGGTTTCAGTTATGAGAATAAGACGGGTGGGTTAAGTGAACATCGAGTCATATTAAAGTATATAGGAGGCCACTGGCATCGAGAGACTTTGTTGAAAGCTCTCATGTATTAACACACATTCTTAAATGTGGCCAAGTTACAATATTTGATTATTACAACTGTGGCCACAGGTTTGGCGTGCGGCGTGCAGCGGGCTCTGGGTTCCCGCTCTCGCCTTAGAACCACTTCCACGGAAGACAGGAACCCATTAGTCTGAGAACAGTGATGAGAGAGCGAGAGAGAAAAGATCTCCTGTCTGGCACAAACTGAGGCCAGAAACCCAGCTGTGTGTGTGTGTGTGTGTGTGTGTGTGTGTGTGTGTGTGTGTGTGTGTGTGTGTGCACTGCATGGCTTTCACATATAGGACAGATTAAATGACATGAGTGTACATGAGTCTCTATGCAATGAGCCTGCATTGTAGAATCCTGCATTAAGAAACACAGCGGCTGTTGTTCATTATCTTGCAGTCACTCATAAATCATCTCAGGATTTAATTCTCGTCTGTTTCCGAGCGTTTTACACTCACATGTCTGTCTGTCTGTCTGTCTGTCTGTCTTCTTCTCTTACCGTCACTCGCCCTCACTTTGTCCTCACACACCACTACAACATATTGTGTCACCTCCCGGAGAGACAGTGGGACGGCCCGCTGCACTCCCACAGGCAAGACAGAGAGGCCTGTGAATGGATGAATGAATGAATGGATGGATGGATGGATGGATGGACGGTGAAGGGGGACGACACCAAAGACTAAATTATTAAGTGACACTTCGCTTCGCTTTGAGACACACACACACACACACACACTCATGAGGCGGGCAAAAGGGTGAACGCATTAGAACAGTTAGCCCCCTGAATGCACCCGACAACTCAGCTCCACGTTAACTCACATCAAAATCATCAAAGCAGGCCTGGGGCTCTTAAAATTTTTACACCGCTACTTGGAGGGACGTTGTGGAGCCCGGGAGGTTTTCTGAGAGTGAGTGACCCTGTCATCGCAGCCATCGCGGCCAATAAATAAGTAAATATGGGAGAGGAGTGGCTAAGCAGCGTTGCCACAGAGCTGACAGCACCTATCCTCTGTGAGTTGGTACATCTGCAACTCTCTGTGTGTGTGAGTGTATATATACTTATATATCCTATATATATATATATATATATATATAGGATATATAGTCTCACCCAACCTCTGAGAAGCTCCGGGGTGCTTTAGCTTTGCCACCGTCTCCCCAACTAGAATGTGCCAAAGTGTGGCTCCATTCACTTAACATCCACCTGTCCTTGATTTCCTGTGGACAAGGCTGGAGCACAGTGGGAAAGCGCTGGTGTAATTCGGTTCATAAGGATCCAGGATGAGGGGCCATTTGGCCGCCATGGACCCAGGCTCTGTCTTTAGGTCTGACAGGGACAAAGCCACTGAGTTGCAACAGGATCACATTCGTGTCAGTTGCTGGTCTTTGAAACAAGGGGACGTTGATTTCAATACATCCATTCCGCCCCCTCCCCGCCTACATCGACCAAACCGAAGCTGATAAAAACGAATGGAACGAGGAAATGTAGAACTGAACCAAGGAAATGCTATAACAGTGTTTTTATTGACAGTGTAGAAGCAAATAACACACAACAGGCCGTTTTTTTGTTTCTGGACTTCACTCGCAAAATCCACACGGGGCCATAGAGATGAAGCTGAGCCTCCACGGATTTTAACGCGCCATGCTGCTGCTGAAAATCTGCGATAGACAGCTGATTCTGGGCGAATTAGTCAAGTCGCTGATCACGTTCTGTCGCACTTTTAACAATGAAATGTAAATGCAATTTATTTCATGAGGAAGAAGAGGTTGCCGTGCTGTCTTAAAGCAATCGCCTCCATGGACTCAACGTGAAATAGTTCAGTTACACGAAAAGAATACACGACATGGAATATGGGAGCGCCAGGAAGACAAAAAAAAACAACTTTTTAATAAAAGTGTCATGAAGGGAATAAATGTAAAATAATTTATAACATCCATGTTTAGTGTTTAAGTCGCCAACGTTTACATGCTCATACACAACTGTCCCATTGTCTGTTTAAGTGATCACCAAGTCGAGATTGAAAGGTAAAATACAACAATAGCAAAACAAAAACTACATGTGACTCGTATCATTTGAATTATTCATATTTGACTATTTTTGCCAGCATTACAAAGTTGTTCTTAAACCCTTCAATGAACATAATATAACTTCAATCTTACAATTACCAATGCACACACATACAATCAAGTTCAATCAGCTCACTTCATAAAGGGGGAGGAGTCTGGGACAACAAGCCTCATGCTGGTTGGACGTGAGGATGATGAAAGACTGTAGTAGACTGTAGTAGTGATGGACATGTTCGCACAAGCGCACTTTGCGTTACCGTAAGGAAGCGACCATATTTGTGCTATCTGGAAAATTCCCACGCTTGCACATCAAAGCCAACGAGTGGTTATTACGGTAACTTCAAGTGAGAAAAACACCTGTTTCCATTGTTTGGCCTGTTTTAGGACATAGAAACAAAAACAGAACAAAATATGTTTAATGCTGTTCTAATTTCAAATTTAACACACAAAATGGTGTTCATGTACAACTACAGTCAGTTTTTTTTTGTTTTAATGTAACATGCAGCAAATTGTAAATAACTGCCAGATATTGAAAGTTATTCTGGAAAAAAAGGAGCAAAAACACTTTCCTCACGAGACGTTTTCGGGTCCCAGACGGACATTTCAAGGCTGAGGTGGTTTAGGACTTAAGTTACACGAGCTGCAGTTTGCTGTGTTCAGCCCTGCTGGCATCGTGTGAGTTGAAGGGCTACGGGCTGAGTTAGCGGGTGGGCGACGGCGGGTAAGTGCAACACACCAAACACCAAAACCAAAACCAATTGAATTGGTTGTGAATAAACTTGCTGCACCATTGTTATGAGTGAAGCCAGTATTTCAATTGAACATGATGTCTTAATAACTGCCCATCATATTATATTCCATTTTCTTCCTCTTAATCAGTGCGTTGAATAAATTAATAGTTGTTCTCCAACATCTTTTCTGCATGTTTTTTTGTTGTTTTTTTCTGTTTTGGGGCTAATGTATTTTGTAGCCTGGGTGAAGTCAATGAAGCTTAAAACACTCCGTAGAACTTAAAAGATGCCTCTAATGGAATAAAATGGTTTCATATGTTCTTGTGGAAATTTCATGAAATTGAGTTTGTTATAGCAACACAATGAGGCAGATATACTGCATTAGTATAAATACAATCAAACTTTTTATTTGCATTGAAAACTGTTGAAATCATCTTGTCCCACTTGCAGACTTTGTTTGTTTTACCGAAATAGGATTTCATGTCTCGGTAATTTCCCCCTGGGATTGTTTTTCATTTTTCTATTCATTCTGCAAATTATCACCAAGCATTGCTGCTGTATTTGACTTTATTTTTATTTTACTTTAAGTGATCACAAGCCAACGGTATTGCACGCGAACTTGACCTAACAGCAGAACATAGCGTGATACTTAAACAACGACGCGGAGTGTTTGTGAGTCCATGAATGTACATCTGTGTCAGTGAGCACACATTCATGTGTGTGTGTGTGTGTGTGTGTGTCACTGTACAGCTTGCTAATTGCAGTTGAGAATCCTTTAATTAACAAAACACAAATGGAGGTCTAAAGGGCACATATGGGCACTGTGAGTGTGTCCCAAGTTTATATCCAGCCAACGTCTGGGACACGACAGCCTAATCAGAGCCTTTTAAGTTCTGCCATGCTTACACTGGAGGATTAAGCGAGGACACGCGCTCGTCGCGGAAAATGAGACAAAACATGCAAGTGGTTCAAAAAATAAACTCACACGTGAATGCTGATCATGACAGGTGCAGCGTTTTAACGCCGCATTCTGCATCACAGCCTCGCTCAACTGTACGTTAAAGACACACGTCACAGGGTAATCTTTCTCTCTTCCCTTTGTCCGCCGCATGCTCGCCTGTTTCTCCTCTCGCTTTTAAAAGAACTTCCTCTCTTTTCATCGTTCCTGCCAATTTGGACAGGAGCCCTGGTCAAAGACAGATTACACTAAGTCGCATATCAAAACTAATCAATCTTCTGCCCCTGGAAGGCATCACTCTCCCGATGAATAATTACAGCAATCCAGTTATGAGCAGCCAGTGCCAAAACCTTGCCACCGCCATCTTTTAGGATGCTGAAACCCCCGGGCTGATTGACCAGTGAACTTTGAGGAGGAAGTTTGTGAGTGTGGTCCACGTCCAAGAGTCTCTCAGAGACAAGACAAGGTGAGCGTCCACTCTTGACAAGAGTCGCTGTTCTTTGAGTTTGAGCAGCAACTGGGGCTGAATGATCCAGGAATTATGGAAGAAACATGCTGTGTACACATACACATACACAAAAATGAATGAATGAATGAATGGTGAGCAGTGGGGAGAAGATGGTCCAGTCATACATGGTCAGTCAGTTACTCAGCTGCTGGTGTGTGATGTATGAGCGAGATGCATGTTCAGATGAACATATAGAGAGGACGCTGACAAGACGGTGGAGTGCATGAGAGGAAGTGGGGGAGGGAGGAGGTGAGGAGGAGGAGGAGGAGGAGGTGAGCGCATAACTGCAGCTGCATCAAGCGGAGGAGGGTGTCATTTAGAAAGTGGCTGGCTCAGCAATGGCCATTAGTAGCGCTGTGACACAGTGGACCGTCAAGCAAACGGACAGACAGACAGGCGGAAAAACAAGCCTGTCTGTCTGCCATGTGGGCAGACAGGCAAGCAGGAGAGTGGATGTGCACGGTGAAAGTGGCCATTTATTGTTGTTAATTAAAACACTAATAATCGGATTCATTTTAAAAGGTTCAAATGCACAATTATACCCTCTCAAAGCAAATTTTGGGAAGTTAGCAAAGCTAATGCTATTTTAGTTGGAGTAATATTAAATAGAGAGAATCAAATTGTGATGTTTGAGAGGGTGAGAGTGGGGGAATAATGATTTTGTTTAAACTATATGAGCAACTTAAAATAAATCTGTCAAAGTCTGGTGATTATGACCCCAAAAAGATTACAAAAACAAAACAATTGAGAAAAAAAAACCGCGATTATTACACATTTATTCTGAAAACATCGCTTTTAATGTTGTAATGGTATATGACTTCCTGTCCCACTCATCATCCAAGTATAACACAAGCATTCTGTGGAATCCCTGGGTGAAAAGACATATACAGTACAATCATTTAAAGTTATTGTAAGGTAAATTCAAAATTAAAATTTGGTCCCAAATAATAGTGATTATTATTTCTTCAGTCAGGATCAGCTTCACTAACTTTCCTGATCCCGCCTCCCATTGTGTAATATGTTGTCTCCACAGTCACACGCTCTTTCAATATGTGGACCAACGTGTTTTTACAAAAACACAGAAAGTGATTTATTATTTCTGCCAAACTCCACACACACGTGTGTTTGTTCTTCTACATGGATCTCTTTGTTATATATGACACAATTCTCGATACCCTTCATTTCCATTCATTCACTTACAACCTGTCAACAGATGAGTAATATCAGTTTATCACATGCACAGCATTATATTAATTATAATATACAGCAGCTTTAAACTATGTTTAAACCTTGAAAAATAAAATACTGGGAGATCCTGATACTCCTAACATTTTAAGTCATTTAATATGTTGAGCTATGGAAGCTTCTTATAACATTATGGTGAAAGACTAGATACATAACACTAGAATAATAGAGCTGTGCTGAAAACCACAGCCCAGTGCTGCACCGCGGATAACTACGACTTTTAAACATGGAGTGAAAGAAAGAGAGTAAAGAAAGAGAGAAATAACACAGAAAAAAGAAATGACTCAAGACCATAATAATCCTTAGACATCAGAACTAGCAGTGAAGGCTAAACACTCCAAATTCTGGGTGTTGGCAGACACATAACATTGCTGCAGCCTGAAATCTGAGGCTTTGAAAACCGACCCATCGCAACATCACAACCAATCACAACTCTTAGTCCGACGTCAAATACCAGTCACTGCCAGTTTTATCACAACAGAGTGATAAGTGCTTGTAATCTGAGATTAGATTTAACACATCAGTTAGTTTCAATAACAAAAGTTTTATTAACAATGTAAAATGACCTATATCAGCTTGGACTAAAGTACCTTCACTGGGCCCTAAACATTGATCACTATCTGAATTAAGCAAGACCCATGCTGTCTGCCCTCTGTCTGCACTGACTGCCTCACACAGAGGGCTTGCTCATATCATACCGTGATACCCTTTGCTTGTCTTCACCTTTGAAAATAATTCAGAGAGCATTGCGTAAAGATTATGTGTACATACAAGTTTAATGTCTCAATTTATAGATAGATATTGTGTGCAAAGAAGTTGTCTTTATGAATATTGTATCATCTATTTCATTTTGAAGCTGAAAAGTTAAAGTTGGGTACAGGTTCTTGGTTTATGGAAGACTAAATTAAGTACATTAAGAAGAAAAAAAAAACAGCAACAAACAGAAAACAGAGACTGTAATACACAACAAACGTACTCTGCACGAATCTGTCACCTCAGCTCAGACAGACAAAGGCATAACTTTATCTTTGCGACCATCCTCAAATATTCTTATGGCATCTTTTCTTGCGATATCCCTTTATTTCCGACAAAAACTGACTATTATATTCCCTTTTTAAAACATTAATCCTCACTTCATTCGCTCAAGTATGTGGTAGTGATTGAACATGGACCTCGCATTCCCTTTGACACCCGACAAGCAGATATCGGACTTCATTTACCAAAAGAAAGTCTGTTGCAAAATATCTTAAAATATATGTTCATGACTTTTGTTTTCATTACATTGCAGTTACAATTTTTTCTTTGTATTACAAAATAAAATTATAAAATGGGTAGCCTTTAAAAAAAAGAGAAAGAGACAATTTATTTGAAAATGGCAGTAATAGAGTGGTGGGAGACACAAGTGGTGAGGGACAGTGGGTCATGGTGTCTTTGTTGCCGCCTCCTACCCATGAAGGCGGGGCCCTTAGCTGGTTACCAGGCAACAGAGCCCAAAGAACCGCCTCTTCCTCTGTCGAACCAGTGGGTAGGGAGTCAGGTTGAGCAAACTGCTGTCATCTGGACACAAGAAGACGTTGATTGACATTGTTGCCATGTCAGATATATTTGTCTGTGAAGCAAGTTACTCGTAATTCCACTCAATTCTCCTTAAGTTGTTTGGCAGTAAGTCAAATCTTTTTTTTTTTTTTACTTTTTTACTTTGACGTGTGTGTGTGTGTGTGTGTGTGTGTGTCAAAGCAATAGTCTTACCTTGGTTCTTCAGTGGTAAAGGCATTGTCTCCCTGAGTTTACTGAGAAGGTTCTTCATTTCCCTCATATCTCTGCAATTACACAAAAAACGTTATTGTTTATTACACTGGATTTGCCTTATTCTTCAGTATTATAGCTATATCTTAAAATATCCCAAATGTTACCTGATGCAGTATTATCATTATTGCTAGTAATTCTATTTATTTTTATTAATGGCAAAGCGCAACACATTCAGCAGCTGCCAAAAACATATATATAGTGTTTTGTAAAAGTCAAGCAATGAGTCATTATAGTTTTAGAAAACTAAGAAATTACTCACTTGCATCGTCTGCAGATGTTTCTGTGCTTTGACCAACACGTACAATCATCCACACCATGGATAAACAAACGTATTTTCGTCCACTTACTTTTCTATGTTTTCTATGTCGGTGGCCACCAGCCAGCAGAGCTGAGGACAGTCAGTCGGGGAGGAAGACGTGTCCTCCAGAATGGGAATGTCTGAGCACTCCTCCATCTTAGTCTCAACCCCGGGTGGGCCGCAGGATTCTTTACCTGCAGCACACAGAGTGCAGCTCATCTCAAATATGTGTTACCAATCTTGAATCTTGAATCTTTAGGGGCTTTGGTGAACAAAATCAAGAAAAATGTGGCAGTGTTTCATGTGTGTGTCTTGTGTCTGACTCTGTTCCTGCTGTTTGAGATTTTCCATAAATATATTCAGTGTAACACTGTGCATCACAGAGTCAGCCCTTCATTTTTAGGAGGACATAAAAAAAACATCAGTTTCAGCCAATAGTGGAGATACGGGACGGGAACCTACATATCTGACCACAGACTTATCAAAAACGATTTTAACTGGAACATTTCATCTGGTCATCTCTGGGCTAAAACAATTAAAATCGTCTTTAAACTTCATTAAACGTGTGAGCTCAGAGAAATTGATAATGACGTTAATTTAACGTCACCATAAGGGAAGCACTTTTTTACTAATGTTCTTCATGCGGGACACTCTAAATTTACTGTAGGTGTGAGAGTGAGAGTGGATGGTTGTTTGTCTTTACGTGGCCCTGTAATGGACTGGCAACCTGTCCAGGGTTTGCCCCGCCATATGTCAGCTTGGATTGGCACCAGCAACCCCTCATGTGGAAGATAAAGCCTTAGAAGATGAATGAGTGAGTGTGTGAGTCCTTCATGTATGCTGATTTCTTTTGGTTGCATCGTCATGAAAAGCTGTGCTTCAGGAAGGGATTTTTCTTCTACAGCAGATTTTATTAGCTAAGCACTTTTCTAATAAATTGAAATGTTAAAAAAAAAAAAAATGTTGTTGAATCTATTCAGGTAGTGCAACAGCAATGGTTTAGTTCATTCATTTACACTGTGGTTTTTATATTAAATTTTGGATTTTCTTGGTTGTTTCTTTTTCAAATTAATTTGAAACAAAAAAGAAGAAATAAAGCACTAAACACACACACACACACACAAGGCGTCTTCATTGACAAACCTTTCCTGTGGAGCTGCAGGGAGCCCAGCAAGCAGACAGACTTGAGCATCTCAGTGATGTACATCTCCAGACAGCACTGCAGCTGGATGAAGAGCCTGCAGATCTCAGGGTGGATCTCCCCGTCCTCTGGCCTGAAAAGACACACAACTCAACTCCAAGGACTAAAATGGCATGTGGAAAAATCAATAAATAACAAGTGCAAAAGGTTCAAAAGTCCAAAGGTAAAAACCAAAATGACCTTTTTAATATTGCATCACCATTACTGATCCACATTATCTCATCTAGAGAAGTTATTGTGGTTTGACTCACCAAACTGTAAGTTCCATTACATGACAAATGTCAAATTGTGCAGTAGTGTGAAGCTTCTACATCCTTAAAACTACATTACATCATAAATATCCAAGTATCACTAAGATACATTTAGTTTGAAAACATCTTTTCTTTTTCTCTTTCTTACAAATATGACTGAAAGTGCTGGCAGCACTGTCAGTCTGACTGCAAGTGTTTATATTAAAATGATCTATAAGCTGAATATTAGCTCTAAAGCCTTCATGACATCAGCTCATGTAAGAGGGAGAGTTGAATTTAAATTCAGACTCTCTACCAAATAAAAGCTCTCGCATGCAAATGAGCCGTGGGATTTGCAGAAATGATGAGTAGAGAAGTTATTCATCGGCTTGTTTTTTTTTTTTTTTATTTACCCCGAGCTGATGACTAGCTTTTATGAGACACAGCGGTCACTTCATGGCCACATAAATGTGATGATCAAGGGGAAACTATGACAGGTGTGATATCACATGGGAAAGTGACAGCGATGAAAGGTGTGAAACTTGCACCTGGTCCAAATATTTTCTTTTCACACAAATCATGCTGTTGTGTTCCACTCTTCCACGCTTCTACTTTTCATCCCTGTCTCATCAATGCTCTCCTGCTTACCAGCGTTGCTGTAGCACACTGAAGAAGCCCTGCATCACTCAAACCCTTCAGACACACTGCTTTATTTGATTTGAACGGGAATGATCTGCGCCGTCCAATTCAAACTCTGTGTCTAGTTGTAGAGACAAATACGGAAAGAAACGGAGCAACACGGCTGAGCTTGGGGAAAATATCTAATTGCGATTTATCTGATGGACAATGTGATTGCAATTTAACTTGCAATGTCCTTTTTAAGTCAAGCAGTTGGTCAATATTCCCTGTGGAACATGACATGAGCATTACAGCTTGAGACACCTTTAAAATATAACATGCTGTGTTGAAATGCAAGGATGAGAACTTTAAGATATAAATTGTTTTGTAAATGTATGAATTATTATTTTTTTAATCAGGGAAGTAAATAGATAGAGTGGTTTGCACTAGCTTGCCTTTGCAGCAAGAAGAATGGAGTTTACATGTTCTCCCCCGTGTGTGTATGTGTGTGTGCGTGTGTTTTCTCCGGTCTCCTCCCACAGTCCAAAAACATTCAGATTTGGGGATTAGGTAAATTCGGACACTCTAAATTGACCGTGAGTGTGAGACTGGACGGTTGTTTGTCTCTTTATGTGGCCCTTTGATGGACTGGCGACCTGTCCATCACACCTGAAGCCTGCCTTTCACCCTGTACTATATGTCAGCTGGGATTGGCGGAGGAAAAAGCGGTAGAGGATGGATGGATGGATGGATGGATGGATGAAAAATATATAAATAAATAAAAAACCTGTGACTGTTTTTTTTAAAAGCAATATTACAAATGAATTATTCCAATAAGAATATAATAGGACATCCTTGAAACCAGTCTCTGACATTGAAATAGGTAGATGAAAACCACAGATAATAAAGAAGATGTGTTATATGTATGTATATATATATATCACTTATCACTAATTTCCATTTGCAACACAGCTGTATAATTACAAGCCATATATTGGGAAAAAAGGAATAGTGCAGTGAGTACATGTAGCTTCTCCACAGTAAACTGACTGCACAGTTTCTTCAAAGACTTAAATAAGATGTTATTTCAGCGTTGTTATAAATGCCTCTGTGCTGAGGATGTTTGTATGACGCATGCCTCTGCGTGACAGGAAATATTAAGCAGACATGCAATACATATTTACGGGCTTACCATATGAGCACATCACACACATAAACTTCAAAGCGTGTACGTGAAATGGAAAAGATTTTCTCATGCATGTAACAGACAGTGAAGGATATGCATTCTTAAATCACTGTAAGATATAGCACATGGATTAATTATTGAGTTAGGAAATGGGCTTCAGAGCAGAGAACAGCTTACAACAAACTCGTGAAATTATCATTGGGAGAACATTAAATGCTTTCAAAAATAGGAAATATGTCATGAGCCTTGTGGGCTTTAGCTCCAGTAAACCTAAAGCTTATTGGTCCAACAGTACCTGAGACAACACTGTGGACATTGTCCAAATCTTTCTCTATGTCACATTCTTATTTAAATTAATTAACGTTGAGGTCAGCTGGTATCTTACTGAGGAACCTCAGTTGACTCGGCCTCGCTTTTCCCCTCGTCCACTAGTACCAGTGTAGAAAAGATCAATGCAGTTAACTAAGATCTGTGCCGTGCTCCCACGGCACAGATCAGTGCCACAGATGCACCCCTGGAATAATACACAACTCCTTGTATGGACATCCGTAGTTACCTATTTCCAAATTTCACAAATGAGTACTTTTTGCTCAGATGTGTTTCTATAGTTAAAAAAAAACTTTTATTTTCATCAGATTGCCTGTAGGTTGTGCTGCAAAACAGATATAAGACTCTATATTGCACATTCTTACAGCCTCTGTTTATACCTTTTAGCATAGTGATGGGGGAAAAAAAGACCACTTGTAATGCTTTTCAAAGCTTTTCAAACTTCCTCTGGTAGAATAAATGACAAAACAAACAAACACTTTCTTGAATACTAAAATAAAACCCAATATTTCAGGTTATTGGTTGGTGAGGATGATGTGTATTTGGCTGAAATTACCTAAATGACAATGACAATATGATTTGTGATTTAATTGTGTGTGTACAGTACAATATTCACTGTGTTTTAATTATTTAAAATGTGATGGAGCATGACACACATCACCATCGTGAACAGTAACTACTCTTACAAAGACAACAATTGTTTTCAACTTTCCAACAGGTTTGACTTTGAGATTTTTTAATTTGCAGTTGCATTAACTTGTAGCCTTTGTGATTTGCCGATTGCAAGGTTTCAAAAAGAGCAATATTGATTTGAAAAGGATTCATTGTTCAGCTATTGTTGCTGCAAGGGTGAAATAATGCCAGTAGCTTATCTATGCACATACACTAACATACACACGAAACAAACACGCTGCATACACAGAAAGCAAACAATCTAAAAGTCACTGACTCCACATTATTGTTATAATTATCTTCCACTTCCACTCTGCTTTGTACCATTAACGTTTTAGGGCCAGCTAATGGGAAGTGGTCAGTTACAGTATGCTGTTGTGATTGCTTCCTGGTAGAGCCCCCCTCCACACCCACCCCCAGCAATTAGAGATGTCATGGTTTTTAAAAGCCGGTCTCATGTTCTGTTTCTCCAAACTTTCCCCAATCCACTCCAAACTCACTGAGACGAGATTTTCTTTAGAAAAAATGTGCCTCCTTACAACTTTAGGCGCTGCAGAGTTGCAGAGTTACACATTCACCAACACGGACAGGTCTTAGCGAAGACACACATTTCAGCACCATGGACAGCAGCTGTACGCCAAACTCACCCCGATATCAAGGAGAGACTGTGATGCGCCGATCTCGCCATTTCACAGCCTTTAGTCCGGGTCTTGAGCATTTCGGCCCGTAAAGACGGGCAGTCGACAGTGATTTCGCCAATGGAGATGACCAGTTCCCGGTACAGAGCCACGAGTGTGTTAAATTCTTGAACGATCTGTGAAAAACACACACACACAAAGCAAGTTATTTCTCTGAATAACCAAAGTCAAATAAGCACCAAACAACTACAGTTGGCGTCCTTCTCTGGTCACTGCAGTAAACTGGAGGATCCCATGAAAACCAGACACTTAAGACAGAAACGCATCCAAGTCTTTCAATATCTCTCTCTCTTTCTTTCTTTCTTTCTTTCTTCCTCCACTCTGGGGACAAACAATCTACCAGTTCAAGTGCACGGGGATATGTTTCAACAGAAATTGCACAAAAGCCAACTGAAACATGGATATAAAAACATTTTGTTTTAATGAAATACAGTCCAGTTTGTATTATTATTGGCAGTTTATTGGCAACCCCACACACACACTCCTACTATAACATCCTGCTGAATAAAGGTACACGAGCAGCGAGTCTCCATGACGCTCACTGATGTATGAAAGGGTGAAGCAGGCATACACATATGATCCCTGCTGCCAGCATCTGTCAAAACACCCGACATCTGTGCCACGATCACGAACACCTCTGTGGATGCAATCTTGCAATTCGGGCAATTTTGAAATCAGCTCAAATCACCTTGTAGCTTCCAACACTCGCAGAATGCAAATCACTCATCATCATAATCTGCACGCCGAGATGATCTGTTTGGCTTCACAGCCGACAAAGCAATGCAAATGCATACAGCTATTTTTAGGCTCCCGGGCCGGGTTACAGTCTTTAACAGCTGTCGCCTGTGCATCCTGCAGCCACGGGATAGCCGAACATCCTAGCACAAAGAAATCCTGGGATAATAACAATGCACCCCCTTTATAAAGGGACAGCATGCAGACATCGACGTGTCGCAAACCTACCATTCTGCAGTCGGCCACGGCGCGCTGGGCTTTGCGGGTACTTTCGGTGCTCTCCCTCCTCTGTGGGTCTCGGTAAGGAGGCTTGCCAATCTGGAAGATGTTCCCGGCGGATCTGGGGCGGTTTTTGCGCCCATTCGATGCAGAACTCATGCATACACATCCACTAATAAAACGGCTCTAATACAGAACGGTTTTGTCTGATCCCCCCCACCAAACTCCAGCACTTTTTCCTCACCACCTGGCTTATTCTCTCCCTCTTCTTTTACCTCAGACACACCTCTGCTTTGGTTAAACCTCGACTGTGGTGATTGCCCTCGCTCACGTTCCTCTCCTCTAGTATGAGAGGAGGCGCAAATATTTTCCTAGACGAGCCTCGGAGCGCAGAAAAAGTACCGGATGAGCGCCTTCGACTCCTCTCTCCGCATCGCATTGACTGCAACGGGGCGCAAGTCACCTTCACTCCAGCAGCACACGGTGCACAGTGAACACTTCACACCCAACCCGGAGTCCAGCTATAGCTGCGGCGTCTTCTCTAACGCACCGATGTCGGGAAGAGCCGATCGCGTGCATTCACGGGTTTCCTCCAGATGCAACCATTTTTTATGATTGCGCGTTTCCATTAAGCACAAATAAGAAGGGAGATAACGATCTGTTTCCTCGCGGCACAGCTTCCTCACCACAGCGACGATGCCAACAATGTCCCCACTGACAATCTCACTGTCGACAATCCCAGTTCGAGGGGAGGGGAGGGTGTTGGGGGGGGGTGTGGGGGGAAGCTGAATGTTCCCACAAACAAAAAACTTAATTCCTAGTATCGCGTATCCCTATTCGTCTCCCAGTTTTGTGTTTCCTCCACTGTTTTCCAGCTACTCGGTCGGGCCCATCTCTAACCTTGGAGAGGCAGACAAGACGAGCAGTTGCTACAGGCCCTACGTGGCTCTGTGGCTGCGAACACTGCGCACCCAAAGGACTGAATACTAATCAGGCCTGTTACTCTACAGTCAGAGTCAGACCCCCGCCTTGAGCTGGAGCTGCATGAGCCCCTTTAACGTCTTAGATCGTGCAATGACCACTTTGTCATCACCCAAGAAGTGGGACGACAGCACACACTTAGTTAGACAGTGGCGTGCACAGACAGGCTGAATTTGGGAACAAGGCACACCTAATTATAAATTGGAACAACTTACATATTTATTCATTTCAACAACCACGTATCACTCATGCAAACAAGCAATGGGCCCTCAGAATAAAAAAATCATTTTTATACTTTATAAAAGTATAAAAAAATGTCTGCAGCCTCTCAGAAATGACAACTTCCATCTGGTCAGAGGGTGAAAGGTCAGATGAGCGCCTCACACCACACGGTGATGTTTGTGAGATGGCACATTGTAGATGTGTAAATGAGTGTAAAGGCACCTGAATTCATTGGCAAATGAATGAATGTTTGCACTCCCTTGCTTACAGGAATAACTAATTGGATCAATTTCAGTTGACATTAAGGAATGCAAAGGAAATCAATGAATGTATACGTTTCGGAAGTGCACAGCAAATAAACGATGACGGTAGAGAATAGAACGTGGGAGACTGTTTATTGTGTTTTATTCTTGGATATGGTGACGTAGAAGAAAGTGCTTTGGAGCTAACTCGATTATACCCCCATCTCATCATGGTAGTAGCTTATTTTTTTTCCTCAGATGTTCATTATTTTATGATAAACAAAAACATTGAAGATTTGATTTCATTGTCAATGCCACTCCCATACTGAGAAAGCCAGTCCTTATCCTGTTCTTTCCATAGAATAAACTAAAAGTGACACGTTGTAGGATTTCAACCTTCGCCAGTGCCGGTACTAAAAAAAAAAGTACCAGGTACTATCGCTAATGGAAAAGCAAAATAACCATGCCGTGCCGAGGCAAGTAGAGTCGCCACATGTAACTTCTGGTTTTGGGTCTGTGCCACAAAAAGAACTAACTCATTCTACTTTATGGCATCCGTCACACCCCCCAAACACCCACCAACTCCACCTCTCCCCTCGCTCAAACGAGGAAGCAAATGCAGCAACAAAGGTACAGTATTTATTGAATGGATGTTACTGTATGGCAGAGGCAACACAAATACCACAGAGGCTTTAGGAGAGTGATAGAATAAGAGGCTGCACAAGGAAGAATATTGGTCTGGCTTTCACTTTTGCTTTTGTTCCACTAGCGAAGGGAAACTTTGACCTTGTCCTGTCCTTGTCCTGTTACTGTTGGACTTTTAAGTGTAAGTAATTTGCCTATCATCTATTTTAAGTGTATTGCAATCTGCTTAGTGTCAGGCTGTTATTTTGAAAACATCTCATCCTCCTGTACATAAATCAAGTGATTCAAGCAATGAGCAATATATTCTATAATGTGGGGAGGGGGGTGGGGGGTGCAAGCCATGTAAACTAAAGACTATGGTTCTTCTGTGTTTTTTGGGGGGGTTAGTTTTCATTTCTAATATTTTGAAAAATAAAACAAAGTCATCATATTTCTGTAAAATGCTATAACATTGACTACTGTTCCTGACATCTGAAGGTATTGTTGGTTGGGGTTAGGGTTAACATATATTTTCTGACATTTATAACAAACAATGCTGCTTACCAACTGTGGTACCAACCTGAGAGCCACTCCTACATTGTGTAACTTTAAAATTAAATTGCTTTAATCCAACACATGATTGTCTCAACCACGGGGACTACTTCCAGACTACTTCACCTAACTCATGTGGTTCTAAATCACACACTGTGACATGCTTTATACAAAATACTGAAGGACATAAATGCAAGAGGGGATTTAAATACAAACTAGGGCTGCCAGCAGCACTGAACAGACCCTGACACCCCTCATGCATGACGGAGTGTCGAGCGACTGCTATGGCCCAAGAGTACTACCTGTTGTCAGTAGGTGGCGCAATGACTTTCAACGTGGACTGACTAGCCTTAATGAGAAGATGAAAAGAACAGAGATGGTTGTGGCTGTGCTTTATTCCTGAAAACATACTTTTGGCCACTATCATGGTTGAGGTGAGGGCGGTGTCTGTCTGGGTGGAGGCCTGCAGCATGGATGAAGTCATCGGATCGCTCTAAAACTCTCTCAAAAGTGTGCTCGGAGAGTAAGTGAAAGAAAAAGATAAGGATGAAAAATCAGATAAAGCAGTAGAAAATCAATGAATGAAAACCAACATTAGTGATTTAAGTGCCTGTTGTGTATATGGTAATAAATTAAAGATAAACTGGATATTCATGATAACTACAGTGTTTCTTTCATGGATTTGGTGCAAAAAAATAGCACTACAACCTTTCAATAATCATGTTTGTTTCTCAATGACAAAATACAATTACAACTTTAAAAAACTGATTTTAAAAGTTACACTCTTGACTGTATTTTCAGATCTATACTGTATATTATTCTGTATTATTAAATATAATGTTGTGTGAGCGGTTTGCAACAACATGAAATTGGATAATGTTCTTGGAAAAGTAAAATTTCCCATCCAGATTTTTACTTTGGAAAATTGCTGTTGTCATTTTCCACTGGGATGTGCGCCTACACTTTATGATATGTTGTAATGCAAATGTGAATATAGTGAAAGTAAAACACCACAGCTTAAGAGTTGCTACTGTATATTGATTCCATCCGTACACTGTACAGACACGGGACATCCACACGTCATGTGAACAATAGATTCCCAAACATCCCACTACACCAATCCCCCATTTTAATGATTTTAATGATCAAAAAGAAGGGAAGAAGAGGTAGCAGAGGAAGCAGAATATGAAGAAGCCGATAACCCAGTTGACTGAGTAGATGTAGATGATGACCATGTCCATGTCAAAGCGCCAGCCTTGAGAGTCGTCTTCAAAGTCCATGGCATCCTGATGGAAGCTGCCTCCGTGGGGGAACTGGCGTCTGGCAATGGGACTGTTCTGCCTCTGGAAGCCTGGTGTGTGTGTGTGTGTGTGTGTGTGTGAGACAAATGCAGCATTTTGTATGTTATGGCTTTTTTTTATTCAAAGAAAAATCAAAAAAGTTTGCTGTAAAATAGTTCCACAGTATGGTAAAACTTAAGGAGGTGATTTTTTTTTCCAGTAAAACCATCTTCTTTCCAAAGTAATATTCAGAAAATAACTTTATAATGAGAATTACTATATCATCGGTGAAATACCCTCAGATGGAAATGTTTCTGAATCAAAATTGATAATTTATCGTTCTTACCAAGCTGATGGTATTTCCATAAAAAATGATTACAATATGTTTACCACATTAGTTTTATCTTTGATTAAATCCACATTGAATTGGAAATGGCAGGATATTACGGCACATTATTGCCATTAAAAAAATAAATTAACTGATGTTCTATGTTCTAAGGTGGGAACCATTTAGGGAATCAGGACTAAATATTTCAATCAATTTTGATGTACGTGGAATCAAACACTTGCCTCCAAAGATACGGAAGAGCTTTCTGCAGCTTGGGAGAGGCCACTTTGCACAACTTGCTTTCTGAAAAATCTGTTTCCGAGAAAGGTATTCCTTCGGGAAAAATGTTCTCGTGGTTTGGTTTAGCTCTGTAAAGAAAGACAAAGAGACACACGTAAGAGCCAAGGGGGAACATTAGAGTCACAACTCTCGAAAGAGAAAAAAAAAACCCCACAGCAGATGAAGCAACAAAAGACTCCCTCATTTTCTCCTCTTTCCGTGTGACCTTGGCTTTGGTAATCAAAACAAGAATCTAATCTTCAACGCTTGTCACCTAATCACCAACAAGAGTCCTTATAGTCTGCAGTGCTCATAACCACGGCCACTCTGTCTTTTTATGGCCATCGCGGCCGCTCACTTTCTCGTCTACATTCTTTGAGAAGTAGGTCAACGTGAATCACATCACTTCATTACTAATTCATGGGTTCCTCCAAATCAAACCATGTAATCAGTGTGCAGTGATCATGAGATTGCATAAAATATGCATGCCTGTGATACAGCATAGGTGCAAAGCCTTGTCGTTTCACTGCTTGTGTAACATTGTTATGCGCAGACAACACTTGGGTTGTAATTTTCACGTTACACATCACACTTGTATTTGCTATTTCTATCAAGGCATAAAAGCAGTGAATACAAATGTTCAGGTTGTCTTCTCTGTCATTTATGACTCATCTGGTCAGAGCTTAACTAAAGGTCTACTCTGCTCCCTATGGGATATTTGCAGCTGAGCCCCCTGAAAACAAACACACAGGACTATAGCCAGAAATATACACATAATTAGCCTTTATGATCATTATATCCATGAATGTGAACGTTAATGTATAAGCATGTTGATTTATACCCATTTTGAACTGTCTACTATCCCATCTTAATACTTAATACCTTGTTTTTGCCCTTTAGCTCACCCTTCTGGAAGAAGACGTGCGTGATGATTGTTCTGCAGAGGGGGCAGGGGGTGTTGGCGGGGCTGCTCTTAGCCAGCGTCCGCAGACAGGGTTCACAGAAGATGTGGCTGCACGGGTGGCACATGTAAGGGCTGAAGTACACGTCCAAACACACAGCACAGATGTAACCTTCTTTGTCCCTGGTGCTCACGTCCTCATCGTCCTCACTGCTGCTGCTGCTGCTGCTGCTGCTGCTGGTGGTTGGGTTTTCTGTTGAACTCTATGTGTGCAGGGAGGCAAGTTGTATAGTAAAACTTTTAAATGCAAATGAATATCTGCTGCACTCGTACCATTGTTCACACAATCAGCTCCACACCACTAGCTCTGCAAACGCGGTGTGCTGCATTTGACGTCTGAAGGAGGCAAGTCAAAAACTCAATAGCTACATGGCTGCATACATGAACAGTTAGACTATGGCAGAAAATGGCAAGAAACGCCCATGAAAAGTCTCTCTAGTGGATTCTATAGCTAAAAATAAACCTGTACAATCAAGAGGAAGGACTTCACAATCCATTACAATCATCATCATTTGACTTTCTCAAACGTAATCGTCCCATATTAAAAATGTGGGCTCCGCCAACAGAATGCAAAGCAGTAAGAACGGGTGTGACGGGTTACATTCAAAGACAAACAACTTTGAGTATGTTAATCCTCCACTTGTGCCTCGGATGCAATAAGATCATTTAAAAACATTACATCCACACTTTACGGTCATTTCTATATTCAGTGAACTGCTCTGATAGAAACTATAAAAACTAGAGCATATTTCTCTGCGTTGAATGAAGAAGAACAATCCAGGGATCATGTGAGGTTTGTATAAGCAAATACAATATTACTACTACAAAATGTTAGCTGGTTGTTAATCCATGTGAAACTGACTTCTCTCGTCACCTTCTTGAGGTTCCTTTAATACTTTTCTTTTTAATAAACCTGATTAGATGAGTGTAGTTTTCCATGTGCCACAGTATGGGTCACACAAACACAGCTCAAGTAAGAAGAACATGCATTGTGTTTCCACTGCAGAGGGTTAGTTCTTCTGTTATTTTAATCTTGTCATTTTATTTCATAAAGCACAATGCAGCCTGCCACCTGCCCACTGCTCAAATCCCTCTCCTCTCAAATCCCTCACTTGCAGCTTCCTGTTTTCAAATGCCAAATATAACTCACATGAGAGGATGCACCAAAACTCATTTTGAGAACCGTATCCCAAGTCATCCTAGGACTGTGTCAGCAGACCGCTGGGGAATGGAGTCTGAAGCTCCAGATTTGAAAAAGATCGGGGGTGTAATTACCACTTTCTCACCCAGGGGGAGCTCCAGGGACTTCCCTGTCACACCAGCTCTGCCTCCCAAGGTGTGTCATCAACACAGGAGAAAACACAGATCACACAGCTCCCAAGTAATCACAGGCACTGAGGCTCTCCCCTGGAAACGTACACTGTTACATAGCAGCTTTGTTTTGGTTACATTAGAAATAGAAATAAAACAGACGCATCAAACGATACCTGCACACTGAGAAGTATAAACTGATAAAGAACCAGTCACTGTCTTTGTTTAGGCAGTGACAGAAACATGACAGAAACCATTTCCATAACCTTTGTGTATGAACTGTAAGTCTTCCACCACTAGAAGTGCAACTCGAGCCATATTTAAAGCTTCTGTTTAACAGTAATTATATCAGCTGGAACAAGTTTCCAAACAATCCAGCGCTAATTGCCTCTCTAACACACAGGATGAGACTGAGCCCTGTGGGAAATGACAAAAACACCTGCTCTGATCTTTGGCCCACTGCATAATCAGTGCAAACAGTACCAAGACATTCTCCTTAAAGCAAGTTATATAAAAGTGGTACTGTTCAGGACAAAAAAACACATTTGTGATATACATCATTCATAAATTAAAGCTCCCATGTGTAACTTCCATCAAACGCACTATCTTTCTGATAGTTTCTCAGCCAACATGATAGAAACATCTAAAAGAAGCTGCTGGAAATCGAAGCAGACATGAACTGAGCTTCTGCGGGGAGCGGCAGTGATGCTGTCGGGAGGAAGACAAGTGGTTTAGACTCTTGGAGGATTAGAAGGTGGCAGGGAGGGAGGGACATCCCTGCCATCGCTGTCCCACTTCTGCCTTCTCTCTGATTGTCATGATGTGAAAAGTATCACTCTGTGTACAGTGTGGGAATGTCACCAGGTGACAGAAAACAAAACAGAAACACGGAGAGGGTCATGTGAAGCTGATAGGCTTCATCAGCACTGTGTGAAATTTAACAATGGTTTGAATTGAATTGATCTTCAACATCCAGGTATCCAGGAAGTAGATAGGAGGATGTCCCACTGCACTGTACCTCCTCATAAATAGAGGCCTCAACCTCCACTTCCTCCTTTTGTCTCCAAACGTTTGCCTGACTTTTTGATGTTTAAAACAAATAACCTTTATCATTTGTTTGATTGTTTTATGTTTAAGTTGTTCAGCTAACCATAATTCATACTCTTATTTGTAGGTTATTACAAGTTATTTGTTAGGTATTTATAACACCGAGGGTATTGCCGATGACACGTTTGCACAAGCGCACTTTGCATTACCGTAATTACACGATGGTTTCTGAAAGCTGGGCAGTTGCACATGAAAGCCAACATTGTGGTTATTACGGTATTGTCACTCGTGCTTTAGCAGGAAACCAACAAATCAGCGTCCTTGTCGCCAGAGAGGAGAGAGTTGGATAAATGGCCTGTTTTTGCACATTGAGACAAAGACTCAAAACATTGTATTGTACATTTGTTTTACACTGTTCAAAAGTCAAATTCAACACAAAAAATCTGTTATTCTTGTACAACTGCATTGTACTTTTTCTCTAAAATCAATTTCCACTTTTTTGTTTCCCTTTATTATAAATTGTTCATGTGTGACCCTGCGATGGACTGGCGAACTGTCCAGGGTGTACCCCGCCTATCGCCCGATGTAGCTGAGATTGGCACAGCACCCCCCGCGACCCTCTGGTGGAGGATAAAGCGGTTAGATGATGACTGACTGACTGATAAATTGTTCATACATTATTTTAACATGCAGTAAATTGTAAATATTCAAAGTTATTCTGGAGAAATGGTCAAAAATCATTTATTCGGAAGACATTTTTCTGACACTTTTATGGTTAAAATAAGCAGGACATTTTTAGGTGTTAAAGGGTTCATATGACTTTATGTTGAATTCATTATTTAATTGAGCAGTATTTCGAATATATTTCTTCTCCTTGAGAACCATAGCATTCGTCAACTGATTTACTGTAACCCATGGTTCAGGAAAATAAACTGAATGTTTGAGTGTGACCTTGTTTCCGGGTGGTTTGTGGCTCCAGTGAGAACCTAAAGCTTTCACGAACACTACAGCTTTAACGACATTATGACCAGAAGAGGATTCAAATACATAAAAGGCACAAACAAGTGAATGAGGAAAAACTACTGCTCTCCTGCCATTAGCCTTCACAAGTGCCATAGTGTTGCTCAGTGGCTAATGGCACAAATGCTGTGCTTGTACTGAGATGATCCCAAGTGGAAATTAATGTAATTGTGGAAGTGCAAAGTTAGACACAGCTGAGAACAGACGCCGCTAGTTCAATAAGCCTTGATAATGATACATGAGCAGGCAAGCTCATTCAATTCCCTTGAATAAATTAACGTTTAGAGAAATGCCTGATTAGAAAAGTACAATTATTCAAGTTTTGCCTGAGAGTTAGGTGAGAAGATCAATACCACTGTCTGTTTATGCATAATCAGCATGGAGGACACGGTCATGGAAAATGGATACACTCAGTTTTCAAAGCAATTAAATATATTCAGCTTTCTCTAATACACCAGTTGGAATAATTCCAACCCACCAACCACCTGACTGCAGAGCTGCAGGACCCAATCAAAACAGGATCTGCTTCTTTGTCTGCTTGGTTTTGAAAGGCTCTCTGCCCAAGCCTCATCATGCAGCTAATTCAGATGTAACCCCACTTTAAACCGCATGGACAATGGCTATTGAGCTGAGCATGGTGCTGATATGTGCAGCTATAAAAAGTGCACTGAAAAGTTGTGATGTACCACAGATAGGTGCCTTTGACTTTCCTGTCCACATTAGTATTTTTTCATCTAAAATTAAACTTAAAATAGACTTCAAATATCACAGTTGCTGTGTTCTCGTACTCCCCAAAGACTTATATTACCATAATTCTGTGGTTCTTCATCTGCAAAACTGTCATAATTTGTCATTGATTGTGTCATTCACCTGTCGGCTCTCATGTCTCCACCTCTCTCTTCTCCTTTGCCTCCTCCTCAAACACTTAATCCTGTTCTTCTCTCTTTTACACATCCTTCGCTCCCCAAAAGGAAGGCAGTGTGGCACCACTGCCACCGTCGTGGTTTGGCTCGTCACCTCCATCACACCGCGGCCTTCCTCCTTGCCATCTTCCACGTCCTCACCCTCTACTTCGTCATTGTCCTCCTCCTCCTCCTCTTCTCCCAACTCTGAGCTATGGTGACTTTGCGATGATCGTGCAGTCGCTGTTCCATCTCTCACCTGCAACCAGAACGGCTCAGGCTCTCTGGATGAACTGGGTGGGTGGTGGTGCAGGCCTTCTGCAGCCGTCCTGAGGGAAAGCCTCTGAGCTTGCAGTGGTGTGGAGCTGGATGGGATGGAAAGTTGAGGGGGAGAAGAAGACATGGGCTTCACTGTGGGCCAAGGGGACTGGGCAATCAAACTGACGGTGTTGGTCTGGGAGCAGCCGATACAGATAAATCTGGGACATGTTTGTCCTCCCTGTAAGTTGTTTGATCCTTCTTCAACTTCTAAAGCACAATTTAACTGCATGTCAGAATGACATCTTTCCTGGGCTCCAGCTCCATGTGTTCTTTCAGTCTTCCACTGCCTTTGCTTCCCTCTGACCCTTCCTTCTGCACGTTCAACACTTCTTCTCTCCTCTTCACTTACTTGGTTTCCTTCTCTCCATCTTCCTCTGTCGTCTTCAGTGCAGGTCTTTCTGCGAGCTTTCCTCCCGGGTAAGGAAAGTCTCCCCAGCTGCTCCACACTGCTTGATCTTCCTCTTCCGGCTGGATCAGCGCTCCTCAGCTGAGGCCTCACTGCCATCAAGTGTGGGGTGTAAGGTTCATCGTTGCTGTTTTCTTCATGCGGATCCTCAGATTCATGACCTGTCACTCCACGTGAGATGCTTACACCAGAGCCTCCAGCATGGGAGCTCATGATGATGCTTTTTGCAGCCCCTTAGGCAGCAGCAGCAGAGCGTATCTGGTGCAACCTCAACCACCTAGTCTGGTCTTTCACCTGTCATTCTTTCTTCAGTCTTGTTTCTGCCTTCCAACTCCTTCTAGATGTATAGAGTCAATCTCTTTTTTTAAGAGTTAGAGGGAGTGTTCCAGCGCAGAGGAGGTGAACCATGCAGTCCTCTGGCTTGATCTATCCTGCCCCTGCCCCCCCCCGGGACATTCCACACTGTTGACAAAGACAAAGTCCTTCTGGTGAGCTGCAACACAATAGCTGCACTGTTCATGGCCTCATTATTGTCCTGTGTGACCTATAGAAAACACATCTCTATGCAACCACTGCACACACAAAAAATAAGGTGAAAAAGCCAGAGCCACCTTTTATTTTTTATCACATCCACACTGTTGTGTCAGCTTTTTTCATTCATATGTGTGTGTGGGTGTGTCAGAATCACATCAGAATCAAATTGCCTTCAGTGTCTTTTTTTTTTTTTGCCTTGTGTGTGTTTTGTTTGGACAATATACTGTAATTCCCCAGACCTTTTCTTTAATTGGTTTTCATTTTTTTTGTTTGCCGAGGGCCTCAGGTGCAGTTTTGCACCTAATAAATGTCTGAAAACAAACAAACATGAAACAAATGTAAAAGTATTAAATGAAAGATGATATCATAACCTGTTCAGTAGCACTTTATTCCCAAAAGACTTTGCTGTCTCTAAGAGAATATAAGGCTGAAGAAAAACATATTCTTTACCAAAAGTAAAAATAAAATAAAAAAGAAGTGTGATTGATATGACAGAACCAGAAACACAAATAACGTTTTTAAAAGTGAAAGTTTTTAAATCTTAATTCAAAGGTGCATCTGTATGTTTCGAACTCAGTATTTTTCACTTCTCTGGTTTAAATTTCCCCTTTTGTAAATTGCCTTTTCACTTCTAATTCAGCTTGTGGCTCAGAGGGTTTGATGTTCCATCCCAAGCGCCTCAGCTCAGCTTGTTTGAAATGAAAGCCACTGAACCACACATTGCCCCCGATGCGTGTGTACACCGCACTGCACTTATTCCACTCGATTCCCTGACTCACTGATTACATTCTCAGTTTCCTCGGAGATTTTCAAAAAAAGGAAGCGAAACGCAATTATTATTTTCCAAAGATTCAAACGGCAGCCCCTCTCTTTCTCTCTCGCACACACGCTTTAATTCTCATCTCGCCTCTCGCAAAGATCAGTGAGACCCATTTGATGCACCGCCCACTACGACCAGCAGATGGCAGCAGCTTCCCTCTCTGTGCTGATGTGGCGCTGTCTCTGGTCCTGAAATTTCCTTCCACTCGAAAATCTGGACATGCAGATCTCTTTCCTCCATCCCGGCTTTAAATAGCGCACACTTTTCCCACTACGTGTGTATTTGTTTCTTAAGTTCGTTCGTTTTATGTCACATGGCTGTTGAAAAATAATTTAGATTAAATGATAAATTAATCTGAAGTGATAAGAAGGACAAACGAGACTTGTTCTTTCTTCTCTTATTTGTGTAATAAATCCTTTACACACATTTAAAAAATAAATAAAAAAAAAAACGCAGCTTCAACTGTCGTTTTAAAGTAAAACGGAGAGAAAAGAAGCGCTGTGCGTCTTTATTGGCTGTCTGCGCTGAAAAACAGAGCAACAAGCAGAACACGGGCATAAAACTCCAGGGCGACCTCCTCGCGGTCTGACGTACTCAAAGCTCTTGGTATAAATGAATTCACCTCGTCACCAAGCCGCTCATATGATTCCCACTAACAGTGAGCGCACCCGGCTGTCAACACTCAAGAGCCACAACGCGCGCACAAAACTCCTCACACTCACTGACAAACACGCCTGCGTCATGCGTCCTGAGAGCGACGGCACGAGCTCGGTAACTCCTATGGAACCCAGTAAAAGGCACAGCAGCTGCAGCAGCTGCAGTTTGAGGGGCTGACTGTGTCCTGTCCGTCTGTTCAGCAGCGTGTCCCCACTGCTCTGGGAAAGTTGTAGTCGCATTATGGATTTTATAACAACTACCAGCAACGACAGCAACGTGACAAGTGGTTTCCCTCACGGGAAGGACGTGGTTCTTGACTGGGACGGGGGCGAGAATGGGACGGGGTATGGGTCTCTGCCTGGTCTGGAACTGAATTACCAGATTATCACTTCTCTGCTCTTGGGGTCCCTCATCCTCTGCTCAATATTTGGCAATGCGTGTGTCGTTGCAGCCATCACCTTGGAAAGATCTCTCCAGAATGTGGCAAACTATCTGATCGGATCCTTGGCCGTGACAGACCTCATGGTATCGGTGCTGGTTCTGCCAATGGCGGCTCTCTATCAGGTTTTGAACAAGTGGACTCTGGGACAAGAGATTTGTGATGTATTCATTTCTCTGGATGTACTTTGCTGCACATCATCCATCCTACATCTGTGCGCAATTGCCTTGGACAGGTACTGGGCCATAACTGACCCCATTGACTATGTAAATAAACGGACACCAAGGCGAGCTGCGCTCTTGATTAGTGTGACTTGGTTAGTTGGTTTCTCCATCTCTATTCCGCCTATGTTAGGCTGGAGAAGCGCCGAAGACCGGGCGAACCCCGACGCCTGCATCATCAGCCAGGACCCGGGCTACACTATCTACTCCACATTTGGCGCGTTTTACATTCCCCTCATCCTCATGTTGGTCCTATACGGGCGAATATTCAAGGCTGCTCGGTTTCGGATTCGAAAGACGGTGAAAAAAACGGAGACTAAAAAAGTGTCAGACAAGTGCTTGGCTATCTCTCCGTCTATCTTCCACAAGAAAACCAACGGCGAAGCCGGAGGGAAGGGCTGGAAGCGCAGTGACGAGTCAAAGACGAGTTCTCCGTGCGTAAACGGCGCAGTGAAGCATGGTGATGAGGGCGAGTCACTGGAAATCATTGAAGTTATCGGGAACTCAAAGACGCATCTTCCTCTGCCCAACACCCCACAGTCCTCGCAAGGCTACGATTACATGAGCGAAAAGAACTCGGGGGCGAAGAGGAAGATCGCGCTGGCCAGAGAGCGCAAAACGGTGAAAACACTTGGGATCATCATGGGAACTTTCATCTTCTGCTGGCTGCCCTTTTTCATCGTCGCGCTGGTGCTGCCTTTCTGTGCAGAGCGCTGCTATATGCCCGACTGGCTGGGCGCAGTCATTAACTGGCTGGGTTACTCCAACTCTCTCCTCAACCCCATCATATATGCCTACTTCAACAAAGACTTCCAAAATGCTTTCAAGAAGATTATAAAATGCAAATTCTGCAGGCAATAACCACATGCGGTGTTCACTGGCGTGTTGAGTAGTTAAATGGACTATCCAGACTTTAATTCAGGGACAGTCTCTTTTCAGTATGTGTATAAGAGAGAAAACCTTCAAAAAAAAAGATAAAGGGAAGAAAATCACTGGTTGCTGATGAAACGACACAGTGACAAGACATGAACAGTCGCTTTAAATGTACAAGCTCATGTTTATTCAGTGTTTGTAGCTACAGTATATATATCCTATATGCGACGGCAGCCATCGTTGTATTGCCATGCAAGACGTGTCATGTGCTGATTCCATGCATTTCATCACGAGACGCGGGTTTCCGTCCTATTACACCATGAGCTTTGTAGCACTGAAATAATAAAAGCAATCAAAGTTTGTCCTTAAGAAATATGAGTCAGTTGTTATTTAGGCTGGAAAATCGAAAGTAATGACCCAAGAGGAGATCAGGGCCCATGACGAGAAATCGCAGAATCACTTGGTTGCTGTCACGTCACACTGTACATCTTCATCCAGGAGGTCTCAGGGAATTCATCAATTCGTGTAGATGGGGAGAACAAAGCATGAGGCAACTTATCAGTTTGCTCTGACAGGCTGCAGGATGAGGATAGGCGGTCAGGTCACCAGTGCATGATGTGTTTCAGGTTATATATATATATATATATATGTATATATATGTCCAAGGGGTATCCAGCAAAAACACCAGCATCAAATTAATCCCAAAGTCAAAAGCAACAGGAGGTTGTTGTTACCCCCTTCCCCCCAAAAAAGAAGCAGCCAATTCTGATAGAGTGTTTACAGTCTCTCCTTTTACTCTGTGTTTTTTTTCTTTTCGCCCCATGTGAAAGAAACAACAACAGACTGAAACAGAAGGAAACCTCAGTGGTACTTTTTTTTACACAGACCCTAAATAGCACATGGTATAGAGGTCTGTTTGTGTAGAAAAAAAAACAAAAAAAAACTGCACAGACTGCATTTCTATAATCCCAGACACAAAATCCACTTACAGTAGAGACTGTCAGGCCATGAAAAGGACCAGGAGGAGCACAACTTTCAGGAGGAAGAAGCCACTATATGTGAGGCCAGCATGCTTCAAATAATGTAAGATGAGTGGCTATTTGGATTGTTGCCAAGGCAACACATGAAGCTTGAGGCCCACATGGTCAGTCAGAGTGACGGGATATGCTGGCGAAGCACGGAGACACAGTGCACCAATTTAGAGAGGTCACAGACAATGCAGCATCAGGACACGTGTCAATTATTATTAATATTATTATTCATAACAGTTAATTTCGCAGTCACATCAATTAGTGATAGCTGATTTGACCTCTGCATTTCACACTTTCTTTTTACACATGTAGAGAACAGTGGAGAACACAACACACACGCTGGGTGCAGGAGCACTGGGCTGCACTTATCTGCACTCGGGGAGCAGCAATGGGGATTGGATGCGTCGCTCAGGTGCACCTGAACCACTGACCAATCCTGGATTTTGAACTGTCAACCATCAACCGTTACAAGCCCAATTCTTCTCCTCTTGGCCATGCGGGCTGCCTGACTTACTGGTTAGCTGGAGCCTGGAAGAGGACCCTAACTAGGCCATCAATCAAACAGTAAATTAAATGTCGATCAACAAAACTAATACTTGCTAAAAACACAATAGCAGAGTATATAGTTTTCTTATCATTAATCCCAACAGCAGTGGTTATAGTTACACAATCTTAAAATAAATTAGAATGTGTAACAGGTTTTAAAACTTAAAAAAAATAAATAAATAGTTTCAAATTGTGCCTGGAGAAAACTGAGCTGTAAAGTCATGAACCCATTATTTCTCCACATCATATGTTTCCTTTCTTCATCAGACCATACAAGCTCTGTGGTGAGTCAGTGTGACATCGGTTATCCTAAAAATGCTTTTGGAAAAAATTAATTTCATACCTGTGACCTCTGGGTCAAATTCTGGGCTTATGATGAGCTCAGTCAGCCCCATAGAGATTGTGGTGTGAGCTGATGAGCAAAGTGTAAAATGTCCTGTGAAGATGTGGAAAGCATTAATATCATTACATTTTGGGCCTGATATGAGATTACCAAGCATTACTGACCTGCTTTAATCTATGTCATAATATCTACTGGATTGTAAAACTACAGTAATCCCAACGACTCTGGGGAGGTAAAATACTGTAGATAGATGGTTGTGGTATAATGATACAAAAGCCTTTTATTCAAGCCAGCAAAAGAATTGAAGAGTATGGGATTATATCAAACCACTGGGGGGGGATTATGGGGTTTATTACACATGCTCAACTGTGTAATTTATATTATAATAGATTGTTCATGGTTTTATATGATAAAGATAAAGTAAAGAACAGTTAAGACCAATTTTTTTGTAAACCTCTGAGCATTTAAAAGTCATGTCAATCTCCTCAAACAACAAATGGAACATTAAACATTTATAGAGTTTGCACAGTAACATAACATAAGTCATTTTAAGATGACATTTCATTTGGCAAAAGCATTGATTTCCCCCTGCTATGATTGACTGATTTGTCTAATCCATACCACCTGAAATGTTGGATTTTAACAAGCTAAATTAACGCGTATATTGTTTTATTTAGCTTGCGTTGACAGGATGTTGAGATGGGACAGAAGAAGATTATGCAAAGGCTCAAACACTCAGTGAACAGATAAGCTTTTCAAAGCACCAATCACTTTAGAAATCCAGGGCAAACACTCAGTCATTTAGTGTAAAAAAAGAACATCCATATTTATCTTAAAATTTAGGGTAATTAAAATAGAGCTAAATGCCAGTGGACTAATAAGTGTGTCACATAAAGGGCCTGAAATGGAAATCTCTAAATAAAGCTACAGATTTAGGCTGGACAGAGGATTGCCTTGGTGATATTTAATAAAAGAAAACCCTGCTGCAATAAATTTTCATTCCTGGTCTAAAAGTGAACACTCAGAGTCAGGGGCATATCAGAGGACTTTGTTGACCCCACGCGAAAGGGACCTGGGGGCCATATTAAGTAAAACCAGAGCAAGCAAGTGGCATTGGGTCTACGGTTCAATAATAATGAAACATGGGCAGGCAGTGGGTAGTGGGCAGAGGCTTTGTTATATTTTGAGAGCAAGCATGTGTGTATATATATACATATATACATATATATATGTATATATATACATAGACCCTTGTTTTTCTTGTTCTCTGGCATTTTTGAGCAGGGTAGTGAGGCTTTTTAAGGTTTAGGTTTAATAATGTTCTTGTGCACAGCAGCTCACTGCTCTGCCTGCTTTGGTATCCTGTGTGCCGAAGTGCTACAAATGAAAATTAATTTCATAAATATACTGGCCGTACCATTGTTAGGAGTGCAGCCAGTGTTTTTTTTTTTTATTTATTTATTATGTTTCCTTTAATTTCACATGACATGTCAGAGTCAATTTATAGCCTAATATGATAATTACATAAAGCCCCTCAAGGCAATGATATAGAGAGGGGAAAAAAGCATACGAGTTAACAAAATGAACGGATGAGCAGAAAGCAAACGGAGGAATAGAAAATGGCTTAAACGACAGGGAGAGAAATTGATATAAATGAAGATTCAGTCCAACACGTGTCTCTGCCTCATCCCCTCCAACGTCAGGGTCTTCTTAATATGTCAGAGTCTTTTCAAGGATCGCTCAGCCTGTCAAATATCCTCATCTATGTCCATCAGCGAGGACCGGAAACATCTCCTGATGTGGAAAATCAAGACTTTCCAAATATGGCCAGGTTAGTTTTCTTCGTTCACAAAAGTGTGCGTCATGTTTGTTTTACATCATCGTCCAAACACTGATGGATAAGACTTTTCTATCTTGCAGAAACACACACACACACACACACACACACCACAAACCGCATCAGTGTGATGGAGGGTAGGAATCACATGTTCAAGGACAACAGCGAACAGGGAAAGACGCAAGAGTAAACAATGTCTATCACATACTGTTTTCACAAATAATGGAAGAGCCAGCGATGGAGAGTCATGCTCCTGTGTATTATAGCAGCGAGGAACACTTCACCTCAGGTTTTGTTTTTAATTAGGAAAGAACTCTCCTGCATCTCCTCCAACAAGCCACAAACACGCTGCTTAGTCGATGCCCCCCCCCTCCCCGCTCTGATACACTTCTCACAGAGTAATCGCCTGGTGCCTCTCCGTGAGTGCTATTCAGCTAAAACTTTGATGGTTTAAAGTACGTGGAGAGACAATGAGTGGATGAGGCAGAGGACCAAACACTAACTGTGTGACAGTCTGAGAACAAAGGCCACTCCAAACAAAACATGCTCCTCTCAGTTTGCCTGGAGGCATTGCTCATGCGTGTGTTTGTGTTTGTGTGTGTGTGTGTGTGTGTGTGTGTGTGTGTGTGGCGTGTGCGTGCGTGTGTGTGTTAAGAAGGGCAGAGAGAAGTGGAGGGAACATGGACTGTATGCTGACAGCCCGGGAAGCCTATTTGAGTCCAGCTACTTGAGAGATGAGTCCACTTGGACTGAAATCTCAACTTTTATTCACTCATTTACGTAATTGTGTGCAGACCATTTTCAAGAACAAATGTTGACACAGGATAAACATATTCAGTATGTCCAGGTCAAAGAGTATGCATACAGAAAGACAGTGGGATATGGGACAGGCAGTGTGTGTTAGTACCTTTTTTCCAGCTTCAGCATTTATCTTTAACTTTAGCATCAAACAGTAAACTCACACACAAATGTAACATTTTAAAAATCATTAACGGTTGGGTTGGAGATTATTTTCTGGAGCATTTTTTTTGTTTTACTGTATTGCTTAAAATCCTCTTCACACCCCAATTGTAACCAATGAATAATGCATTGTCACAAAAATGAAAAATGTCAGTCAGCTGTGGAACAGACAAGCCTGTAAAAACACCATCCAAATTAAATAATTGGATCCTGATGTATTAGTCAAACTGCCATCTGCCCCCCTGCCCCCAAACAAAAGGTGTTTTTTGGGAAAACAGAGCAGAGCGATCCAAGAGTGAACATCGGTGCTGCGTTTGAATGGTGGCGACAACTGAAAGCCCAGAAAGGGCTGCAAAGTGTTGGGTTGTTGTTTTTCATCATCAATTATCCAAAAAAGTAGCGAAAGTTACCGATGCTGCGCAGCGCTCGTGAGTCCGTGTTCGTTGCGCGTTCTTGTGCTTTGGAGGCGCAGCTTCGGAGGGAAGTCTGAAGAAAGGGGCTTGGACTTCTGTATTCAAAATGTAGCCTGCTCGAACAGTTTTTCCAGGATCACCAACCCTAGCTTTAATAGCCAATCGTCATGATGATTGCACATGCAATTTATATGGAAAGCTGACCAGCAGCTGACTCATCATGACAATTTACAGTAAATCATTCTGATGGGTCACAGAATACATTTTCCGTTCTCTGCACCCTGATCCTCTGTCCTTGCACAGTGTCTGGTCGGTGAGAAGGAAGGACAACTGTGAGACTGAATCAGATCCTGCAAGTTTAAACTTTTTTGAAAAACTCACAAGTCACAATCAGGCTTCTTTAATACAGCTAATTACTCCATTCACATGAGTTTTTAGCATCTTAAAGGTGTGATGTAAATACATATACAGCTGCTGTTATAACTTGCACAGACTTTGCATAACGTGCATAATCCTGTCCCTTTTACTTACTGAAATATAACAAACACAAGCAGAATAACGCAATTTTACTCTTGTCAAAAAGTGATTGCAGCTCTTGTCTTGTGACTGAAAGTTACTTCCTGAAGACGACTTGTCATTTATTTGACAGAACCTCTTTTTTTTACCCATAGAAACCTCTTTGGAGAGCAAATACTTCTACTCCTGCACCACAGGCAGAGACAAACAACCATTCACTCTCACATTCACACCTATGGCCAATTCAGAGCGTTCAGTTAACCTGTGCATGTTTTTTTGGACAGTGGGAGGAACCCGCACTCCGTTATCAAACGCAGTGAGAACATGCAAACGTCATGCAGAAAGGCCCTCTTTCTGACCGGGTGACAAATCTGGGCCCTTCTGCTGTGGCATATTATGAATATTTACATCCATCCATCATCTACTATCGATTCATCCTCCACATGAGGGTCACAGGGGCACTGTACCAATCTCAGCTGGCATAGGGCGATAGGCGGGGTACACCCTGGACAGTTATAGAAACAAACAATCACACCAATGGTCAATTTAGTGGCCACAATTTGCCTAATTCCCAAATCTGCATGGACTGTGGGAGGAAGCCGGAGAACCTGGAGATTATAAATAACTGCAACAAAAAATCTGAGAGCAGTTTGACTTCGAGTACAGAGCCAATGTTAACGTCATCATAGTGCAGCTCTTCAAGGTCATTCATAAAAAAAAAAGGACTATATGGAAGAGAGAGTGAGTGTTCCGGAGGAAACTGAAACACAAGACGTCACTACAAGTTTTAAACTGGACCTCAGGCACGTTTTGATGGAATTGGGAGAGGAAGTAAGAGAGAGAGAGAGAGGAATTTGGATTATTGCATCATTTCCAGCCAGTGTCATCATGCAACATCTACTGCCAAGAGTTAGATCTTTTGCCTTAAGATTTACTCTTGGAGAAAAAAAAGGCCCCCAGTCCTCATTTCATCTGTTGCCAAGTCTTGTTTATTTTCACAACATCTCCCCATGTGTCCTGTAAATGTGGTCACAGTCTGAGTGTAAACAAATGAACATGTCAGCGTTTCCGCTTCAGGAACAGCGTTTAATTTGAATATATTGTTTCTAATTTGATATTTCTTCTCTCAGTCTCAGTAACCTAAAAACCACCTGTGATAGTAATATTTTTTGTTGGTGCTTTTTTTTTAGTGCTTCACCGGGTAACATTGTTTTTTGTTTGTTTGTTATGGGGTTGTTTTTTTTTTACAAACAATTTTAACAGTGTTGCATTTTTGTGTCCTCAGAGACAATGTCTTCGCTTTCAGTCATGTTATCTTAATTGCCAATGGGATACTGACACTGGCAGAAGATGTGCATATTAATTGGGCTCTTGGAAACACACACATACACACACACACACAACAGAAACCAATACATTAACTCCCCCGAGCCTATAGTTCTTTCCTCGTCTAATTGGGTCGTGTTTATGAAAACCTTGACCTGTTTTTGCCACAACTTGACAAACTACATTCTAAAGAGTAGCAAAGTCTATGTTTCCTTACAACTGCAATAAACATCAAGATTTCATGTCTTACTTAGTCGCCTTTAGTTTGTCTTGGGTGGTGGTTGATGCTATTGTATAACATGAAGCTGCTTTGGGACGGCAGATGAAAATGAGCCCCCAGGCTAAAACTGACTAATTTCACAGTACATCGTATTGAATAATTAATGTCCATTGTCCCTAACGAGAAAAAAATGAAAGCAAGATAAAAAAGAAAAAGAATAAAGTGAAATAGAGGAAGCAAGGGGATAGGCTGATTAGAATATGATATTAGAAATATTTGATCATTGTCACTTCCTTGCTACAGGAAGAACGTAATATGATAATCGTTAAGTCCCCAATTACACAGTGTTCAAAAACAAGTCTACTACAAGAGATCACAGAGAAGCCTCGAAACACCAAGGATGTGATGGATAAATACAGCAATGCAAAATACTGGGAACATTTTTTCTCATTAACACAGAGCAGTATAATGGTATATACAGAGGCTACAAGAATGCGCAATATAGATTTTTATCGTTTTTCAGCACATCCTAGAAAATCTGATGATACTTGTTTTCATTTTCACCAACTATATAAACACACCTGAGCAAAAAGTACTCATAATGTTTAAAATTGGACTGAATTTGTGAAATTTGGAAACATGTCACAGTTCAAAGTTCACTTGGCTCGTTTTTATGAACAACGGTCTGTTTTGTGACTTCTGCACAATTATTGCTACTTTATTTACTTTGACTCAACAAAATGAAACAAATTTTTTTTTTTTCAAAAAACCTGAATGTGTCCATATAAGAAGTTGTGTATTATTCCCCACGACAATTTACCATGGGTGCACCTGCGGCACAGATCCGTGCCGTGTGAGCACTATGGGTTAAAAGGTTCAAATATATTTGCACCAGCTCATTCTTAAGAAGAATAAAAAAAGGTACATTCAGATCTTTTTCTTTCCCACTCGTGGGGTATGTGATAGAGAAAGAGAAGGAGCTGAGCTCCATGGCCTCACATGGCAGCCGACGCTCTGCCTTGGCCCCTGGATGCAGACATATTACAGGACGTTGATAGGACACCTTGAAGTCCCTCCAGGGATGTCAGTGCCTCGTCTGAGGAGGCAGAGGACTATAATGGAATCCCAGTGACCTAGCACTGAGGTAAGTTACAGCCTAAGTGACTTATGCAGTGGCTGCTCGATGCCTTTATTTGTGGAGTAAAAGCTAAAAAACTAAATTACCTCCTTTTTGGAAAGGAAGGGTTTAAAAGAAACCCAAAAAAAACAACTAAACTGACATGTGATTTATATGTACAAAAAGCAAGTTTTCAGCCCAACACAACAGAATCCATTAGGCTTTACACATTTGTCCGGCCCACTTTTCATGTTGCTTGGAGTCTTATTATATCTAAAAACTAGGGCTGTCTGCATTAATGTATTAATCATTTTGTGTCTTTTTAAAAAAAAAATAAAATAAGTAATTGTGTTGGCATTCTTTTGATTCCCAAGCAAGATATATTTGGAAGAGTTGTTTTACAAAACAACATAGTACAATATAATTTACGACATGGACGTGAAAACTGTTGTGAATTGCAAAATAATAGAATTTTATTGAATTTTATAGAACTTCTGCTATGAATTGCAAATAGTTTGACAGCCCTAATACAAATGCAAATCCTCACTGGAGTAGGGCGTGGGATTAAGATGGCTGGCTAATTAATGTCTGATGAAAACTACATTAAACACTACCACTGTTAGTCTCGGCTAATAATGCTCCAGTCACATGATGCACAGCGATGGATTGGCCCATAAATTAAAGCGGGGGGAAAAGAAAACCAAGTGTGTGTTGCTAAATGTGGGAAAATGTTAAAATTATTAATTTTGGACAACATTTCGGACTTGTGCACTACTCAGCTCAGAAAGTGTTACCAAAGAGTGAAATCGTCAGTACGAAGCACGTGTGCATAAGGATTTTCAGTTTCCAGGCTCATGGCTAAGCTGATGGACTCGGAGGCTGCTGATGTGTGCAGTCAAAATGCTTTCAAGCATGGAATACGTACTGTAATATCTACAGCAGCAGTCTGTACTGTATATTCTTTGCATGTGAGTGAATGTATCTTGGTCATGTGAACGTGTCTGGCATGTGCAGACACCTTCAGGCTGTTTATAGGCCTATATGGAACCATCAGTTCCCAGTTGTGCACGAGTACGTGTCCGCTTGTGCTGTGTGCGGATGTGCACAGTCCAAAGTTGTGCGCTGCCGACTAATGTTAATGGACAGCAACAGCATTCCCCCATGGCAAAGTCTGTCCATTAGTCTCTGTCACAGCACAGCTGCAGCTGCAGGTATCTACAGGATAAGAGCTCGCTGACACTTCATCACTTGCAAACTGAGCCTCTAAAGGAGGCCAATTAGATACATTCAGTGCTAACAGCAGCCAAGGGGTTTATCGTGTGATCCTTTGACCATGCAATTTAAAGAGAGAAATAGTACATAAGAGTGAGAGCAGGGAGCTCTGAGGGAAGTCGAGCAGAAGAGTCGCAAACAGGAATAGATCTGTGTACTTGCACGCTGACGTGTCTACATTATATTCAGGACCGTATGGGAGAACTGAACAGAAGACATTCATAGCAAGAGCCTGTGATATTTATAAAGACACTGATGTGATTAAATCTGGCATGTGAAGCTGCAGGTGTTCCCAAGGTAGGAGATGAAATCCCTTCAGCCTGTTCTGGCTCTTCCCCGAGGTCTCTTACCTGAAGAAATCCCTGCAAACCTCCACAGGGAGGCATATTGTAGACATTCTGATCAATATCTGCTTTTCTGTAACTAATTCCTCCTCTAAGCTGTCAATTCCACTTCACTTGGTCGGTGTCATTTAAAACAATTTAAAAGCAAAGCGTATTCTTTGTTTATTCCCAAACATGATAATAAAAAAAACTGCATTTCAGAATGTTAGAGACGTGCGCCGGCGCGTGCATCACCATCCTCCTCACAGCTCCTGACACCCTTGCGAGCCTCTCCACTTATTTTCTCAAATTTGAATTTGCCTCCCCAGCGTCCTTTTGCAACTCCCATGCTCTTCAATTTTCACTTATTTGCTCCTACTTCAGCATTCCCCTCCATCGATCCTTCTCCTCCTCCTTCCACCATCTAGTCTCATAGACTTTCCACTTAACATCAAGCGGGAAAAAAAAAAAAAAAACAGGTCAGAGAAGAGCAGCCCCCACTTGCTGTCTGGCTGGCAGAGATCCATGCCCTTTTGCTCTTGTTCAATTTTTCCGCACTGTGGAGTCTGTCGGATGACCTCTTGTCTTGAATGTTGAGAGACCCTTCAACTGTTGCTGAGAGAAATAGAAATAAAGATAAACAGAGGGAGGTAGGGAGAGGTTGTGGGCAGGGGTGTCACCACTCGGTGAAGAATTATCCATTAAGGCTTCACATAATTTTGACATAATCCAATCATTTTTGCATTGTTAAATTATTTAGTACTTACTCTTTCTGTTTAGTTTAACCCGTTAACACTGAGCGTATTGCTGATGACACATTTGAACACAACGATTTGTGCTATTAGAAAAATTCCAACGGTTTCTGAAAGCTGAGAAGTTGCACGATGGTGGTTATTACGGTAATTTCACTGTTTTTTAAAGGACATTCTCTGGTACTTTAATGGTTAAAAAAAAAAAATAATAAATAACTATAGCATATTGTGTAACTATAGCATATTGTGTTTTGGGCATTATTTAATGCCCAAAACACAATATGCTATAGTCCAGAATTTAGACTCCCACAGTAATACTAAATATTACAAAATAAGGTAAAACACCATGTTATTGTTAAATGATAATAAAAGAAATGTTACTCAGAATGATTATAATAATGTATATTAAGAATGTTTTTTTTTAAGAAAAGTGCAACATGTTTATGACATAGTCTCTTACAATATTCATCACTGGTGCAGCACAGTGAGCTACTGCAGGGAGAAATTTGTCTTTGTCTTTTAAGGGAATGAAAACAAACACAGGAACAGCCTTTCCACTCATATGCTTACATAACATGCAATAGTGTGTGGAAAGCTTATAACAGGTTATAACATAACACAGCAGCATCAAAGATTCAGCAGACTGTTATTTTAACAAAAACAATCGTAGTGATAAAATGATTGTAAAAAAAAAAAGTCAGAATCCTACTCACTGGGCTAATTAATTAGTATTAAAAATATCTATTTTAACGAACATTGATTTATTTAGCTGTGGACTGGTTTGAATTTGGTATGCAAAGGCAATATTTTGTTTATAATTTAACCCCAACCATACGACCATAACGTGAGTATATTATGCTTTTAGAGACAAACCAGCTTATGAAACAGAAAAGAGAGATGTACACACATATGGACGGAAAGCAAAGAAAAACACCCAAAAGAGAGACGTTACATAAAAAAAAAGGTGATGGATCTCGTACATATACAGTACATCAATAATGTACGTGTGCCGCAGTTCCTATATTAATTATGTAGACTCGGGAGAAATATACCATGGAAGTTTGCAGACTCAGTGCGAATTCTGTACGCCATTATGGTGATTGCTGTACATGTTAACTGCCCCAAAATAGTCTCCCGAACATCCTCTCCCTCAGAGAAGACTCACAGGGGTTTGTTTTGCAGACACAGCATTTCTGTGCTCATGTGGTGCACGCGCGCGCAAATAAATATAGTGTTCACATTAGAATTCCACTCATGATTAGCATGCCATATTGTCAGCTTCTCTGACAGCTGGTATATGCTAATGCTACTTCTTTTTTTTCTTTTTTTGTTACAACTGCAGGGTGTTTGTGTTCAAAAGAACAGGCAGCAGGTGAGTAAATACACGGCTAAGAGACTCTTGCATTGTGCGCACGGCAGCTGTGAGAGCTTCTCTGGTGCCTAAACTCACTTCTCACCACACACCACAGTGATGTAGTACACACATCCATATTATTGCACCACATAATGTGAACAACGCATGTCATGTGGTGATGCACAGCATCAATGCAAATGGCCCCAGAGGGAAAACTACAAAAACATGTAGTGAAGAAGAAGAAGAAAAAGAAGAATAGAGAAAATGGTCACAACTGTGGGTGGGTAACGAAACCCGGGAACTGGGAACTATGGACCCCAGGGCTGCGTTATGAAGTCCCACTGACGTTCAATGGTTCTGCTAACTGTATTTTTGGAAAAATTGTTTGTCTGTGATGGATTTTCGCTGTTCACAGGGGGAGACCTGCTGTTAGTGCAGGAGCTGATTAAAAAGTTCTGTATTTTTTGTATTTATTTATTTATTTAAGGACAGTAACAATACATATTAATAAACATCAAAATGTAAATATGCCACGTTGCAGCCTGAGGCTAATTTCCGCCTGTAGTCCCTTGACAGGCTGATGTAACGAGGGATAAAAATAAAAATTACATTCAGGGAGAGCTCATGAGCGCTCACAAAAATAAAAAATAAAAAGTTACAAAAAAGTTTTTTATTACTGTGGGAATAATACATATCTTCTTATATGGACATCCTGGGGGTGTGTGCTTATAGGTCACATAATCAGGCTTTAAAAAATGTGATTATTTTTCATCTTTGTTGAGTCAAAGTTATGATTCATTTTATATTGCATTTTAGCAGTGATATAGAGTAGCAATAATTGTGCGGAAGACATAAAATAGAGTGTTTTTCTTTTCTTTTTGTTCCTAAAAATGAGCCTTTAAACTGTGACGTATATTTCCAAATTTCACAAATTCAGTCCGATTTTAAATATTCTGAGTATTTTTTGCTCAGGTGTGTTTATATAGTTGGTGAAAATTAAAACAAATGTTTCATCAAATTGCCTAGCTTGTGCTGAAAAAAGGATATACGACAAAATATGTCTTATAGCCTCTGTATATACTGTACTATTTAAAATATTAATGTAAAAAAATCAGCCAGTTCTAAGGGTAAAACAACAAACTTCAAAATAACTGCCTTAAAATAGCACTGTTTGACTTCTCGTCTGTGTTAATAATGAGAAATGAAAAAAGTGCACTCTTTATTTATTTTGTTTAATACTTTCTCCTAAAAAGAACCAATAAGAGCACTGTTAAAGCCCTGCATCGATATGCAGTATCAAAAATAGTATTATTATCTTACCCATGATACTACCCAGCATCCTGCTGCTGTTCAGTTCAGCACACACTGGGGGATATATATACTACAATATATTCTAATTATGTTTCTTTATTTATCTTTTCTTCAGTTGTTCTTTCGATTCTTTAGATGTTTGCACCTGAAACTAAATGTAATATTAAAGAGGATATGTTATTCAAGTTGACAGTTTATGATGTCATTTATTTCAAATCTGCAACAGCACCGTACACTGGTGGTGAGGCTGCTTCTCTCTTTAGGGGTCGCCACAACAGATCATCTGCCTCCATCTCCTTCACAACATCCATGAATCTCCTCTGTTCGTTTTTCCTCTATAAATCATCAAATTGCATAGTTTTTAAACGGGAAACTGCCATATATTAACACGATCGCAAGCTTAACCCTTAGAACGCAGAGCATTTAGGCTGTTTTTTTCATTACTATGATAAAACGTGTATACAGAGGCTATAGGAATGTGCTGATGATTTTTCATTTTCACCAACAATATAAACACACCTGAAATTTTGAGCAAAAAGTACTACTTTAAAGCTTTAAATCATTGAATTTGTGAAATTTGGAAATACGTTGAAAGAAGGGAAATGTTCAATTTGCTTGGCTCATTTTTATGAATACAAATAAAAGAAAAAGGTTTTGTGACTTCTGCACAATCCATTCTACTCCTGTTTTTAAAGCAATATAAAATGAATCATAAGTTTGACTCAACAACACTTAAGACTGAAAAACGCATTTCGTAAAGCCTGAAGATGTGAGCTATAATCACATATCTCATAATCATAGTTGTGTATTATTCCCACTGCAATTAAACATGGGTGCACCTGCAGCACTGATGTGTGCCACGTGAGCACTAAGGGTTAAGCAAGAAACTAAATCTAACTGACCATTTTTAAGCTTAAAACAAATTAACAGTGGAGTTTAACAATGACTCCGTTTTATGCATGGAAATATTTCAATGATGCATATGAAATATGAACTCTGGGTGACAGTGGCACTGGGGATAAGAAGGTTGATTTTAAACTTCCACGGATAAACATAAGCTGCCAGTGTCATGAAGTGTGAAACAATGGGGGACCAAAAAAGTAGTTTCAACAAAATGAACAAAAAGAGTCTTGAATAAGATAAACTAACAAAAGGGTAAACAAGTAAAACACAAGCTAAAAAAAAGTTGGGACTGAAACGTAGCATGAAACAAACTAAACAAACCAAGAGACTAATGCTGCCTTCATGTGTTATCAGAATTATGGTAAATGTGAAATGTTGAAATGTTAATGCTCGAGCAACTTAATTAACTATTCAAAAATTGTTTAACCCAGCGAGCAGATAAGAGTTTTTCATTTTGCTCCAACAACAATCTCATGGTTCCAATTTCACAAATGGGAAGTATCATCTTTCCGATAGCACGTGAAGGCAGCATGAATACACAAGAGAGCCTGGGATAATCAGACACAGGTGAGACAAATAGGACACAGATGAATCCCATTAGGGCGGAGCTGGCAATCAACAGGGAAGACGGGACAGGAAGTCAAACTGAACAACATACACACACTAAGAAGAAGTACAAAATAAAACAGGAAACCAGAGCTAGAACACAAAGCCCCAGGTAAAGAAAAACAGAATGACATAGAAGCTTTGTAGTGGTTCTACAGTATATGTAACATTGTATATGACATATACCTTTGATCATATCCACCGAGGCCTGAATCAGACGAGTGAATATATTCCACACAGCATCAGTAAAAACTGAAAAGTGGTTTGAGGTCATATACTTTTCTCTGACACGGTGCAAAAAGAACAAAAAAGAAAAGGGCTCATCCCCAGGTCCCTGCTCAGGGACACTACAGAAAAATGTGTGTAGATTAAATATGCTGTTTGACAGAATATGAATTATTGTAGACATGCCTTCTGACCAATAACCTATCAGGAATATCATGCCACACATCGCCTTTGATCGATTCCCTTTGAAGTAAAGCTTCAATCATCTGCTTCTACATATTGTTTTGCTTCAAAAGTATTAACATCTCTCGTGTCGGCACAAAGCTGAATTGATGATATGTTTGAGAAGATTTACAACACGTCAGCGGGAATGAGAAAGTAATGGGTTGCGTAGAAAATGGATTCAGACATGAGACAGTTGAATAATAAATTGGTTTATCAGATTATGTTCGCCTAAGCTCCAACAAACTTTCTGTCTTTTCAACAACACGGAGAATTAATAAAATTGAGTGTAATCAAGACTGGGATCATTATTATTATTATGGGATCCTGTGTATATGTGTATATTCTTGGAAACACAGTAACTGGGTGCTTAATTGTGCTTTCCATTCTTCTCATTATCACTTACCCTCCCATCAAAATCTTTCCCCCACTCACTTTCTCTCGTTGTCAAACACATACCATAATCATCTCTATTTTCCTCTTGTCTATAGGTGTCTCTTCTACACCTACAGAGAGCCATTGTGTGAATCCAAAATCGCACAGTGCTTCAAATAACGTCTTAAACCCTACTGTTGAATGATAAATTAACTTTAAGGCAAAACCAAAACTTTTTTGGGGCCAAAATTGCTACTATGTCAGCTGGGATTAGCTCCAGCTCCCCCGCGACCTTCATGTGGAGGGTAACACGGTAGAAAGTGCAAAAAGACAAAGAAACTGGCTGAAACAGAGCGAGAAACTCCAGGGAGATGAACTCCCAAAATAAACAAGGGAGAACACATGAAGGAGAGGAGGATAATCTGTCTTATGCACATATTTTTTTGCAGATTAGACAAACAAATTTGAAGGTACACTAACATGGAAGGACAATGGTGGATTGCAGTCATTCCCAGATGCTTGGTTGGGGACACAAAATGGGTCACATGACTACCTGCGTTTGTCCCAATCACAAGCCCTGAAGGACAGACTTCACTTACAGAGATAGAAAGAGGAAAAGGTAAAGGCTAAGTGACCTCGGGTACAAAGATCCAAAATTAAAATGGAATAGTGTGAAATGAGGCACTTTATGGTCACTGCTAATCTCCTTTTTCATATTTGCAGTTATCATCATCTCGCCTGTCTCACCTCACCTCTCCTCTCCTCTCCTCTCCTCTCCCCTCCTCTCCTATTAAGATGCAACACAGGGAAGTGATTGCTGCCGCAGTCCCTGGAGATATCTTTGAGGATCCACTGAAATAAGTGCTTGTGGTGGTGGTGGTTCAGCATGCGTAACAAGAAACATGATGTGGGCAGATCTTTTGCACACGATTGTGGGCAGCAAGCAATTTCACACGATGGCTTCCAATTTGTTGACAGAAAATATGCAATCTATTTGCCTCCTCATAGTGGCAAGTTCCTCTTCTTTCTCTCACAAATACAGCACTCAACCATCTAACTCTTGCTTGAATCTGATCTTGCTGTGACTGCGTGTGCAGTCGACTTTCTCCCTTGATCAATAATGTTCACTCGGTCATTCAAATAACCGTATGTTTTGCAACACGGGTGTAATATCAGAGAGTCCAGTTAGGTGTGAAAGAGTATCTCACGATACGTGACTAATAAAGTGCTCCCGTCGTCCCTGCAAAGCTCATGGCTCAGCTGTTTTCACTGGGAGCTGTGTCATTCCTAAATCAGTCAGGTGCATTAACATGCCTGACCCTCATCATCATGTGGAGACACGATATAAAAGATGAGGCGGCCAGAGTCAGAAAGAAGCTAAAAGCCATGCATTATCTACCATAATTGCATTTGGCAATATCCAGTGGTACTAACTGCAAAAAGGCCAATTTCATCGTTACAGTGGAGTGTGAAGAGGATTTTAATTCAAAACGATGTGATGCTAAGTCAAGTTTAGCTCAGTCATCAAGTCGAATACAGGGGAAGACTGATGAAGGGCAATGATGGGGTCCGCGCATGCAGCAGAGTGACAGCCCCACTGAGCTGAAATCATTTGCATTATGGGTGTGTGCATTTAACAACAATAATCCGGCCACATCCATCCAATTATTAGGGTCGCGGGGGGCAATAGACGGGGTCACACCATGGACATTCCACCAGTACATCACAGGGACACATATCACAATCACACCTATGGTTAATATGGCCAAAATAATAATAACAATAATAGTAGCTGTGGAAAAATGGCAGATAAAGCAAGAGTTCACTGGAAGCAGCATAGGAGCTTAGTGATGGATCCTGTATGGAACAATGCATGTTTATTGAAGAGGCGTGTGCGACTGCAATCTGTATCTGTCATGTACTGGTGTCAGTGTTTGATCCGTTCATCTATCCTGCAGTGACGGTATCAATATCGCTTCTCTTCTTGTTATGATCGCATACAAATCCCCTTTGAACACAGGGAGGAAAATCTCATGGATTTGTTTTTCATTTCATCCTGTTTAAGCTCCCTTCTAACTCTCCCTTTTTTTTTCCAATCAAACTGCTACAATCCATTTATCGCCTGTCACTCTTTACCTCTTTCAAAAAAAAAAGAAATCACGTAAAACGCACGCACAAAATGTATTATTTCTAATTCTTCTCTCCCCCCTCTCTCTCTCCTTCTTGGGCTCCCTCTCTCCTCAACCCCACATGTGCAGTATCCCTTCTCAAAAGCGTTTTCCTCTTCCAGGGCACAATAAACAGTTGTTTTCAGAGTGGAATAACAAAGATTGTCACCATGGATACTCTCCCATTCCGCGAGCACTGAGTGGCCCTTTTCGGGTTCTAAAAGGAGCAATTATCTGATGATATCAAAGACAGGCGACGACATAAAAAAGCAAAGCGAGGGAATTGCGCCCAAGCCATTCATCAGACAGGTGGAGCAGGGGCCTCGTTCACCTTATTCAGTCAGAATGGCGGCTACAGGCAGCATTCATTCACCTCAAGGGGCCTGAAGCGATTATATAAACACAGTCATTCTGCCTGAAATGACCTGGATTTTATGACGCGCAATAGGAAAGAATTGCAATAGGAAATGTATGCCAGGAGAATATTACTGCAGGTAATTACACAATTACAATAAATGGTAACAGGCACAATGAATGAAGTTCAGATGTGCACATTTAGACACTATAATAGGTAAGACACACTTCAACTATGTACCTATTGTATTATATTAAGGTTTATTCTTCTAATAATTATTAATATTAGTAGGGTCCGAGCGCTCAAGGAGTTATTCTTCTTATTATTTTTATTCTATTTTTCACTCAAATGAATCACATTCTTAAGGGCCTAAGCATCCCAGAAAACTTTTGCGCACGTGTCAGTCTCGGTGGAAACGAGCGTCTGAAAGTGGTTGAGTGAATATGCGTGGTCAATTGGAAGTGGGAGGGACAAACGAAGATGAAATCTACGTGTTTTACACGCATTAATCATGTCGGGACACTCAAAAAAGTAAATAAGGACTTTGTCACCAATCCCAAAGGAAGGCAACCATTTTGGATTGAATGGCCATTATTATTAATTAAGTGCATTTGTTCTTTGATTTTGGTCACTCTCTTATCTCCGATGCTGATCGAGTCTTCTTTATATACAGAATTGCACACAAAGCATCGCCTCATTGCATACTTCAATCATAGTTTCATTGTCATACTTCCTGTTTTTTTTGTTTTTTTTCATCTCCTCTCAAACATGCGCGCTCTCTGTTCCAAGCTATAATTTCCCGCGGTGGTAATTGTGCAACCAACTGGTTATCAGCTGGTCTTATCTGTCCCAACAGCGCTGCAACACGCCTCCTTGTTAAACAATTAAAGTTGTGATTTACGCTTTCAGCCGCTTATCGATTCACTCCATTATTACAAACTTGCTAAAATGATATGCTGAATCTGCTTCTGTGTCACAGTATCTTCCACACTTTTGGGCATAACTTTTAAATAAACAAATGTAACAGTGTAAAGACCTTATTCCATAATAAAAAAAACCTGATTTATCTGAAAGAAAAATCATTCAAGCTTTAGAGATAAGATGTGTTCGATGAATCGTGCCCTCTGTTGTTAGTATTTTGTAGCTCAGTGTGCTCCGAGTGACTGTGTTCTGCTTCCTAAGTGGGACTTGTTGGTTGAAGGTTGTGGATGGATGAGCTTATTTTGAGACATGAATGGTGTGTTTTGAAGCTGAAATGAACTGTTTTATCTGAGAGGCATGTCACTAATGCAGACCGTGTGAAGAGGTTTGATAATGCAGCTGCAGTATTGACCAATGCTTGTTAGCAATTAATAAACAAAACCTTAAATGACAGCTGTTAACAAATATTTTGTGGGCAAACCTTGGCACAGTCACATTATGGGGACAAAAATCAAGTCCTAATAATTAGTGTACTAAATTTCTTCATTTTATGGTGAAAACATGAGGTTGGGGTTAGGTTAAGGTTAGGGTGAGGGTTAGGATTAGGGCCAGAAGAAATTATGGTTAAGGTGATAGGAAGTCTCCAGGAAGTGACTCAATGCAATGTCCTCTAAAGTAGTGGAAACCAGGGTGTGTGTGTGGTTTTGATTCAAATTTTGGAGGGGTCCTCACAACGTCAAAGGTTAAGACTTTTAGGTTCAGCATTACTATTTAGTTTGTGTGTGAGGAATTGGAAACATTGGATATATTTTGTTGTTGGTTTTGCTGCATGGGAAATAGAAAGTGGGAGTCACAATCCTCCATGTTGTGCCCAAGTTTCCTTGGATGGAACAGTTAGTGGCCAGTTTGGGTCACAAGTCTCTAAGAAAGAAGAGGTCATTCTTTCCCACAGGCATTTCTCTTAAAGTTCATATTGACTATGCACAGTTCAGCCATACTCTCACATTTGACCGGGGGTTTCATACAATGCCGTTATAAACACACTATAATGAGTTTTGATTGAGTCACAGTCGCTTTTGGACATATCAACATTGAATGTTCTTGAAATTTCACTTGGGCATTAGAAGGCTGACTGCAGTGTTGCTCCCCTAAGAGCTCGGCTGACATTTTTATATAAAGGGAGCGGAAACTCTTCGAAATAATTCACAGTCCATAGAGATTTAATCTCATTACAACCATGAGATGTTGATCTTCGGCAAAGTTCAACATGAAAAATGAATTGCAGTGGGGTTCCCTAAGGAGTTTTCCACAATCGTATTTTTATGTGAGCAATGCATTGAAACGGAGTCAGTGTAACTGAGTTATTGACAGCCATATTGATTTGCAGTTTCCCAACGTATGGGGTGAAAAAGGGAACACAGTACTAAGAGCATGGAATGATATTTAGTTTGTAAGCACCCTGGTGAAGTGGAGTCAGATAAAACACAATGACCTCCTCCAACAACTGAACAGAACAACCAAGCAAATGAGTCAGGGTTCAGCTGACCGACACGGGGGGGAAGAAATCTGGTGAATTTTGCACAGTTTTCAACAGAAAAACAGACAAAGGCAGATGTGGAACAAGTAATCGGAACAGGTCAGGAGGAGAGTTGACATTAGTGACCTTAGTGTAGACCTAATCTCGTACCAGTCAGGGTAGCACCACTATTGTCCTTGTCCCAGTAACACAGACGCTAGCAGAGAATCTATTTATCCTCCTCTGCTCCGCTTGTTAGTATCAGGTGTTTCCCAGTTGACCTATTATGTCACAGACAACAACTTAAGCTGGGGGATTTTTGTTAGCACCAGTCCGTGTCTTTCTACCACCCATTTTTGTGACAGTTTAAATTCAATCTCCTTATCAGTTGAGAAACGCATTGTTCTGGATTTTGCCACATTTTTTTCTCTCAGCGTTGTCTCCTTTTTCTTTGTTCCTGCCTCTTCTATTATTTCCAGGTCAAAGCCTGTGGGTGGGAAACTGTGCATGCAGAAGTAATTTTTGACTCACATTTTTTTTTTTACTTAATGTACCGAGGGCCTGAAAGACCCTGAATAACAATAACTTTAAATAAGAACTTTCCCCCAATAAAATACCACCTAATCTTTCATAAAACTGCAAGTGCTTTGCAAAAGGAACCACATTTTGACCAAAAGCTTTCTTTTTAAATTCTTCCCATTGGTCAGTTGGCGCAACACCAAGGGAATAGGAGTCTGAGGGAGTAGGAAAAAGCAAATATGTGCACTTAGATTGCATTCATATCACTACACTCTGTGAGTAATGTGTGTAAAACTCCTCTCAAAGTGTTGGGCATTTCAGCCCAGCAGTTTAAACCTTGCATGGTTAATATTTGGACGACTTCCTGTGAAGACTGTGCACATCAAAAATTTGTACCTGGAGCCAATTCAAGGATTTTGGCAAAAAAAAGAAAAAGAGGTGGACCGACTTGTAACTGATTAAAAACATAGAGCAGGTAAAAGATGAAATCAATGAAATATAAATCAAAAAATGTATATTTCCCAAAGGCAGCAAAAGCTGTAAATCCCGACCCGTTAACAGCAAAGTTTGGGTAGTTGAATATTTACATTCACACTTTTATAGCTGTGTGTGTTGCCGGGCATATTTCAAGCTGTAAATGGATGTGCAGGGTGTGATATATTGTACATTGGCCGAGTGTATAGTAGTCTGAGGACACTTCACTCAGTGGAATGAGGCTAGCAGAATAAATCAGTTGGGCAAGGTGTCTCAGATATTTTGTGACTACAAATGTACAGTGTAAGTTCTAAAACTCAAAGTGTTTTTACAGATTTCTTTTAAGAATTGGCAATAACCACTCGTGTCACAATAAATCACCATTAAATCAGTGAAATGTACATGAAATATTTTGCAGAAATACAAAATCTATACATAGTATGCATATTTTCTTTTTAGCAAAACACAACATAATGGGACCACACATTGGCACTGTGGCTTGCATTGTTGCCTCACAGCAAAAAGGTCACCAGTTTGCCTGTTCTCCTCATGGGTGCAGGTTTTCTGCGGGTACTGCGGCTTCATTCCACAGTCCAAAAATATGCAGATTGGGGTTCAGGTTAACTGGACACTTTAAACTGACTTTATGTGTGAATGTGAGAGCGACTGGTTGTTTGTCTCTGTACTGTTGTTGCTTTTCCATGATAGTTCAGGCACGACTCGGCTCTACTTGACTGGACTTGACTTGGTTTAGTATCAGTCCAGTCGAGTAGTGCAAGAACTGTATCATGGAAAAGCTCCATATGTTGACCCTGTCTTGATCTCATGAGTTGGGGAGTACGATAACTGATGGGACAATACAATATTTGAGAAGTGGTCAAGGTGTATGTTATTATTATGTTTAAGTTATTTGCATACAAGTCAGAAACAAACATTGCATGTATTTTTAGCTCCAGTGCACACCAGGGACTTGCATGTAGTGCCTCAGAGGTTTCTTGTGTTTTTGATATTGGAGCAAACCAACCTATTTAGATTTGCTGAAACATATCATATCTGAAGATGAGCTTTCAGTTTAGCTAGCCTTGAGTAAAAGTCCTGACAGGTTTGATTTCTGCTCAGAGGCCCGGTGGTTCTTTGAGTTTGAGACCTGACAGACACACACACACACACACACATACACACACACACAAACACAGACACGCACATATGAGCTGCCTGTGGTAATTCTTAGACTGACAGATCTCCTGCTGTGGTCTGTGGAGGAGAAGACTGTATATGGACAGAAAAACTCGGGGGGCGGGGGGGGAGAGACTATGGTCTGGAGATGATAGAACAGATCAGATCAGGAATATTCAAGAAAGTTTGGGGCTCGTTTGGTGTTTCTTTGGCAAGTTCACGCCTGACAGATGTCATGTTTTACTTGGACTTTTCCTTCTCTGCATCTTATTTTCGCTGCGGCCTTTTATGTTGCCTCCACAGCAAGAGAGGATTTGCCATTAATATTTGGGCGACTTCATGTTTAACCCTTTGGTTTTCAGGGTTACAACTTCCAGCTTAGTTACTCCACAGATTAGATAAAGCCTAATAAACAGTCCTGCTGACCAATTGGATTTCTGGAAAACCAGAGTTCTCAGAATATTGTTTAATAACTGTTTAATTGACAAATTACATGAATAATCGTTTATTTATTTTCACTTTATCCACCAAAGTTTCCTCCAAATGACAAGCCATGTCTCACAAATGATAAATTCATATGACTCACAAACTTGCCAGATATAGGCAAGAGAAATACTCGGTCGTAATCATTATATACCATGAAGAGCTGGCTGCAGTTAATGCACTGATTGTACTGCGAGTGGACCGATGTGCTGCGCACTAATCCAAGTGCTGTTTGATGTTTAATCCACGGCTTCTCCATGCACTAGTAATACACACTTATGTATTATAATATGTACTTGCACAGACTTGCTGCTTGACTTGCTCTGCGACTGTGCTGCTTTTTTATTTTATTTTTTTTATTTTGGACCCCCTGTTGTGACTTAACCTCCTTGTTGACAATACAGCCTCATGCTACCATCCTCACATTTGTATGCACACATTAATACGAGGGAAAAAGAAATAGATGTCCTAAGCATGTTCCATTACTGTGTGAGATTTACATATGGGGGGGATGTTTCCGTGGCTTTGTGTGATACTTTTTTACATTTACCTCCGGGTCAAAGTGAAAAGCTGTACATGCAGAAACACATATGGAAGAAAATCCCGTCAACTCACACATGCTTATGCTCACAGAGGATCTGCACCTGCAGATCAGTGTGTGTTTAGAACCGGTTTCATAAATAACTGTGGAGGGAAACGATCCACGCCTGAGTCTTACATAAACCTCAACCCTCCTTTGATAAGAAACTATACAGCACAAGGCAGGAGGCTCATGGCCTTTGGGATTTCCCCCCGTAGAGTTGTATATACTCTGTACAGTCATTCTCAAAGAAAGAGTGTCTCCACTTTAATGCACACTTGTGCATTCATAATTCATATACTGTCTATAAGGGAAACACTGGGTGAATAAAAGCAGCCAATTTGTTTGTTATTTAAGGCTTGAAGTTGAGCAATCGGCAGCAATACATTTTCATGAGGTGAAGGCTATAGAGAATTATTATTTAATTACTACTTTACAGCACTTTGGTCAACTGCAAGTGTTCTTTAAAAAAAAAAAAAGTGATTTATAAATGAATTGGATTGGATTGGACTGCATAGTTCTGCATAGTCCTGATGCTAAAGATAATGTGGTGCCAAAAAGATTTATTTGTGAAGCACCAATTAAAATGGAACTTCACAAAATGCTCGTGCTTGACGCAGGTTGCAGCTTAAATAATAATAATTCTTTTTTTACATTACATTACATGTCATTTAGCAGACGCTTTTATCCAAAGCGACTTACAAAAGTGCATTTAAACATTTGGGTACAAATAAGAGCTAGAAGTAAGTAAGAGCTTCAAGTAGAACAAACTATGAAGTGCTAGTCATAAGTGCGAAGTTTGTTTTTTTTTTTGTTTTTTTTTGTCGTCTTAGTCGAGGTAGAGTCGGAAAAGATGTGTTTTTAGTCGGCGTCGGAAGATGTGGAGGCTTTCAGCTGTCCGGATGTCGATGGGGAGATCGTTCCACCATTTGGGAGCGAGGACAGTGAACAGTCTCGAGTTCTGCGAGTACTTTTAATATTACAACCTTATTCTCCAAAGATCAGAGATCAAAGACGCCCTAATACTCCGTCGTAACAAACAAACATGAAATGAAGGTGATGATAATCAACAAAAATTAAAATAGCACAAATTATACATTCTAATCCATAAACTGTATTTTGCAGTATTATTTGTTAATCATTCTATTAATTTAAATGTTAATTTTTCACTTGTTGGGCATACAAATACACAACAATGTCAAACAAATCTCTTGACGATATCCAATCCAGTCCAATTTTATTTATAAAGCACATTTTTAAACCAGAGGGTGGACCAAGGTGCAGTACATACAAATCAATAATAAGAGGGCTAACGAGGGCTAAAAGACACACATAAAAGCCAATAAAAGAAGCATTTAAAAAGACCTGCTGCAGCTAAGACACACAGAAGAAACAACTCACTCTGGGTTAAAAGCCAACGGAAATAAATGTGTTTTTAAACGAGATTTAAAAACAAGAAGTGTGGGGGCCTGCCCACTGTGGAGTGGGAGCTCATTCCACAATTGAGGAGCTGGAACAGAGAAAGCTTGGTCTCCTCAGCTTGGTCTCCTCATGCTCATGCCTCCGAGCCGGCGTCAGTAGGCGAGCAGCAGCGTTTTGAATGAGCTGGAGGCGATTCATTATTGCTTGATTTGCCCCCCATATAAAGAGCATTGCAATAATCCAGGTGGGTGGAAATAAAAGCATGAATGACCTTTTCAAGATAATCACGTGATAAAAGTGATCTGACCTTGCGTCTCGAACTGTGGTTTGCATCTTGGCAAACATCTCCCAGTGTTTCATGAAGAAGTGTTGGAAGAAAAGTGATTTAAATGACACTGAACAGTATGGGCTGGTCTGAGTATTTCAGTAACTGCTGATTTACTGGGCTTTTCACACACAATCATCTTGTGTGTTCACGGAGAACGGTCCGAAAAAAGAGAAAACATCCAGTGAGTGGCAGTTCTCAGGGGCCAAATATGCCTTGTTGATGCCAGAGGTCAGAGGAGAATGACCAGACCAGGTTTGAGATGACAGAGAAGCAACATTTTACAGCCAATGCAATGTGTGTGTGTACTTATGACTGTTACATCTTTAGGATCCTCTCTGCTGTAAACACTGACCAGTAGTCCTCACTGAGACCAAAACCAGGTCCAACTGAGGCAGGACCTCCTTTCTGAGTAACTGGTGAGGTTTAACTGTGAACTGTGGTTACGTTAAGGTTAGGTTCTATGTACCATTTTACTCTTCTGTCATGTCACTATTTTACTTCTATTTTTTATTGATTCTACAGTTTTATGTTGCTGTGCCTTTAAATCTGTAAAGCACGTTGGTCAAAATTGGTTGTTTTTTTAAATGTGCTCTAGAAATAAAGATGACTTGACTTGATTTAAGTATGGCCCAAGAGGGTCAGGATTAGGATTAGGATGAGGTTTAGGGGTAAAATCATATAAACCAGGGTTAGGGTTAAGGCTAAGGCATGGTTCAGATTAGAGTAAGGGGCTAGGGAATGTTGTATGAGGGTCCTCACTTTGAATGCTGAACACAAAAGTGCGCGTGTGTTTTAGCTGAAATGTAATGACTGTATTTTTCTATTTCTGGGTCGAGTTATCCCATGATGGAGAACACACTCAGATATATATTTCGGTGCCTCATAAAGCATGTACATGTACACATTAATCACATATACGCACGCTTCACAGTACACAGTGCTGTACTGCGTAAAGGCTCACACCCACATGATATATAAGCTGACATGTGCAGCACAGATCCAGCGTACAATCCACAGACATGTTCACGCTGTACATTAGCCCCTAAATGTCTTCTACTGAAGGTAATACTGTATTATTTCATTCCTTTGTCTTTCTAATCACTCTTCCTACAGCTCTCCTCTGCCTGTGTTTCCCCCCATGACAACAGCCCTTTCATGTTAACCATGAGCCATTCATCTTCCTCTGTTCTCTCCTGTAATCTTGGATTACTTTTACATTCTTGGCTTCATTCGCACACATATCATTTCTTCTCCTCCCCAGCAGGCCTGGAAGAGAAAGAGAATGAGGAGCAGGGCAACTCGAGGCCGCCTGAACTCCAGTTGCATTCTGTCGCAAATAAAAGAACATTCTAACAGACTTACTGATTTGTTCCAGTAAAAACAGGAACGTGTGCTGTGCTCACTCTTAGAGCCTGAGTTTAATCTAAATTTATATGCATCACCCAAAATCGTGACAGGTAATATCATAGTGGCATTTCAAAGTTATCTTTTTTAAATCCTGTCTGCTCTGAACACCCACCAGGATCCAGCAACCGAATTCATTTTAATATGAATGTTATTGTGTTGTCAAACCACCACAATGACACTAGTGCTTGAAATAATGATGGCTCACATATAAAAAGGCATCATTAGGTCACAGACTCCTCCCACTTACCACTGCCTACATGCATCATTGTCACCTCCAGTAAACTTTATGTCGCTGATGTTTGTTAATTAGTCAAATAAAACAGTCGTGACTCTCGACTGATAACTTTTTAATCAATTCTGGGATCCAAGCCAGTTCCTTTCACTGGTGTGGAATTTACACGAGAAAATAACTTCCTTATTCAATATCTAACGTGGTCATAAGTGTGGTTTTGAGGAGAGAATATTGTAAGATGAGATTTATTTATTGCGAGATTTATTTTTGGAGGGCCAATTAAATTCTTTTTTTTTAAATGTGGTTCTATGGGATGGATTAAGATGGGCAGGGTGATATGGAAAAAGGAGATGGGGGTGCCATGAAAGAAAGAATAATGTGCTCCTTTCTGAGTTAAGGAAGACTTTTTTCTCTCTCGGTGTGTTTTTTCTCTTTAACAGAAGCACATAATCCTCGACAAACCCAGGATTACAATATTATAGTAATACTATGTTACATCAACCAGGTAGCTTGTTAAGCATAATTCATACTGACTACAATCTTTGTAACACCTTCACATGAGTTTCTCTGTGTATCAAAATAAATATTAAATCATATCATCAAATTCATCCTTTTTTTAATGTCCCAGGCACATTTTTCATTGTCATTACCAAGCTATCATTTGGTGGATGATTACTACTGAAATAACACAGTATTACCATAATATTACCTCTTTATTTGAAACTATCACAGCATATTGTTACTGTGCTGAAATGTAAAGTGTTATCAAAGAGGGAAACTATAATGTGTTTAGGGCAATGAAAGAATTCTCATACATTGCTCATTGTGTGAACCGTTGGGTTTCTCTTCTCTCTATAATAGTGTACAGTGCCTTCAGATAATGTATGCTGTGATGTGGAGCCATACAAATACAACTGAATTTAAATTGCATTGAATGTTCCAGCAAAACAAATATCATGACATGATTACCATAAATCAAATATGATTAACAAACTATATATATTAAGGTGAGTGTAACAGACTGATTGCTACAGCAGGTCATTTTACATCAACACAGGAAACATCATGATGTGTTTGATTGTGCCCTGAGTCTCTATATATATGTTATTTTTGGGGTCAGGGGCTAAAAATGGGGAAATGGGGGTAATATCTTTGACCACACTGGTGTGGACTTGCTGATGTAACTTTCCTACCAAGTTAAAACCACAGATTGTACTTAAAATGTGGATATAGTCTTCCAGTTTGCTGGTTGAAGCTAACCAGGAAGTAAGCATGTACTGAAAAGCCACTGGTTGCAAAAAGAACAGTCCAAATGGAAGTTTATGGGAAAATTAGCCTATTTGTCATTTGATTTATAACACCAGTAAACATTTTCCTGAGGAGATTGGCATGCTCTGCCTTCACTTACCACTGTAAGTCTCCTCCTTTTTCTCCTGCATTCATCTCTGCATGCAATCAATTCACCTGCGACCGGAGCGCACCTGCTCCAAATCCCTTCATCAAGCACCTCTACTTATTTCCTGGTTCTCCAGATTGTTACAGACCTCAGTGTGGTAAATGTCACGGCTCTCCTGAAGATCCTTCTTATTCTATTGTCTGTTGATATTGCTTTTTTCTCTGCTCGTTTTAACTCCAGTGCTTTCCTGTGCTCAGAATTCTGCTACTGACGCTATACCTTCTCTGCCGCCTGGATCCGATCTCATCTTGTTAAGTCATTCATTAATAAACTGTTAAACTGCCTCCTGTCTTCACCTGTCTGCTCTTGGTTCCAGTACCCCATTCTGGCTACGAGTGACACCAGAAAAAGTGATTGCATGCAGAGATGAATGGAAGAGAAAATGTAGGAGTCGTAGGGGGAGATGAAGGCGGAGCATGACAGAGATAGCGGTCTCGAGTGCTAGGTTCAGAGCTCCTTCATTAGCACAGGATGTTTATTTTGTAAGTGTGTTGACATTTATAGAAAAATAAATGATATAGCACAGCCCATGATTGGACAGTTGCACAGCTGATATCAGGTTGGAGGTACCATTTGTGAAAAGAGTTCCTACTACTGGTTACTTCTTCTTTTATGAAATATAAATTCATAACACAATTCATCCATCCATTCATTTTCTACCGCTTTATCATCCACATAAGGGTCAGGGGGGCACTGTGCCAATGTCGGCGGGTCACACACTGGACAGTTCGCCAGTCCATCACAGGGACACAGAGACAAAAAACCATCCACTCTCACCTATGGTCAATTTAGAGTCTCCAAATGACCTAATCCCCAAATTGCATGTTTTTGGACTGAGGGAGGAAGCCTGAGAACACGTTGAAAAGCCACGTGCACACATGAGGAGAACATGTAAACTCCAAGCAGAAAGGCCCTTGTTCTGACCAGGTTTCAAACCCAGGTCTTCTTCTCTACAAAGGCAAGAGTGCTAACCATGTGGCCCTGACACAATTCAATCTGTTTTAATTTCCTCTACTATATGTTCTTCAGGTCACACGCTGCAATAAAGGCAGAGTACTGTTAAGGTCGTGTGTCCTCACAGCTGCATTAAAATGATTAAGTGGATTACAGCCTGATTTTAAGACTGGCTCTGCAGACACATCTCATCTGATTATTCAGATTATCAAAGTCCTGCCAACAATCAGCAGAGAAAACTGAGACCGTCAGGAAAAATGCACAAAAGAGATGTAAAGTATTTTTAAACCAGCGAGTCAAGAGGTTGACAGATTTCAGGTTTGATGAAAAAAATGATGCCTTGGTCTAAAAATGTAGGTCTTATTTTGAACAGATCTTTTATGGAACAATAATAATAATAATAACGACTACAACTGCTTTTCAATATACCGTCTTTCTGATGTCCTATCCTTTACTGTCACTGCAATGGTTGCATTGCTCTCATTAATCTTATCTTCTTTTTTATGCTTGTTGTTTTAGGCTCAACATGACATCCGGGTTTCTGAACATGTCAGTCATTAACAGTGTGACCACAACTCAATTGGCAAAGACCTGAGAGTAAACAAACCGTTGGACATCCCCTCACCCACCAGCTTGTCGGTCACAAGGTCAGGAGAAGGATTCCTCTGAGGATTAAGTGACATTTGACACATTGATTGGATTTGATTGCAGGAGAAAATTTTCATGGCCGTCAGGTTTAAGGTCATCGGTAAAACTGTCACAGTAAAAAAAATGTGCCTGTCTGTCAACATCCTAATTGAGGGCATGAGAGAGGCATCTCATCTCATGATTAAAACAAATATAAATCAGTACACACCATTTTAATAAATATATCACATGGTCAATGTCTGCTGATTCATTTCATCAAGCACCAAACACACCTTTTAATAACTTATCACAAACAACTACAGACTTGGTCATTTTGAGTTACTGTGATCTCTACTGTAAGTCATCAAACTTATGAAAACAAAACTTTCCTTTTGCAAGTTCATAATATATAGGAATAGGAAGGATGACGAGGTTTACATCACGCAGACCCCATAGTGGATCTCTGTGCAAGTATGACCCAGGCCTTTGACCTCAAGGAGGTGAAGTGACAGACTTAAACAGGTGAGAAGCTAGAAACTAGAAACCCATAGTAATAACATTTGTTTTTCTTTGTATTTTGCAACCATCTAAAGAGCCCCAGACATGACATGGGGGGAGGGGGGGGCTCTAATTTGTGGCCACAAAATACTTAATACTAATACTTAATAATATTGAAAACATTCCCATGAATCACCTCAAGAGCTGTGTAAGCAAAAAGGGGCATAAGAGGGCTGAAGCTGCACGATGGACAGAGACAGTTTTATTTTAGGTTGGGAAGAGTCAAAAAGATATTCTCAAAAGCCTGTCATTGCAAGGAATCATCATTATTACCCAGCAGAATATGTCTCGCGTGTGTTTCAGCAATGTTTCTTTAAATGTTATTGATCACCGAAGTTCTGAATACATAAATGTCACCCTTTCAAGCGAGGGTGCGCTCCATTTGCTTACCCAGCCGTCCAAGTTGTTGATGGTAATGATAAACCCAGTTGTACTTATTTCGTGTTCACAAATTAGTATTTTGTGCGCACAAGTTCATATTCCGTGGCCACAAATTAGGTTTTTTTCCCCCCCCATGTCATGTCTGGGGCTCCGTAGCTATCCGTCTTTACTTTTTTATGTCATGTCAGCACTTTATATTGTTGTTTTCAAAACTGCTTCATCATCAGAAATTGACTCGCAGCCACACCTTGGGGAAAAGCATTTCTCCTAAAAATGCAATTTACTTTTCCTAGTCATCATTTTACTCAGTAGGGCAAACCAATTAAAAAAAAATTGAGAGAGGCCTTGATGGAATTATTGATGCGTGCGTGCATACATGGATAATTCCACGTGTGTGTGTGTGTGTGTGTGTCTAAGCAATGGTCTCAGCAGTCTCTATGAGGAAGTAGTTACTATAGTTTTTTTGTTTTTTTTTTCCAATACTGCCAAATGTGCTGAGTGTAACATACAAACTCACCAAACCACATACTGTGAAGTTCCCTTGATATTAATCTGCTGAATAATTGACAACGCCGAGCTTCATGGGATCCTCAGAAACAAACCCGCCCAGTATGAAATTGATCCGCTGGCTCTTGAGAAAATGGAAGGACAGCGAGAAAGAAACAGAGAAATACGTACATTTATCGGGATTCTTGGTCACATGTGTGGTCTACTGTGACAGCAACTTCTCCAGCTGTGTGGATGATTGGTTTGATTATAATCAATATCCAACCAATCCATACCCCGCGAGTGCAACTGCAGATATTTTCTGTGACTGATGCGTTGTGTGCGTGCGTGTATTGACGCAGTGTAGGGTGGAGCTGGCGGATCAGCTAAGGATTTGGAGGTAGACGATCAGACCCGCTACGATCACTGTCCTGTGACAGACCATCTGCTCTCAAAGTCAACTCATCGCATCATTTCACACTTGATGGTAAATGGAAAGGGGGGTAGAGAAAACGAGGAGCAGGGAGACGTGAGGAAGAGGGGAAGAAAAGACGCTTTCAAGAACAATGACGAGAAAGAGCGCAATGAAAACAGGGGTCAAGAGATGTCACATGTGGGAAAATGAGAAAAGCTGCTGGTGAATGTTGAGATCAGGACCATAAAAACAAATGGAACAAGTAATGGACCTGAATGGAGAAAAGACCTGAAGCAGCAGTGCAGGTATTCTGTGTTACTTAATGGCTTGTGTTTTGTCACAGATAGCATGGATTTTAAGAGAGGATTAACGCCCCTCACCACTGCTGGGTGTCATCAACAACATACTTTAGATCCATCCATCCATCTTCTACCGCTTTATCCTCCACATGAGGCTCGTGGGGGGTGCTGTGCCAATCTCAGCTGACATAGGGCGATAGGCGGGGAACACCGTGGATAGGTGGCCAGTCCATCACAGGGACACATATAGAGACAAGCGACCATTCACTCTCACACTCACACCAAAAATAATAATTAAAACCAGTTTCTGTACACCACATTTTGATTTGAAAATATAAAAAGGTCACTAAGTAGTGACACAGTTAAACTGATACTACTAATTTGTAAACACAACACCTCACAGTTCCAAATACATTAAAATACTACTTTCACATGAATTCATCACTGGCGTTTGCTTAGTAAATACATTTTGCGGCCAAATGTAATAATTCTTAATTGTAATTCAGTATTTTCCAAGTACAATCTCATTTCTTCCAGTGTTACAGATTTTTAACCTCCTGTTTTCAGTCTGTTGTAAAAAAAAAGAAAAAGAAAGAGAGTTATCTGCGAGGCGTCGTTTGGATCACAAAATAGAAATCAAATATTGAACTCGTGGGACGTTAATTAAACGCCCAACCGAACACTTTGACTATAAATGTATCTCTCATTAAACTATACTGATAAAAGAACACTGCATTCTTCGCATATGTAACAGAGAGACGCTGAACTCAAACTTTAGGTATCACATCACACATTTATCATGTCTGCAAAATAGGATCATCTCTGGTGAACTTGCTACTGCCTGGGCGATAACTGACTGCGGTGGCGCTCTGTTTATCTGCAGTTAGTTTGTGATAAGTGAGAACAGCTGTTACTGGCCGTGAAGGTTTCTTTAGATGGATGATGTAAAGAAAACGCTGTTCCTGTCCCTTTTAGTCAAGGCCTCGCGTCATCCATATTTAAAGCGTACATAACTCAAATGACAAGACCGCTACGATATTGTAGCTACATCACAAACACTCACATTGGCCACATGGAGCTTTGAAACTGAATAGGATATTAAAAACTGATGCTTTAATCTATTATTTACAATAAAATTCAAAGAGTAAAAGTAGCTGACTTCCAATTCTTTAATAACGGTCACAGGGGTGAGCAGTAAGATGCTGAAGTAATTGTGTAAATATTAACTGTTCATACCTTAAGTTATACTTTGTAAAATATGGTTTGAGAAATATGTAAAGGATATTAATAACAACAAAAGACCATCATGCTCAAGCTGTTTGGCTCAGCCTTACTGCCTTAATTGCTGCAGTACTCAAAAACATATGTCACTGATTAGACTGTAAAACACTTCACTAATCTCAGAAGATTTACCAAGATGAAGATCACACAGATCACACATTTTAAAAAGAAGCCTTGCCAATCATTTCCCCCAGAATCTCTGCAAATGTGAAGATTTTCAAAAAGGTGATGTCCAAATTGCCTGAAAATCAGTGACAAATTAGAGCGGATAGAGCAATCACGATGGAGGTTTCGCGGGTATGCAGCTGTGATTTCGTCTTGATCTCTTCCCAGGGAATAGATCTGTGGGAGGGAAATCATTCGTTTTTCTGTATTTCCACACAGGGAGGAAAAAAAAAAATCATGCACAAGCAACCACTTGACAATAATTTTAGACTTGGAGCTACCAGCCGCAAAACGACGTCTTTTATTGTCTAGATATGATGATACGTTCAAAAGAACAAGGCTGCTGCCTTAATGAGAGCTGCCCTCATTTGGCAAAAACTGTCAAACATCAAAATGAGGCTCTTCGTTATTCATAAATAACTTTTGTACCTGTGGAGAGAGTCGGACATGAGACAAAGAGAAAAGGGGCAATGGGGCAGTAAATAGACGCGAGTGTGTGTTTGTGTCTGGAATGTGAAATAAAATAAATAAGTCAAATGAAAGGGGGACTGTGCCAAGCTTCAAACGACAGGGTCTGTTCTTTGTTCCCACTGGAAGCTTTTAATGACAAGTCTTTCTATGACTCAAGAGCTCTCACACTGCTCTGCACTTCCACCCACTTCATTTTATTTCAGGGTAAACTAACGGCAAACACACTCCACTTGACCACGGGATTCAACCTAAAACAATGTTTGAGGAGTATACTGACTTCAAACTACATCCAGCCCCGCAAATGCCACTTCCCTTCTCATATACCTCCTTTTTGTGACTGGTGACGGTGGATTTTGTTGATTTTTATATAATTGATGATAGTTGGGGATTTTTTGACACTCATTTTTAAGATGATGCTTCACTGTGAGAGAAAGCGGAGAAAAGGTAGACAGAAGCATTCACACAGACGGAGATGCAGATGAGGAGGGGGCACCACTGCCGCTGCTCTCCTCAGCCAGTGCTTTTAGTCAGAGTGTGCTATAATTTTCTAAAACAAGAAGAGTGACTGCTGCATCGAGCTTCAAACAGCAGGACCTGCCCTTTTGATCTGAATCTTTTCATGATCAGCGTTATGCTTTTATTGAAATGAAATAAATCAATAAAAAAAATAGCTCCAAATTCAGCATTTGAAAAGAGTCAAAATATATCCCTGTGCTGTGCAGTTAGACGTGCGCTAATTTGTGTATTTGCCTGCGTCAGAGGAAATTAAGAGGTTGAACCTGAAAGAGAGCCTCAGCGTTTTCAGAGGACAGGATGAGTCATTTAAAAAAATAAATAAAATCAGGGATGGAAGTGATGAGGATGGACACAAAAAAAATGTCTGAGGAAGACTGAACTTTAGCTTCATAAAAGCAAGACGGTGGAGTTTTCTTTACAATTTGTGAAATTGGCAGTGATTGGCCCCTTTGTCGAACAATGAAAAGAAAAACACATCGTTGCATAAAAGTTCTCTTCACTGTGGTTAATAAAAAACCAACTCATCTGCATCTCCCACCAACTGTGAGGGAGCGAGCGGCAACATGTGCGCACCAAGATTAACAGAACAACCCTACCATTAACCTTTAGTTCTCACGTGGCACAGAATTGTGTTTTTCTTCTATTTTTGTTCCTAAAAACAAGCCAAGCAAACTTTGAAATGTGACATATTTCCAAATTTCACAAATTCAATCCAATTTTTTTTTAAATTGTCCTTTTTGCTCAGGTGTGTTTGTATGTGCTGGAAAAAGATATAAGACACCCTATTTTGCACATTTGTATAGCCTCTCTATATACATTTTAACATAATAATGGGAAGAAGCAATCTTGAACTATGCTTGAGCTATGTTTCTTGGGTGACTCAGTCCCCCATTGTATTGGTAGAGAAAGATAACTGAGCAACTGTCTATTATATTTATATAATACGTAATGTTATGTAATAAATTGCTTAAAAACATGTGTTTCTTACTGGCAATATCAGTCAACTTCCATTTCCCCCCTGTCCATGTATGATGCAATCATCCCAGAAAACTTTGTTTACAAGTTTGGCCTCAGCCAAGAAACTTCAACTCTACACGTGTCTGTTTGTTTGTGTATTATAGAACCACATAACTCAAAGAGTAAACAACACATTTGAATGAAAATGATCTGGGGATTTAGGTTTATAGGGTCAAATTAAGAAATTAAAAGATTAAATCTTGAGTAGTCGTCATTTCTAAAAGTTGCCACAAGTTTGCTAAATATGGTGAAAAGAATGTAGCTGTCATTGTGAATTATAATTATGTCATGTGATTGTGTGGGGGAAATGTATAACCTGTAAAACTTTACAGCTTATATTTCAATTTCAACTGATTAACCCCTGCATGTTACTACAAAACAGCAATTACTCAGTAAGTCACTACTGCTAAGTAAAAATGTACACACTGATTATGTTATAGCTTATGTGAATTAACTAAAAAAATACCCATAAATACATATACTTTATATATAAAAGGCCAATGATGGCCCCTCTCTACAATATATGATACATGAGAGATGCTAAAATGAGAATAATGAGAAATTAGTGAGTGTAATTTACCTTGTCACAGTGTTCTGGCCTCATAAAGTACCTGATTGATTATTGGATGGCTGTTAAGAGCCCGGGACTAATAAACAGTCTTAATCATTCAGAATTATACTCAAGAGACAGGTTGTAAATCTGAGAGAAGAACAGAAGGGTGAAAATCACACCAATTTATAGGCAGCCAGGCCACAGAACACTGCAGTTACTGCACCATGTCAGCACTCAAGCATATGTTAGACATCTAGTCTTAAATTAAGGCTTAATGTCTTACCCTGGAGACATGTCAGAATCTTGACAAGAGAGAGAGGAAGGGGGCGTCACTTTGGTTAAATATCAAAATTAGACGACTTTCATTTTCACTTCATGTAAAAATAAATGTACTTTTGCTCATTTAAGCCTCGAGTCAATGACGTTTGCTAGAATTCTACACAGTGGAAGTGGAAATACACAAAACCTGCTTTTTGTGTTTGTGAAGTTTTACTTGAAAATGGAGTTGAAGACTTTTTTTGTCTTTTTTTTTAATGAGTGACAAAAGTCGTGTGGAGATATAGAGGATGCGCTATGCGCTTTGCAGAGTGGACGTTAAGGTCAGCGGCATCCAGCAGCCGCTGACGGCAGACTGTCTATCACTGCACATCATGTGGTGATGGAGGTGGGCGAGGTAAATTTCACCGAATAATTTCTGTCAGTCACTCGGTCGAGTGAGGACTCGCGGGTCATCGCTGTGATTGAATGGCAACGCTTTCAACCTGTCGCAGCAAACATCTAACTATAAATGAAGGAATCTCTTTCTGGGTTGTTGGGGTTTTTTTTATCTTTTTTTGCAACAGCCACTCATTCTACCGACTTCAAAGTTGCTGGTTGTGCCGCTGACAAAGAACTGCTGTTCCGAATATTAAAAGTGCTATATGTAAGACTTTTATTACATAGTCATAAAATGACCTTCATATGTCAGCAAAGGTTAAGGAAAGATGTTAATTTGAAATACAGTGGTGCAGCCAGTATATGGCCACAAATTCTGTTTATTTTTTTGGTTGAGAGGAAAGTGAACACAGTCTAATCTTCAACTAGACAAAGAAGCAAAACAGAGAGCTTCAGCTACAGTAATTCTCTCTCTCTCGCTTTCTCCTACACTTACATAATGTTTTTACAGCCTGTTATTGTTGCCTTGTCGGTTTCCTTTCAACATGTTCCTTATGTATATGTACAGTATGTGCATTGATACAATGTAATGGTGGGTAATAGTTTAGCTTCTTATTTCCATGTTTTTTTTTGGAAACTTTGGGAATGGTTTGTATTTAAAGTTAGACTTAAAACCTTCTTTTATGATAAAGCTTATAGTTAGAGCTGGCTCAGGGAAACCTGAAGCATCTTTTAGTTAGGCTGCTATAAACCTAGACTGCTGGGGTGCACTCACACTTTATTACTTTATTATTTACATGTCAATAGTTAGTGTCTTTCCTTTCTGTCCTCTCTCTCTATCTCTCTTGGTCCTCATCTTGCAGGCTGCAGGATCCAGATCCAGTTTTGAGGCTATTATTATTATCATTATTATTATCACTAGTATTTGTATTATTGTCATCAAAGTCAATGTTGGTATTGTTTCTTATCAACAATCTCTGCTGCCGTGGGTATAAATGACATTGTAGAACTATAAACATGTCATAACTGAACTTGATACAACTGTTATATATTATCGGCTACTGGTCTCTCTCTTCTGTCACTACCTCGCATTCCCCATGTTTCTTTCACCGCAACCAGTCGTGGCAGATGCTGCACACTTTTGGAAGGGAGTTTTTTTTCACCCTCTCATATTTCTTACCCATTCACATGCTGCCAGCACAGCCGTTAGGAGCGACGTGGGGGTTAAGTGTCTTGCCCAAGGACACATAGGCATGGAGACTAGCGTCACAAGGGATTTGAACCCACAACCTGAAAGACTCGCTCTACAGTGTTTTGAATCCAATCCAAAATTGATTTCTACAGTACATTTAAAAACAACAGAGTGGACTAAAGTGCTGTAGATGGTATAAATACATAAAGCAGACAGGATATGAAACAATGTCAATTAAAAGCAACATAAAAAGAGAATATAAAACAAATAAAACACAACTGTAAACACTGAAGGTCACTGTGGAGCACATTTTACATATATCTCCTCTTAGTACTCTGTCATGCATTGGACGTTTTACTGGGAATCATATATTGCTGGGCTTGCAAACCAAGTCATTTGAGTGAACTGGATCCAGGGGTGAATCCGAGGGCAGGGACTATGAATTCAAGGGCACAGTATTTAAATCATGGGCACATCATTTCTAAACCTACACATTACATTTCCCCTGCCAGCTCCAGTGGGCCTTGTACCTTCATACACCCTCTCTTTTCCCATTACAGCACATTTTTGTGAAGTTTCTTGGGCTCACACCACTCCAGATAGATTAATACTGGACCAAGCAACCAGCCCCTACTGGCAGGAACATTATAAATGGCTACTGTAAGAGTATACATAATAAGAGACAGGTATATGATATGATACAAATAATGTAAAAGCACGCACAATTCCAACAGAGAAGAAGAAGATGTAGCTTTGATGTGACTGACAGGTTTGTTCTCTTACTGACCCCACACTGCAAATCATTTCACACATAGCTCCCAAAGCACTACGGGGGGCCATTACTAAAATCTCATCCACCCCATGCCTCTCGCTCATATCATAACAAGCTCTAGTTAAAAATCGGTGGGGATCAGTTTCAGTCAGATGTGGATTCTCTGCATGTTTCCACAGACCCGAGAGGCCAATTTATTCACCTCTTTACTGAGTGCAAACGGAATGTCCATGACATGAACCAACAATGAGAAGCCTTGACAACGTTTTTAATACGTGTCCCTTTGGCTGCTGACTGAGGACAGTACACTAACAATATGGTAAGAGTGTATGGTAAGAATTTGTAATAGGAAAGCATACAAATCAAATACTTAAAGTAAAATGAACCAGATGTGTTAATTTTACTTTAAATCTTTATATTACTTTCCTGTGTGTAAAGAATATGGTAATAATTTGTAACGGGAAAATATATAAATATATAAATATCTAAAACACACATTTAAAGATGATTCACAACCACTTACATTGATAGTAGTAATTATCATTACCAAGCTATTATTAGGAAAGAAGTTTGGAAATAACATGGTATTGCTTAAAACCAAATAATTATTGTTAATACTAACCTGGAAAATGCATTTGAAAACAGAGAATATCACCATTGTATTACATAATTAATATCATGTGGTTATAGTAATGTAATGTAAAGTGTCATCAACATTTTTTTGTGTGCGTTTATTCAGCTTAAAACACTCACATTAAGCCGTCTTGGTTGGGTTGTTTGGGATGAACTTGGGTTTCACTAAAATCCTACAAAATAAACAAATACACCAAGAGAACCAAACAAATCAGTTGTGAAAGACTTCATAAAACCTCCTATATGACACAAGAATAAAATGTGCTCAAGGTTCATGGATAATGTCATTTGTATAATAATGAAAACAAAGAGATCAAGAAGAAATTACCTCCATTAGATGCAATCTTGATGATCGAGGTTCAGTGTTCTTAAATGCCTGGGAACCAAATTAAAACTGCTTAAAGACGTATGAAATAATTTAACTGGGGGAATATATATGTGGGAGTTTTTTATATATTAGCATAGATATAGCTGTAATAGAAAAACAATTAAAATGCAAACAAATCATGAAGCTGGCGTGCTGATGGTCTACATAAAAAATTAAATTCTGCAGGAAATGGAATACGTTTATGTTCTAAACCAAAAGCTTTTTTTTATTGGACTTTAAGGTCAGCGGCTGTCATAGGAGTCCTTTTAATGTTGTATAAAATCAATCACGTGTCTCACCAGAAAGCAGTAATTCAATATATTATAGCAACTGCCAGAACAATTCTCATCAGGGTAAATATATTGAAAGTGAGAAGAACCTGCAGGTCCATGCAGATGTATGCTGAGAGTCAACACCGCTAGCGTTTGTCCCCAGTAAAAGTGATTTTTGTTTGTCATGAACATGAACTTACTGTACATTTCTGTGGCTCTCGTGGTATTGCAGCAGTGTTTCCCCTCTCTCTCTTTCTCCATCCTCCCTTACCAGGGATTCTGTCCTTGCTTTAACCATTTCCATGGAAACCCTCAAATGAGGAACACATAACAGGTCTTGATGTGAAGGGGGCAGTGGGTGGTCAGCAGATAGGGACAGCAGGTGGCCAGCTGCTATATGATGACATCTGATAACCTGCGAGAGAAGGATGCTTCAGATTATGTCATAAATCACAAACACCATTAACACTGTCAAGTTATTTTTGGAGAAATCTGCTGTGCACCTTTGCCATTTCAAGCTTACCTACGTTGCATAAGGTAATATGACCAAGTAGAAACTAGATCACTGACCAAAACCTGGTCCTAATGAGGCAGAACTTGCTAAGTTTAGGGCTAAACTGTATATAGTTATGGTCAGGGATAACTCTTTGCTTAGGCCATGCAAGTCCAAAGTCTCTCACAGCCCTCTGTGAGATTTTGTATGTCCCACAGCTTTGGTTTTATAATGTAATATTTATGGCCAGTGAGGGACTTGGACAAACAAGTCAGCTGTGTGCACTCATCTCACATTATGTTATTTGACACCAGATGTGAAAGAAAGGCCATTTTTTTTTCTTCATGTTTTCCCTCCTGTGTGGCTTAGATTTGGTTAGATTTTCCTTTATAAATGATAATTGTGAAAATGGAATTGTATTTTTTTTTATAAAACAGGGAACACTGAAGTGACAATTGGCCCCCAGAAATCTTCTTTCTTTTTTGAAGTTTGGACACCTTGTGCTGTACAAATGAAAGGAAGTCAATGCAGTGTCTCATGAAGAGTAGCTGTGCAAACGTGTGTTTGTGTGCATATGCACGCCAGTGACTCAGATGGATCAGCACCCAGAGAGCCTGAGGTCTGAAGGCAGCAGTTCCACACACACACACACACAAGCATTCCCAGAGTAAACAGTGAATCAGTGAATCAGGCAGGAACTCTGCATCACAGATGATGAATGGCTGCATGTTTCACAGTCCAGGGGAGATAGATGAGCACTGTCCACATGTTTATCTGGAAGGTTCCTGAAACTGTCCATAATGACATCGCCCTATCAAGTGTGATAAAATGTCTGAACCCTGTAGAAAGTGTCCTACATTCAGACACATCACCGGTGTGTTACAGTGTCCTGACGAGCTCTGAAAAAGAAAAAGGTGGCACAGCACTTCCATTATTCCAGGAGCTACACATGGCCATAAAAACACAACCATGAAACATGAAGAAAACACCTCCTGTCTACAAATGGTGGGGGACGCTTCGTGTGATGTATAGCCACCATCTATCAGACAGTATTTAGAGTGTGACACAACACAGTGGACTGGAATTGCCCGTTCTGATTGTGAACAAACTCTTCAATCAGCTCAGTGGGAAGAGGTCAAATCGAGGTGTGAGGCTTTTCTGACTAAAAGAAGGACTCAGCTATATGTTTATAATGATAATGACGGACCCAGCTTCTCCATTACCATCCGTCATGAAGACTGTGTTAACAAATTGAACCCCCGGGTCCCACTGGTGGCGCCTTCAGCTGAGGGAAAGAAGACAAGAAGTAAACACAGACTGAGTGGATTTACAAAGCCCTCCCCTCTCCTGCTATCATGATGCAGTACACTCCTGCCGTCACACAAGGCTACACATCAAGAGGACAATTTATTCTCATGGAAGGATCAACCAACAACAGAGCTGAGATAACCAAGCCATGTCAATATTTATCTGCTTATTCGAAATTAAAATGAACAACGTTTGTTGTTAGAGGAGATTATCAGATACTTACTCTGAGGTCTGTCACAGGTACCAGACGCTGCAATATGCCTCGACTCCAGACAGGGTCATAATTCAGTCCGCAGTGGGGTGGGGACAGGCGTGCAGTGATTACTGTGACTCCCAGTGTGTGAAAGAAGAAGCTGAGTTATTGAACAGAGAGGGCAAAGATCTTCTTATCATACAGTCATAGAGGAGGGAGGCTATTTGTCCTACCTGACAGTCTTTTGAGAATGTCAGACTTGTAACAACCAAAAAGTTAATATCCAAATGTTAAATACAATTTAAAACTGTAGTGCATCATTTTTAAATATAAACAAATGTCATTTTGATGTAAACCCCTGCCAAATGAGTTCACAAAATGCCGATTGGACCAAACCGCTCCACATGACTCTGTATTTTCTCAGTATTGCGGTGTTTAGATCTTGTGTCATGCGGTTACGTTCCCATGCCGCACACAACGTTTGCTTCTATGTCGTAAAAAAATGGTCTGTTTTCTGTCTTGAGCTTCACCTGTAACCCTTGAAATTACACTTCTGCTTAAAGGTGAATTATTCAACCAGTGCACTGAAGACACTGACAAATTGCACCATAGTTTCCTTTTTCAAAAGAATACAAATACTGTGGCAAGGGCGTCATGGACAGTGGGGACCTGTCCAAGCCAGATTGTCCATACCAATGAGTTTAAGTTTCGGACAGCCAGACAAAAAACAATATAGTTTTTTGATTACCTTGACATGTTTCGACATGATCTGTCTGACATCCTGTTCAGGACAGCATCCCAGGTGTGTGATAGGATGTAAGATCCCTCATCGCGGTTGATGGTCCTCGGGGCTCTTTCCGGCTCTTGATGTCCTCCGTAATCCAGCGGTGGTGTTTGTTACTTTCACAGCGGATTACTTTGTCCTTTTCCCAGTCCATGATGTGACTGCAAAAGGGCGTAGTTATAGTCTGACAAACCTGTATAAAACAGAAAGCAAGACACGTCACATGTAACATCACGTGACCCTTCTGAGGGAGACCACGGGACATGGTCGTAACATGTCAAGCGTGTCCCTACCAATCTTGAAACCAAACCTACGCCCTTGCATCGTGATAAAGTCCCCGTCACCGTTACTAATCAAACATTCACATACTATAGGCTTGTTGTTCAAATGCTTTTCTCGCCGCACGTTTATCAAACCGGTGACACACAAGCCTCTGCCTTATCTCAACAACATTCAAAACTGCTCTCATACTGTTACCTAGTTTATGAACATGCTGCGTGCTTGTCCATATTTGTGATAATTCACGGAGATACTTTAAAGCAACCACATTTATTTGAAGAAGTATTACTTCAGCACAGAGACAGTGTGGCTGTGAAACTGTTGAATGCAGAGAAACCCTCATGAGACGACACATTTCTGCCAAAAAAGCCCACATTCATTACCAGAGAACAGTGCCGTTTATCTCAGAATTATTATAACCCGTGTCTGCGGACAGTCTGAAATTGACATTTTTTTGTAATTTTGTCTGTAGTCCCCATGGGAGCAAGGGATTATTTTCACAGGAAATCCAGAGGGAGCAATATTGCATCTAGAGGCCAGCAGTAAATACCAAGCTAACAAATATTAAGCCTGTGATTCACATCGAATCCCTTGATGATTTGCACATTGTTTCCCTTCCCAAGCTGAGATGATGTAAACTGATCATTTCTGGTTTTGGTACAGTCTATTATCCACATTTACACAATACATTTCATTTTATTGCTTGTAGAGATTGGCAAAGGAAGTCATACTTTGAAGCAGCAGCAGCAGAAAAAAAATCTATAGGTGAACCTTAGAAGATTAAATTTAAGTTAACACAAGCTGCAGAAAACTAACTAACTGACAATGTTTAGCAGCAAATTAACTCTTCCTCTTTGTAAGCAGTCAGTTCAATTTTTCCTGACCACATTTTTATAACCTGGTGATCTATAAATGTCTGAATTCAGGAGGTTTTTAGTGCTCCATGGTGTAGCTGATACGCGTCATGTCTTTACCGGAGTGTTGAGGCAAACTTAGGATTTGCAACTCTAGTAGCTTTTGTGGTTTACAGAACGACAAATGATTGTTCTGATCTACCGACAAGTCACACTACTGTTCCCTGCTGCACACGCTTCTCAATGGTCACACAGTGTTAGAACAAATCCTTGACATCACATTTCATTGTATGTATGCTCGTGCGACACATATTTACGTGTGTGCGAGAGAGTAACTCCGTATAGATATATCTACGATTGAAGTGTGACAAACAGTACATTTGTTTCCTCCCCTGTGAGGCATGGAAAATTTCACTAGCAACCCCAAAAACATGCTCCATTCAAAATCATTGTCATATTTCACACCAGGTTTAGACACACAGACAGTCTGGCAAACATATTGAGCCATATTTTGCTGGAATTCATTTCTTTCATAAACTTCGAGGACTCGCAAGTAATTCATCTCTTTGGTGGAAAACCAGTAGAGAAGACAAGTCTGTAGACTGAAGTCTCAGTTTCCTTACGTCCTCTTTGGCTGATGTGACCCTGTGCTATTCACGCGAGACCAACTGCTGTTTCCCATTCACTGTGCATACATGTTTAGGAACATATCAATGGAAATCAGTGATGCGGGGATTATGTGGGGCGGAACAAGCGATGCAGGACAGAGGGAGAAAGAAAAATAGGGGAGACAGAGCTGCTGAGAAAGTAGTTTTCACAGATGACCACATTGCTGAGTCTGATACCAGCCGTTACACAGACACAGAGCTCGACACAGTTGAGTCTACGTCCGTATATCTGCGATTTTTTATGGAACAGTATCTTCGTCAGGAATTGTCTTTATCACTTCACTCAAAATGGCAACTGCGGGTTAACTGCCTTGCTTTTAAATCACATAATATTGAATCACAGCTCCAAATAAAGTCACAGTTATCTGTTTATGATTCTGTATAAGCAGAACAAATATTTGCAGCTGCCAAACTACTGTAAATTCACTGTTACGCATTGCATAGCTTCTAACAACTTTCATCAAAGTGCCTCAGCTCTTAATGTATTCACTTTTGAGAGTCTCTCTCTGCCCTGATGTCAGCCCTCCTCATTCCTTTGCCCGCAGTGTCACCACATAATTACAGATGATCAGTGAATCATCTACAAACCCGTTTCTTTGCCCTCATGCCTTAAATTCACAGAACACAATCCATTTCATTTATTTCCAAAATGGCCCGAAGGAGTACGCAAACAATGCAATCAGCGGCAACACTTGTGACTCTTAATTGAGCAGCACAAAAGCTAAAAATGTTTACTTTTTTTTCTCTAACCCCACATTTCACTGCAGTAATCCTCAGAACATGTCACACACAGTCAGCCAGCAGCAGGGAGGCCAGGAGCTGTAAGCAGAAGTGACACTTCTGCTATCAAAAGGCTTCAAAATAAACGCCACTTGCACAGAGGGAATAGGAATGCAGTGAAAAGGAGGATAAGGCAGGCTGCAACATGCAGAGCCATAATATTATTAGTGCTGATCAAGTTCTTTTCTCAACTTTCAAAGTGAAACAAAACTGAAACCACAGGGGATCAGGTAATCCAACGAGGTGTGTGGACCTCCAGGGCAGCCATAAATGACCTGGTGAGGATTCCTCCCTGTTGTGGGAGGCTGACAACTGACATGTGGGAGCTGGAGGCGGCCGGCAGTTTTTGGAGTGCTGTTAACTCTACTCGGGAGAAAATTGGACAGTGACAGTGCGAGTTGTTACACCACGGTAAACATATTTATTCTTTTCAAGCTGCAGTGATTAGACAGGTGTTGCAATGCATGAGTTCCAGCGTATTTTACTGAGGCACCGTGGGGTTTTTATATGCTCCTACAGTATATTGAGAAGCAAATGCATAATATCTGCGTGCTCAACCTCATAATATATTTCCATAGGGAAAATAATGATATTTCTTTCATTCAATATTAATCAGCCACCAGCAGAGTGAGACAGAGATGGTGGATTATAGGACTGAATTGTGTGTGAGTCATGGTGAGTTTACACTCCACTCAATCTGCTCTCTGATCACGCACTCCGGTTACAGGTGCTTCAGCGAACCTGTTATCACACTGTCAAACACGTGTCAAGAGGATGACGGCGTGATTATCTCGAGCCATATCAAACAAATCCTCGCAGCCGCAGCCGCCGCCGCCGCCGTCCTGTCGCAGTTAAACATGGAGCCCATTAGGAATCGTGAAATTGATCAATGACAAATTCATCCTCGGCTTTATTTGACAAAATCCAGTTAATGAACATCAACACATACAGCACATGGGATAATGAAGTAAAGGAAAGTCATTATTTGACCGCAAATACTGTTTAAGCTATGATTAGAAACTGTGTCATCAAAGTCTCTTTGAAACTAATGAAATTAGAAAGCTGCTGTTATGACTCAGACAAAATTCTGCTCCTCTTCTGCTTCTGGCTTATACTGTTTAAATTGCTTTGCTGCGGTATGACAACAGCAACCTCTGCTCTGCACCTGTTAATATTCTCTGTGGCATTTTTCGGCAAGGAATTAGCCGTATTAATGACAGTACACACGAGTAGTACACACTGATTTTCCCTGTCACTAATTAGCAGGACACCATAGCTGCATCCTGGGCTGAGTGCCACCCAAGGAGGATGTGCTTGGCTTAAGAAATACAAAAACGTGTGTTTTTGTTCCACAACGGCTGCAGTGGCAACACAATCCCTCTGCTGACCAATAACCGGAACATCTCTGGTAGATTTAAATCTAGAACCAGAGCTCTGCAGACCACATCCATGCGAGAATATCCTGAGAAGTGTACATTTAATCTCATGGGGACATCGATATCCCCATGAAGAGTCGATTTTGTGAGATACTTCTGTCACAGTAACCAAAGCTATCACGGAAAACATGAGCAGGCACCGTCATCCGTGAGGGAAAATAAAAGATTCAGAAATGGCCACAATTCACAAATAAATGATCCCAGTAAATTGTTACGCCTCATTGGTCAATATGTTAATAAGACCGCATGAACATACGAGTGAACTCGTACGACATACAGTATGTCTGTGAAAAAATTATTCATAGACATGTTCAAAGTGTTTCCATCACTGTATTTATCATCACTCCTGGGCGTTTTTGTGCCGTTCAGCAGATGTTTTATATATACATATATATATTTAACATGTATATAGCATATAAATCCCATGGCAACAAATTCCTGATGCATATAAATATGCCCAGCTATGGAAAAGCAGGAACAAGTGTACTTTGGGATTTTCTTTAGAACATAAAGTGCCTTACAAATGAAATGTATTATTATTAGTATTAGTATTATTATTAAGTCTCCCAATGGGCATTTTAATTTATTTACATACTCTGAAAGTTTCTAAGCTTTCCAACAATGTCTAACACATGGAGAAGATGTGGCCATTTGAATGTAGGCACTCCTCAAACGGGTTTAAGGAGAATTTTAACCTCAAAGATTTACACCTCCTGGGAGCCAAGTGACAGTATCGTCACATTTACATAGGCCAACCCCTTCCCGATCTAGCTGTCAGTGACATCTGATATCTGTTAGCCCACCGAAAAGAAACTCTTGTAGTAGTTTGAACAATGGTTATCAACAGCAGGTCTAGGGACCCCGAGGGCTCTATGAAGAGGTCCCAGGGGGTTCATTATGTGCAAAATTGCAAATGCCTGTAGGGGTTTACATTTAAATAATTCAAACACTTTAATTAAACTATCTTACCTAATGACCTTATGTCAGTGTTGCATGCGCATGTTTCCCAGGCGAACATATACGATCACTCCATGGACAGCACACAATCACAGAGTCCCTTCCTCCGTCTTTCACACACAGAGGGCAGAGTCTGCTCTGCCCTCTGTGTGTCTGTTTCTGTCTTTATTCACCTTGCACTTAAAAAGAAAATAAATGATAAGAGGACTTTCTAGTTTTATAACACAACCGATAAGAGGCTGTTGCAGTCTTTTTTAGATACAGGCCTTATCTACTTGCCTTTATGGCCGCCGCTTATCAATGATTCCTTTCCAGACATTTCAGGGGATTAGGCCAGATTTACTTTAGGATTATTTTTGCTTCCGGAATTCCGTCTGTTTACACTATTATGTCAGGGACGATACAACACTGGCAGTCTGAAATGTCTATTTGTGGGAAAGGGAAATTCAATAAATTCCACTCAAAGCATGCACTCAGCCATTAACATTTCCCAAGTACCATGTACATGACATCACAGAGTGTCAGCTACGGGGTTTCTGGCAACACCAGTTGTTGTACTGAAGCACTCAACATGCTTTTAGTTGCCGCTATAAGAAAGGTGCGCTTTCAATTTTTCATGATCTGTCATTGGTATGTTAGGTCAGGGGGCCGCACAGGTGAAGTCACAGGAATACAGGAACATACGTGTTTTGTTAAACAGGAAAAGACACAGACTAAATTGTTTTGTGATAGATGAGCTGTCGTTTGAGTTCTACACATAATGTATAGCTGATGTATTGAACAGCAATACACTGAATATAAATTGTTGGAGAAATGTTTTTTAGCAAAACAAATGAATGTATAAGTTGACTATTGCTGTGCAGCTGTAATGAAAGTTCACTTACTTTGACTGGTGAATGACTCTCCACTTGTTCTCAGTGATACGTTTCAGGTGCCTCCCTGCATTTGTGGGCATGACTGTGACCCGGACATCATGGTGTCAGTCTGGCAGCACATGAAGAGACAGAAGAAGACACTGAGAAACTCTGTACCTGAGGGAATTAGTGCCATTTGAGCAAATAATGGCTGTTTTGGTTTACTGCACTTCATATGAGGTTACTCAATAAGTCCTGAGTGAGGCGGCAGTTGTTTTCATTTTCCTGAATCACTCAAATCTGTTCCCCAGCACCGACTGTGTTGTCCCGCTAAGTATTAAAGCATCGACCAGATGAATGTTGTATTGACACGTTTTTACAGGTCACAGTAGGAGAAGTGCAAGAGCCCATTTAGCTTCCTCACTTGAAAACAGTTGGAAATATGACCTTGACTATAAATATTTCATCAAAATTCTATCTACAAACTTAACTTTTTTTATACTTCAAATAATGTCAAATTAAAGTGCATAAATAAAAAGCAATACACATGGATTTTAAAGGGGGTTTTATGCAATGGGGAAAAGCTCCATTTATCCCTCAACCTTAACTAAATATTACCCTTTCTTCATGTGTATCACAGGTTTATTTATAGCTTCATTTGTGTGGGATACACATGTTTGTTACTCATAAGGAGTTGATAGGATTAAGACTTGTCAAGCGACAGAGGAGACTATTTTGTCAATATCTTATACAGTCCAGTGAAAGCTGAGCAACAAGAATCATTACAAAAGGACTCATTACGGTGACTCACAAAGGTTCACACATGGACAAAAGAAGCCGAGATCTTGCCGGTGCACAAAAACAATACAGGAAAGAAAGGAAGTAAGTCGGTTTGAAATGAAAGGAGACATGGCATTCTGTACAAAGGACTACTACTGCTACTACTGGTAGCAAATATCAGTGGCTGGAAGGCATCAGCTGTCAGATGGAAATAAGCAATTCCATAAGTAATCAGCAGACCCAACCCTTATCAATACAATGGTCTATTCAATCGATCACTGACACAGAGAGTCCAGGACACCTTTACATGCTGCCCCTAAATACAGTTCTTATTTTAGAACTTATGTAATGAATCATGATTAAATAACGTTAAAAAAAAGCCTTCAAGTATCAACATCAGTGCTTGAAGTGGGCCGCTACTGTCCGACACTTCTTAATTTTACAATTTTAAGTACTGGCACTTTTATTTGAATACTGGCACTTCACACAAGATGCTGGTTCTCTTTTTAGGTTATCTGTCCAATTCGTTATTATGGCTGGGAATAATTATTTTCCAGGGCGCACTACATTACATTCACCAATTCGTTTCAAGTGTCTATAGTTTTTTTATTATTATTATTATTGTTAAACTAGAACACTATCTGTTAACAAAATGAACATTAATATTGAGTTATATTCACCCACGTCTTGCCACATATGGCAGCATAACAACAGGAGACCACATAAAATGGACTGTGTGCTTGAAGTTTAAATCATAAATGATAATCTAAATATGCAAGTTGGCTAATGTGTAACATAAGTCCAGTTTTTAATTAGTTTAACATGAACTGAATATTTAAATAAATACACGTTGTGAAGATCACTAACATCTTCTGGTATATTTTATTTACCGAGAACATTTCATTATTTAGTGTTAAATGGTTTATTTATTTATACTGACAGACACACCTCATATGGATAAGGGGAGAAGTGACGCTTTCCCCCCACTTCACACACTGATCGACATGACTGAGTCTACTTGATTTCGTTTAAACCACTTGCATTGAGATGAAAATGAACAATTTCTTCTTTCGAATAATGAGACGTTTGATAATGTGCTCGCTTGAATGTGTTCAATACAAACATATTGAATCTGAGGCTTTTAAGAACTATGAGAACATCAAGTTAAAATCCACCTGATTGCGCCGCACCGTCAAGTGTACATTTAACGAGCAGGAAGAAGATGAGAGACATGATCAGACTACATTATTACATTGTTACCAGAGGAACACATAGTGTCCACCTTTGTGACTCCACCCCTGGCTGATTGTACTTAATTCCATTGTAAGTCGCTTTGGATAAAAGTGTCTGCTAAATGACATGTAATGTAATGTAATGATTAGTTTTTGCCCAACTCTACACAGCCTGTAGCATAATAAATATAGTAATGTTCCAAACGTTGGTTCAGAGAACATCTCCATTTTCAGTGCTCTCATCTCCGTTCCTGATGAAATGTAGTTTTAGGATTAGGATTCCGTCCACTTTTTTAAAGAAGTTCTGCTGCCAAGCTATCGATGTGACAGCATTTTTCGCTTGTAATGATGACGGTACATGAAAGCGCTTAGTGATCCGGCTAGACTTAGTTCATGAGCATCATATTTTCTTTCTAAAGAATGCTAAAGATGGTTTACATTCCTGACTGCATCAAAGTGAAGGCTGCATTAATGATTCATCTTACCACAGATAAATCTGATGAGTCCCCTTGTGCAGGTTTTCCAGCTTCTTCCCACAGTCCAAAAACATGCCAAGTTAATTGGACACCCGTAAATGATCACATCTGTAAACGTGAGAGTGAATAGTTTGTCTCTGCGATGGACTGGCAACCTGTCCAAAATGCACCCCACCTTTTGGCCCATATGTCAGATGGTCAAAACCTTCATTAGGAGGATAAAGCGGTAGAAAACGCTGATTATTTACAAGGTCGAATACAGATTTAAAAGAAACCATGTTAGGAAAGAAAGACAAATAATGTAAATAATGTTAACAACCTTCAACCAAAAGAACAATAAGGAAAAATATTCTGTGTATATAATTGTTCTTTTCATTTCAACCTTAGTTCTTTTTGCAACCAGCACTGTTGCCCCCTGGTGGTTAACTGCTATTTCCATCCTACTTCCTGGACTTCACTTCTCCTACCATTTTTATTAACAATCAAAGTGTAAAAATAGATCAAGGAGTTGGTCAAGAATCCTTATCCTGTGAAACTCATTTATCAGTGCAACACTTTCATCAACATACTACTACTACTCTACCGATCAATAGTGGCGAACATAGAAAAGAGGCTACACACGCACACACACAATGAGGACACACAGGGACGTGTGGTACAGCCATGTAATGATCACACCTGCCTGGAGATTCAGGTTTTAATTACAGGCTTCCACAGGCAGACAAGAACTGACACTTTCACTTCACAGAGACAAAAAGACATGGACATGTGAGCGCGCGCACACACACACACACACACTGTCGGAATGACAGGTATACTGTCAAACTGTGGGAGGAAGAGAAGTTTTCTTAGAGAAAGAGCTTTTGTGATGCAAAAAGTTTTAATGGTCATGGTAATGTCTTCATGTTTTACTTATGAGTGAGTGAACCATGGACAACATGGATGTTGCTACTGTTGAAACTGAAGAGAGGGGACATTGCTGTGAATGTAACGGAAGGCGACAACTGCAGATGTTCAGCATGAAAGGACAAAAAACCTCAATCACTGTCAGGGGCACAAAATGGATTTATTGTCACTTTGTATGGTTATAACCAATATTTGGCTAAAAGTCATTGGCATCGATTCAGTGGAATTGTTACGTGACTGAAATGCTGCCGTGAATGTGATTGTCACGTTCCTCTGAAGGTGGAAAACATTTGTTGTTGACCAGCGAAACATCAATCAGCGATTACGTTCATCAGCATCAATACAATAAATGTGAGGATGTCGCACTTTAACTTTTCAAGCAAGAGAGTAACTTTTGGAGAAAGTGAATACGCCGCTGTGTCCAAAAGACCTATTTATCTTAATGAAAAAAATAATTCCTGAAACCACCGAAATCTTGAAGACTGCAGGGCTCATTTACGTCATGATTTTTCTTCTTTCTTGGTTCACATTTTGTCCGTATTTGATGGAAATTGGTTCTGTAGTTTTGGAGAAAGTCTGAAGACAGTCAGGCAGAGGACAATGAAAACAAAACATTTAAAAAAGTTATTTTTGTGTGTGCTGTTTTTAGAAAATTTGATGTTTCATGTTAATAATTATAGTGACAAGGTTCTACCAGTTGAAAATATAATCCTAACATCGTTCTGGGAACTGGAAAAATGAACAAATACGGATACAACGAAGAATAGAAGTTACAGACGGGAACTAATCCTACTGCTCTTCACCGTCACCCACTCCACGGGATAATGAACACAAAGCCTCACCTATAGTCTTCTTTATCATTCTCAATGAGGACTACACAGGTGGAGGTGTACTGTAGAGAAAGTGCAGGAGAACAAAGATGAATGACAGTCTCTTTGATTAATAGTGCAGGGGAGGAAGAAAAGTGCAGGAAGCGAATATGGGTGTAGAATTCCTAATCATCTCTTTTTACTCAATGAAGCACAGCAGTGACGAGCTGCCAGAGGAGCATTTATTTTCAGCACTTAAGACAAATGGATTGATGCTGACCAGGGTCGTTGTTGTTTGTCATTTGGCGAGCAGAGGCATTTTTGTAGGAAAACTTTTAGTCGAAAGTTTGTGCAAAAACTGTAGTAGACTTATTGAAGTTACAAAGCATCACAGCTGATACATTAAAAAAAACCCTCAACTTCAATGTTGACACTGGAATAAAGGTTTTTTTAACAAAGACTTTTTAGTCTTGTTACACACAACAGTGCAAGTTATTGCGTTTTTCTCAGTGCAACTGTGTAAAACCAGAGTCTGAATTAATAAAGACATTCTATCCTTTTCTTCTACTCGACAATATATACACTCACCATAACATTGCTGCTCCAACTACTGATGGATCAGATCCTCAGTGCTGCAGTATCCAGGGCACGTCTGTCTTCATGTCAGTTATCAAACCTGAGGTTTGTGTCAGTGCCATGGCCATTGGAACTGCTTGAATAAAACAAAACACACTTGGACATCAAAAACAACGCACTTTCAGTTACACACCTCAGCATCAAACCAAATAAGAACATTTTTTTCACAAATATGCCTGATTTATGCATTTTATTGAAGGCTTTGGAAAAAGCAACAAGGTTTTTTTTTTCTTTTACCCCATCAAAACATAACCAGAACATATAAATCAAAATCTTCACTATTATGCGTTGTGTCCAAAACTTAAAAATTGACATAATTAGTGAAATATTAAGTAAAGACATCATCTACTTCTAAACTAGTCAGGAAATTAAGATAGAAAGAGAGATCTTTTTGAGTATTAATAACAGTTAAGGCTGAAAGCATAAGGCTGTAGATCTGACCGCTACTCATCACAGTGTCAAAATTGCTCGTATAAGGATTATCTCCGTTCCAGGGAGGACGCCTGACCTAACGAACCACATTAATACATACGTTTCAGAATAACTGATTATGGAGGCAGGGTCCTTACGAGTTTCAAATTACAACAAATCATAATATATTTCGACATTCTACATGAAATTATTCTTCCTTTTTTTTTTATGAAGCCCCAATGTGTGGATGTGCATTACCATTACTCCTTTATCATGATACAAGTTTGTAGAGCTTCCACACAATCAGTTGTTATGCAAAAACAGGTGACGAAAATGTGCTTTCCTGCCAAATCAATAATACATACTTTATTTCTACCACTACATCATCAAAAACGAAAATCGGTCAAAGCAGAGGAAAAAAAAACAGGGCAGCAGGACAGATGCACTCATCTTTCTAACTGTGATGTATATATCGACTCTGAAGAAAGTCACAGTGGCTCATTTTGTGAATGTTCAACTTAAATCCGAAAACCTCAAATGAAACTGTGACGAAACCAAGATGCTGTCTTAATGCAACTACAGCCTCACTGGCACAATCCTGCTGCACTGCCCCAAGGCCTTGTGATGTGCGAACATGTACCATTCGTGGGATGGAAAAAAAAACATATGAAATCGGTCTTTTGGTTATAAAGTGCTCTGACACACCATCAATTAGCAGCTGTATGTATATATACACATATAAATGTGGTTAAGCATCGTGAACCATTTAAAAATCACTCGTTTTACAGACACATTCCCTCTAACCCAACTCAAATAGAAAGAAAAAAACAGTTACTTCTCAGAGTTAGTTCTCTCAGTAGTTACTTCAAATTCATCTCTGGTTATGACAACAGTTATTTAAAACAAAGGAAGAGAAATCAACATAACATAAAAACAAACTAAAAAGTAACATTTTGTCATGCGGAATATCATCCATATTTTACATACATACAAAATTACATTTCTTTTATGTTTTTTTCTTTTAAGAATCAAGTCTGTAAACACTGCTTTAGGTCCTTCAGGTATATTTTGTCCACATTGCTGCTACAATCTGTATGTTTTTCCATAGAAAATAGTCGTTCTCTGGCACCTGCAAATGTTTTTTGTTTTTTTTTGCTATTTTCTCCTCAACCTCCCCCCCAATGGTTAAACTATCCTTTCAATTTTCTACACATTTCACGTAGAAAACATAGAAAGAGAAGAAACTACAGGAAATCAGTGGAAGCTCTAGTGTGGTGATATATGTGGGTGTGGGTACTTTGACATTTTTAAGCACTCACATAAACACCATATTGATTCAAAAAAAAGAAATTCACACAGAAAGAGACAAGGTGTTATAACTGAGGGAAGTCAACAAGACTAGGTCTACAGATAAGGCATAGCATGAGTAGAGGTTGGGAAGGTTTGGATTCCGGCACATAGGGCAAATTGTTGCCTTTCCAGTACATTTTAAAACCTGGGGAAGAGAGGGGAGGGGGGTACTAGCGGTAGGCAAAGTTGTTTGTGTAAGGTCATGACAGACAGTAGATGTAATTCAGAGGCCTTGGAGGAACTCCTGGAGCTGCCGGACAAGCTCCGTGTCCACAGTCTCCATCAGGACCCCGAAGCCCTGGTCCCCCATCAGGGTCTGCTGTGTCTTCAGCTTCTCGTAGACAAATTGCTGGAGAGAAACACTGTGCACTGGGTCCTCCAGGGCCAACTGTAGTGGGGACAAAGAAAATGGAAAGTGAGAAGACTGGCAGTTTGTCGCCTGAGGAGGTGTCAGCAAGTTAACTTTGTGTGAGAAAGACCACGGGCTACACAGGTATTACATTTACTGACAGGAAAAAGTATCCCATTCTCACTGGTCACAGAAATAGAAATGGTCCTGGTTCAAATGACTCTGCAACGAATGTCGGGTTTTGAACACCTTGGTATGAGTATGACCCAGGTGAACACGCTTATTTCTTCTTGACAATGCTCTGATGCCAATTAATTTTCCAACCGTTCATTGGCTTCAAATACTTGTGGCAATATTTAACTTTTTGACAACTTCGGAGGACAGCACTAAAACATTTTTATTTTATTAATCAAATTGAATGATTGATTGAACTGTCACATTGTCACTGAGCTCCGTTGTTTTCTTCCTTTGGCTCATTTTGCTTGCTGTGCATTCATGTCCCAATTCATGTACGGGTGAAGCAGGAGTGAAAAGACCACTACTGACATTGATAATGGCGTGTTTTAGTGGCTTCACCTAGGTTCAAAAATCACAGGTGTTGAAACGTAACTTTAGTAGTGCGTACTGGACTCCAACTACAATAAATTGTGTTTTTGTCGACTGCTACTTTTCATAGAATGTCTTATAAAACATCAATAAATAAAATTGCATCAAATCTCACGCAGATATGTCTCCTCCCTTAAGGTCCCAGGCTGGTTCATGGATCGACAGCAGTGTGTTGAAACTATAACTTAATTAGCACATTCTGTGCTGTGCTACATTTGAATTGCCCAAACACTAATGACTTATGCTTTGGTTAGTGATTGATTTAATTTACAGCATATAAATGTATGTGTAGTGTGTGCTCTGTACACCAGCAGCTCGTTTCTCTCATTAAGATTTTCTTTGATTCCCCCCGGGATAAATTATCGTTATGCCTGAGTCCTCTCATTGAACCTTTTCTGCACAGGTCAGCTTAGCAAACGAGACAGGAACAAACTCCTTCAGCAAATGAATATTCTTAATCACCTGCATTAACACACAAAAACTTGACATTCAGGCATTCAGTGTGTGCATCCTATTTGAACAGCCCTAGAAGATCTTCACAAACCAGCAACTAAAAAGAATCCTTGTCATAAAGTGCAATTAAACTAGTAAAGAGCATCTGTCTGCGAGTGGCTTAACGGAACACCCGTCAGCTTACCTTCATAATTACCTTTAGCACACAGACCTGCTGGAGGTGCGTGTGTGTGCGTGTAATACCTTGTCCTTAATTGCCTTTGCGAGCACTACATATCAAGGCCTTTGTTTATAGGCAATTAAAAGTGCGCAAGTACAGTGTCTCAGCAACAATGATCCAAATTAAAGCACACAGTGCACATCATAATGCACATATTACGAGCATAGACATAGTGTATATTAATAGGGCTGGGCGATATGGACCAAAAAAAGAGAAAAACACACACCCCCCCGCATGGAGGAATAGGTGCTTTTAAACTCACATTTCAGCAGGTGCACAACGATCAGTATAGACATCGTTATGCCAAATGAGATTTTTTTTTTAAACAAATTTTTACTCTACCTGTTTCAATATATAAGCGTATGCATGACTGCATGTGTGTGTGTATGTGCAACTGACTGAGGGAGGGAGGGAGGGAGGGGGAGAGAGCGACATTGGAAAGAGAGCCAGAGGTGCATTTCCAATGCTCTCCTCTGAAGAGATGCACAACCCAAGCACGGCTTTATAATGATGGTATAAATGATATTGTGCAATTGTATATATATATGATATATATATATATTTTTTTTTTTTATATGAGGAAAAAAGAGCTCAACACATCTATGACAACTGTGCACAAATTGAAAGTGATGGCTATACAAAACAATGTGGAAAAAAAACACAATGGCCAGAAGATGTGAATATTACTAAGCAGGAAAAAAACACACAAGGAGTTAGGACAATGCAAAAAAGAAGCAAACAGGAATTCAAGAGGAGAAAGGATCATTATTTTGCAAGAGGTTGTTGGAAACTAGAATGACGACGCTGTGAGTGACCCAAAGCAGATGATATGTGAGCAGTCACCTCACTGTTCAGGACATAGTGGAAGAAGAAAGAGGGGAGTGTGAAAGGCACAGAGAGAGGAAGTTAGACTGATGAAATGACGGGGCCTGTGAAAACCCTCATATCTAATGCAATCCCCAGACTACTGCTGCCCTTTAACAAGCAATCAGATAAAAAATCCCACATTATTACTGTGAAAAACATCAGTGCTGTTACAAATTCAGCCTGCCAGGGTTTTGAAACATCTGCTACTATGACACAGACATTTATTTCACAGAAAGACAGAAAAAAACACTTGATGGATGCATATGTCATCATCTGGCTATAAAAAACATTACTTGGTCTTTGCCAACAGAAGTGACATTTGTGTGTTTTTGCATGTAACGCATGGGAGTATGATCATTACATCACAATTGGTCACTCTGAGGCCCAGTTCACACTGGATGAAAGTGCAGTGTGTGATGGGCGCATCTTACACAACTGTAGTTCACACAGGAAGTGTGTTGGTTGTTTTTTCTTTTTTTTTAACATAGGGCCTTGCCTTTGAAAATCATAAAACCTACTTATAACACTAATAAACACAACAGTAATGTTTTGCAGAGATTGATCTGTTTTGTTCAGGATTATAGTTTAAGTTTTGTGAATGGACTTTGTCATGCGGAAATCAATGAATCAATAGAATGACAATGTGACCTATACAAGTTGCTGCTGTCACACCATGGATACCATGGTTACCACAGTCATTTCTCAAGGTCTACTTCACACACCACAGATACTGGGACACAGTTTGGGCAGGTATTTACCCGCATGTGGGGCATGTGGGTGACTTTTCATGTATTATTTGTATATTTTATTTCTATTCATTATTGATCAAACAGGGAGGGAGAGAGATAAAACATACTTATAACTCTAATAATGACTTTTTGGTATGAAGCGGCGCATCACGACAAATATAAATGCTGAAACCCTGAAGAAAGATTATTTTTATCATTTCTTCTTGGTTTGAGACGCATACAGCTTGTGTAAAAGTAGGCAAGTTCTATTCCCAAGAGGTGACTTTGTACAAACATGTGCAAAACATTCCATGCCAGACACACACACGCACCCACACACGGTGAACCCAGCCAGAGCTGTCCACTTGATCACATGACATCGGCTCACCTGAGACCAGTCGTGTTAAGCTGTCCAAGATGAAAGATGACCACCATAAAAAAATTGTGGCCATTTCCTTGGTAGTGACTTCTAAATGGTAGTGGCCCTATGTCGTACTGTGAGTGAAGTTTAAAGATGTTAGTTGTCAAGGTCTTGAGACCCTGCGAAAATTCTCTGAGTGTTAGAAATATAGGATGACCTTCTTCCAGTGTGTGAGTCTATGATTTATATCATGACCTATAATACAATGGGTGTCCTCACTGTATAGTCTACATACTGTATGTTATACCCAAGTGTATTAGATCCATGTTGGACAGTGTGTTTTGTAATGATATTTAGATTGCTGAAATTGGTCTGTGGGAGGCATATGTCACACAGGCAAATGCATAGTGAAGTCAAAGATGCTTTATCCACCTATCCTGTCATTTGTCACGTCCATTCCACCTACACATATACAATGTTCAAGTTTGTGTCCGTGTGACGGGAGCAAGAGAAAGAGGGCACACACTCACTCAGTTATAACTAAAGAGTAAACCAAGAAATGTATTGTGTAATCAGATGCTGACAGTGTTGGTTGGTCATCATTGTATTGACACATCTTACCTTTGCTGTTGCTGGCATATTTTATAACAAAAAATTATCAAATATAATGATCAGGGCTGTGGGGGGGAGAGAGAGAGAGAGTGTTGCCTCTTGCTATGCAAGACGTCATCACAAATTATGGTGCTGTGGCAACTATTGTGTGACGTGCACATACTGTATGTACTGTAAAGAAGTTTGTGTACATGCTCTAGAAAGACATGACCAACTCAGTCACCACCCACTTCGCCTGCTGTGGAGAAAACGTGTGCCATCACTGATGCTGCCAGATTTGCAGGTGCGCACAAGAGCATGCCCTGGTAGTTACCAGAGTAGATGTTTACATGTATGGGGATTAAGTAAATTGGACACTGCAAATTGCAAAGGTGTGAGTGTGAGAGTGGATGGTTGTTTGTCTCTATATGTGGCCGCTGTGACCCTCATGTGGAGGATAAAGCGGTAGAAGATGGATGGATGGAACATTCCAGGTAATACTGGCATAACACAGCTATTTTATTAGGGTAATTCATTGCTGGAATAAGGACTTATTCGGATAATGCTTACATGGATAATGACATGACAATGACATGAGTCACAGGCGAGCATTAATGGTATACTTCATGTGCAGTCACGTCCGCTAGCTTCAGGATTGAACATCAGGGGAGTGATTTTGAATGACAGCCTTGACAGTGTCATTTGATTGGCCAGGAAGGCAGTGAGCTGCATGTCTAGAGGAATCGGACAGAACCCAATGAGAGAGCAGCTCCAGGTCACCTGACTATCTAAAGTTGAAGCACATGCACACACACTCTCATGTTACCGCCGCCCGTGCCTTAGAAATGTATATATTTACACAGAAAGCAATTCATTAAATACAACCAACAATGCACAACCCGGTGCACACCATACACTGTGAGTATCATCTCAATGTCATCATTATTTTTGAATTATTTGTGTTTAACTGCATTGTTGATTATTGACAAGCCGCCCCTGCTGACAACACTTTATAGCTGCTGTCAAGTGGTCAAATAAGACTCGAAGGAACATGTTCACGACAGACAAGTGATTCTCAATGCATGCTCTGAATGGAATTACACAGTAGTCTATGAGACAATTCATCCAAGTGCAGTTTAATATTGCCAACGGTAATTTCACACAACCATTAATATAAGTGTGGTGCCACTAACGATTATCACTCATAACTCGCACAAACGAGCACTACATTTAGCTGCCAATTAAGATACCAAAGACAAAAATGAATAATCTAATATGATTATTACTAATGAGGGCTGTGCTATCATAATTACTCATGTAAAATGGCACAAAACTGGAAAACGCTGTGGTGCTGATTATTGTTTTAGAGTTGTTTAATTATTATTTATGTGAATATTTGGGGTTTTCTTGCTCTTACAATTCCCCAAACACTCAATTATGTATGTATATTTGGTCTGTTACTCCAGACTATGCAGAAGTCAATAATGTCTTACAGAGATTGATCTATATTGTTCAGGATTATAGGTGTGTAAATGGTCTACTTGACTTTTCCATGCGCAAATGAATGAATCAATAGCAGCGAGTTGTATAGGTCACAGTGTCATTCACTTAGGCTGTCACACATGGGTACCATAGTTACCACAGTCATTTAACCAGGTCTACATCATACACCACAGATACTGCGACACAGGTTGGGCAGGTCTTTACCTGCATGCGGGGCATGTGGATGACCTTATTTGTATTATTTGTATTATATTTTATATTTTATTTATATTCATTATTTGTCAAAAAGACAAGCAGACAGGCAGACCAAGAGTGAGAAAGATAGAGAGAGTTGTCAATGTTGAGTATTCTGTGGCACCTACAAATGCACTAGCTTTACATCATACTGTAGTAATCTTTGATAGGACCAGCGCTGTGCGTCTCATGTCTGTTGTAGAAGAACTTGTGAGTGAATGTGCACTGAGACAGAAAGAGAGAGAGAGTTGGGGTAGGGCTGCATAGAGTAGATCTGTGTAACTTACTACCAAAGTCTAATAATTGATTTGGCCTTAAACTATATTCCCAGAAGTTGAATGTGTCCTTAATGTTTTTGAGAAATGCTTGCTCATTGACAAAAAGACAAAGAAGACCAAAACAATAACTTCACTAGTTGAGGTAAATCTGCGACTAGTTTCATACTCAATAATATTATCCAATATCATACACAACTTCAATACTAATCATCGCCTTAAAAGCTGCTAAGGCCTAAATGAATTTGATCAATTAACTGTTTATTACTGTTTTCACTTCATTTTAGCATGCACTCATGCGTTCACTTGTCCTGGCTAATTTGCCCTCTGTTCTGGATAAAGGTGTGAAGAATGTTGTCAGTAATTATACTGATTCATTATTTCCATGTGGCAATAAGAACAGGGGTGTAATTCATCTCATCCATTCAGGTGCAACAGGGGTGTCAGAGTGATGTAAATTAGTAATTAATCTACACACTTTCTGTGAGTCCGTTAAGGTTAAATGTCTTGAAACAACAGTGTGTTTACACTACAAGTGGAGCCTGTGGAGAAATGCAGCCAGTTACACTGTGCGTAGAGCAAAGATGAGCAAAAGGGGGGGAAAAAAAAGAGGTGAAGATCTGAATGTGCATTAATAATATGTGAGTACAACCAATCTGATATTACTGTCAAGGTAAAATTCAGGAATGCTTAATATAAGGCCAATGCAGGCTTAGGAAAGGAAAGAAAAAAAATGAAAGAGAGATGGATTCTGGATGAGAGAGAAGCGTAGAGGGAGTGACCTGCTGCGACTAAGATACAGAAGCAATGGTGTTCATGCCTCAAAGAAAGTAGAAGATAAATGAGAGGCAGGATGAAAAGACAGAGAAGGATTACATGTAAGAAAGGTGCAAGGGGTTTGGCAGATTCCTAGCGTACGGAGGATGTTGGAGGAGCATGCAGAAAAAACAGAATACAGAAGTAGGTGTGAGAGGAAAAATCTCTGATTATGACCATGATGATTATGACCACCATGCTGTTTCCACAGAAGTAAATCTATCCTCTTATATATCTCTTGCAAAATGCCCCAAGAGAAAATTTGTTCTACCTGTTTAAAAAAAGAAGAAGTTTGTCCTGACGTAACCTCTTTTGGACCCTACCATTTTCCCATTGCCAGTGTTGTTGTGCAAGCAACATCAATCATTTGAGGGCAGGAGATTGTATGTGTTTAAGAAAATAGTGAGGACATGTGAAATGTGTAGTTAAAGCATACTATAAATGAGGGAGAAAGTCTGGTTCAAATGTGTATGTGTTGGAACAGCTGCACTGACCTGCTGAGACTGGACCTGCTGAGTCTGACATTAATCCTGTTACCTCAAGCTTCTCCTACTCCAACTCCTGCAGACACCAGTTATCTAATGTTGTCCCCACATGCTCTGCCCTGAATGTGCCCTACAAACGTGTTATGTAGCTACATGGCGAAGTTAAACTCAGATTTGATTCATTATTAGAGCTAAATGGTTTAAGGTCTGCAAATATCAGTATTCTAAAAATGTGTAACCTTGCACCTTTGAGGATGTGAAATTGCTCATGTATGACTACCAGAGATCAGAGATAAATGATAACAATTTTGTCAATGGCATTATCTCTACTGTCATTAAAAAACAATCAATAAATTGAGACATAATTATACAGTATTATAACATTACTAAAACAACGGCGGACCTAGACTTTTGCACAGTACTGTGTAAACATTGAGCTAAATCTAAATTCATTACACAAACAGCAACTACATTTATGGATTTTAAGATACACAAACCACATATAAGAGACACAGAGAAACAGTAAGCAGTAAGTAACTTAAGAACAAGATTATAACATTCGCCAATGTCATCCTGAATCTCCCACGCGAGAGAGAGAGAGGAAGAGAGAGAGAGGGAGATAGAAACCCCCCCTCTCTTTCCCATGGTCTCTTGACTTAGAGGGAGTATTAGAACATTAGAGCTTGATTGCAGCTATTTCCTCATTCAATGAGGCGGCACGATGTAATACCATAATTAGTATTATACTAGAGGGCGTAAATGTTAGAGCCCCTGTAGCCATTTGTCACTAGGGTGCATATGACCAAATACATGGGCTATAGTGCGGAAAGTTACCACTCAAGACATGATCAAGAAAAAGGCTGCTTCAGGTTGCAGTGCCAATGTACTCATGTTTGTTTCAGAAAGGTATTCAAACCTGACTCAGTTTGAACAAATAATGTCACTAAAATAACAAATAACCCTGGCACTGAGCAAGATTCAGCCAAAATAGACAAAATATCCATTAGTTTCACATATTAAAACCCCATGTAAAACAGGCTAGGCCAGAATATAATTTTTAAAAAGGCATCCAGGCATGAGGTCAGATATCCACTCTCTACTGTGCATCAGTGTACAGATTGTGTGCTGAAATAAATATTTAGTCCTCAGTGTTGTTTAAAACTGAATGCATACATACATATATACATATACATACATACATACATACATACATACATACATACATATAAACATACATATATACATACACAGACACACACACACACATATATATACACATCATGTCTATGTCCTATAAATCATTCTGGTAGTTTAAAACAACTCTCTTTGACACAAACCTTCATAATGCTGTGGTGGATTGAGGATTGGGGGAGGATGGCCTTTGCATATTCTACACCTGCAGTAAGAATGAGCTGCAGAAGAACTTGAAAACTCAACCCTAACCCTTGAACTCAGAATTAAATAACTGGATAAGGATTATCCTGTTTTTAGTTTAACTACTTATCTAGTTGAAGTCTTCAAATGTTTTCCCATTTGCTGTCAGTAATGTCTGCAACTTTGTTGTTTGTTTTTTACTTTTTACCTTGCCAGGTCTCCCTCTGAAATAAAGTTCTTTATTTTAATCGCATTTCTTCCTGGTTAAACAAAAGTTAAATAAATAAATAGAAACATTTTGGCTGGAACTCTTGTAAGTGAGTGACAAGCTGGGTCAAACAGTGACAAGCAACATGCTTTACCACTTGAAAGGTTCTTAGAAAGACAATTTCCTGCTTTTGTAAGATTAGACTTTCAGAGGAAGAATTCAGCTAGCGTGTGTTTGAAGTTTGGGATTTTTTCAATGACATAATGCAGACAAAAAAAGTATCATAAATATTAAGATATATTTTCCAAATCTTTCTATGATAAATTTAACACACGGTTGTGGTTTACAGCTTTCCAACCTTAGTGTCTTTTACAAGTCAGGTAAAATTCAGAGTGTGTTAAATTATTTTAAGACTGAAAAAAGTGGGAGGTTTTGGGCACACTCCATGTAAACATGCTGTTTTGGTTCAAGTACCGTAGGTCCAAAAGCGACAAGACAATAAAAAAAAGGAAGAGAGTGGGTGAGGTAAACCATAAAAAAGTTGGTGTGTTGGTTTATAAATTAAACTTCAGTCAGTCACATCACTGGTCTCATCAAAAACAGTTGTACCATTCACAGTGACACATGATGGGAGCAGCCTAACAAGACAACCGTTATTGTCTGGATGAGCGGCATAATCTGAACACATAAAGACATTCTACAGTAGCAAGTCATAAAAACTTACATAATGATATCAAAAGGTGACACAGCATTTCCACTGCAATGGACTTTAGGGACATAAAAAGCTACTTTTGAAGGAGTAGACTGCACAGATGATAAATGAGCAGCTGTAATCAAACCTCTGCTCCACTTATCAGAAGAGGGCTGAGTCATACAAGACCTAGTCTGATATAGTCTTGCATGACCATAATTTTGCAGCAGCATGCGGTCATTACAATGCAAGTGTGGCGATGGGTAACACAGTGGGTTAGGATTAGCATTGTGGGGCAGAATTTGGCAAAACTAGTACAGATTAATAAACATTTTGTCCCACTGCCTTCAGATGGCTACAGTGTTTAAAAAATGTAGATGTGTAAAAACAGCTATGAACACCAGATACTGCAACAATCACAGGTACTAATTTAAAACGACAAATTGAGCTCAAATTGGCAGTGGAATGATTGGTCAAAACTGATCGGGGTCACAATATTCTATTATTGTTAGACATTTTGAGTCCCCTCCTTTATTACATCTTCCTTCATATTTTGCCAGCTCATTTTCTTGGACTCAATGTATTTAAGAGTTATCTGTGAGATGTTTTTCAGCAGTGGGGGCAGTTAATTCTGCAAAAATAATAACAATTTAATGAAGTCAGTTGTGTCAGTTTTATTTGTTTTTATTAACTCTAATATCTTTGCTTAACATAACATAACACAGTGCTTTAGGTATAGTTCAATTCCAAGTCTGAAAAAAAATCAATGCATTAAAGTGAATGCCAATAAGTAATCTACAAACTGTTCTGTTTGTTATTGCTGTATTGAGCCCGGCACCTCACACTCTGTGGGCTTTCTTCTTTAACAGCGTCTGTTGTGCAGATGCCAGCTTTAATTTTTTAGCTCATTAAAAAAGTTATATTATTAATTCAGTTAAGTTCCCAGCTTCCACCCGTGAATTCACAAACAGCAACAAGAATGCACTGAATGTTTGGTATTCCTCAAGACAATACAGTTTAACTGCCAACTATATGCCAGTAAAAGAACTTTTTCTAAAACTTAATCAAGAACACTACATAATTTAATTGTGTCTACCTGTTACGAGAAAGGATTAAAAAAAAAACACAATAATTGTATCTCTTGTGTAACAGGCCTTTACTTGACGAAAGGTGAGCAGCAGTGTGAATTGGACGGATCAGATTTTCTGGCTCTCCCACCGCTCAATCAAAAACAGTGACTGGTTATAATGAGCCACATGCTGAATGAAAAGGCTTCACTCTGGTAATTAAGATGTATTATGATCAGTTTAACAACTGTGACTTGTCACATCAAATATGGATTATCATCATCATTTAAATCAAACTAATTAACTCCCAATAAATCCGAAGAGCTGACAGGTGAAAATACTACACTCACTTGTGACTGTATCATCATGTGCACGATCGGCACAGCTGCAACACTAACAAAAAGACTGACACAGACACAAGTGGGTAGATGATTTGAGCATTCCCTGTGGTGCATGCTCAACAATTTAATATCTGAATGCCTTTTATAACAGCGGGCTACAGTCTTGATGAGACGCTACCACGGAACAGCTTAATCAGTATGGCAACACTAATGATAGATGTTAAGGACATTCTTCTCAGAAAGCTTTAAGGTCTCTCTCACAACCACAGAGATGTCGTGATTTATTCTGGCTCCTCAGACCTTTGCTCATGTTAAAGACGAGCAATGTTATGCAGGAACAACAACACCAGACACCAGCAACAAGAATGAATGATAAAAGTCAGCTACTTCCCAAACTAAAGCTGAGCAGAAACTGCGATTGAATCGTGAATTTAGCTCAAATTAACCATGGAATTAGGCAGAATTAGTTGTTTTTCCAACAGCTTGAGGGGATTAGAGATGTGCTCTAAGGAATCAGTTGAATATAGTTTCTGAAATGTTGGTTGTTGTCAAAACATCTATTACATAGTATAAATGAGGGAGAAAGTCTGGTTCAAATGTGTTGGAACAGCTGCACTGACCTGCTGAGACTGGACTTGCTGAGTCTGACATTAATCCTGTTACCTCAAGCTTCTCCATCTACATCTATTATGCCAGTATTGTACTGACATTCAGTGCCTGCTTCCATATCCCTTAAATGAATGAAATGTTATTTTCAACAATTCAGTTTCCACACACATTTCTGTATCTCTGCTCGTCTTCAGGGTGTAGCTAGTGCCATTTATGCAATTTATGAAGATTAAAAAAGAACATTCAAAGTCTGTCTACGTGATGTAATGTATCGCTATGAGTCTACTTGTATGCTTAATCTCTTCCTAAAGTACTTAACTTTACAGTGAATTCAATACATGGTAAACTGCAACATAGTATTTGCAACACTGCCATCCTGAGAGCAAACAATTTTCTGTTGTCTAAACAATAAATGGCTTTAAATTAGAGAAGTGACAGAGATGGAAACTAATTTGGATATCTCAGTGTGCCTTAGGCAGCACAAAAGAGAATCTTTATATCTTGCACTGCAAAATAACACTGTCAAAGGCTCTGTTATTCAACAAAACCAAATTATGCTGACAATGATGGTCTGCCTGAGACTGGGTAAGTCTTCATTACTTACGCTTTGTGTGGACTAGACTGAACTGATAACACACTGAAACTCATTTCCTATAAATATATACCTTTAGGACCTCTGGAGTCAATTTAATTACTCATTAAAATGATAAACTGCTGAATAGAAAAACAAAATATTTTATGATTTATTGGTAAATGATCAAAGCTAAAAACAGTTCAAAGCTAAAAACAACTCTGAGCAATAACTGTAAAAGGTATAATTTTTTGTCGTTAAATGTTCAGATTTGAATGGGATTTCCATTAAAGCCAACTAAATAAGTGATTGCTAATCTACATTAAATCACAAGAATTAAAGGAATTTAATGACTAATTAATGTGCTGGAAAAATGATTTCCATTCCCTTTAAGCAAAAACAGCCAAGACAATAAAGTAAATCTCTCTGTATTGAACATTTTACTGGAGGAGGTCTTTTAATTGCAATTTAAACTTCAGACTGATTTGGATTAGAAGCAGGTGGCCGACAAGATTTGTCACTCTCTTCTACACTCGATGTGGGTCTTGTAGATATTTGTGCAAATGATATTCTCTTACTTTTTTAAAGAGTGTTAAAAATTCAAAATGTAATATTCACTGTCCTATTTGTTTGTTTGATGTGTTTCCACATCAAAAGCTACACTAATAGGAAAAACATGTCTGGTACCTCTAGCTTTCTTTAGAACATTGATGAATGTGCTGTGAAACCTGACCCAGCATTTCTATTAGACAAACACAGTCCTTTCAATAACGCTGTCTAAAACATCGTTTGGCCTGAGCTGCAACCAAGTTGTATTGTAAAAATCAGAATCGGTTTCTTTTTGTAAAATTAAAAAATTGCACGGCTTGTATATCTGAAACCAACTACTCTAACTGTGAACACAATGTTTATTATACTACCATATCAGACTATTGCCAATACTATTAGGAGAAGAATGCAGTCAAACCCAACTCATTAGCCTAATAGCCTGGAACAAAAACCTCATCAGTTACACATCCTGAGCAAGTGCTATTAATGACTAAACAAAACATTCTGTTCAAATAAAATTAAACCATATTAAATAATAAACAGAGGGCACAAAATTGGACTTTGAAAATGAGGGTGTGCACTTCAGATGCTGGAAAAACAGCTGTGACAGAATTAAACACACAGAATAATGTGTCCGTTTGCAAAGATGAGGCAAGTGTGGTTAACTTATTTAACATTTTTTGTCATCAGGTTGTTGTGTGTCACTGTGATATCAGTCCCTTCTCAACTTCTGTATTATTGTATAGAAACAGTCACATGTAAACTGGGCTAAACATCTTGGTCACAGAGATCAAGCCATTACAAATGATTGATTAAGAAAAATTTGACAGTGACAGGAAATACTCGACAACAATGAGCTTTCACAAACACTTTGTTTAAACAGGATAACCTACAACTTTTGTTTAAATAATGTAAGGGAAATCTGGATTCACAACTTCTGAAATTATGAATTTTACATGTGATTGATGGTGTGTGCACCACAAACAGAATGCCTTTTTCCACATATGTCATGATGAATGTGGATGATGGATGAGGATGCCAAGTTTTGAAGGTCAGTATTTAAATAATTCAGGAACTGAAAAAAACTAAACTATCTTTACAGGCTGCGGAAGGCATCATCTAAGTTGTGAGAGAGACTGCATTTCTTGTCTTTAATAAAGATACTTTGTCCAGTTTTTCGATCTCTAATCACTCACTGGCAACTACTCGGACGAACGCAGCATAAAAACCCCCGATGTGTGTTGTGCTTGTACATTAATGTGTAGTAAAAGGAAAAGAAATACACTCAAGAGGCTGTGCGCTAATATGGCACAACAATCAGAGCAGATGTTATTAGTACTCAGAGAAAGTCTTTGATCCCTCTTCTTGTTTGATGGTGCTGACCTTGTACATGAAGCACAAGAATCAAATGATACATTATGTGCTGAGGCCCAAACACAGTCAGTTAGTCTTTTCTACTTGCCTGGAATACTCAGATGAAAGTGAGTGTTGGGCACAGTACTGAGGCAAAGTCATGATTTATTTATTTATTATTTGTCTTATGCCAGTCATAGTCATGCAAGGTAACTACCACTAAGGTTCCAGTAATTGCAGAGATCAGGCTGCGACATACAAACCAATATGTATACATGTGTAAAAAATTGTGCTGGTCATTACACTGGACAGCCTAGGTATTAGGCTTGCTAGATTCATATCATTTCTATAGTGTGGTTTATTATCCATGTGCAGTGCATGAAAAAGGAAACCCAACTATAAAAGCACTTTGCAAGTGAATTGTGATTATACATGCACACATGTCTGGAACAGGAGGTATACAAAGTCTAGTCACTATCTGGGAAATGCCTAGGAACACCAGCGAGTATAGAGGTCAGTCCCACTATGGTGCCTTTGGCATTGCTTCACCTGCTTCACCTCCTTCACTACCTCAAACCCAGCCATCCCCCAGAGATGTGACATTTCACATCTCAAGTTCCAGTTCTCACTGCCACACCTCATGCCTTTACTTGCTGCCTGACTGGCAATGCACCAGACCCCTAGAGTTAACCCTGGAGATGGTGGACCTACAAGGCTGTTCCTGATGAGAGTTGACTAAACAAAGTTGATTGCCATAGAGTGCAAGCACACCTAAAACATAATTAAGCAATGCGTATGCAGCAGCATTTAATTTATTCATGTAAGATGCATAGGCAGTCCACTGTCTGAATAGATTAATCAAAGAAAGGCATTGATGCAGAAACACAACAGTTAGTGTTTAATATAAAAGCCTTTCACTGGGTCTTTCAGACCAACACAAACATATTTTGATGCACAGGAATGTACATATATGTATATATATACACACACACACACACAAATATGCACACACCTGCCAAGGACAGAAGCCATGAGACAGCTGGAGTCAATAAATGTCAAGGGTCTCTTTTTCCTCATTAACATTCTCCTCCAACTCAAAACCATCTCACACAGTACACCCGCCACTTGCACACAACGTTTCAAGCACGTCCTTAAAAGCACACGCATTAGGAGGCTGAGGGAGGTAGGACTTTAACTTTCCTCTTCTCTCTTCCCTAGAGCAAAAAGTCGGGGTCTGGGCTGAGGTGATAAGTACAGTGGCATACTGCCCAGCATATACACACACATACTTACAGAGGAACAAGTCAAAGTCACACTAGGGAAATAAACCAAACCATATGAAATCTAATTTGTATATAAATGTACTCATTTGGTAAAGGCCAGACAAGAAGATACACCAACATCTTGATCCCTAAACATGTTTGTGTGTATATATATATATATATACACACATATATATGTAAAAAATATATATTTATTTTTTTTTATCCCTGTGTGATATTTGTGCAGATCTGTGAAAAACAAAGATGTTATCGTCAGACTGTAGAATAAGATGTGTATAGATCAAGACAATTATTAATCTAAAATGATATTTTGACACACATTTTGGCTTTAAAAAAATATTGAGCCTCTTGTGATTTGAAATTCGCAGTAGGCTGTATTGGGATTTTGGTCAAATTTGGATTAACTGTTCATCCCTAACGCACAGCACATACCTAACATCATCACATCCCTGTGTCACTGAAAAACTTCATGGAAATGGGACTCTAACTGAAAAGCTGTAGCAGCTGTTGATGCAGAAATGTGGCTGTGTATTGGTCTCTGACCACTTTTCTCAATTCTAATACATCAGCTCTGGGCTGTAACATATATAGCTTGTATTAGTTGAGCATTTTAAGCTTGATTTATATATGCCTGAGCAGAATAAATGTTAATGTACATCTTCAGATTATGTGGAGAAAAAAAAAAAACACATCAAAATTAACAGAACGCATAACATTACTGAAGATGTATTTTGAAGAATTCAGACAACGGAAGGTCATTGTAATGTTTTGGTCATTTGATTGAGCAGTGTATGCACAATCGTGTGTGTGTCGGACTCACCAGTTTCTTCCTCTTGTCCTGTTCTGTCGGTGGCTCTTCATCATCACTTAGCTTGGGCTCCTCGAAATGACTCATCAGCATGCAGCTGCAAAGGCAATAATATTCCACTCAAAATTAATAAGCACATATAAACCCGCACGGTAGGAGACAATCTCAGAACAGGCAGCATACACACACACTGAACCCTTTGGCACTTTTATATGCAATGCTGAATGGTGTTCATATTGGTTCATATGCATGCAATGTTTTACAAAAGAAACCTTTGTGCTCAGTCCAAAGTCTGTGTATGGTCTTTAAATTCCTTATTGTGAGAACAGACAGATGGGGGATCTTGAGTTTCACGTTACCTGGCTTTGACATGCATGCACTTAATAATGTATGATCAGATATTGTAACTACATTCGCTCTAAATACGAACTAATGAAACTATAATGAATGTGACTAAATTAGGTATAAAAAAAGAAAAGGTTGAATTTTCAAGACAAATGGCCTTGTTAGAACAATCCACTGAACACAATAATAATCATAACATAGTATGAAATGACAATGTGAAAATGTGGAGGCGGTCTCTCTATCAGCCAAATCTGCAGCTCATTTCTGTTCTACGGGGAAGTGAATTTCAGCTCCTTTTTAGCTTGCAGACAAACGTCAGTGTTATTGTTCAGTCTCACGGCACTCATAAAGTGGTTTCAGTCACAGCAGGCATCGGTTTTATTTTCAGCAGAGAAAAAACCCTTTAAATATCAATAATATGCTACTTGCTGCAACACTTTCCACACAAACTAAAGAGAAAACTACAAAAGCTGCAAAATATACTTTGTAGGCAACATAAATAAAAGCAAAACAAGATAAATAAATGAATATTTAGAATAAAATAAAATAAAACAACAAGATTACTTTTCACACTCTGCCAAAAAATAACATGCATAAATCATTTTCCCCTCAATAAAACTTTGCACTACTATAACTCCATCCATAGTATTATATTAATCCCATTCAAATGTTAAATATTGGCTCTGGACAGTTCAGAACAGTGCAGAGGAATGACATTTTCAATAACCCTGAAGTGTCATTGTGTGTCAGCTTTATTTGCATGGCAGCTGTGACTATTATTCTTACCCTAGACCATACAAGAACAATTACAAATCACCTTTGACAAAAAGTCTGTAGACTTTGATTAATTTCTAAATACAGGCAAAATAATTACAATTCCCACTGCAACCCGTCTCAGTCAACTGCTTTTGAGAATAGTGAATTAAACTCAGAGGAAACAAGCACCCAGAGTTGTTTTTGTTATGAAGCACAGCAGGGAGACAAAGTTTCAACACATCACTGGCAAATAAAGAAACACTTACACTAACCTTTCTACACAACTTTACAGTTCATTTCACAGTGGCACATCTTAGCAGGGTGCTGAGTGTTTTGAGTATTTTTGAAAACAGGGAGAGGGGGTATCGGCATGGAGGTTAACATCTACTTAAAAAGATTCTACAGTGGATGGGGGGGAGAGAGATGGAATAGATTCAGTAGTGGTGTGTGTCAGTGTTTGTAAATATTGTTTTACTGGGCCATTTAAGAGGACATTATATTTTAAAGAAATGTGTCCAACACCAACACTATGTCTCCTTTAGCATAGTCAATTTAATAAGGAATTAAAAGCTTGTTTTTAAATGCCTTCTATAACCTTTTTTAAGCGAGTTCTTTAAACTCTTTCAAAACAAATATTTCAACCGTATTTTATAATCAATAGGGAAGTTTTTCTTTATTTTCTCTCCATGTGTACTTACTCTTTGAGAGTGCCTGTATCTGGATCTTCTGTCATTACGTCATGCAGAGCCTCAACGCAGATGTTGATGATGCCACAGAACTTGTCCTGGATCACACTAATAACACACAGACAAGACAAGACTAATTAGACATGAAATCATTAATTCATAGCAATATAAAAAGGTGAGTGTTTGTCCAAAGAGATGAGGCAAAAAGTCATTGAGAGCAGCATCACAACACATAACAACTGACCCGCCTAAATCTTGATAAAGTGGCTGTCAACAAAACACAAGGGCCTCCTGAGGAAAGCGATTCAATCCATCCACAAGGCATCACAGCACAGCTTATGCATCGCTGTCACCATTTCACCTTTGGCTTTTAGAAAGAACAATTTTGCTACACAATCTTGTGGAAGGGTTAACAAAATAGCCCATATAATAACGTGCAGTAAAAACATTTCTCTATTATTTATGATCTGACAAAAAAAGCCTTTTTCCCCAGCTGTAAAGAAATATTCTAGTTTAAAAAAAAAAGATTGAGGTCTTATTGTCTTTAGGAGCCCACACACTTGCGCGTTGAAAGCCTAGTTTTTTTTAGACATTGTGGAAACTTTTTCAGAAACTATAAGTTGTTCAGTCCTGCCCTGCTGCCTGCAAAAACTGAGATCTTTAAAATATTCCCACTCACAACATCCACCACCTGAGACTTGACACAAGAAGCAGTCATTGATTAGTTATTTGAATCATTTTTTAACAACTACAATGGTAGTAGGGTTTCCCTTGACAATACGAATAAAAGGTGGATAAGGAGAAGACAAAGACTGAGTATGTATTCATATATGCACTGGTGCATCAAACGTTGTCATTTCAGGTATTTGGCTTAGTAGATGCAGGCAGCTCACTGAACTCAGAGCATGAAGGTTGGAGAAAGGAAAGTGAGAAAAAAAAGATGTATAAGAGGCACATATGCAGCAAATTCACATAACTGTGTTTTTGTCTTATGCATGGCAATGCTTTCCGTGTAAAGGAGTCAAACATGCTCATATTGGCCCTCATTTATCAAATGTGCGTACACCAAAAAAAGCACAAAATATAAGAACAGAAAGTATAGAGAAGCATAGTCCATACTGATAAATGCCAATCTTTTTTGGTGTACGTAGGGCTGGGTGATAAATCAATTTTATCAATTAACTGAAGGGTGATTTCTTTTTCATGAAAATTGGAAAATCCAAATTTCCTCTTTAACTGCCACCACCAAGTGAGCTGACAACTCCCCCCCCTTCTCCTTAGATAAACACAGCATGGTAGCAAGAAGGGAAGGGTAGCGTGTCGTCGGTCATTTGGATTTATTTTGGTTTCGTGGTATCGGACCACGAACAAACCACAACCCACTGCAAGGTTTGTTTGAAAGCTGTTACAACCAAAGGGAGCAGCACAACAAATGTGTTCCAGCACCTCAGACAGCAGCATGGAGCTGAGTGGGAGAAAAAACGCTCTCTGTGGGCGATAAAGGACCATAGCCCACAAACATTGGCTAAAAACAGTCTTCAGTAGGCGAGTCATTTTCACATTGTGTCCCGTATGACAAGAAAGCAACCTGGTGGAAAGCTATAATATATTCATACGACTTATAGTTGAAAAGCTGGGGGGTTATCCACATGCTGAAAACTTTTGACCCCACGTATGTACTAGCAAGCTGCAAGTATTTTGCCGAAGTTGCCTTTCCTCACATGTACAACAGCACACGGGAGAGGATAGCTAGAGAGCTAGCAGAGGTGTCGTTTTACTCGACCTCAACAGACTTATGATCTTGTTTGTACTACTAAACAAAAAAAATAGCAGTATACCATTAACACTTATATTCCCTTGCTGCATCTGACCTTAGATTTACCCTTCATATCATGCCATGTCATGAATATTTGCTAGGAAAAGCATCAGTTTGGGTTCAACCATTCTAGCACTGCCGACACAGCTTTCAAACCTGATATTAAACCAGCAATCATTTTGTGTCTCCTACAATTAGCTATGGTCACATACATTTAAATCACAGATACACAGGACACACATATGTAACTCGTCATGATATTGGTAAAACTGGATTCAAGTCAAGTTGAACACCATGTGATTGAAAACCGCATGAAGAAAGACAAGAGCTGAAAACATAATTTGTCACATGTCTCTTCAGATTCCACTATGTGACAGACAGGGTGGATGTGACTCTCACCTATTGTCAGATGGTAGAAGAGAGAGCAAAGCCAGAGAGGACAGCTTCCTCCTTTCAGGCTGAGTGATGTTGTCCATGCGGTCGACCCACATATCTATAACACTGCCCAGCAGCTGCTCCATCTAATGAAGAGAAAAGGTTAAAAAAACAGAGATGGGAGAGTGCAGTGACACAAGCAGTGTTTGACAACTAATGACACAGTAAACTGATGGATGTCTGTTTTAATGGTTCAAAAAATGGTTTTACATTGAGCAAAACTGACCTTCCCTGTTTGTCTCGCCTCATTTACCCCCCTACCTTGTCCTCTATTATCAAACAGAGGACTTTGGCTTGATGGAGAGACAACCCAGAGCAACAACTCTGGAACTGTCACATACTTAAATTAAGACAGCAATGATGAAAACAAGACAAATGAATTTTGCTCTGGGTCACAATAAAACCACAGTTTCAAGAGAAAAGGTGTAAGTCAAGGGCTTTAATATCACTTTTTGAAATTCCCTGTTATTTTCAGGCTCATTACTTTCAGCCTTGTTCAGAATAATTTCCTTTGAACAGTACCGCAGTATCACACAGAAATTCAAAAGGAACTGAGCGGAGACGACTGAAATAAAGAACAGAGATAGAGCCTCACCTCCTGGTTGGACTCAGCGGCCATTTGAGTGAACAAAGCGTAGAAGAAACCCGAGTTCTGGAGCAGGACACGGCCCATGATGCCAAGGTAAGTAGACATCACCACAGGATATCTCTGTGCAACACAATGTCCAACAATCCGTGAATGCACAAACATAGCCATGTAGAAATTATTTTACAAGAGGCACAGATTTAAGCATAAGAGGAAATTGATGGAGCCACTAACAGCAGAAATGTGAAAAGGCAAACTATCTACCTCAAGGCTGATCAATATAGTATGTCACTACTGCCTTCATTAAAAAAAAAAAAAATGTATGCACAAGGACACACTGGAAGAACACATAATAACAGTTTTTTTTTACTTTTTCATATATTAAATACGATTTAATATATTACATAATAATATAGTTAATGAACATGTAACAATGTCACAACGATTTATCTTTACAGATTTATTTATGTATATAGTTCCTTGTACAAAGTTGTTGCAAAACTTACCTCACCGTCCACAATACCTCTGAAGACACCTGGCAGCAGGGGCTGGAACATGTGGGCTCCCAGTATGGGGCTAACCTTTAAAGCTATCTCAACCACCTGCAGAGGGACGGAGATAGAGAGGAGTGAGGAAAAGTAGTGGAAGGGGAAATTGCATGAAGAGCATACAGGGAGAACTCGGAAGGGAGAGCAGTAAAGGAGGGAAAATACGGAGTGTGCAAAAAAACACAGGATGATGTAAAGAATGAGCAAATTTTGGAAGGGCATTGAGAGGCAAAGACGACTTCCTTTTAGAGAGAAACTGTTAAGTGTAAATAATCCTATTTTTAATTGTGGGTCTGACCCACATTATGCAGCAAATAGATTCAGGCCCTTAAGATTTAGATGCCAAGAAATGTAACTCTCCGGCACTAAAGCGGACATAAAAATACTTAAAAAAATCAACAGCTTACAAGCATCTAAGGAAAACAAAGCCACAACATTAAGAAAAAGTGAGTGACAGATGCAGTGTGCATGTGTCTACACAAATACAGAGCTGTACTGTATATACACACATGCACTTGGCAGTCACTTAATAAGCTTGAGCTGTGGAACATATAATATTTAAATTTAGCAAGCAATTTAAAAGACCAGATTTCCATCCTCGTTACGCTTCCCACAATTAGCGTACGACATAAATCCAGACTGCTTAAACTTAACACTGTCAAATGATATAATCACTTGAAACATTAATTACTTGTGTTTTTGTCAATTTGAATTGAGAATTTATAGGGTCTTTTTTAGGGATGTATGCATATGACTGTGAGTCAACATGCCACAAGCTGTCATGTAGGCTGACAGGTTTATTGTCTGCTGGCTTTATAGTCCTCTCTCCAGAACAAAGGATTAGCAGGGGCCAGATGTGCAGTCAAATCAGGATGCTTTACTGAGCTAAACCTCTATGATCTCATGGCTAGTCTGCATATTTACTCAGCCACATGACCACATTAGAAATTTGAAAAAAATATTCCATTATATTAAAGCCATTTTGTATCACACCTATTGATATAAGAAACACACATGCAGAACGTTGCAAAAGGTAGCCACACGCATTGGTGTATCTGTGTGTACAGCATCTGTCAACTTTCACTGCATCAGCTCAACAGTGACCTTCTCAGGACCAGTACTCCTCACAGAGACCAGAATCTGGTCCTAATAAGGAATTGGTGAAACTGTGGTATGGTTAGAGCTTTAGAACTGATTGTGGTTAAGGTTAGGGATAATGCTTTATTTTAACTGTGCCATGTCCTGAGAAGAATAGCTGTGCAAAGCTGGTGTGTGTGTGTGCGCGCGCACATACCTTGAGCACTTGGACCTGTCCCTCATTTGTGATGTCTTTGAGCAAATCACAGAAGGAGCGACACAAAGACTCTGCATAATTCTGAAAATACATACAAAAAGAGGTTTTGCTATATACTGTGTATATATATATACTGTGTATATATATATATATATATACTGAACAAGCTGTGACGTCTTTGTTTCTTTGTTGTGTTTTACTTGACACTTAACATGCATGAGTGTCTCACCTGCAAGAACTCTGTGGCAGACAAGTATATGTAGGCATTAACGATGTGAAAGCAGGTCCGCAGGTTCTCGGAGCTCAACTCTGAAACAGAGCATCAGATGTTAGATTTAACCAAAAATGGCTTTTAAAAAAAAGAAAGAAAAAAAAGGCTTTTAATGTTTGAAAAGGCAGAAACAAAGAAAAAGACAAAAAAGAGGGAGTATGAAGGTACTGCATGACAAGTGATCCTGTAGACGGAGCTGTGTAATCATCTTAACATTCTCTTACTGTATTGCAGACTGGATGGATGATCTTACAAGCTACTTTTAATTGAGGGAAATCAATAAGCACGTATTTCACTCTGGCAAATGTTCAGTGTTTAAATCGGTTAATGTCGGCTAAGAATTGTTAAATATTAGGAGATTTAAAGACTGGCTTAAAAATATAATACAACCACAAGAGGTTCATGGGCAGCTAGTCTTTGATTTTAATATGAGTGCAGAAGATGATAAACCAGACACTTTAAACCAAGTTAATCCTTCTTTGGCTGGCAAAGTGACAAGATGACACAATAAGCTCACCAAATATGTACAACTATGCTATTTCTTCACTCTACTAATGCATGTGGTGCAAGGGCAACATGTCAAAACCAAATTTAACAAAACAAAAAATAATCAAAACATAATGATCAGTGATTATAAGATATTTAATGAGTTGTGAGCATATGTTTTTAACCACAGTTTAAGACATCAATGACGCAGCAAATGAATACTGCAGCATTATGTGTCTACAAGAGTGGCTGCTTAACTGCCTGCACTAATGCAAGTGATAAAGAGAATGTAAGAACAAGGACTACCATCTCACCATTAACTCAGCTGTAAATATACTTTACCTGACCATAGACGCAAAGTGATGCATGACTTGGATGATTACATGCAGCATATTATACAATATATAGCAGGTATATACCTTATGAATATAAAGTCAGAAGGGAGAGCCAGGGAAGGGATGAGGGAATAATTTATTTCAAGGATCAGGACTGGCCCCTTGCCCAAAAACAACTTGATATTAACTGACTGGCAACAAGCCAAGAGATGTTCAAAGGCTGTCTCCACCCTGACACACACAGTCTGTGTGAAAATTCAATCTAGTCCAAGAGACAATTCATAAATACACAAAAAGGAACTTTTGTGTATTTATTTGACAAAAGGAAATTCACAAGAATAAATCTTATTATTCTGATTTTTTTCCACAAAAGAATACATAATATGGAGGATAAAAATGTCCTTCAGGGTGAACCCCTCTGTATACGTGTTAGGTCATGCAAATGAAACATGCATGTAGCTGTCAGGACTGTCAGGAGAGTACATTTGAAAACTGGCAACATACACAGACAAACAACCAATTACTCTCACAGACACACTGCTGAGCAATTTTGAGTGTTGCATGGGAGGGAACCAAAGTACCCGGGAAACAAAATCCATGCACACAGACCATGCTGCAAACCCGGGTCTTTTTGCTGTAAGGCAACAGCGCAATCCGAAACTGTCAGTTTGTCTAAATAGGGCGCAGAATTGACTGAGTGGATATGGCAGCAGCAGGCATGAACATTAACCAAGTGGCCACTACAAATAGACAATAAATAACCCTTTAAAATGTAATATACTATACACAGAATGCAAGGTGAATTTAAGGTCATATAATCAAATGAGTTGGGAAACTCTTTACATGTAGAGTTTCACAAATGACAGAGGAGTAGAAAAGGAAATGGATATAGTATCATCAAGAGAGGAGTTTTAAACATGGGCAAAGTCCAGCTGGAATATAGCACACACAATAAATGATGAGACTGGTCTCACAAGAAGCAGTGAGATGTGGCCCACATAACAGGATATTATTACAATATTATTGAGAGTAACGTTCACCACTAAACGGAAGAACATACACATCTGTTCGACAGTAACATAACCTGGCATGGGAACAGACCTTAACAAATTAAATAACCTCTTGGAAACAGACATACAAGTACAAACACACAATATACATGGAGACAGGTGAGTGATGGACACAAAAAGAGGACAGATAAAAATGGTTCATCACAAAGACAGACGGAGAGAAAGAAAAAACACTCCCTCCCTCCCTCCGGCACCTGCATGCCAACACAATCGCCCCCAACAGACATCCCTCCAGTTCACTGCAGCTAAAATCTGCATGAAGCGTTTGAAAGTAACACAAGCTGACAGGGTAGTTCACTCCAACACCTGGAGTAGCTGTTTACTTCATACAAGTTGACAGGACAGCTAATTCTAACATCCACAACAGCAGTTACTTCTCTCACAAAAAGTAACAGAGTGACTGTCTTGAATCTGAAGCCGATTTATTCTAAAAATCATGGTCTCGTCAAAATGTCTTGATATATGTTCACCTTGCATTCGTTTAGTGTCATACTGTGTCTACACTGTGGATGTAAGCTAAAGTGCTGACTAAATAGGTCTCCGTGTACTTGCACTGAGAGCAGATGGCAGCATTCATTTTTCTCATTCCCTCACTATAGCCAGCAGATGGCTTCCCAAAACAGACTGCATACATCTACATGAGTATGGTCAGCATGGTCAGATTGGATATGGATTTTCGTTATCTCAAAAACATATGAACCAAAAATATTTTATACACATTCATGTCTCATACGCTCCACTATCCACACTAAGATGTAAATTATGTTTTGAGTCCAAAAAAAAGGTGTAAAAATGTTGCTTGTTATTGGAAAACTATTGTGTATTTTAGTATGGACGGGCAACAATGGAGACCTTCAGAACCAATCTGTTCTTATTGGTCACACCATCAGCTTTGCTGATTCATCAAACTCGTGTCACATGACCCCTTCCCAGGAGAAAACAAAGCCCCCGAATGCCAATATAGAACACAACATGGAAAGGTCCAAGAATGTCAGTGTACTTGGACTGGCACGACTCCCAGTCAATGTATTGAAGTGTTTTGTTTACTTTGTATTCCAGTGTGATGTTAAGGAAAAGCTCAACTTCATCATCTTCATAGTGTGCCATTGTTGTTTGCCTACTGTAACAAGCAGTGAGGCTTTAGCTGTCCGTCTTCTGATTGGCCAACAAGACTTTACAATTATATCGCCACCAGTTGACTTGGCACGCTTTTGACTTTATGCAACAGGTTATGTTTATGTAGATGATATTTGAAGATATTTTTGAGAACCTAGTATGTAAACAAAAAAATAAATAAATAAAAATACCTTCCCTTTGAGTCAACTACACCTAATACTTGGCTTACTGTACAAGCCCATGGGGCAATGTTATGATCTGCGCTTGTCTCAGTTGGTCTGTTTGATCAAAGTAATGTGCCTAAAAATTAGCTGTCAGCTGACTACCTAAATATAGCAATTGACCAGGGTTTGTCTGACATATTCCATGATGAAAATGTCAATATTAATCTGTAAAGAAAAGCTTCAGGAAGCACAAGACATCATTTTAACATACAGATTGGCTGCCACAGAGTCCAGACATAAACTGCATTGGAGAATGTTTGGGTATACATAAATAAAGAAGACAAATATATATATATATATATATATATATATATATATAAATAAGATCACAGTGAAAAATTAAGACAACCGCAGATTGAAATTAATTGTGTAAGGTTGTGGAAAAGAAATACCACAGCACATGTCGTAATCAAACTAAATGCGGTCCAAAACAAAACAAAAACTCAAGTGCATGACATTTTTTTGCCAGGATAGTGTTTAAGGTATTTACTCATAAAATGTGCAGTGAAGCAATTGATCTGCTGTTTCTACCATCATTAATAAGAGGGTGAGGGAAAGATGAAAGCGACACTCCGACAACTGTTCTCCTGTGATCAGGATAAGCCATTCATTTTTGTTTGACTGTGGGGCTAACAAGCAAACATGAGGCTGATATACAAAAATGTTTGCTGTCATTCCAGATGTGAAGGTCTGTCTAAAAACATGGCATAACAATTATGAAACAAACTGTACTTTTACTGCAAGTTATTGCGAGCGAGTCTCCTGCAAGTCCATATTTTGAAACCCAATCAAATTCCAGTCCGCCATGACATAGGGCATACAAGGCAGCTGCCTTAACAGAGAGTAACAAATCCATGTTGACAGCTTATCAAGGAGAACTTTTTGACAACTTGGTGAATACTCCTGAGTCTTCAATGAGTGATGAAATAACTATATTGCAGATGTGTGTGCAGCACTGGGCTGTTCAGCCCACAGGAATGGGCATGTCAATCAGGGTGCTGCAGAACACAAGAAAATGGCTCAACCTGACTATGTCAGACGAGAAAGAGGAGTACACCCAAAACAGCCTCATAGGTAATACTTGGCTCTGCTGCTTAAGAGCTAGGAAGAATTATAATCCTCCACTCTGTGCCTGTTAAAATTCATTTTATCAGATCAGAGGAAAGAGTACCCATGCTCTATTTATGTTTATTACAAACACAAAACCTGAGGTAAACACAGAACTGATCTGCTCCTCCATAATGCTGCCACCACAACCACCGTCATTACTTGCCTTGCTGATAAGCTGTGCACACACTGTAGCAATATCCTCTGAAGGAGAGTTGTGTATGAATATCATACAAGAGGAGGGACAGGTACAAGTATTCATATACAAGAGGAAGAAAATGAATTGAATTTTCATCCTGGGCTGGAGGTAGGTCATGGAGCTCAGAGCACTAAGCCCCAGACTTCATAAGACTTTCATCATCTCTCCTCCCATCACTATCGTGAATGAACCCGAGGCACCCCAAGTGTCCATGTATGAATACAAAAGCCTGACAAAATAACAATGCATCTGGTTATTGGAAGCAAATGCACTCACATTTCCACATATCATTACTCTACTTTTTCTGAGTGAGACCAATATTACAGGGAAAAACAGGATGGTAGGTTTACTACGACTCACCTAAACTTCCACATAATCATTCTCACCTTCTAAACAAAGTGTGATAAAGTCTTAATCATCTCTTGTGACTGGCCTTTTCATTTTTACAAGTGAAAGATAATATTGTATTAATACCAATAATACAAATGTGTGACCTTACATAACCCAGCAACCAATACATGTAAATACAAATAAACTCAGGCTACAACAGTGTACCAATTAATTCATTAACAATCAACAGCTAAATATTGGTCAGCTATTTTCTAAATCAGTTATTTGTTTGAGTGTTTGAATGAAAAGTTCTCTAATTTTAGCTTATATATGAATATGTTCTTGTTCCTTTACTACTACATGACAGTCAACAGAAAATCTGGGGGGAAAAATACATTGAGGACAACATTTTGAGGTCTATGAAAAAAGGATCAACCCATTAGATTTTCACCTATTTTCAGATATTTTATACACCAAACAAGTGATGATGTGAAGGTTACTTTGATGTTCTATATAAAAGTGAGAGTATGTAGTGTGAGAAGTGACAGAACCTTTTTTACTTAGTCTGTCACATTGCACACAGTAGCTCTGCCACTCACTTAACAGCTTAAAAGGCGAGAGATGTGCCTCTCTCTCATGGGACAAAACTGTTAACTGTCTTCTACAGAAGAAAGCTGAAGCTTGACCTGAAAGTAATATGCAGTTAAAGAGTTGCCTTCACCCTTGAGGCCAAGCCCAAAAAGATTAAAAGTTACTGCAATGTTGTTGCTTTTGCTAAGAACATGGTTTTGCTCAATTTGTTAGTGTTAGTGACTAGAGACTGTTAGTGAAGTTATGAGATCATGATAGGCTTTGAGGTTATAATTGAATGTGAATGGGACTGAATTATGTTGAAATGTAATATATATTTTGTTCTCCTGTGCATGTAAAAGTCTGTGAAGAAAATATTGGAAAGTCCAAGTGAAAATTAGTCTTAAATAGAATAGACTGTTTTGCCAGATCAATAATATAAAAGCAATTACATTTTTAGAAAGCAACAGAAGATCCGCAAAAACAGACGCCCTGGCTATAATCAAATAGTCACAATAACAGCTGTTACAGCACTGATTAAGCTGTAGTGTGTATGTCCTTCCTAGCCCTGGGCATATGCCGCACAATCCACTTCGGTTGTCAACAATAACCGGGAAAATGAGCCTCACGTCTGACTGTGATAACAGCCTCTAATGATTGTTGGGGACACTGTTAAAAATGTTTGGTTATCTCCCAAAACCTGGTTTAGCTTTACATTACGTGATGGGGTTACAAATATTATTGAATGCAGCCAGCTACACAAACTTTCAATTGAGAAGAGGACTGGGAGTTTTAAAGGCAATTAAAAAAAAAAAAATTAAAGGTGAAATCAAGTGCAGTTGATAGCTTGTAACCCCTCCTTAAACATGTTTATTATGGGTAACAAAGTACCTGCTGTACAACAGAGACGTCTCATCCAAGGTTTGGAATTGTATTCACGCTTGACAGAGGCGTGAAAAGCAAGAGATTCAATGAAGTGGCCAATCTCAACTTTACAGTGAGACCCCCGGTTAAAGAGATGATAACAAAGGTGAGGAAGTACAAACATCCCAGCATTGTGTATAATCTAATGTGTTTTTTTACACCAAAAAGAGATAATGGTTGTGAAGGACTATATCAAACTTTAAGTAAAATGACAGAAAAGATGATTTGTATTAAATGTTGCCAAATAAGTCCCACTTCTTAAAAAGCTGTAATTTTAGCCAGCACTTCAAATTGGGGAGACTGTGATAAAGAGGTTGTGTTCTCCTGTCCTGATTGATCCATGAAGCACATTATCTGGGCAGTTAACTGTGAGTCTAAACAGTGAAAAATGTTAGAGATCCTCTAACAGAGCTTTCACATGAAAAAGATGAGGCAGAAATTGCTTTCAATAGAATATCATTGATCTTGTGGGAATGGTCTGACACTTATCTGGATGCAGCAGTTGCCAAACGATAGAACGTTCATCAAGTAGTGCATTGCACAGCTCAGTTAACTGCTTTAAAGCCACATCAGAAAGGTCACGTTGCAGCTTTTTTTTTGTGATTTATTTACCGTAAAATGCAGAGACAGGTCATTAGTTGAGGGACAATTACTTGAAAATAAATAACCAGCTATTATAATTTGCATCATCATTTATCAAGCTAAATTGCCATCATTTATATACATTTTATTTTACTAATTTGGATTGGTGGCCAGACTGTTTTGTTATTTAACATAACTTAAAGAAAAAAAACAAAATGTGCAACATAAAATGCATGACTTAATACACACTCAAACCCTGAACCCCCCACAAATGTGCTTGGTTGTCTTTCCTTGGACTTGCATCACCAACAATTAGGCACGTCTCTATAATCCAGAGGGATGCCATTAGAAGGGTTAAAAGGGTTACACTTCTTAACCAGTGTCAGGTTGATATCCATTATAGTGTAATACACAGGCACCTCATGACCTTTCCCATAGTTCATTAGTATGTTATCTAACAACTCAACACCTACGGGAGATGATGTTCTAGCTCTAAAATCCCTAACTGCAGATGGTGGAGCACCAGATAGAGATCTGAATAAATGAGACCTGGGAAAACGTAGCATGTACTCAAAATATTTCATTATTACATGATGATAATAATTAGATTTAATTTCAATTTTAAGACACATTCCTAAGCCAGTGCCAAATTAAGAGCTATCTATTCATTACCATTACAAGACCTCTTGTGTTTTAGCAGATAATGTAGTTGTAACCAATTGTCGGAGAGGGTGAAGGGTGTCTAAGTCAAGCACCCTTTACTTAAGCCATGCACACCTCATAACCTAACAATTATGACATAAAATCAATAATCCTACACAGATAAGTAATCTTATACAAGATCTGAAAGTTAGTATGCCATCACCCCTTCTGCCAAGACACCAGGGAAATTTGCCTCCTTCCTTATTGCAGACACTAGAGGTTTGAAGGTTTAACCAAGAGAAATTATGTTCAGTCTGGTACTCTAGACGGTCTAGACATTTAGAAAAATAGCAGGTAAAATGAAACAGCATGGAAATTAAATGGAAATAAACCTTTATCACTTTTATAAATTAATTAATAAAAATTCTTAAAACGCATTAGCTGATTCTCCATCAAAACTGGTCACATGCAGCACCATGTACAGCTGACACGTGTCCTAGGTCAGAGAGAGGTGGCATTAATACAGGCCATAGTACTCGTCTCACAATTTAGCCAAGGCAAACCCCCAGACATTCTAATTAGAGAATTTGCTGCTCCAGTTTAGCAATTATGAAGCGAGGCACTTTATCAGGCAGGCCAGGCCACATACCTGGCAAACTGTGACACCATACTGAGCCAGATACTCTCAATGGCCCACATCCCTCCTCTGCTCTCCATGTGCCAACTAAATGAACCAGCAACGGTTGTTCTGGAGCAAATCAGCCAAAGATGATGACTGACCAAATTTTGACACAAAAGTGTCATGGACAGGGGGGAAAAAAAACTTGATTTGCACAGCAGATCATCTGCCTCCATCATGCCCTATCGCTTGTGTCTTCTGCTGTTATACCAAACACAACATTCATGAACCTTCTCTGTGGTCTTCCTCTTTTCCTCCTGGCCAGCAGATCCATCTTCAACATCCTTTGTCCAATATAATCACTATCCCTCCTCTGAGACCAAACCATCTCAACCTTGAATATTGAAATGTTCCTCTTTAAAAACAACACACAATTAAAATGGTGTGATTTGTTCTAGCCCATGACCATAGATCATGCCTCTATCATGCAGAAACTGCTCAGCTCAGTCTGTGAAAATGTCTCTGATTAGTCCAAAATTTGAAAAGCCTGGTTGTGCTGCTTTGGAATTGCTTCAGTTTACCTTATTTTTACCAGCGCTAAATAAGATGAAAAAGCCAGTCTCAAATCTTTTCAATATTTCATGTCAAAGTTCCTCAGAGAACACCTCCAATGTAACACCATGTTACTCTATCATTAATTTCCCTGCATCACTTCTTAAATCATTAATTTTCATCCTCCACCTCCTCCTTGTGACATTTCACCACATTTCTTGATACTTTTTAATTCCTTCCTCCTCCATTTCATCCATCCGTGACCATCCTCCTGAGCCCCTTTGCTCTTCTGTATCTCCTGAATCCCACATACATGCTATAAATTATCAAATGCTCCACTAAACCTATCAGGCCACACTAGTGTTCATTTTAGTCCCACTCGCTCGTTATGTGCAAAAGCACCTAATCAATGCTGTTCCACATCGCACTGAAGGCCACACACACAAACGCACACTCACCTCTACACACTACAACAAGTGAAGTATCCCAGTGCTCCAGGCCTGTGATAAATCACCCAGCCACTTCCATTCAATCTGCTACCACTCATAGCTGCCTACAGACCAAAAGAAGTGGCTCGAGGCAACTGCAAATCCACAACTGTGATCTTCGCAGGCTACAAGAGCCCAAAATGATAAAATTATGAAAATTAAGTCCATGTCCATAGATTGCATCACCTTCCTTTCCACATATTCTCTCTGACTCAAAAATATTTTATCATAAACCGCTGGTTTTTCGGTTGGAAAGCTTCTCTTTGTCTCAGGCGTAGAGAAATACTAAACACACACTAAAACATGAATCCCTACTTCACAGGAAGCCAATATTTAATTTAATCAAACAATCCAGCATGTTTTACAGTTGTATTATTTGTAAGGGAATTGTGACCTCACCCTATTAAATATATACATTTATGGAAGTAGAAAGACACAGATGTACAAACAAACAAGGAATATTCAATAAGCTCACCCAACAATGCCGACATGTTCTGGAAAATTCTGAGTAGCTCTGGTGTGACAGCTGGGCTGTTCTCCAAAGTCACCAACCTGTATGATCGTATGGGGGTGAGAGATGAGTGTAGAGGTTATAGATGAGAGGTGGCAAAAGAATATTGAGGAAAAAATACAGCAGGACAAATTACTGAGTCAGACAGAGGGAGAAAGCATAGGCATCACAAAAGTGGGGGAATACATGCTTGAGTGGGTGTCAAAGAAGAAAGGAAAAGGAAAGAGGCAGAGGAAAGCAACATCATAGTAAGAATACATTTGATAAAAAGGGAACAATGTTACAACATTTGCTTGATGAAACAGGGCCAGTATTGTATTCCTAAATCAAATCAAAATTACATTTTGGAGCATTTTGGCCACCGTACTTGGGAAGTCAGTCAGTCATTAGAAAAGAAAGATAACTGTACATCTAATTCAAAATATGACATTAATTCATCAGGCTTTTCTGTACTCTTCTCTGCAGCACTGCCCATATCCATTCAGCAAATATGCTGGATTTCACCTGCATGTTTTGATGCATTCTCCACAATTTATTAGGGAAAAGGAAAATATACAAGTAAATGGCATAGAAACAGAAAAAAACAACCTATAAAAGGAAGAGAGAATGACATTGACTTTCTAAACAAAGAAAGCAAACATTTAGGACATGGCTGTTTATCAGGCAGGATGAAAGGCAGGGAAGAGATATAAGATTGTGGCTTTGTGCTATACACACACACACACTGCATGCTGAACAGTGCAACTCTCCGCAGGGACAGACAGAATAAGAAGAGATTAAGAAGGGAGTTAAAAAGCAGAGATGATTGGAACAGAACAAAAGGTAAGCCAATTCTGTTCTCCTGAAGCAAACCTTTTTTCTGCATCCACTAGAGATAGCATCATTTTGCAGGATATCCTTACTATAGCTTTATTATAATATGTGTCCAGAACAATGACAAAAAGACATTGAGCTGTATCGCAAATAAGCAGATTCATAACCCATCTAAATCGTTTGTCACTGTCAGCCTAATTAGCACTAGTTGTGCACAAAACGTGTTAATTGGCAGACATAATGCTCAAGTTTCCTACAATTAGAAACTAACATTATCATCATGTGAGATAATTAGACATGAGGAAAACACTAAATGATACAGCAGACAACCTAAGAGGATCAAAGAAGTTGCCATCATCTGCCATAAAAGTTAATTACCTGATCATCACAGCAACATCAGTCAGTTTGTTACCATGCATGACAAGCATAATATCTCAGTCGGCTTAAACTTTATGCAACATTTTTAATATAAAAGAATACAACCTTTTTATGTAAATAAATTTAATCATTAATAGGAGAATAGCTTGAAATTAGATATACTGGATTACACTTAAAATTAGCAGAACATCTTGAAGTGTGGTACAGTGGGTTATAGGCGATGCAGTGATTTGTGCTGACCAGGATTACCTCGGATGCTGTTTTACACCAGTCTTACAAAGCATTAACGTTAGGTAAATTAGGTGTGTCATTTAATTTCATGATTGGATAGATGGATGATTAAAATCAGGGGTTTGTAAAAAGAGCTTCCATAGAAAAATTGTAAGTCACTGTGTGTATAAAGCTAAATATCAGCTAATAGTATGAACGAGAAAAAAAATGGAACACCACAATGCAAGGTGTTTGAAATATCGTGTGTCCTTACCAAAGCTCCAGTCCATCCTCCAGCAAATACACATGTGGTGGCTGGGAAACATCGGTACTCAGCTGAATGACAGGCAGAAGGAAAGGGTACAGGTTCTTACTCTCTGCGCCAAGGCCCTGTGAGTACATTGGAATTCAGAAAGTTAAAGCCAATTAAGAAAAAAACTTACCAAACTACAAAACCATTATCAGGCTATAAATATTTTTATGTTTATTTTATGGCCCACAACCCATTTATTTGCAGTAGATGAGGAAAAAGAAGATCAGGTCTAAGATCTATATACACACACGTAGCTCTAAGGCTACACCCACACTACTCTGTCTTGACATCCTTTCATCTGTTTGCTTGTTTATTTATTTATTTATTGAATGTATTTGTATATTGTGTGCACATTTGCCAATACAGATTATGTGATTTACAGGACACTTCTATCTATCCATCTTTCAATCCATCTTCTTTTAAAAATGCATACATTGTGCTCCAGATAGACATACTTTTCTAATCTGTCATCCTCACTCCACCAGGATCCTATCCACACAGAAACAATCTTTTTCTTTGAAAAAAAAAGATAACAGTAAACATGGCATTGTTTTAGGAAATGTCTCTATCCACACAAAACTCCCCAAAAACGACTGAAAATGCTGTCGCACATATACTAGACCTGTAAGTGGTGCTGTAAACGGAGATGACGACGTTATACACATTACAATCTATCACAGAAACAGACACAGAATGGACCAAGCCAGGGGAAAGAAGGGAAATAAAAGAAAGAAAATGAAAGTTATCATAAAGCAAACAGACCAAACAACTGTGTTGCCAACTTTGACGCTATTTGATGCACTCCAAACAATCTCCAAACAGAAGAGACGGCAGACGTCAATGACGAAAAAGATAGGGACAGTGAATGCCAGCGCAAGAGAGAGGTGGGACTATGACATCATTGTTTTCCCAAAAGAGAGAATCAACCTCTTGTTTATACTGGCATGCTCATACTCGCTGTAACTGAAGGGTCACATGATGTACATTTTTAAGATTTGGTATGGCTGCAGAATCATCATCTGGATCATTTTATTCTGATAATGCAATTTTTAAATGAAAATGTAGTAGTGTGGATGTAGAAATAACTGGGATATACATTTATATGTACATGAGCAATAATGGACTGCATGGTGGTGCCTCAGCAATACAGTTTTGGTTCAAATGTACCAGCAAGGTGGGGCTTTCACTGACTGTGGGTCACTGAATGGTCAAAAGACATAAATATTTAGTGATGTATGCATTTTGTTTTAAGTGGGCTTCCTCTAGTTTCCACCCAGAGTTCAAAGACATGAAGATTAGATTAACTGGTGGCTCGAAATTGCATGCAGGTGTGAATGTGGGCTTGAAAAGTTGTATTTATGTGTCAGCCCAGTGGTAAGACTGAAGAGCTGCCTGGGGTGTCCCCTGCCTCTCATCCAATGTCATCTGGAAGACTGGACCATAATTTAAACCACACAAAGCTGTTTTGTGCACAACAAAGCACATCTTATTTCTATGTTTCTCTGTATATTAGTTCAACCACTATTAATTTCCAATCTCATAGTTTGTTTTTGTTATTTATGTTATCATATACTATGGAATAGCCTAGATCATTAACCATGACTCACTTCCCATAAAAACATTTGGAGTGTACTTCACAAAAGACAAAGGATAACCTACCCTGAGGCTAAAGTGTCAATACAGCAACTGACAACAAAGGCAAACACAAATACACACATTGAAAAGACTTAGCAACTGTACCATCAACTGTCATGTTTAGCCTAGCTTATGAATTATGCCCTCTGAAAAGTTATTCCCCTTGAAAAATCACTTCCATCTTCTTCACACAGTCTCTCAAACTCTTCACAGTCGATAAAAACTTAAACACTGTCTGACACCATGCCCTTTCAAAGCACCCCATCACTTTGAGTTTAACTTGGCCACTTTGTGTATTCACTGAAAGAACCCACATGAAAATGTTGGAAAGAGTAATGAGGAAACCATGCTTGTGTGCATGTGGGTGTGTACCAAAGGAACTGATCCGTCTAAAGGCACAGATGATTCAAAGTTGTGTAGCAGAACTGTCCATATTGTTTGAATGATGGCATGACATTAATTTGGTCTAAATATGCTCCCCTTGTGTCTATGTGAAAGTGAAGCCAGGCTCATTTCCCAGTTGTCACCACCCTGTTTCCTATCACAGGCAACAAGTAACTACTTTCTAGGAGGGAGAATTTGTTTTCAGTGTTCGAAAACGAGTGAGCAAATATGCAGGCTCTTATGAGCATAAAACCTCTTTTAATGCCGTCTGATCTTTCACAGGCATGGCTGGTTGAAGCCAGTTCCAACAGGGGTTCATCTCTATCCTTCTATGATTAGGTCAGTTCCCCACTGTTCCACAGCACTGCCAAGTTCTCAAAGCACAAAAGATGGTTTAGGGTTGTGATGTTTCCCAGAATCTGCCACTTAAGACATTAAGTGCTGAGGGCTGGGCATTAATCCAAGTTTCTACATAATATCGCTATATTTTCAAACAGGTTATACAATTACATAATTATACATTAAAGCCACACACAGATATAAGGTATATCGCTACCTGGATACAATTTATTTTTTGTCCATATTTCCCAGTTGTAGGACTGACATGTCAAAGGAATTTTCACCACAGTAAATTACACACACAAACACACACACACACACACACACAGAGCAGCTGCAGAGATCTACCCTGTAGTTGTGTGTCAGGAGTCACTTTTTTCTCCTTCTATCCTTCCACTCAAATATCTTCAACAGTTTGATAGTGTACAGTGGCTGTAAGGTGTTTATGTTCACTTTCCCAGTTGTGTTTGACTTACCCACGAGACTGAGGGATAACAATTAGCCATCACTGCTAAGCTATCTTCTAGGCTAGGATAAGGATAAGTGCATTTACATAAAACACAGTGTATCAGCATGAGTCTCACTAAAAGATGGTGACGGCTGTGATGAATTAATTTCCAGTGCAACGATAGTCATAGCAATTAAAAGCTAAAGTTACTCGCATTTTACTTTTACTCTTAAAATGACACAGCACCTGTTTATCCACCGGTACAAGTGGCCATTGTTTCTGCCAGAAGCAGCCTTAATACGAGGTGACCCCATGTGCTGTATCTCGTCTTCCTCTGTGATAGTCTCCATTGTATTTATAGTCACCACTGTTTTTTCATTTCTGCGGTTACTGCAACAGCCCTACGACAAAATGAGTGTTTCTGGTTAAAAACTTACGTCGAAAAGTCTGGAGCACCAGTGAATCATTGCAAATGCATGTGTTGTGTTTATTACAGTATTGGGGGGGGCTACAGGTACCTTTCTTTTCAGACAACTTTATTTACTGATGGCTATGACATGAAGGAGTTCAGCAAATAGGATTTAAGTCAGTATAGTATGCTGTGCTCTTTCGTATCATTTATTTAATCGTCAAAATCCACTGCTTTGTATATGACTACTGTGCAAGTAGTCATACACAGAGTCTGAACTGAGCAGCGAGTAGAAATGAAAAAAGAAACCTTACTTTTTTAACATCAGCATTATATCGAACAGTATATATTAAAATTTCAATTAGTATGCAGCTGCACAGTTGACTTATCTTAGCCCCTTTAGCAATACACTCCCTTAGCACCGTGCAGCTTTCCATATGTGCACTTGTGTTAACTCTCTCAAAAGGACTGTATCTATCGCTGAGTGTTTCGACTCCTACTGTGAAGTAATGCAGTAGCAGCCACACAGGAGGCAAAATCTTGCTGATGGGTGCCTTAGTGCTAAGAGTAATAAAGCATCTGTCTCAGACTATTTTCCTTGTCTTCATTTAGTGATAAACCTGATTGACATTGATGCAAGTGCTTGAAAAAACTGTATAAAACTTGCCTCACAAACCCAATAGATTTTTTTTTATTCCATGCCATGCTAAGAAACCCAGCTAGTTTGGGGAACGGCATCTAAATGTAGGTCTCCCTATCAGACAATTTTGTAAATCAGTCGCAGCATGTGGCCAGACAAGTAAAACCACACTTATTGTCAAATTTGCTGAACAGTACAACCTGTCAAGCTGCAGGATGTGGTAATTCTACTGAAAACTAACAATGTACTTTCAATTGAAGCAGCCATCTAACCCTGAGATATAAATTAAGTAAATCCTCAGCATTATTCTTGGCAAGAGTTTTTTGTTACTTTTCCATTTATTTTAATTCCAACAATTTTGTTAATGGGCTCCTTTCTTATGATCCTGGAAAAGAGACAAGAGTCGGCTGGCTGCAAAAGTGAAATGAGCCAGCCAATCTGTGCTGTGGATTGAAATCATCAGAGTAACACATTTGGGAAAGTTGCTCATTCAGGCAGTTAACTTTTATCTCAATCAAAGGAGCATCTACATAGTTAAATCGGGGCAAAAACCTGTTTCTCAGTCAACTTAAACTCAGCAACTTTAACTTTAACTCTGCAGCATTTGAAAAGATAATTACCAACTAACACCTGGGTTTGAGCAGCTCAGTCACAGCAAGTGTGCACCCTTAACCAATGAATAGAAAGAAAAGAATACATCAACTTATTTGGTGTTACAATTTCTAACAGAATGGCATTTCAACTATAGTTGCTGATACCTATTCATTTATTGTAAAACAACAATGTCCACAGTATTTTCATTTACCAATGTACCCATGTGGAGTCAAGTGTGCACAATTGCTTCTGTCATATTGCACATGTCATGTCATACCCCCTCTCTACTTAACATAAAACAAGCATTGTTAAAGTAATGGGAAAATGAATGGGAGCTAAAGAATCACCATACCTGGACCAAGTGGATGAGGGTGGTGAGTATGGCACATCGCAGCATGTTGTGTTCTTCAGACTGCTTCCAGAGCAAAGGGAGGTATTGAACCAGACAGCCTACATATGGCCGTATCTGAAACAGAAGGAAATTAAATGGCAATGACATGTAAAGCAACAGATTCTTCTGAAAACATACCAGCTACACACATTAGCCTGTTCATGCTGCGCTTGCTGGAACACACATTGAGCAAATATGTTAGTGGCTTGTTAAGGGGGTGACAAATGGATAAGCTAACATTTTACATTTGTTTTCTCTGCTATATATATATGTTCAAAGTCACATAAAGTTTAATAAATTTATTTTTTTTCGTTTAAATCTCTTGACAAAAAAAAACAAAACAATGGATAGATCTGTGTTTAGATCCCAAGTGGATGCCATCGATCTGCTTCCCTGGTGCAACTAGACAATATGATAGAACACTGTAATTCTAAGACACCCGAGTATGCTGCCAAATTACAGACTTGATAAAGTTTTCTTTTACTTCACTGTGCCGACTTGTGCTAGACATTCACATCCCCTGTAGCAGCTATGTGGCTGAGATGCAGAACCTGCACTGAGAATATTTGCTCAATTACACCTTCATAAGTAGCTTGCTGTGAGTCCAGGGAACATTAAAATTCAATTGTCACATACAGCCTTGAGCAAAAAATAAATAAAATGGGTGAATAAGACACACAAACCAGCCGAGGGCAACAATAATGAGAATGACAGGCCAGCAGAGACAGGAGTTTAATCTCATCATATACAGTAACAGTATGTCATCATCTCTATTTCAACTGAAGCTGCATTCATGGTGTCATTGCATAGCTTTCTTAGTGACTGTCACTCTTTGGGTTTTCAAAATCCCTTGTGAGAGGGGTTAGAATATTAATGGGACTTCCTCAGCCTTTGGATCTTGAGCCGGGGACCAGTGACAGGGGAAGACTTACCCAGACTGACAGCGCACAAGAATGAAAGGCACTTCTAAAACCGATTTAAGTCAAGAGATTGTTTAAGGAACCAAGCTTAAAATGGTTCTGAAAAGAGCCACAGGGGGTCAAGAGGAAGGTCACTTTTTTTTAAGGGGCAGGCATTTAAGTGGATTAGAATGACTTAGTGGGTCCTGAGATTAAAAAGAAAATCCATATGGCCACAAAAACACTGCGGCAGCAGAAGAGAGACTGTATCGTCATGGTGAATGAGAGCAGACAGGGGGTGCTTGAGGCCTCATGATTTACAAAGTGTCAAGAATTGGTCTTAACAAATCATTAATGTCAAGCTATCTTTGAGGACAGGCGGTTGCTTTACCTTGGCTTACCTGTAGTCTGAGGCTAGTATGGGGTGACGGATGTTTTGTATCAGAGTTATAATGTTTTTAATAGCTTTACGTGTCCCCTGCAGAGTTAAGGTCAATGACTACAATTTGTGTAGAGCTATTCTTCATGAAGTGGCAGCAGAATTCAGCTCCCCCGCTGTCAAACACAAGGACTCTTTCAATGACATTTTAGAGTTTGGCTCAGGTTTACCTTACATAATGGCAGGGAAACAATATGAACAGTACTATATGAACAATATCACAAACACTGCTTTGATATCTCAAATCTCACCTGGATGTTCACTCTCTCAATGACACAGGAGATGACATGGAGCACCTGCATTTTAGTGTCACATTGTGTCACCTGCTGCAACAACTGGAATAGCAGCCCGAAGATAGACTCCAAGTACTAAACAAAGAGACAGCAGAGTTTGTTTATTAGACAGAAATAGACAGCTAAAAGGTAATTAAAAAAACAGTAATGATGAAACACTTGTCCAATCTTCAATACATTTCAACAGAAGTTATGCATTTACTCACAGGGAGAAACTGCTCTGTCCGGAACTCGAAATCATCAACAGGTGGGTGTGAGTTAAGGATGAAATCAAGTTGCTTGTGATAAATACGACAGGTGTTAAATATTAAAACATTCTTCAGTGTTACCATAGCTAAGGACCAATTGATTTGTTATAAAAATGATGCCTGGGAGTAGGGGCGTACCGACGAGTATGAGTAGTAAATAATGTTATGACAGCATGATGCAAAATTAGTCTCTAAATCTAGCACAGATATTAAAATTAACCTAAATGTTACATACATATATATATACATACACACAGTATATGCAATAATACATCAACTTATATGTTAAAAGAAACTCTGAAATGTTCTGATTATGCCAATACAAACAAGTATTCTTTTCTATCTATATTCCATCTCTTCTTGAATGTAACTGGTCTGAAAGCAACAGAAAACAGTATATGCGGTCATTGTAGGAAGGGATCCGTCAAAATCGATAAATATGATATTTATCGATTTATGCATAAACATTATTCTGATATGTACTGAACCTCTGTTGTATTCCTATTAGAGACGATAACATTGCAAATTATATTGTGATTGAATTGCTGCCAAGCCCTAATTGTAGGACTACATTTATACTTTCTTTAAAACCAAACCTTGCCTAATTCCCTGCTGTAGAGCTAGCAAGAGTATTTCCTCTCTGGCAGCTCAGACTGGCCAAAGCAATATTTGCATAAAAGTACAACTAAATATCCCCACAGCAGTGCTATTCAGGGATGCAGCCTCTCCTGCAGTAGCCGCAGCAGGGTGTATGGTTTTCATGCTGGGGTTGATGTTTGTCCACCTTCAGTTTGGATAAGCTTTTATTACATGTAACAGACCAAATTCGCCCTTTACTGCTACGCTCTCCATCACTCTGTGCAGCAGCTGTGTGTGTGTGTGTGTGTGTGTGTGTGTGTGTGTGTGTGTGTGTGTGTGTGTGTGTGTGTGTGTGTGTGTGTGTGTGTGTGTGTGTGTGTGTGTGTGTGTGTGTGTGGAGTAGGAAGGGAAGGGGTGATGAGAGAAGGGACCTCGAAACACACTATACAAACATAACAAACTGAATTAAACTAGTGCTGCCACAAAATGAATGGCAGTCGAAACACTTGGCTAGCCGATATCAAAGACAGTAGAAAATTCTGATAATGAATGTAGGGGGAACACTGCCGTACCAAATGCTTTGCGAGTACGATGAAAAAAGACATGGTATCTGCTTGATAATGGTATCTGCATCACAGTATCCCTACCTGTAAGTACAGTAAGGATATTGAGCTTCAGGGTTGTAGCCGTCTCAATCCGCACCTTTATGAGGAAAAAGAAAAGAAAACCATACATTTATTGTAAAACGGTAATTAGGCATCTTAAGTTCCTCTTCATATAGGCTGCACATTCAGCTTTGAAAGCAAGCAAAAAAAAAGTGCATCGTCCTTTAATGGAAGCACATAAAAGACCACAACAACCAGCTCTCAGAATAACAAAAGCTTTTCATAACACTGCGTGTCCCTCTAGTAAAATACAGGCTGTCTATTGTTATGAAATGGAGCATCCCCTGTGATCTTACAGACTCCAGCACTGTAAACTGGCAGTGGTAAAGTTATGGAGGTGGCACTGTCCACCAGGGAGAAAGTCATCAGGTAGTGGAAAAGAAGTTTCAAGAAGGAAAATGAGTGAAGAGGTAAGCAAGGGAATAAGGACTCATTTACAGTCAGACTTTGTTCTCTAAAATTTCACAACATATTTTAAGTACAAAAGGCAAAGGCATTTGTGAAAGTGACGCCGTGTATGTCTGTAAAAGTTTCATCCATAGAGCTTTCAGTATATTACTAAACACAGCTACTGTCCTCATTCCATTTAACTAGTGTTTACAATGTAATTCCAATGCTTTTTCAAAAGATTCTGTCAGGTATTCTGCTGTGCGTTTTCACCTTGGTTTCAAGTGTGTGCTTTTATTTCCATGATTATAGTAAACATTCTAATAAAGCAGGTCTATATTCTTCTGTGTGCTGAATCATGGACTTGCCATAAGCTTATCTTTCCCCATTTATTCCCACCCTGAATCATCCCAAGTATTTCTACTAGAAGTTACAGTGTGTGAGTCCTTGTTTACTCTGTGCATGTTTTCACATCAATAAAAATAACAAATCCAAGACTTTCTTCTTTTTGGAGGACAGCATAAAAATAAATATTTTAGTTTTCAGTTCATATATCATTTATATGTCCATATTTGTGACAGACTCTCAAAGCATATTCCAATGACGTGGGCGAAGTCTCACTTCATGCTCGATACATTTTGTTTTATTAATGCCAGTTCTCAGTAATCCGTTCACTTGAAGTCCAAAGGTATCCTCAGGTTTTCGATACGTTTTTTTTTTTTTGCACTGTGCATGTTTGGGCATCAAATCAATAGTAGGATCACACATACCAAGCTGCTGCATTTTCTGTTTTGAACTGACCAATTTGAATAAGCAGCAACCTTTTAAGCCTCCCACAAAAAAATAATCACCTCTTGTCACTGCCACACAGGATGTGCGGCAAAATTATTTCTTTGTAGCTTTACACAAAGACATTGGTACCTTTTGTGGCGGACTATGAACAGTAAGGGGAGAGTTGGCAGGAGCGCCGCTGGTGTCCATCAAACAACAGGTGCTCTTGGAGGGGGATACTACAAAAACAAATGTACACCTGATGCCAAAAAATTTGCATTTGCATAAAAAATATCCAAGTCAAAGCACTCACAAATGCTTTTGAAGTTAAATGCCCTTTATATCAACAACAGCGACTTGATATTGTGACATTACCAAGGAAGTTAGTGACATTAATGTAGCTATAAGATCTGCAGATGAAGCATATATTTTCTTTAAAGAAAATACATTTACATTACATACTCTTAAAAGGGTGCCATACTGCCAATGCATTCAGACAGATATAACATGTTATTTCTTGTCATTGTGAATGACATCATACAATAATTGTTCAGTAATTTCACATTTTAAAAAAGACAGAAAACCACTGTAGAATACTTTCAAGGTAAAAGAGATGCAAAATCCTACCCTGACTTAAAGATACCTGCCTTTTATCCACAAGATGAGCATACCAACGACAGGTAAAAGTTCTGATTCCATTACAGTTTAATCCTGCTTGTGATGTTCTCTCTTGGTATTGATCCAGTCATAATTTGTGGCTAAAAAACATTACTCAGGTAGACTTTCTTTTCTGTAAAGTCACCACAAACATAATAGGATTATAATTTAGAGGCACAAATCCATATTAGAAATGCTTCAGATCCTTCATGGAGTCGAGGAAAAGTGAGCAGAAATGGGACAAACTGTTGACTAAAATGTCAGAGTTTGATGTCATCAAAGCTGACTCAACAGCAAAGTCTAAAAAACATCATTACCTCCCACTGGGACTGCAAATGGCCTGAAAACATAAGGAGCTGAAACTTGCAGCCAAGATTATTTTTAGGCTTTAGTATGTGCAAGTAAACAGCAAAGACAAATGCAAATGCAGCAGTTAGAAAGCAGTGGAAATGTTTTAGAGAGAAAAACAGGCACAATGGTAAGCTGTAAGCAACAGGCATCTTTGATCTTCAATTTGGTGCATAATGTCAATGATTATGCTCACTTCCAACAGTGCATCACGACCACTTTAAAGAGCACTGAGGCACCAGCCACTGGACACTAGTTTAAAAGCTTCTTATCCAACCTTTTAGCCATGGAAAAACTAACCTTTGTGACAAAAGGAAAAAAAGACTTTTTCAAGATACAGTCTGTATCTTGAAAAAGTCGGTTGTTTCTTGGTTGTTTCTTGTTTGACATTGTATGTGTCTTTATGCATGCATAGATAATTTTAAAAAAAACTCCCAGTGTGCAATGTTATATTTTATCTACACATCCCAAAGGTGAAACGCACACTACTCATCTCGATAAACTTCTATAGAAAGTGTATTCAAATTTATAATAAGGCTACATAACCCAAGAGATTGCTTCAGCCACTCTACTCATCAGTTATCATACAGTATATCTGGCATTTCACACAAAAGCAAAGCTGTTCCAAGCCTAAGTGATGAAGCCTACCTCATTGGAGCAAATATGAGGCTCTCTCTCATCTATTACTACACCTTTACTCCTTTAAACAAAGTGCAGAAATTTAAATATCACTCTCAACCGTTATTGTGAGTGATTCAGTGTCCATCTCAACAAGGATCACAAACCTACAAAGAAATATTGATAACCAATTGGGCTGATTGACAAGAGTATTTGTCCCATTGGTCAATTAAAAGTATATGTTCAATATTTCTTTCTACTCCAAGGCATTAATTGGCTCGGGGAATTGATAAAGAAAAAAAAAAAAAAACACAAAATGATTAGTGAATAGCTAATGCAAGCTTGTCTGGAGTAGCTGGAAAAAAGACGAGATGAATCAGTTGCCATATAAACCTTAAGGCAATTTCCTATTTAGAGCAGAAGATAATATCTGTGTCCATTTGCATTCACTTGGGGATATGTGAAATGGAAGACCTAAAAGATGTATACTGTTATCTAAAAAATTAACTAAATGGAATAAAATAAACAAAATCATATCCCCAGGACATATGTCGAATGTATGCCCACTGCTAATAAACATGCAAAGAAATAACCAGTTAAATAATTTCACAGGTAATTCTTTTGTTTTTGTCATGCACGGATGACATTTGGGTTTATGATAATAAGAGTTCTGAATCTCAGCTTCTTACATACCGTTATTTACATCTAGATGAGATAAAAAAAACTTGAAATTTAGTAACTTAGGGAACAACCCATGCAATTTAAGATGAGAAAATGCAAAGGAACCATACACCAGCAAAACAAAGGAATTGACTTTGCGGTTAGAAAATGTTGGAAGGCACTTGTTTGGGCCAACAAGTGTAGGGTGCTACACATTGTAAACACATGTGCTTCTCTTCATTTCTCTCATTCTTTATTAAATTAAAGCCCCAAACCCTGATCGTGTGTCATAGATGGGGAAACCACAATTAATTTCAGAGAGCTGAACAAATGTTATTTATATCGCATTAGTATAATCAGAGCATGGTGTATGTGTAGGCATCACCCTATGTATATTATTATCTTAATTATATCATAGCCTTAATTGCATTATAATCATATTATGCGAGTACCACATCTAATACAAATAAGGAATACAAATAAACAAACATCGAAAAGTTTGTGACAGAAGGATAAATTATTCAGGAAGAAGCTAATTAGGTACACAATGATGCAACCCAGTTGTTCCGAAAGGTGGCGTGCTAATAACGAGATAATCTTGAATAATCAGAGACAATACAAGAAAGAAATAACGTGCAAATAAATGCTAATGGGTGTGTTGCAGAGATGGCTATACAGCTGTATTTTTTTATTTTTTAAGCATGAGCGAGTGCTCCAGCAAGGGAGAGAGGCGCAGTGGAGTGTGAGTGTGTATGTGTGCGTGCATTGAGCGAGTGGTCGAGCGAGAGGGAGCGATGCAGCAGTCTGTGTCTGTTAACATAACTGTATACATTCTTAGTCCTCTCAAAAGTGTTTTCTGCTAAGGTGGTGTAGTAAACGGATCATTCCTGCAATTACTGCCACAGTTACTTCTTCAGCTAAGCCCATAGCATAGCTTTTTTTATAGCAGTCTTGGCACATAAATTCATAACATAAATACCAGTTTTCAGTATGAATCAGTATACTGCCCAGCACAAAATCTAACTACAAATTATTTTAAAATAAAACACAAAGTCGGTGGAGAAAAGTTGCTAAATGCAACACAAATTGAATAAGACTGGAGCATAAGAGCCACTTTTCCTTCAGTGTGTTATTAAATGTTTGACTGAATTATTTTTAAAAAGTAGTTTACCAAAGGAAATCTATATATACATCTACTTATGCCCAGAGTTGCCTTACCACCAAGTCAGGATCCTGCATGAGGCTCAAGATGACCTCGTACAATAAAGGGCGAAGGTCGGATTTGAACTTGACAGAGATCCACTGTCCTATCAGCCAGATGACTCGTCGACGTATCAACTTGTACCTGAGAAGAGAAGAGAAGAGAAGAGAAGAGAAGAGAAGAGAAGAGAAGAGAAGAGAAGAGAAGAGAAATAAGTTGTGGTTGCAGAGAAATACTTTAACAGGCTTTCTGCATATATTTGTATACATGACCCCTGAAGGGAGAAGCTGAAAGAAGAAGAATATATATTCAAGTAATAATTTGGAAAATGAATGTCTCTCTAATCTTATGTCCACATTGTAGCTGTACTAATGAAACTATTAGAAATAACTCACCCCACTATTTGAATGATGAAGGAGTGAGTCTGCTTATGACTCTACATTAAATTACTTCTATCAGAGGCTTGCATAAGCCGAAGACTGCAATATAATTTGGGGAGACCCATATGATTGTCCTTCTCATATGCATATCCACCTCTAAGACTGTTTAATTTAGCCCACACTGCACATTTCTGCACGGAAAAGAGAGAGGCAGAGACACTCACACCAGATATTGGTGACTCAAAAACCCAAGGCACAAAATGAAACAAAAGAAAAAAGGGTAAAGATGAATGAGTGAGATACATATATGCATGTATATATACACACACACATATATATATATATACACATATATACACATACATATATATATATATACACATATACATACATATATATATACATATATATATATACACACATATATATATACATATACATATACACATATATATATAAACATATAAATATATATATACACACACAAAAAGAGTATATAAGTAATGTGTATACAATGTGTATAAGCCTTTAAAGGAACACCAGTGAGAAAATGACAAAGAGTCCACTGACAATGATACCACTGTCTAAAGACACAGGGAAAGAGCCTGGTAAGAAAACTAAAATGGCCAAAAAGCCACTGGGGCTAGAGTAGTATGTGATATGAATTAAAATGCAATCTACTTTTACCTACGGTGTGGAACTGATTGTTGGTTTTTCAACAGTTGGTTGGGCAGGCAAGAGGTGTCCCTCGGCATTTGCCCTTGTTTGTATCTGTGGCAGAAATTGTGTCCGAGGACCGCCTCAACAGAATTGAGCGGGTGGGGGGGTTTAAGAGGCAAGACTCTTGTTGGCTTCTTGTCACATATCCACGGGGAGCCAGAAAGTGAGGTTTGGGCCAACAGCCAGAAGACACTAAACAGCATGACTCAGGATTTGCAGATGGCAAACAATAGTGTGTATGTGACCATGTGTGTGTGTAAATGGCTTTCTATGGTTGTCTAGAGAAATTGCAGTTTAAAACTTTTACTGTGAGGCCATTTTGGCTGGTAAAAATCAAATGGCTGTTTGACGGTTAAGACAGGATTTTATGGTTCAGCTGAGATCCTGCATTTGCTTGAATTGTGCAATTTCTGCAAATAAAATGACCATGTGTATACATCACATCAATGGCAACCAAACCATAAAAATAACTCCAACAACCAATGACTGACTTTGAGGCCATTGATGCAGAGGATTCAACAGCAGACATTCTATCATCTCTAAGAGCAGACTCGTCTGGTACTATCAGGTGAGATCATAGCTTTCTGAAAAGGAAGCTGAAAAAGGCAGCTTCTAAAACTGCAAAAACAGTAGCTTTTCCCTCTTAAATAAAAAAACATTAAGGCCACTATCAGTAACATGGAGAAAGGAAAAACCCATACATGCTGCCCTTAAGAAGCTGGCTATCATGGGTTTTTGGAGAGGAACCTGGATTGGTGCTCCACTTCTAATTGATATATATTTATAATGTACACCACTCTGGCCTATTGGAAATGAGTTTAACACCTTTGCGAATGGCTGCATATGGCTGATGCATACAATTTAGAACAGAACACAGGGAGATCTTTGTAAGTTGGGTGATCTTTGTAAGTTGGAACATCAAGTCTCAAAATCATCCCATGAAATGACAAAGGTAATCGCTCTCAAAAAAATCATAATCAGACGAAGCAATTGCCCATAAGGGGGCTTTAGAAGGAGACACACCTAGCAGTGACCATATCACTGAGCAATGTTACGGCATTCTATTGAGAGAAAAAATCCAATTCTATTGAAAATCCACCAGCAAGAGTAGAAATCTGAGAGACTAAGGTTTGCAAGCTATTAAAAGCATCCAGAGTATGAGATGGACTCAAACTGAACCACAGTGTAACAACACGTAACAGTATATTTAAGTGCAAACAAACACTTCGGAGCAGAGACAATATATGCTTGATCAAGTTTGAAAGAAAAATAAATCACTCACTATGAAGTGAAGCAATAATGCTCTCTAAATGAAAGTCCACATTCTTAAATAAAACAGGAAAGAGGCTCCATGCGCATCAGCTCCGGTGAGTGGGGCACTAAGTGAGAGAGCTGCCTCCCTCACACACACACCCTCATAGTCATGCATTCCCATACCTTAACCATCACAACTAGAACCAGGTCTTAACCCTGAATGAATGAATGAATGAATGAATGAATGAATGAAAGGTCCAGCCAAAATCTCCTCACTCAGTATGGTTTATATGATTTATGGTCCTCACAAATCAACCCGCGCACGCAATATTTAACAATAATATATATTTTTAATGACATCAAAGCTCATTGAAACAAGTTTTTTACAAGTTTTCTACCAGATTTGAGGACCATTTAAGCACTTAGAGTAAATGCCCGAAAGAAATCAGCGGAATCTGAAAAAGTCCATCTAAAAAGGGAATGATCTGGCAGCAAAGCATTAGATCAGAACCCAAGCTGACAAATCCAATGGGGGCTGCATCTTTAGAATCAGTACTTTTACAATCTACATATTGCTGGAGACCAAGCACAATTAGCACACCCCCACAGGGAGATACATTGAAATAAATAAATAAATAAGAAAAATTGCTCAGAAATGTTTGTAGAGCAAAACAAGCTCATAATACAATCAAGCCATCTGTGGGATGTGCTGGACAAAAGGTTGAAAATGACAAAGGCCCAAACTCACAACCTATAGCCAAAAACCACAACACACAGGACTTGTGGTACCATGCCGTAATCGGTTAGAGCCATTTTGTTGGCAAAAGTGGGACATGCACAATACCAGGCAGGTGTTCATCAGGTTATGACTGCTCAAGAGACTCAAGATCGAGATTATGTTATTGTCATTTATTGACACCTAGCTGGAGGAGACTTGCTTCTAGTTCCACACAGAGGTAAATATGCAGATGCAAAACTGAGGAAAAAAAGGAAAAAGTCCAAGGAATTGACCCAGAAGCAAATATGCATGAGTCTGCTCAGAAACAATGAAATGCAACTAATGCCATATCCCCACGAAAGCGGCATGTTAACTGGCACAGACGAATAATGAGCCAGGGGCAAAACAGGCAAGTTAAATTCCAGCAGGTGTGAGAGCAAGGAGGGTGCAGGTTTTAATTCCAAACCCCAGAGACAGCCATGGACCGCGTTCATTGAGCTGCACTGACTTAACTGGATGAATCATTTTAATTATTTATCTGTTACCAAGCATATTCTTGTCATTGTATTTTGCTCCAACAGCCAGTAGTAGGTAAAACAAATGCTCTGGTAAGAGCAGCAAACATGCACCAACTCTGCTTTGTGGAATATGTCATCCTTTGTAATCTCACAAGGATGCAAAATGATTCTACTCAACATGGATTACTTACTAATTCTATAGTTTCCACAAAAAATATGGATACATTTTTAAAATAAACTGCACATGCACAAAAGTAGGCCAGTACTACTCACTATTATTCGATAACTGTAAATGTTGCATTAAGGGTTTGCACAAAAAAAAATCACATACATCGACAGAGACACCTACATAATGAGGAAGTTTGTGATCCTCTGTATACATTTGTTCAACATTTCTCATAACTGCTTAAAGCTTGACACAATGTGGACTTGTTCCGCCCCATCAACATATCCAACAGGAAGAAAGCATTGTGATATACCAGCGTTTTCCCCTGGGATATTGTAAACAGATTCAGAATTGTGACAGGATGTAAAATATCATTATAATATAGTTGCTTCAGCAAATATACATTCATATAAGTCTGCAAACGTACGCCAGAGAAAATCACAAGATTATTGAGGGAGATCAAACATGTTCCTGTTTTAATATCCACACTGACTCTACAACATCCTGATAAAATCTGATAAACCTGCTTTATTTATCACCCAAGTAAAATTAAATCAATTATAGTTGAAAGGGTTATCTGAGTAAATGCAAAATTGTAATTATCTTGGTGGAAAAATTCACATATCATGTATCAAAGACATTTGGGCAGACATTTTACTGACTACATCAACAATTAAGATATTCTGCATACAACCATTAACCATGGGGCCGCACACTGAACTGAACTGAAAATTGAACTGAAAACTGAACTGGTTGAAATTTCTTTATTGTTGTCAACACATCCAGTGCATCTTGGGCAGTTAAATGATTGCAAGTAATTGGGATTGAGAAAGAATCAAACGTTATGACGTTAATCAAGATTAATATGATTTTTATAAAGATACACATTTAATTTGCAATTTACAACACTTTTAAAAGACCATATTAACAATGTAAAGCAACTTTTACCAGGGTATCTTGAGACAGAATAATTGAACTATACCTGCTATGTATTACGGTTGGGCAGATGAACAAACTCGGCTGCAGTGCTGACAGTATGCAAAAGTCTAAAATAATACACAGTGATTCTGTGACTGCTCTTCTGAACAGCAGAACAATGTATGACTGTATCATGTCTCCTCAGAGCTGCAGCTTTATCTGTTTTATTCACTTCCTCACTAAGTCTTTGAATCACACTACTGTGGCTGTAAAGTGAATTTACAAAAAAATAAAAAGATCAAAGAAAAGGAACCTTGGGTAAAAGTGCATGTGTTTTTTCACACCTGCACCATATGGAAACAGAGTCACGTTGAAATCAGCAGGACTGCACATTGACAAAATGAAAGGCTGTTGTTTTGAAGTGCTGTGGGCTTTTATTTTGTGTTTGTCTGCGTTTGTCTGGGGTCTGTGTGTGCAGGCCAGTGTTCTTGCTATTATGCACACCACCTTGCCTCTAGCCATACTCTCTTACCTGTCACTTTTGAAATTTATTAATCTATCACCTCACTGCTTATTGTTAATGCAGCCGAGTGACTGTCGCCCACTTGATCAACTTCCCTCTCAGGCTGTTACAAGGTTTTTCTAGTTTTATTAGTCTGCTTGAGTGCTCATGTTATGACAAGTTTGTCTGCAGCTTGTGAAAGTAGAAGGAGCCCTTGTGATTATAACTGCCACAGGCATCGAATACAAGCATCAGTTGGCTATTTATGAAAAATCAATGGCTAGACAGAGGTTAATAGCAAATCAGCTTGCGCTGACGGGAACGTCATCTATGCAACGCATCAGGCGCCTGCAAGTGAAACACTGTATAAACAAAACACCTTTTTTAAATTTACTTTTGAGCCGAGTGATTACATTTACCACCACACACCATTGATGTAAGAAAAAAATACATGAACCCTGCAAAACAGATATAAGAAATCAAAACTTCCATTCTGCCATAGAGGAGCCTTGTCACAGGATGATACAAGTTTGATGCTTGAGTTTTCTCTGTCCATATCCCACCCAAGACATGAGAGTCTGTACTAAACCCAACCTGAATCCTGAAAGGCACAGTTTTTTTGTGACTGGACTTGACCAAAGCCTGAGACAATTTATGCAAGCAGCAAGAAGTTAGTGTATATCTGTCCCTGACAAGCAGTTGTTGTGGTTACAGCTAGTTTTCCTGCTTTTTGGGGGGGTTTTAACTGCAATTTTTCGATAACAATACAAGCCTAATTAGATTGTCAAGTGTCCAAATGAAGTTTCCACATTTTCCAACTTTAATTATAAATGGCATGGTTCCAATGTATTTCATGCCATTTGTTACTTGTTATATAAAACAAAACAGAAGGAAAAGAAACAATCATGCTAAGAAATTTCAAAACAACTGCTCATGTCACGTTACCTGTGATGACGGACTTGAAGCTCCCCAAGAAGCTGATTCTTGAACCACTGGTCAAAGTCCACATTATCAAAGAGTTCATAGGCAGCCAGACCTACAGCATTGTATACTGCAGACAAAACACAGTCAGAAAATCGGTAAATAAACCAGTCGCAATACTCACAACAGCACTGAGAATATTAAACTCACAAGAAGAAACTTTAAGAAGTCAGAACGACATACAGTTAATCTTATGGTGCAGGTTTATGGTCCAGAAAATAGGTGTAGAACATTAAAACGTTCGTTTTGTGACGACTTTGAGTAAATTACTCTCAATTCTACAGAATCATTATTAATTGCATTTCCAAATGCGCTAATGATGTACTAAAATATATTTACTCAGGACAAAAAGGATCAATGTGATGGCATTACAACGGAAATAAAAATATGCATACACCTCATGAATGTCTGCAACAATAAAAATACCATCATAAGCAGCATGGTTGACTGCCAGAAAGCAGCATTTGTCAGCAGACTGAGCCAAAGCCTGTGTCATGGTTTCGCAGCAAATATGGTCATTACTTAGCAGCACCAACAAATACATATGCCAACAAGAAAGGTACTCAACAAAGCATATGGCTACACAGAGACCATACATTTATGATTTTGTACCACAACACGTTTTATATTTTCCAGCTAAAAATATTTTTCGGCTTCTCCCTCTCTTGAGGAAACAACCAAAAAATGGACAAAGGTTAAAAAAACAGAAATACATGTCTTTATTAATGGCTCTATAGCACAGAGAATGGAGTACCTATTCCATTACACAACTCACTGAAGAAAACCTGGACATACAATGTTGGGTTGTGCACTCAGGAAAACACTTGACCATCTTTTTTAAAGCAGAAAAATGGAAGCCTTGCTCTCTAATTGTATGTCCTATTATAATTACTGAATCATTTATGTTCTTGGGTAAAAGAGAACCTGCAATGATTTAGTGCCCATCTAGCTCTTCAAACAGTTATAGCTCTCACAAACACAGATTATGTGCCAGTGCTGCTGCAACCACAGCACAGCTTCATCATTCTGTAATGTTTGATATATCATCAATACTGTCAGTAAATTGATGAGATCTCTACAGACATCCAGCTTTTCAGAAAATCACTTTTTCTTTGGACAAATATGGGGCAATGATCCATAAACAATTAATTTTATTTTATTTATTTTTAAATTATGCAGTGGAGAGGAAAAATACTTTAAATTATTAAAAAAACTGGAACATTATATTCAGCAAGGAAACAAGGAAACTAAATAGGATTGTGTCTCTAACAACAGTGTTTAACTACATAATTTACAGTGTGACATACTTATATCTTTCTATAAAGGTTTAGGTAGCTATAAAAAAAACAAGAACATAAATATTGGCTGAGAGAGCCATGCTGTCTAAAACAAAGGGGGAGAGAGAGACGGAGACAATGCAGCAATTGGCTGTGCCTCCAAATGAGTTTTTTTGGTTGTTTCGTTTAAGTTCAATAATTTCTTCAACTCTGCTTTATGCATCTACAAAAATATAGAGAAAAACAAAATGACTGGCTGAGACCGGCACCCATAGACCATGCAGTACTGTCCTGCTGAAAGGAGCAGCCAGAGAGTGAGAGACGCTAAAGCAGACAGTTTTATGCAAGTCCGCCAGAACATTATGACGGAAGATATTAATACATTTACACTGTATTTTCCACTCTGCTAGTTGAGTCCTTTTTTTTATTACTATTTCCGATGATGGATTTTTGCACATTGATTCATAATCTTTCAGGAGAGAAAAACGATTCATCAGAGTTTTCCCCCACCCCTAACAGGTTATCCTAACTCTGTGATTTAGTTGTGTGTGCCATAAAACCAGCCCTGACCTGTCAAACTGTCATAAACACTACAAGAAGGTAGAGAGCGAGATGTGAGACGGGAAAAAGGGGAAACTGACCCTAGTTAACCTTGTTTCCATGTATTTTGCATTTTGTGGGATTGTGGTAAAATAACAATAACAAGCAACTCTGCCAGGCAGAGTACACACTAAACATTTAATAATAATGTAAACTATTCAATGGATTTGTTTGATTCCTGGCATGACAGAGGTTCTTGAATCAACAAATAGATGAAGCCTTTGACTCACCTGCATCCTTCATTAGCAGCTGGACGGGGTCTTCCACGTTGGTGGGGCCTGGAAAGATACTTCCACAATGTTAATTAAGTAAACAAGCCAGAGTGCTTTGTAATGCATATCCTCTAATGTTCAAATCATTCCAATGATAACAGAGGACCTGTAGGATTTAACGGACCCATTGACTAAATGGTAAATGGTCTGCACGATGTTAACTACCACTAAAACTGCAATATGAGTCACATTTCAACATTCATTAAGTGCTTTTGGATGAAGCATTTCCCTATCAGATCCCATTCAGATATTTTAAATCATTGTTTGTGTCTAGGGCTGCAACGAACAATTATTTTCATAATTCATTAATCTTTTTTTTTTCTTTTCTCAATCAATAAATGTGTAGTTTGGTCCATATATGTCAGGAAATGTTGAAAAATGTTCATCTGTTTCCCAAACCTCAAATGACTGTTAAATGTCTTCTTTTGTCCCCAAAACGCAATAATTATTCTGGATTAATAATTTCTTTGTTATCAGGAACAAATAAACCAGAACATATTCACATTTTAGAAGCTTTAAATCCGAAAACTTGCTTTAATTATTAATTTTAAAAATAAATCTCAAAGATGAATCCATTATCAAAAAAGTTGACGAATAATTTAGTCAATCGCAGCCCTAATAGTGTCTAATAATCTAGGCAATGCTATTCCACTTTCATTAAGATCATTTTATTTACACTTTATACATAACAAAATGCTTGTTGCCACACTCTTTTAAAGAGGGACTGGTCATCAGCAGTACCAGGGGAAGTCCTGCTGACCCGATGAGCATGATCATCATTATCCTAAAGATTTTACTGTCACTGGCAATTAAACAGAACTCAGCATTTCATCAGTAATTTCAGTGTTAGGGTTAGCGCTTCCTGCAGAAGCACACACTTCTCAGCAGGCTATGTACTAAACACCTGCTTTCCTGTTCATCACCCAGGTGTTTATGAAGGAAAACGGCATATGTGTTCAATCAATACCCATTATTCTGACAACACCACGTCAGTTACTGCCATGGATACAACCTTTCTGTGAAAAACATTTGAGGGTGATTGTAGTGAAGGAGGTTGTTACCAGGCATGTCACCCATTCCACACAAAATACAGTTGGAAATAGGGTCAGAGATCTGAGGCCCATTCTGTGTTACGAGGGATATATAAGGAACAATGTGTCCAAGACAGGGTGATTTTAACTTTATAGCAATAAAACACAGAGCTAATACAAAGTACTAAGTATATGCAACGCATAAATGCATTGAAAAACAAAGAATTCCCAAATAAGACATAACACATAAAAAAAATAAACAACATTTTAGTAGAACAATAAAACCCAGCAGCACACCTCCCAAAACTTTATAACCTTTATCATCTTGGGATTTATTGCAGGGCAGTATTAGACAGCAATATAGTTTAGGTGGGTGTAAAAGTGGCAAATTATTGCAAATTTTTTTAAATAAATAATTAAATGATACATTTGAACAGACTGTATTTTTGGCATGTAATAATGTTTGAATTAACACTTAACTCACCCTGAAGATTCTGAACCATATCAAGCAATACTGGCGTCAGTGTCTGGCTGTAGTTGTGAAAGATATCCAGGAATAATACTTCTGTACAAGGCTAAACAGAAGAACAACGGCGAAACACAAACACAGTTAAGTAACAGAATACATGTTTCACACATGCTGTCAAAGTGTGCAGAGGTCGTCAGCAGGATTCATTAGCATTTATCCATGTACGCCATATTCTTAGCAAAAACTTGTATGGTGTTGCCGAATGGTGTTGAGTGGAAAAATATCACATGAATAACTGACATCAATATGCTGTATGTATCCTCTGCCAACACAAAGAAAAAAAAGATAAAGCGCATGAAAAACATGCAAGCAACAAATGTATTGAGCTCCCACTTTAATGTAAGGTCTATGTGACATTGTCAGGATATTTCCGTCTATGTGCAACTGTGTGTGTGTATGTACTTGTATCGACAGGACCACCAGCCCCAATGGAAACAAAAACCTGGTCCCAAGAATGCAGGACCTAATTTCTGAAGAACTGGCTAAGTCTATGGCTGATTCAAATTGTGTTTAGGTTAGGGTAAGGTATCAACTGTCAGGGATAACACTTTATTTAGTCTGTCCATCACATTGTCACGCAACAAAAAAACTATATTCTATTTGGAAGGAAATTATTGAAAGGTAAAATGTTTAATTTCAAAAAAGCTGAAAGGACAACATCCTTGAATTCGGGCTACTTTTAAAAAATGCATTTTGTAATCAATATCAGATAGAAAAGAGAACTGCTGCCAGTCAGGGCAAGGTAAGGTTTTAAAATGAGAAGTTGGATTGCCTTTGAGGAAAGAAGGTGAATAATTAAATGGCCTGAGTGCAATTTTTGTTCTATTCTATTTCTATTATTTATTTGAGTGTTTTGCCCTCCGTGTTTTTTGTCATAATAAATGTGGTAACATTTTTTTTAAATAAAAACATTGAATATAGGTATAAGGAATCTAATCACAGGGGGGGAATTTTGTGAACTTATATATAGATATATGCATGAACCAGTGACAGGTCATAAAATGCAACCTTTCCACCTCGTTGGCAACCGGGTAGAGGTCACGTGACACTCCTAAAAAGCCAATCTCTATCAATGACATCAAGGCAAACACAAAACCCTTGTTCAGCTGGGAAGGTTATAGATAGGTAGAATATTGATCCATAATCAGCAATTAGAATTGGTGACCATGGAAGGAATAAATGGATAGTGACATTTGATCCATGAACCAGAGTATGACAGTGTGCCAATGTGTGAATCAAGAGTTATAAAAGAACAAACCAGAATTAATGTGCATTCACATACTATCAGTATTTTATGGGATTACTGTGGTGTCCTTTTTTAATGCATTGGAATGACAATAAAGACATTTCATCTTTGAATCCATTTTGAATCGTCTGTAATCTGTAACCGTCTGTAAACTCTCTTCCCCTCCTAGGAGAGTGGTGTTTGAAATTCTCGTATTAATTATATCAGCTATTTACAATTTAATTTTAAGAACTGTATTATCAGATTTCTACTGCTAAAGTTTTTGCTTCAATGTATGACAATCTTCAACAACATCTTAGTGCGATTCAAAGAAACAGCAAGATACAAGTTTGTCATCTAAAGAGATAAAATGAAATAGAATTGGGTTCAACAGAGAGCAGAAAAAGAAGAATAAGGCGGGGTAGACAAAAAAAAAAAAGACAGTGGATGAGAAATGATGTCATGGCTGAAGCTAAAGATAAACCCCTGCCAACTAGACATAGGCAAGGAGATACGCTATAAAGCCCTGGGGACTGTTGATGACTCACTTATAAGGCTGAAATGTTTACATTTTGCTTAGTGCATCCACATGAAATGCTGCTTTGATTTTTTTTTTTTAAATACCATGGCAGTTTGTGACAATATTAAAGTAATCACACCAGGAATTTAAGCACCCTCATCACCAGGAACGTATGTACTTAAAAATATTTAACATCCTTCTTGTGTTGCAAAAATCATTGTTTGTGATTCATGTGTCTGTGTGGGTTTGCCTGTGTGCACATTTGTGGGTTTTAACGTACCCGCAGACTGTACTTCCAAGAGTCTCCACCTGTTTCTTCAACGGCTGAAAAATAATGAAGAAATGGTTCTCCATTAGAAAATGCTGATTTGGACACTATGAATGACTGTGCCAGTACAAATGCATTGTATATAACAACTGAGCAGTTATTTTAGCTTTACAGTCTTGGCTGAGTGGTCACAGCTATTGGTAATACAGCAGTGTCCGGCATCTTGGTATGGGCTAATCCATCCTGTAAACCAATACAATTAGACGTGGAAACTGTTTTTTCAGAATAAAACAAACTGATTCTGACATACAACTGATTTTGACAAAGCATTTTTAGTTATTTATATTCATTTCATACTCCATGAGAGATTATAGACAATTTTTGCAGCAAAATGTACTGCCCCAAGCAGCAAGAGCGGGGCATCACTCTCGCTCTCAATGCCTCTCTCCCAAGGTGGCGGTGACATTGACACATTCTCCAAATGTCTATGTAGATATGTCTATGTACATCACAACTTCATGACCACACATTTAAATAAAATAAGTTTTGCTGATGTGTACACCCAAAGCCACTTCATGAATTGTAGAACCGACTAACCCTTACTGTCCTGAACCTTCAGAGAAGATACCAGTTAACTCAACCAGCCTGCAAGGCTAGATAAGCCCCAACGATGGATTTAGCCTGTGTATCTGGAGATGTGCTATTACCAAAGCTTTCTGGGTCCTCTTCCCACATTGCCAGCTCTTCCTCTGTGAGAAGGAAATAGTGTGAGACTAGCCGGCGTCCAATCTCTGTCAGTGTGGGGTGAGTGAAGAATGCTGTCTTGATCTTGTGAGCCTCCAGGTTCTCTGGGGAGTGACAGGGAATGAAAGAGAAAACAGAGGGATGAAAATATATGTAAGTGCTAAAATTAGTATAAAGGGTTTCTGAATTTAAAAAAGAATGCATGCTCAAAATGCTTAATAATAGGTAAACGCCCTTATTTTACAAATGGACCCAAGAATCAAAATTGCTTCTTCACTTCTATACTCAGCCAAGGATGTAAGAAGTCATATTTATATGTATATTAATCAGAATTAGCCAATGTAATCTAATCTCTGGCATATACTTCTACCTGCTTTCCTCCATTGTGTCTCTCAGTGCTCTTACTTCCTGCTGTATTAAAGCTTTAGCATTGTCTCTCAGTTGTAAGTTGTAATGAGCAAATGTAGTGCAACAACTCTACATATCATAGTTTAATAATTCTAATTTTTACAAAGAATTTTACTACAAGAGTTAATCCTGTCCTAAAACAAACATTCTATAGTTCCAGACTAACATCAAATCAGACAGGCTGCTCGTCATTTCATGTATGACCCAAATGTCACTACCTGTGCTCACTAATAACCCTCTTCTAAAACACTCAAATGTGACACAGCATTGACCGAATACAAAAAGAAAACACCTGTGAGCTCAATCCACGGAAAGTAACTCTGTGACATAAAAGACTTTGTTTCCCCCTTTGGGAACAGGAAATGGAAGGCAAAGCGGAGGATGGGTGTCACACATTCAAGCATTTGATTGAAACCAAGGTATGAACACACCCACGAAAATGTGGTCTCCTTTCACTGTCAACTAAGCATTGCTTCGGAGGAAGATACCACAGTGCCTTGCAGAACAAAGACTGAGCTTTGTGCTCTATGACTAATGAAGCACTAGAGGCCTCTTGCAGCTTGAAATAAACATGAGCCAGGGCGAGTGACGTTGATGGCATTACAGCACTGTGCTTTTCCAAACCCTCTCAGAGAACAACTTTGAAGAGCTCGTGGCATTTTCTTTTAGACTGGGAGTCACCTGAAATTCCTTTTGCAGTCCTACTTTCATTTCAATTTTTCCTCATGCTTCACTCATCTACCATGTTTTTCGTCCCTTGTATTATCACTTCATTAATCCTTTATTCTCCACCCTTCAGCACCCCAATATGTCGAAGACCTTGTGACCTACCTTCCATGTTCTTTGAAGGTTTGTAGGCATCATTCTTAACAATCATCTTGATGAGATTCATGCACTGAACAATGAAGCGTTCAAAGGTCACTCCCTCCCCTGCAGGTGTGAACACATAGCTGACGGCAAATTCCAGGGAGCACTGGATTAGGGGTAGGAATGCACATGGATGATACTCCAAAAAGTCCAACAACTACATAGAAGGAAGGAATGACAGAAAAGAAAAGCAGAAGAACAAAATTAGTCTGTTGTTTCTTTACAAAGATATATACAACCTGTTGATTAATAATGAAAAACATGTTTGTGGTGCATTATTACATACAAACATTTCACTCACAACTTTTGTGTACAGTATGATAGTTTTCTCCAGTTTTTCTCTGCAAGTACTATCCGGACCAACTTGTCGGCCTAGAACAGAAAAAGAAAACACACACCATTTTAATTAGAAGCAGGATGCTAATAACAAAACATCATCAGGCATCATGATTTGGCAAAGACAGTCCAAAATATAAATAATTCGGTTTGTAAATTAGGGCTGGACAATATATCAAACATGTATTATCACTACAATATCATAATGTGCAATATACAGTACATACTACAAAAGACATGTATATATACAAAAAGACAGCTTCGACTGTATACTGATAAATGTGGATTGGACACCAGCATATCAGCATCACTATAAGAAAACATCCCAGACATAATTACAAAATGTAATAAAACTATAGGGGGATAAAAATCACTGTATTTAGCAATGAAGAGTCATTAAACTTTATTGGAGGAGTTAAGTGTTTATTCGATCCCCAACGTTTTTCCATTAGGCTTGTGTCCAGAGAAGCATGATCATAGTTAAAAAAGGAACAAGCTTTTATAGATCTCAGCTTGCTTTGGCAAAAAAGTGTAACGCATTGTTATGGAAAAACATTTACAAACCAAGTGTGACGCAGTGGACAAAACAGATGTTATCTGGCATTCCATTACAAAGGTTAGACATACATTCTAAGGGTTAAACAGCAAGTTTTCGATTCACTAGATAACCAGGGGATTGAATAACTCTGGGATTAATACGGTTCCTAAGTAGGAGAAATTTATTTTCAAAAATATGGGTATTTTTTACTTATTTATTTATATTTATAAATATATAAATAATATATTATATTTTCCCTTATTTTTCCGTGTTCATACAGCAATTATTTCAACACATTAATATAAAAAGAGGTGTAAAAAGCCATTTCTTTTTTTATATTGTGAAAGTGTCACTTGAATAAATGGATGATTAAACAGTATGTCTATTGTGAGTGTGTGTGAATAATTTGAATAGTCTCTTGAACCTACAAGTGTAACCTGACTAAAACAGAAAATTAGTATAAGCCACGGAGCCATGGTTTGATTATTTGTAATAAAAAGGTGCATTCATTTTTGATGATCAGACCTCAAAAGAGTCACAAATTATTCATCGGAAGCATATGAAGTATGACGGGGAGCATTCGATGAAAAAATTGCTTTGACTGATGCCTGAGCTCATCTTTGCTAAACAGGAAGGAGAAAATCTTCAAAAATGTGTGTTTAATTTGAACTCTTGCATCATGAATTTATTTACTGCAGGAAACTTTTTCTCCTTCAAGGCCAAATGTCCATTATATCCTACTTCCTTGGGACAGTCACATGGGCCCATTACAATTTTTGCAATATATAATAAAGTGGGGTAATAAAAGCTTTTCAAAAATGACTATGACACTCTCTAATGTAAATGTTGGCTCCATAAAAATACACATTTTTAAAACCGCAAAGACAATTAGTCACTTGAGAAAGGCCAAAGTTTCCAATTATACACAAATTTATCTCAGCAACTCTTGGAGTATGTAAGCAATAAAAAAAATTGTTTTTGTCTTGCTACTAACATATTGTACAGATAAAAACACCACTGTAATTATTTGTTTTTTTACTTTTGCATGACGGTGATGTAAAGCAAACTGACGGCGCAGATTTGAAACACACAAATAAAATTCATAGGCAGAGATACATAAGGAAAACCAAACAATAGAAAGTGAAAATCTAGCACAGATACAAGAGGGGTCTTATTTCTTACACATTAAGCAGAGCAAAAAAGCTGTCAACAATGTAGTGACTTGCAGAAATAGACATGTGACCTTGGATGGAGGATAAACATCTAGCAGTGGGAGCCAGACATCAGAACAGGACACAAGGACTGTCCCAAAAACACCAGTTTATAAAGCTGACCTTATCAGACTGTGCAGAGCTGATATTTCTCTGCAGACCGACAGTGACCTGCCTCTCTGTTTCCCCTATCTGTCCGGTCCAAATACCAACAGGACCCTGACACTGTCGCCGATGCCATCAGCAGAATAAATATTGGAAGTGATAGCTGCTGCTGATATCTCAAATGATTTTTTTGCTAACATCTGCCACTATGACAGCTCATGGAGCGGTGTCTGAGATTTATCTCACTCACTGAGCATTATTATGACAAACCTATATGGAAAAGGAAAAAGGATCATTGATCGCGAGATCACACAGTGACGGTGGGCCAACGTAGCATAGACCTGAAGGTCTGCATCCAGAGAGAGACACTACAGAGCTGTGGTATTTTAACTGGCCCAACTGTTCAAACCTTTATGCCACCAGAGGAAATGCAGACCAAGACACCACTCAGCCAATCATGTCAGTGAACTAACTGAACACTTTGTCCAGTCAGTGAGCAATAGACACACTCCAGAGACAAACAGGGGAAGGAAGAATTAACCGATTATGAAAGAAAAATAAGAAACTTGGTCACAAGGTGTAATCTGACATGCGAAATTTCATCAAAATAAGAGTTTTTACGTAATTTAACTGATCTAATTTACAAAATGACTTTGCATTTTTATTTTATTGCATACCATAGCCATTTGTATTTAACGGTGAGCTCACAAGCTACTCAAGTAGGCTCCACTCCAAATTATCTGTAAGAGGCCTGGCCATTCAGGATGGTTACCAAAAAGGGTAATCAAAATATTTTTGTCAAATTGCAGTCTACTTGTCAAGCCTTTATTTCCTCAAGTTAACAACTAACACATCCCTCCAGTTAGCTCTGTGTGTAAATACAGAAGAAGATTGCATCCGAAATTAAAAGGACAGTATACAGCTCATAAAAAGATTAATAAAACATCTTAAGTGGTTTTAAAATTCCTGTTAAAGGAAGATGTTAGGAAGGGGAACGACAAAGTCAGAAATCAGTTCACACATAAACCAATTAAAGACCGGTGAAGAACACATACACTATTTGATTTGGGACAGGGAAGTGAGATTACTTTACTTAATTTTTTCAGAGCGCTTCAATAATTAGATCTCATGTTCACACGAATGTGTGCAAGATGAGATCAACATCAATGAGGAATGATTATCCAAAATAATCCATTACAATGTATATTTAAATTGTGCTCTCAAGATCTGAAACAACAATTTTTAAATAAAAGAGAAGTGAGTGTACACTTTATACAGAAGCAGATTGTCTGTTTGCTAATGGTTTACAAGAGAACCATTAGCAAACCTTTTCAGATAAGTCATTTTGACTCTTTTGACACTCATATAATGCTATGCCATTATGAGATCTGGAATTTGCATATCATGGAGGATCTTAAGACTTTTAAATAGCAACCTTCAGCATGCATCGAGCTCCTGTAACTGAGACTGTTTACTAAAGCCTTGGATCAGAGATTGAAGAAAGAGAAAGAGACAAGTACTCACAGCATTCCAAGAATTGTTTTAGCCTTTCAAACACTGCATTCAGGAAACCCTGAAAACAAAAAGAGTGAGACAAAGTTTAATCACTGTGACATTATAGCAGTTGAATCCCTGGTGATTGCTTCATCAGTATTATCCAAAAGCAGAGGAAATAGGTTCAGTGTGATGTGTATGGGTGCATCAGTAGGAGGCACACGTACATGTTTGTCATTGTATTCAGGGGTATAAAAATGCCAGTTATACATTATGAAATTGAGTCCGTTTTCTGTATCATTGTGTAGCTGTGGCTTAGCATAGGAAATTAAATGATAAACAAAGACAATCTGTTGAGACAGCTCAGCCAACATCTGCAGCGTGAAAACAGTGAGTGGAGAATGAGCGGGTCACTAAGGACAAGAAACTGGGTGGGAGGCTGAGTGACAAGGTTTGCGGCAGATATTTCTAAAGATGATTGTAGGACATTTACAGAAAGAGGAGGCAAGGTGAGTAGCATAAAATAGAAGGAAAATACCTGCATAGAACATGCAGGAAATTAGAAATGACACGTTTTCTTTCAGCTGAATCAGTTAATAATGCAACAGGTTTGACCACAAAAGAGGGAGTGAGGCTCATAGCAGTGACAATACACAAGGCTATGTTTTAAAAAGTAAATGAATGCAAGTAATATGAATTGAGATGTTACTTAAATGATGAAAAGTGGTGAGCATGTTTGTTGGATCGGAAAAGGGATCCAAGAAAAGAGCAGTGGGTGGCATTTTAGGAATGCACCATTTCTTTGGCACGATATCCATATTATCCATGATATCCGGCCTGTTTTGGCTTTAAAATGAATTATCGGATTACCGCCGAACACGCCAAGATCCCGGCTATGACTAATGACTAAACAGTAGGCTGAACAGGCTGCTACCTCCTTGACATCTATGCTTGTGCCCTCTCCAACTATTATTTTTCTACTATATCCACTACAGAAGAGACTAAAACACTATGCATTTGGATACAGAGGAAAAAAAGTCCAATCCCACAAGAACGGAAAGATGGATCTGGGAGGAACTAAATTAATACTCCTTGACCACATATAAACTGACTTTGCAAGCTGTAAATTAATTAATTAATTTGTGAATAAACTGTGATCAGTGAAATTATTATCTCAAATTAACAAGTCTCTGTAGTCGATCATGACATATCATGGTAATTTCATGACTCATTACAATAAATGCCTTGCCAGCCGCTTCTATAAACTGTGGCAATGTAGCAAATGGATAATTTTGTTATCAGACATCACTATTTTCCCTGTTTTAGTTAGCTCACCTGTTCTCTTTACAAAAATGAACTCTCTTTCACTCTCATCACCATCATAAAACCTGACTGTCAGACACACACATTTAACTGAAAATCTGTCCATTTCGGCAAACAGAAAAATAACATATCTTGAGGCTGTGAGACTCCACTGTGCAAAGATGTAAAGAGACAACAGGAATAAAAACAAAACAAATGAAGTAAGCTATAAAGTCACTCGGAGATCAGCGAGCAACTGGATGCTGTTGCATGACGACATGAGGTCACCGATTTGTTTCTGTACAAGAAACAAGGACACAAAACTGTCATAATCTTAGTCTTGTTGAAAAGATTTTACTCCCTGCTGTGAAATAAATACACACACAAAAACATATTTTCATTTTAAAATATTAGGAACAATGGCCTGAGTGTTGTGAAAGGCTATGGTTTCACACTGAGCATATTTTTTGTCTCAACTCAGCATTAACTGAATAATAACAAGCATGAAAAATGGTATCAATCAGCAAAGGCTGCAAGTAGTGAGCCCGAGATATTAACAGCTTTTACATCTTAACATGAAATATTAACTCTAAACCACCACATCTACTCACTGAGCTGGAATAACAAGCCGCAGCTCAAAGCAAATTACATTTTAATGTGAATGTCTTAACCATCAAGCCCTCAGCCTGCAAGCAAAAAGTTGTCTCATTAGTGGAATATTAGAGTATTGATTTCTTTCTGCCATAAAGTGTCTCTGTCATCTCTGTTCTACGAGACAAGGAAAAGAAAAGTAATAAGAACAAACACTGTGGGAGAAGAACAAAGACAGACGTAGGTAACACAGAAGCAACTTACTAATTAATACTAATTAATACTGTACTGACGTTGAACAATTACATTTTTGACAAATCACGTTTATTTTCATTCAACAACTCTTGTTTTATTTGAGCTTAATTCAGTCTTTAAATGTCAACACTGAAAAAAACAACTCAACTTATACCAAGCACTATTGCTTCAGTGACTTAAATCTAGTTAAAACAAGAAAAATAAATCCTGATCAGTTTTGCAGTGATGTGGGGAAAAAAGCAAGCAGGTCCCATTTTTAAGCTTAAACCATGTGTTTAATATTTGATATGCGATTAGTAAAACAGTTTCCTTGACCATTGGTTAGGGCTGGGAACATGATTTAACTTTTGCATCGAATATAAAAAATTTATTTCTTGTGAAATAGATTGTATCTCATGGATTTATTGTTCACAGAACTAAGATCTTGAGGTTTTACAGTTTCAATGACGGTTATGGATAAAATAAAATGACCATTATTGTGAATAGAGTGAATACGATCAATCATTCTAGTTTGATTATCTCTAGGACACGGGAAGAAGAATGGGATTGTGAGCTTCAGCTCAGTTCCTGATTAAGTGACTTTTTTTTTTCAAGTTGCACACAAATGTTTTTCCAAAAAGTATAACACTGCTGCAACACTGGCAACAGCAGGTAAATGTCTTTATCTGCCATATGTGTCACAAACCCAATACATCCTGTACTCTTTTCAAATTTAAAAAGCAGTGAAGTGTTTCTGTTCCCAGTTTTCATTCTTTTTTCCCCCACCAAAACGTTTACAAGGACAAGCACCGCAATTAAAAGGCAATTAGACGTCCCTGACCTTCAATGGAAATATAAATTTCTTTGGAATTAAGAGGTGGCGAAAATATGCTGGCTAATATTTTGGCTACACAAAAAATCCAGTCTTGTCATATTTAAATATGTTATTGCAGAAATATTACATATTAACTATAACTACCTGTGTTTAATACTTGAGGAAACACAAGGAGTCAAGCACTCTCCCGGTGGCTAAGTTGATACTAAATGTGTTGGAGCTCTCCGAATGCATTTCCCTCTTCCACTGCAGGGTTACAAGGGTGACAACACAGTGACTGTGCACTATAAGACACACTATTAACACAAGACACTGTAACTGCAAGGGTGCAACCTATTTTCAATACCCAACACAAGCACACAGGTTTCTATTGCTGAAATGTTTCCTCATGGCTCAGACACACATTTAGGATTTTATTTTAATCTGAAAAAAGTCTCACTTGATTAAACAGTTTCATGGATTAGAAAATCTTACACAGAAGACTCTTTGAACCAACACAAGGCGTAGGGCCCTTTCAATCATCAACAAAGTACAAGCAATCCTTTTGTAGCCGGAGGCGAAATAACTCACCATCACTTCCATATTTTCTTGTGGCTCTTGAAATCCATGGACAGTCAACTTACGAAGCACTGAAAAGGAAAGACAGGAAAAAATGTCGATGTTTGGGTGATATGGACTGTTTTTTTTCTCTTTACATCTCTTTGCAGTGTCCTTGACATTTAAAAAAAAAACAGTTAAGAATATTACAAAAAGGTAGGGGTTGTTAAGTTAGATTAACAATGGATTATAATGATTTATTATTACTTTGAAATACAAATCCCTTCATTAATTCATAGTTATATTGAGTGAGAGATAAGAAAATATTTTTTTTTTATCAATTCCATAGCAGACCTCAATTCTGAACAATAATAACATATGATCCAACCATATAATAGTGTTATCGGTTATTCAGGGCCATAACGTAAAAATTACTTTGTAGATCACTGCACCTTGATTTAGCATGAGATTGCAGTTGTGATGTGTGTGTGTGTTGCCTGTATGGCCATGTGTGAGTTTGCGTGTCTGCATGTTACTACCTTTAAGAGAGAGCAGTGTCCTCTCTAGTGAGCCAAGTGCTGCAGCCTCATCTCTGGCATAGATCTGCTGGAGGAAGCAGTCGGTGTGATGACTCCACAGGGAGCAGGCAAAGCTGTAGATGCCAGACGCCAGCTGCCAACATACACCAAGAGTAGAGTCAATCACAAACGAATAAAACTACCTTGGATCACAGTTCGCATTCAGCAAAAGCCACACAAGTTCATTTTGGTGAAAGCCTTAATCACAGACATTTAGGCACACCAAGTGTAAACGCAAATGTCACCTCTGCAAGTTACATAGATGACTGAGAGAATACTGTGCCCATAATACACTCATAGTAAAAAACACAGAGTGACCTCTGAATTATGGGTCTAATATAGCCCTGAATGAACATAATATTACAGTCACTGCCATATAATTATTTACACCCAAAAAATTCTTTTTTTAGGCATTCTCCTGCAGAGAGGAAAACAAGATCATTAAAGGAGGCAGACAAAAGTACGCTCAGTTCCATCAGCCATGTCACATATACTCTGGTCCAGTAGCTCAGAGAATATAATAAACCTGAAAAGAAACAGTAATGAGCTTTGTTCATAAAAGGATACAAACAGAAAATGTGACTACACATCTCAAACACAGTTGCTCAATCTTAATGCAACTACACTCCGAGATAGTCTTCATTTAGTCTGAAAAGTTTCAGAATTGCAAGAAAAGTCATCAACACAAAATGCAGTGGGTAAGACTGATGTGTCAGGTAGGAACCAGTGGTTACATTGGTGACATATGACTGCGAAAAGAGAAATCCCTGCTTTGACAGCACAGCACACTTTGATAGATTCTTTATAGAAAACTGCAGCGCTGGCAAGATTCTTCTTTGGAAAGATTTCTCTGGGGATCGCCACTTACCATACCTCAGATCCCAAACTATCCAGCATATGAAACATAAAAGTGATGAATCACAGTAAATTCTTATATTGGCTTTTGCCTTTTCTCAATATTGACCATATTGAACATATGAATTAGTATATAAAACAAAATGGACTTCAATGCATTTCATAACTGTCACTTGCAGAATAAAATTACAGTCATCATCCAACCACAGAGTGTAATTATAGCTCAACCAACACAAGCTGCTTTAAATAACCTCTACAACAACTTTTGTCCTGTTATTGAAAACATGTTTATAACAGCTTGTGTTGGACTAACTCACTGGTCCAACTTTGCCCTGGAGCAAATTAATCTACAAGTCTGAAGAAGACTGATGAGGACAATAAGGTCATATTCACACCTAATAGTGCGTTAGACTCGGTACGATTGGGAACTCAATTGGGGGTTGCAACATTCAGTCCGAGTTGGCCTTCACACTGCACTTTAGTGAAACAAAACAAACCTCTTGAATAACATATTCCCCTCCTCGCCTGAGGCAGCGCTGCATCAAGAATTACTGAAGGAGAAGACAAGACAACAATCAACAAGGAAACTCACTCATCTGTTAATGCAGGAAAACTTCTGTTTCCTCCACATAAGAGCAAAACACGGAGCTGCATCAGATCATTATGTTATATGTGTGAACATACGACAGATATACCCTGAACCAATGGAATATACATTTCTCCCGACTATCGTTCTACACACACATATGTTCTGGTTGTGTTGATATTAGCATTACTTTGAGGGAGCTATGAAAAAACAACCAATATTTTGACAAGGCAACCAATTACGCCTTCTTTTGGTATCATACACAAATCAGCTCACTTTTTTTAAACCACTGTAAAAGGACAACATCACGAAAGGTAGAGCTTTTCAATGGCTGGCCCAGACTGCAATTAATTTTACAACCCAGAAGGCACAACCACACGGCACTGAAATGGATTATGAAACATAATAAGAGCTTTAAAAAAAAAAAAAGTACCCTTCACTACAAACACTGTAGTCCACTGACAATAGATTACATCACCATCAAATAGCTTCATTGCAGTGGTCTGACAGCTTGGACTGAAAACTAGGACTGGGTATCGAATTTCAATCCCATTGCATTGAACTTTCTCTGTATTACCTTATACCGAAAGATGATGCCGTTTTACACCAAATTTCCATACCTAAAAAGTTAATCTCATCAGCATGCTGTTTTGACCGGGATCTAACAGTGCTCATGACTGGCTGTCTCGACATGTGCAGGAAGTTAAAAATAGAAATAGTGCTTATTCCCCAAAGGAGAATATAGAGAATTGAGTGTGTCTGTGTTGTGTTTTGAGAGGTTGGCACTTGTTTAATGAATGGGGTTATGTCGAGAAGATCTAAAGTCCATGGGATAAATATAAGAATAAAAGGTAAATCTGCGCTGGACTTCAAGAATGCAACCAGGCAGACAGAGCCTCCTTCAACGTTGCCACCAGAGTCTTTCACAACATAAATTTACAGAAAATATAAAAATGAAAAAGGATGGGAAAACAAGACCATCTGTGCTACAGGGCAGTTATTAATTTTATTGTTTACTTGCTTTTTTTTTTTTTTTAAAGTGGAAAAATAATACTATGACTTTAAATTAAATATTTCAAAAGACAACTCAAATTAATTTTCAGTACATGCATATATTTTGCAGAGTGGAACCGAAATGGGATTCCGTTGCGTGCATGTCTGTCGCCATTTTATCATTATACTTATTTTTTATTTATTTGAGAACCTTCACATTCACCTTTAACTTTTGTTAGAAGTAAGTACAGCAATATTGAGAATTGTTTTTGTAATAATTGTTACCTATTTTTCAAACTATTTCCTTCATCTCAAATTCCTTCACATGTACACATATATCATAAATATAAAACAAAAACAGGACTGCAATTAATTATTGTTTAGGATTTCTGTTAGATCTATGAAGAACTACTTACATGCACACTTGGCAGTGAACCTGTCCAATTTGTAGAGTTCTAACTTCCTCCCTTTCTTTTCTTAAATTACATTTCTAAAAGTTGAGGGACATAGATCACTTAAATGTCCCAATCTCATCCTGCTTCTCTTTGAACACAACCCCACATTTATCTTTACATTATCTCCATAACTTTCTTATACATGACCTGTCACCAGCAGCCTTTTCAATCACTTCTTCCCCTACACATGCACACCTCAAATATGTATTACTCCCTCCTTCCATTTTTATTTCATGCTCTATTTAGGCACTGCCTTAGGCGAAGTTTAGGATGTCACAACTGAAGTGGACCAGTAAAGAATATCATGTGTTATTTACAGTGCCTCATCAACATACATGATGCAGTCAGTGTGCTCAAACACATAAACAAGGACCAGAGAAGTGCAAACACTACATGGAGGACAATTTCAGTACTTGCACTGCAAACCTCATGTCAGAAATAAATAGACTGAAACAAAACAACACCAACTGGGAAGGTCAACAGGTGAGTTTAGAAGGCATGTATTTCTGTGAAAAAACAGCATTGGTTATGTCCGGGGAAACAAGGAAGTACAACCCACTATATAATTACAGTCTTCCTTGCTTAATAGTTTAAAAGTCTCACCTAGGTAATGAAAACAATGAAGGTTGTGTAGGGTCATAATTAGCTTCCCCCGCTACTGTTCAGCCCAAGATCTAATAAGGTGTGCTGTTTGAGATGGTGACTGAGTCGTACCACAAGAGACAGTATTTACAGGTGCAGGGGTGAAATCAAATAACCCAAATTAAATCAGTGAGGACTCAAAGGATGTAGTATGCCATCAGAATTAACAGTGTTGCATTATTCTGATAGTGTCATCTCTTCAAAAAAATATCCAGCTCTCAAAGCCTGGGTTGGGATCAACAGATGGGGTTTTTGGTGTCCCTAATCAAATTTGTTGAATTTTCCCAAACTTTTAGTTAAAGGCGACATAGACCGGAAACTCCAATTAACGCTGCGTTTGTGTGTGTGTATCTGCATCATTACCTCATTTATGAAACCCTAAAGTTTCAGAACAACAGTTCAGCCACTGCTGAGAAAATAGGGTTTTATTGTTTTCCTGGGCTCTGCGAAGCGGATCGGCACTTCCTTAATTTGATGTTGTCATCAGAAATCCTCACCACTCCTCTCACCACCGGAGAGCCTCCTGGTGCGGGCACATCCGGTTGCGTAAATTCAACCGCAGAAGAAGAACTACTCTCGTTGTAGCTGCTGAGATGCAGAGCACCCACCGTGCCAGAGAGGGAGCTGTGTATCTGAGATTTGGCCTATCTATTACGTACACTTCCAGGTACCTGGCCAATCACAGGACAGTGGGACAATGCGGCTGACAAGAGCGTCAGTGAGGAGATATTTTGATCGGCTCGTTTGCAGCGACTAGTAGGTTTATAACCATGAACACAAGTTAATATATGTAAGTAGACCTCCATAACTAACATATATGTGTGATACAAGCATTCAATGTCGCCTTTAAGGTTATATGGGGTTGTTTTTATATAAATTGGCTCTTGTCAAGATCTATATTGGGCTTTGGGTCACAATAATTCGCCATCTTTAAAAAGTGGGCCCCATATAGAAGGTTTGGTCTATAGTGTGCACACGCAGTGTCCACAAAGCCAGCTATGTCATGAAAGGAGCGAGAGAGCGAATTGCACAGACCATTTAGCTTCAAAGTCATCAGTGCGTCATTTAAAAACCCACACTGTTTAATGGGGCTCAGTCTGCCTGTGTTCCTTGTTTTGCCGTAGGGCACACATTTTGGCACAGTGTGTGCCTCTGCATGATGTCCAACTATTTGGTCTCAGTTACTGCCACTGATGTCCACTGATCTGTCTCTGTCACTGTTTCTCCTGATTTGATAATTTTGTTATCCTAAAACTTCTCATTCTGACTCTCTCTGTTTAAGTCCAATGTTCTTTAAAACCTGCCTCTTCGAATGAAACATTAATTTACACAGTTTCTCTCACATACAACCTGCAACAAGGGCAAATCTATTCCCAAACACGTCAATCATGCTGGAGTAATGCATGAAAACAGCCACAAATGTATGCACAGAAAATATGGCTGCTATTTCTTCTATAGCTAAACAGCATCTCCTAGAGGCAAATTATAAAATTAGAACACCTGCAACATCAAAGACTTGCTACTTACTACTACCTACTTCTCATCTACAAATATTTACAGGGGAAAAATTAAACACAAAAAGAACAATATTACAAGGAAAGAAAGAGGACACCAGAGAGCAAACTACAAAGTCGGTTATGTTTCTTTATATGTTGACCTACAAACACCTTGTGTTCAGGTCCACAAAGCTACTTCTCAAACACAAAAAAGCAAAGCAGGATACTGAATCACTAACAATGACAAAGACTAGTGAATAAAAAAATATTGAAAAATAGCCAAAACTGTCAACTTACATCCTGAAAAAGTCGCCTGTCTTGTGCCAGACGTTTCGATGCTAGTGTTTTGGTAACATGATAGAAGGTTAGCAGTGCTCTGTGCTGCTGCAGGCCATCTTGACCCTTCACAGACTCCAGCAGAATGGGGATAAGCTCTGGCCATTGCCTGGGGCAGTCCAGACGGGCCACCTTGGCTATGAGTACTGCAATCTGGGTGGCTATCTGTTTGGAAAAAAACAAAAGAAACAAGAAAGTCACATGGATAAAAAAATACCAGAGGCACAGAATAACCACAGCAGAAGGTAATGCCACAGGACACATTAGGTAGACAATATCACAAGTTCCAGGGTCACTTAACAGCATTTAAAAGTGTCTTAAAATAAGTCAGAAACAAATGATTTTCAAACAGGTTTGATTTTCATCCGGCTATACAATTGACAATCAGGAGTCTGGTTGTGAGGGGTTAATCAGTCCTCGTTACCACATGTATAGTACGCGATGCAGGATTTATCTGAAATTCAGTCTGATCCCAAAAAAGTTGCATGAGTGAAAAATCAGCTCAAAATCACAGTGCATGTCCAGCATGCCTTGTTAAAACGTAATTCATGTGCATTTGTATTTTTAGAGAATACCATTATTTCAATTTAGTAATTTCTTAAGTCAGATACTGCAACAGAGTAATTTATTTTTTACAAAGAAAGGTAAACCAGTTCATAAAATGAACCTGAATTATAAAACTTGGAAGTGTCCAAAACAACATGTACAGGACATTCTGGAGTTATGTTCTGACAAGCACCGGTTATTGACTGGAGGGACAAATGGTGTTTAAATGATATTTACTGCTTGCCATATGGACCCTATCAGTCGTGAGGTTGAAAGGCTTTCCCTCAGGGACATAGAAGCTGTAGAAGAAATGGATGGATGAATGGATGGCTACCATTCACGGCCACCTCACATGTTCCCTCAGTCAGATGCATTACACTCTGTATGATTCCTGAATTATTTGTTTGCGTCAGCATTTTCCTGAGATCTATAAAATAAATGGCTGATCAAGAAACTTGTTGACCCTTTAGTATAACCCCCCCATATCGGTGCCTTCAATGATCCTTTCCAACATTTTATTGTTACATTTATTTACTGTACCTTTATTGTTGTTTTTAATTTAACCATTTAATCTTTGGCAAAATATACAACATATCAACTGCTGACAAAATATACAACATATCAACTGCCCAATCACTAAAACCTATAAAATAAATTTAAATTCAGTGGCTCTGGCAATAACCAATCACAGCATTGGAAATACTTGCTCTTAACACCGACAATGTTATTTATCAGTAATGAGATTTAAATACAAAATATGCAAATGCTTATCTATTTGATGCACACAGAATCTACTTAGTTCAATGTGTATGAGTCACTGTGCTGGCATACTGTAAAATAGGATAGTGTGTGATGCTGCTATCACTATTTTAAATGTTCCCAGTGCACAATAAAAACAAAATTACATAAACACAGAACTGGTGTGACTGGGATTATTCCAAATTATATTCTGTATAATATAGCTCTCTTAGTGCCAACAGTATGTTCTAAGCCTAACTTACTTTGCTTAAGGAAAATGTATTTTCCTGCTGGGACTTTGTGCGCCGTTTTAACAAGCACTTCTCTGCAGCAATGGCACACTGTTTTCAGCAGGCAGCTGTAGTCTGAATTAGTGCGCAAAATTGTACTGTAAACGTCTGCAGTGATCGATCACAATAATCAGAATGCATTAACTCACTCATACTAATGGAGACACTCTGTACACGTTCCAGCTACAAAAGGAACGGACTGAGAAACTGAGGAGTGAGAGAGTTCCTGTTCTGGCTGTGAACCTCAGAGCAAGAGAGCATCTCCACCTTCAAACTCATCCCTCCCTGGTGTAAACACCATGCAATAATCAATCAAGAAACCAGAGTTTGTCATTTTTAACAAGAACGTTTTATCCTTTTAACGAGAACTGGCTCTGAGTTAAGAGGTCAATTGTCTGAACGGGACTGTGAAGTTTGGGAACCACTGATCTAGATAGATAGAAAGATGAATGTTGAAAGTGCTGCATCTACAGTAAAGGGTCATGACTGCTGATCTCCGATCAGTCCAACAAAAAGCCAACTGCAAAGGTGTCCTTGGGCAAGACACGTTAACCCCATGTTGCTCCTGATGGCTGTGCCAGCTGCATGTAAATGGTTATCAAAGATGTGCGATAGAAAACACACTGCGCTAGGAAACTGTAGAATAAAGCAGCTTTGAGGGGTCAGAAAAGCGCTATATATGCATAAATACAGACCATTTACCATATTCACTATAATGCATTAGTGTGACACTAATTTAACACTAATTTAAAGCTTTAAGTAGAATTAATGCTTGATATCATCTCTTATGTGATGAGAATGACACAGCAAAAAGTGAACCATGAATAATACAGAAACATGTTAACCATGAATAATGGAATATAACATAAGAAGCAAAAGGCTTTCAATCTATTAATTATCACATGAAAGGAATTCACTGAGTTTCTGCCATGTTACTACTCATAGTACATCAAATTCTTTCACCACTAACCTGATTGACAGGCTCGTTGAAATTTGTGATGAGACCTGCACGCAACGATGTCTTCTCTTCTTCTGATAAAGCACTGTGAAAAACACAACCAAAATACATTCTGGGTGATTCTGGGGAGGAAAATACAACAAATAAGCACACTTTTCAAACCATGCAGTGTCTACATGAGTGCATACTTTGGAGCAAAAACATAAGAGACAGAGGCATTCATATTTTTCAAAAAAGCCAACTATTTAACTCTGGACCTCTTTGCAGATGGCAAGAGTACAAACCACTAATCCACCCTGTCATATTTTAACAGAGTGCCAACTGCCTTGGCATTGTTGAATGCAGCTCTTATCCTAAGTGACTCATTACAATGTCATTTCATATTCTACACATGCAAACCGCAAACTTTAATACGGTGATGATATGAATATGATATCAATCTGCCATGTTGTTATGGGATCAATTAAATCCCTGCATAATCTCTACAGTACAGGATATGGCAGCAGCTTGATTTAACAAGTAAGCTTTGGATAAACCCTGTGGTCTACTCCATCTTGTGTGTTAAAATCAGCAATAGGAGTTTTAACAAAAAGGGTAAGTCCATGTGTTCATCAGGACAATCCCCCCAAAAAATCTAAATGTATACTGTCTGATGATTTTTATTATTATGGGCTTCACATAAATATGCGATGAAAAAAAATAAAAGATTAGAAATAAAACCCCTGCAACTCATGCTATGTTAAGGCCACACAATTGTAAATATATTTGTAAATCTTTTAAATACACAGAATTCAAAACAAAAACATACTAAATGTTCTAAAGTCTGTCTGTGGGTCTAGAACCCACAACATGGTCTGATGTTTTTTACATGCTTTATTGTAATGAGAAAACTTTGAACTTGTCAGGGAAAAATGCAGGTAGAATTACTAACAATAATGGCAGTATCATTACACTCAAGTGACCCAGTACGCCAACCCAGTGGTTTGCTGATGTCAACATACATCACATTATCTAGCGATGGATACTATCCTGGAATATCTTAAAAGTGTATCTGAAATCATGTTTAGTAATTTCTTGCTATATAACTGCTCTGGCATGTTAGTAAATAAACCAGAAATCATTAGCATTTTTCATATAGCTAAAATAAATGTTGTGAAAATCGATTTTTGGATGGGTTATTATTCAAACAACACAGTAAACAGAGTATTAGGGTTTGTATTGTTGTTGCTATGAAATGTAATGTATGCTATGTAATTTCACCTACACTTGGTATAATACTGTGTCATGCATTGTGCCATCCCACAAAGTATCCTGGATTAATGGCAACAATTCAAGGGCAATCACATAAATAAACCGAGGACCAAAACCGCTTGCACAGCACTCTAGCAAATGAAATTCAGTTTATTGAACTACTGACATGAGTAAAACTTTGGTGAGAGGAGAAAACTTATGAAAGACTAAAATAGCAATAATGTGAAGAAGTCACATAAATGGCTACAGAGTTGGCAGAACTGATTATATCTGGACAGCTATTGTCCTACAAGTTTAAGAGCAAATGTTCAGTTCAATACAGGTTCCATAGAGTGTAAGCATGAATAACAAAAAAAAATAACTACATATAAAATCAGAGTACAATGATATGAATAGTCAGGATTAATGGTACAAAGAAGAAACAAGAAGGCTGTGAAATATGGTGGAGACAAAACTGCACAAGTAAGCTAAAATTTGTAAAAGAGAGACAATGGAAAAATTAACACAATGGGAAATTTAACTTACAAAATCTAACCTGTGACAAGAGATCTGGAGAGAAAGATGGACGCTGAAAAAAGCGCTGATTAACAGAGTGAGAATGAATGAGAAAATGAAAAAGGAAATAAAGATGAGCAACAGAACACAGAAAGAGGGAAAAAGCCTTGGATGGTTAAGGGAAAGAAAAGATTAACACAAAAAGGGAAAAGAGGGGCAAAAGCAAGTATGCACTTACTGAGGGGCTACTCTCCTCCAGTATCTGTCAATGCCATTTTTGAAGTACAGCACAGCCAGCCACCTTACGTTCACATCCAGCATTTGGTTATTGAAGATATTCTGTGAGGAAAAAAAGTTACAGACAAAAGTTAAGGCAGCTGTTATGTCATCACTTGCCCCCAGAACAGATTTAATATGCCTTGGTATTGATATTACAAATGTCAGGTAATATACAAAATAAAGCGATAAAACTATTCTTTTTAAAGATATCCACTTGGTGATTTGATGGTGGCAGAGAGGGCCATCTAACACATTCCAAAATGTCCAATAGCAAAGGTCAAAACATTCGATTCACATCATTTTCCTACTCATCAAAACATTCAGTGACCCCACGTGCCGTCTGGATGGGGAGGGGGGCCTGTCATCCCAAGAGAGCTTTCACCTCAATCAGCAAAATGTTGCCACCATTACTCTGAAAAAAATCTGGCTGAGTGCTGCTACTGTGTTCTCAAAGTCATTCTCCTATTCACTGCAAGGACAGGAGCTCCATAAAGGGAAGCGTAATAATATCAGAAACTGGATTCTTGGCTCTCACATTTGCAGGTTTAGGGGGTGTGGTAACAAACTTGAGTTAAATAAAAAATAACTTAGTTGTATTTTTCTTTTTCCGAGTCCATGTTCCTGTGTACTTTTTTTCCTTTCAGCTTCTAATCAAGGGAATGAAATGCTATTAGTAGAGATAAATAGTGTAACTATTTGCTTGAGTGCAAATCAGTCCATTGCCACAAAATGATTATTGTATGCATCAGTGAAAGTGGAGATTTGTTGGCCTGGCTGAAATTTGATTTCCTTATATGCTGTCCCTCCTGTGCCATCTCTGTAGTGAGGCACGCAGTCATAATTCTCCTAAACTAAATGAAAAAGGGTACAGTGTGCACCTTGAGAGATAAGGATGTGCTCTGGACCATGACATCACAGGCAGCTACACAAGATAAAGCATGAAGACAATTCATACGCCAAACATAGCAAGAGCATTATCAGAAATGTCCGAGTTTGTACCAGACCTTTACAGAGCGAGATTAACATAGCACGATCCATCGCACCATTTTGTTTTTTTCTGTGATGTAAAAGGTCAACAGGCAACTGACGCACTAGTCAGCCTACCTATTGGGCGACAAAGAATGTAACTCCCTAGAAACAGGTGTATCTTCAACACCTGCAGACTCGTACAAAGCTTGACATCTTGTTGAGACACACAGCCACAATCCAAGCAAGAAAAAACGAGCTGCTGGAAGGAATCAATTGTTGTCTGTTGTGTTCAATGTCGTCGTCATACTGGTAGGACGTCACGCTATGCAGCCATCAGGCACAGCCAACATCCGCCTACCAAGTAAAAGTGCTGTTCTCAGTCAAAACGCAAGCCTGACCCAAGGCTTCACCATTCCAAACCATAATGTACTGTACCAAACTGAACGATACCATGATGGAAACACACTATAAAAGACAGGAGACAGAGCTGAAGGTAGCAGAGGTAAAATGCTGAGATTTTCATTGGGAGTGACCAGGATGGACAGGATTACAAATTAGCATATTTGAGGGACAGTTAAGGGTGAACAGCATGGAAATAAAGTAAGAGCTGCTGGGTAGGAAGAAAAGAGGAAGACCACAGAGAAGGTTCATGGATGTTGTGAAGGAGGGCATGAGGACAATTTGTGTAAGAGGACACAAGGGGCAGGGCAAGATGGAGGAAGATGATCCACTGTGGTGGCCCCAAAAGGGAGAAGCCGAAAGAGGAAGAAGATGCGCACCGAGTGTTGTTTTCAGTGACCTGCACTGAAGCACAGTCAGCCAACAACCACGTGAAGAGCATTGTTGTTACTCTCCAGCACCAAAACCATGTCAAAGACAACTAACAAAGGACAGCGTGCACATGTGTGCCATTTCAGAGAACAAGCATGTTCACATGAAAGTCAGATGCAAGACAATTGAAGTTAAGAATGTGAACCATGAAATCTGTTGATCAGTTTTGAATAAAAATTGAATTGGAACAATGTGGCTGGTGATGTAAACATAGCCTCAGTTGTCAACATTTGAGGACGATAAGATGCACATCACCAAGCTTATCAAACAGTTACTTGGATAGTTCCCTGTACCCCCAGGATGACTATAACCATGAACTGATCCATCACTGTGCCAAACCTTAATGCAGAACAACCTTTTTGTTTGGGAATAACTAGTGGATGTCGCCAAGATGTTTGCTGGTGGGTTTGAGACTGATCGGTTGCATAGAAAAATTGTCACAAAATGTATTGAAGAGAGAAAAAAAAAGGATCCTGGATCCACACTTAATCCTTTTTCAGATGTGTTCCCCACCACCAAGTCTAAAGAAAATGTGTTCCATAGTATTTACTTAATCCGGCTCATAGATGGATAGGAGGCAGCTAAAACATAATCTCCTTGGTGGAGGTAATTAATATCGACCAAGCTTTCTGCTACATGCACCACATTGATTAATAAACCTCAACATTGATAAGACTTATTCCACTTATTTGCAATCACCCCTCACCAGAAGGACCGAGTAGAAGCCCGGCTGGGTCTCCCACTGTCGGAGCTGCTCCTCCGCGGGCTTCAGCACAGCCGTGTCCTGACTGGTAGCTTGGGTTAAGGCCTGCAGCACCACTGAACTGGCACTGTCTATATCCATAGCTGGATATACCTGTAGGATAAAACAGACACAAGAATTTAATTTGCTTTTGTTATGAAAACTTTAAAAAACATAAATAGTTGCACCTGCGGGATAAAACATTTATTGAAAGCGAAGGGAGTCAAACACGATGTGCAAATGTCAGAATAACAAGTTGCTGTTATTTTGTTGTTTTTTTGCCTTGTCTGGTTTTATATTTTGCTACTTCCTTCTATTACAGATCAAGCAGTACAGATATCACTGCCAACCATCATTAGGGAGAAACAAATCCTTCCAAATAGAGAAAAGTACAAACACTGCAAGTACTTAACTTAGAAACTGCAAGTAACACACAAGTCCAGAGATGTTTTTTCAGTTTCAATACCTGAGTCAAGCTGTCAGTTGTGCCTTTAAAAAAGATTGTCAGATTAAACTACTGCCTAACAACACCTACTTTGGTCTCTTGAGGTTGTTAATTCCCTAACTACAAAACACCCAACTCTTTCAGTCAGCTCTGAGCATACTACCATACTGTAGGGCTGCAAAATATTGTTGATTAATCAATTATTTATCGATTAATACATTAATTAATTGTCAACTATTATGATAACCGATTATATCTGTTTGAGTGATTTCTTAATTAAAACAATCTGAGTTTTCAGCTGCTTAAATGTGAATAACAAAAATCATTCAACTTGATCAATTTTGGTTTGTGATTTAAGAATGTCATAATTTTTAGGAAAATTATCATTAGTTCCAGCCCTGCTGAGATGCAAAAGAAACAAATATTAACAGTTAATTTCAGGAACAAAAACACAACAAGGTAACATGTTGTCATGTTTATGGTGAAAGTAAGCCACCACTAGTAATAACAGACGTATAGAGCAAGGCTGCCACCTACAGCCCAGAAACAAATATTCAGCACATTGATCCAATGTGTGTAGTTGTAGCATGTGCACATTTACCAGTGTTACGAACACAATCACATTGTGGATACTGAATATTGTAATGAACAACCCATCCTTGAATCCATGAATTATTTATTCAGTAACAATGCTATTGTTAAAAAAAATGTTTTGTTATATTGGTTTGGTAGCATTAAGTAGCATCAATATAATGACATCAATGAAGGGGCTTTGCCTCTGGCGGACACATTTTGCGATGTCTCAGCCTCTACAAGGATAATTTTCCAAATAGAAAAATCACTATACTACGGTCTTAGGCATGCAGAATATGCTCACTGTTGGAGGACTTGCCAAATTTGCAGATGCACGTTCAATTCATCTTTTATCATTGCCAAACAAATTAACACATTACATGTAAATCCCATGTAACTGGTCAAGCCAGAGGATATAGTGAAGAAAAACACACCTAGGCCCATCTGTAACTAAAGTTAACCCAGAAAAGAAATAATAGAATCTAGAGGAGTCAATGCTTGCAGAGACATATATGATTAATGTATACTATTGGAAAAGTGTGTGCAAGAGTTCTAAACCAGAAATTTAGAAAAAGATTCATCCATATGTGTAAAATATGAGCTGTATTTAGAGTAGAGATACACCTATAAAATACAATAAAATTGATTAATATGCGATTTATATTAAAACACTCAGTACATTTACATTTCAATCAAGCTAAGGCTGTAGTGCGAGTAAGACAGGTAATCGGACAAGTTGCAGAGTTCGAGTATACACAAAATCAATTTATAGGCCACACACTGACTCCGCCTCTGTAGATGGAGCCGACTCTCGAGATATAGCAGTGAGATGGATCTCCATACAAGCATGCTAACTCTAACCCTGGTGGTTGCTGTGTTGTCCGAAGAAAGTATGATTTCTGGCATCAAGTGCATGGCACATTGCCTTGAGTATTCTCTAAGGCACAACTGTTTAGGCATGCAGAAGTGGTTCATTTAGCAAACATTTCTACCACACTACTGCACACACTGGTGCCCTTAGTAAGCCACAGTTAACAGACGGACAGAGGGCACCAGGCTGACAGGCTGACGATGCTTGAAGTAATAGAGATATGGTGGGAAAAAAAACTTCAAATGGATGATGGGTCTGCTGAATCTGTGCAATGTTATTTGGTTGAGTGCTGGTGGAACAAAGCTATATTTAAATCTGTTTTTTCCTTACAACTAAATCTTCATCCAGAGGGAACAAACTCAACAATTCACAGAGGGGCAAATCTTTGTTTAAAATTGAAATTGTTTGCTGCTTTAACCATCTTGAATCTGGGAGAACTGGGTCAAGCAGAGGGCATCGCTCACCAATCAGCCTACTGTTCCAGTTCTTGAGAGACAAGTCTACCAAATATAACACCAGACAAAAAAGATCAAACCGAATCAATGAAAGCATGATAAAGCAATTTGTCACTGGATAATTTAGAAAGCCTTTTAAACACAACTGTTATTTGGAGGATTGAACACATTCCACCATCTGATACTCAATGTATATGACTTGATGTGTGTGGACATGTCTTCTAAATTTGATAACTGTAAATATAAATATATCAGGTTGGCAAGACTCCTTATACTACTTCACACATATCAATAATCAGCCAGGCAGATGCTGGTCTCATTGTTTGGGAGCCAAATGACAAACTCAGAGTCAAATAGGCCCCCTGTTTTCTGTTATCGGTTCGCAATCGGATAGCGCCTGACCACTTATAAGTAGAGGTGTAAATACAACCGAGAGTGGATTGATCTGCCAAACCACTTTGGGAGGTGGCGGAGATGCATTGTGAACATACTGAACAGAAATGTAAATGCAATGAGTCTCTGATACATTTGCACAAAACTTTTCGACAAAACTCCTTTGTCGGTTTTCTGTCAAAGACGACTTCTTCTACTACTTGTCAAAGACAATTTCTTCCTCAAAGAGGAGTCCAAACAATGCAAGACATGCAGCTAAAATTGAGGGAGGGATGCCCAACATCCATATAGAGTGGAAATGTGGCAAGTTGTTATTGACACATTTTCTCTGTTCAATCTGCACCATCATCTTTCACTGCAGACAGTCTGACTTGTTCAAATAAATACCTAACACACCTAATAATTCTAAAAAAAAAGGAGCAGCCAAATGGAATGCTGCCATCATTTAGACTGAGGCTTTTTACAATGAAGTGAAAAAATGCCTGTTACCTGTTATACAGCATATATGCAATTTAAATGTAGAGAAATGCAAGCTATGACAAGAGATGTAGGTGTGGTCAATGTGATGCATCAGTCTACTGACCAAATACGTGAACCATTTAAAAGGTTACCTGCTCAAATAAAGGGGTCATACAGATAATTTAGAGTCGCTGAGTCCTTCCTGAATGAAGGAACACGTCAAAAAATATAACATGCTGGGATACGTTATAGCCAGCTCACGTTTTCAACATGTTATACAGAGTATCAAAACATGTTCCCTATATTCTCACAATGCCCATGCAATGATGGGAGCATTATTTGATAGGGGATATTGGCCTATCGAGATACAGTACGCTCCTTTACACTTTATTATCAAAATAATAATAATAGAGTATATAAAACATGCTCCCTGTATTCTTACCCCACATTTATCTCCGTTTGTAACCCACACATACAAGTACAGATGTCATAACACGATAAGTTATCAATGAAAATCCATACGGTAGCATTTTTCGATAGAGCTGCAAAACTCGACAGAATAACGGCCTCAATTGCTAACATTTGTAACATTTGCTGATGGTGGTTATACGCTGACATATAACTTAAACAGCAAGTGAACACTAAAGGCTGATGTGCTACTACGTAAAACGTAATCTATTAATACGATGCTACTCGGGGTAGATTTACTAAAAACTGCCTGACGTTAAACAAGTGCAGCTAGGTACGCTACTCTGCTGCTAACACTACCAGACAACGTTGCTGTGACGGTTTTCTCATCGCGGCTACAATCACATGTGCTGGTCCGCGCATCTATGAAGCATGGGAGTTTGTTATTAAATGGACGCAGAACCAAAACAAACTTTGTAGTGAGAGCTATAGCCGTGCAGCAGCTGTGTCGCATTAATATCACTTAAAGTCCGAAATGTTCACAAGTTGTCCACATGGTTTATAGTCACCATGTGTTATCTGAACACGACACCTGTCAAATTGCGAGTGGAAACGAGAGACACCGACTTCCCAAATCGTACATAACCTAAATTAGAGCAAAGCTAACTTTGAGCTAGCTAGCGAGCTAAACTTATTAAACGGGAAACCAAGGGCCGACAACGCATATTAAGTGGAATAATGCATATATTCTGATAACAGAGCAAAATATACATAAAAACGTGGACTCACCTCGTAGCGTGACGACGGTAGAGTAGAATGTTTACAACTGTGGCCGCTGAAGCTCTGCCTGTGTAGTGTAATAAGAGATGGAAACACACGCTTGTGGGAATGGCGCGAGCACGACTGGAGTCGCGTAATGATGACGTAGCCAGCTGCAGATTGTCTTTTTTGGTACCTTTAGACGTCACTCAGTATATTAAGAATTGTTTTATATTGCACTTCTATCGTGTATAAAGTACCTAAAAGTGACACGAGTAAAAGTATCAGTACAAAAAAATTACTTTGGTAGAAGTTGAAGTCACTTTTTATTTTTATTACTTAAGTCTTAAAGTATATGACATTTACTCTACTTAAGTATCAAAAGTAATTTTCTGGTATAAAATATACTTAAGTTTTAGAAGTAAAAGTATTAAAAAGTGAGGAAGTAGGATTGAGCTATGGCAGCTCAGTGGTAGGACAAGTTGTCTTTCAACTGGAAAGCTGTAGGTTCAATTCCTGGCTCTGCTAATGTGTCCTTGAGCAAGACACTTAACCCCATGTTGCAGTGTGTAAATGGGTGAATGTCAAATCTATAGTGTAAAGCAGCTCATCAAGACTAGAAAAGCGCTATATAAATACAGACCAATACTTTTTCTTCTGATTTTATTTAGCAGTCACGAATAACAAATATAGTTAGAGGAAATGTAGTGGAGTAAAAGTACACAATTTATTTAGGAAATGTAGTGGAGTAAAAGAAAAAGTTGCTAGAAATATAAATAAAGTAAAGTACAAATATGTGAATTTTGTACAGAAACATTGTATTTGTACGTTGTTACATAAAAACATTGCTTATATCAAAGTATTCTGATACCACATCATCAGACAGACATATTTTAAAAATGTGTATTTTCAGTTATTAAAACTAATAAATCATCATATACAATAGTAAACAATTTCTTCTTGTAGAGCACATTTCATTCTGATAACATATGCACATTTACATATGTTATGCTCTATGCACATGTGTGCAATACAAAGACCAGGCTAAAAGATTTGTCATTGCTCTGGGAGAAACAAGTTAAAAAAGAAGGTCACCTCCTTTGTCAGCCGACCCCAGCACATTCTAGCTCTCATTTTAGATCTTATTTTTTTAGACACACACTTCTATTATTTATTTTTTAGTGACTAATAACATGTATTATTTGACCAAAGTGCCAATTACTTCATTGCCTGTTAATCTGTTGAATATGACAGTTGTCATTGGTTGGGATTAATATGTGGGTTAATAAAGCAGGGCCGATAATAAAGAATGTATAGTAGGTACATACAGTATATAGGATAGTGTGTAATCATATTATGCCATAAATATGATGACTCATTCTTTCTAATTCAAAATATAAAAACTATTCCACAAGCCAAAGGTGTGTGCAATAAACCAAAAACAAATGTGTTGTTAGTCAGTAGAGTCATGTGGGTTCTGGTATTTGTTTTTGATCATCAGTTTCCAACACTTTGCTCTTGGCATGTATGAACATGGAAATTCAGAAGCTCAGCATTAAAATATTATGATTCAAAGCAAGTTTTTTTGTGTGTGTTTGTATCCAAGTCAGAGGTAGACTGAGAGTGTTGTTGTTGAAATGGGAGTGTCTTCTGGAAGGGTCATTCCCGCTTGCTGTCAGTCCTTATTTTTGAATGACTCTCTGGACCAAAAACACTTCTCTCAGAGCAGACACAAACACAGAGAAGTTAAGTCAGACATCATGGATTTAACTGAATCGGTTTTAATTTGTCTTGGTGCGGCAGTTGCCGTCTACTATGGAGTGAAACTGCTGCTTTTCAATAGGATACTTTTTCCAAAAGTGTGGTTTCCGCTGGCAAAGACATTCTTCACATCTACGGGAGAGTGGGCAGGTGAGCGCTGTGTGCGTGTGTGTGCGTGTGTGTGTGAGAGAGAGGGAAAGAGGGAGAGATGAAGAGAGACAGAGAGAGAACATTTTCCTGCTCTGACTGGACTATAAAGTTCTATCTACTATGAGAGAAGGAACAGAAGAGGTAATGGAAAGACAACGTGTTAGTCACACTCAGGCGGAAATCAATTTTTTGGGGTATTTGGCCACTCAATGCAATGGTCAGTGGGATCAGTTAATTTTATTTTTAAGTGCTATTTGTAGTTTGCATTGGATTGTTACATAGATAATACATAACCCAATGTGATGTCATGATGTGGTTTCATGACACCCTGATATTCTAATCCATGGTGTTTTGTCCTACAGGATGCACAATTCATTCACTCACTCACTCACTCACTCATTAAAATTGGTGTCACTGGTGACGGTTTAAACTGCCCTCCTATCACAGTTTGCAATGCAAGATAATAAGTTTATGCAAAGAAAGCAAACTTCCAGTAAACTTGAAAATCACCTCATCGCTTTTTAACCAAAATAAAAAGTGAGGACACTCTGACTCACCACCAGACCATCTCCATGTGTAATTACACACAGACATTCCTCTGCAAGTCCCATAGAAGTCTCATCAACTTGCAAGATTTCCTTTGGCGTCTTCCAAAGGGGTTTGCTCAGTCTCCCACAGTGCTAAAAGAAGCCTCATGCAAAAGAAAAAAGGAAAAAAAAATCTCTCCTTTCTTCCCCAAAGCCCACTTTGATTCTATTCCAGCACAAGAAAAACAGCCATCAGAACAGTGTGTTCCAGGCTGTATAAACCACGTCCCTTTGCATTCATTTCTCTCCTGACAACGTCAAAACATGTTTGCATGTTTGTCTCCTTTCTTCACCTCAAGGAGCTTAAGATGCATTGTGTGGGTTAATGGGTCATCAAAGGAATAGTGTATAGAAGCGGTGCACAGGACTTGTGCAAGGAATATTAAATAAAGTAGTTCATTCTCTTAATCATGATGATTTCAGATAAAATACCATATGGATTTTAATGATGTGTCATTGATACCTTATCGCTGGAACTGCCATGGGCTTGTAATTAGGACACACAATAGGCATTGATAGCGCCATTTTGGGGGTTATGCAACACTGACTGACCAATAGGATTTTGATGATTGCATCCACTTTGTCGTTGAAGTTTGTTGAACTAATTTGCATAAATGGATATGGATGAGTCATGTCCCAGACTGTTGGATATGGTCAGACAGATTATTATTTTTCTATTGTTCATTTAACTCACACTGAGACTGAAACAGCCCATCCATACCTCTTCTACCGCTTTATCCTCCACATGAGGGTCGCAGGGGGGCGCTGTGCCAATCTCAGCTGACATAGGGCGATAGCCGGGTACACCCTGGACAGATCGCCAGTCCATCACAGGGAAACACATAAAGACAAACAATAATCCACTCTCACACTCACCCCTACAGTCAATTTAGAGTGTCCAATTTCTAAAACATCCCAATCTTTTGTAATTCAATATCACATGAGTTCCTGTAATAATTTTATTTTTTACAAGCGCAATGACAATGAGAGGTTTTCCAACCCAGTGTTTTTGGCAAAACCAAGACCAGCATTGTATGGGATTAGCTGTGATTATTTTCATGCATCATGACATTATTATAGCAAATGGAAGCAGCTGAAGACCTTTGTCTTCAGTGCTTGGTGAATCTCTACATATTGAACCTTGAATAATTGAACCTCTAGAAAAATGAGTGTCAAACTCAAATGTCCTGGGTGCCATTGAGCATCTCGCCTCGCCTCTAGGTCGGCCTAAAGGAAAAAGTGGGTGAAAAAACAGCTGTTCAGTATCAGGTGGGCAATATGACCTCACCATAATTACACAATATTCCATCTTGATATCATAATTAAGATATTCATGATGATTTTTCATAGAATTGCAAAGTAAAAATGTTTGGTTTGTTCTGATAAGGAATGGTGTACACTTCACAATAAAAACATTATTTAGGACTTAAAAAAAATCTAAAAATAAGTAAATAACAAGGGTAATAAAACACTAAACAAGCTCATATCATTTAATGTTGAATGTAATACATTTAATAATGTGATAATATCTTATTATAAATCTTCTATCACCTCACTGGCAGCAGTGTCTCAGTCACACATGCTGTGTTTAAAGGAAGAGGAAATCACAGGCATTTGGCCTACAGGCCGCCAGTTCTGACACCTCTGCTCTAACATGTAATCATAACGGGCGAACAGGGGTCACAGGGGTTCAGAGCTGTGTTTGCTGTCATCTTTGAACTATTTCATGTTAGCATATGATCCAACAAGATGTCAGAGATGCCTCTTTGATTTCCACTCTACACTTGAAACTCTGTATTAGCACAATATAAGCTGAAACACTGTCTCAAGTGTGGATCATAATTTATCTCATCAGACATTTTGGCAGGTCACAGTATAGGAAATGCACAAATGCAAATTATCTCACTTTCCTGACTTACATGAACTGAACCAGGCCATTGTTATTGTTGTCAGTAAATCATCTTGTGGCTCTTCCTGATAAAAGATATCAAAATCTCAGTGCTGTAAAAAAGGTAAATGGGTGACACAGTAACTCAAATAGCCAGAATTAGGCCCTGCATGTAATGTAAAGGTAATGTTAAATTAAGTCTCCGATTTCATCATTTCATCCCAGCTGGATTTGCCTCCACAGGAAAGCATCCTGGTTAATGCCTAAACAGACAATCTCATTAATGTGATGGAGCAGCAGTTATTTTTGATTAGCTAACTTCCTCCCTCTGAACTTTCAGGTGAGTCCTGAACAGAGGAGCACATTATTCCTTCTATTAGTCACTATAGCCAGAGTTTCTGATAATCAGTGTATGTTGTAACATGGACCAACAAGTAAATTAAATGATTTTAGAATCACTTTCCCCCTCACTATAGCAGTCCAGTCTACGGCAGTACGTAAGTAAGTAAGTATCAGCACAAGCCTTATTTTTAGGCAAGACCCAGAAATTCTTGAGCTCCTTCATTTATAAGAGTGATTGAGGACAAGCTGCTTGGACCTGGAGGTTCACTGAGCAACTTCTCCACACACTACAAAACTGCCCCAGTTGTTTCAGAAGGTCACAGTTTAATGACGCCATGTAGAACAACCTCATTATCAATAATGATGCATCGCTGTGGTCATCACTGATGCTGTGTCTCGTGCTAAAAATAGTGACAACAGAGTAGGGAGACGGGTGGGGGACATGAAAAATGCAGGCAACAGTCAAGTCTAAAAATATTAACCTACATTTACTGCAGTTATAACACAGGAGATTTCAGGTGCAATAGTTTGCTGGTGCCAAACATGAGAGAAAAACCTTTTAGGAATACTTTTCATTAAATCTTCACTTCTCAAGTGCTTATCTGCGTATTTTGAAGGAATGCTGGATCAAACCAGATTTCTTCAGGCTAAATATGCACCTATGTGATGTGTAAAGGCCTGTACATACTCATTCATATGCATTCATTTGTGGCCAATCACACAATAGTTGTTGAACACCACGCAAGCAACAAGTTCTGCCCAGATGATGGGTCAAGAACAAGCTGCAAGAACTCCCAAACAAGTGCTGCAAGACAATAATGATGTCATCCTTTTCTTACAGCCCTGGGAGAGAGAACACACTTCTCTGTTCTTGCCGAGCCTGTACAGACCTTTAGTCTCAGTGGAGAGATAATTTAACACCTACTTTACTTACAAATTACCCTAAAACTGTATTGTGCAATGGTTTCACATAAATAAAAAAGCAATTGTCAAATGAGTTCACACAGTGTTCATTAATTATGATCAGCCCCACTCCACACGACTCCACACGACTCTCTCTGTGTTTCTTAGCAGTGTTTGGATCTTGCATCGCATGGCGAACACTGCGCTGCACACAAGTGTTTTTCTTTTACGTCTTTATAACTGAAAACTCAAAAGACGTCAATTTTACTACTAAAAAAACAGTTATTCAGCATTTGAAGCTTCTTCTGTTTAGAAATCCAGTGTGACATTTCAATTGGCAAACGATTAAGTTCTCTCACCAGTCTGTTCTTCCAAGCCCATAGGTGCGTCCATAACTTACATATAAAAACAACCTTCTCTTAGTGCATTGTTATATTTGTTATATTTGACTGTTCTCGAAAACCTGCAGCAGTGCAGCATATAGGACAAGATTTGATCTGATGAGATCATACACTAATGGATACTTATTGTATTTCAGAATAAGGGTTTCTATTAATGTCGCATCATATTTTGCAGAGAAGACAAATTGTCACATAATCCATGTTAAGTATTTATGCTCTGATACAAAGGCTGAGACAGATCATCAACAAAAAAAACAAACATAAAACTGTTTTATTGGTCTGGTTGATTGTAGTAACTTTGGTTTGCTGCTGCTGCTGCTGATAGGAAATTAAAAATGAACTGAGAGAGGTTCCAGATCAAAAAGGTCAATTGAATTTTGAGTTTTGAAGACTTGTGAAACATTACATTGCCAAAGTGAGGAGAAAGTAATGTGCCAGAGCTAATTACAGTCTCCCAGAGGAACATCACGTTTCAGCTTTCGAGAAGGTTCAAAGAAAGATTTTGAAATTGATTCTCAATATGTGAGAAGTTTGGTAACAAGTTTTAAAGCCACAGTGTGTGTGTGTGTGTGTGTCAGGAGTCTCTTTATCTAACTGATTAGCCATAGTGTAAAAATAAAGTGTTAAATTGCTGCTTGAAGCAGCATCAGTCTCATTTGAAGTCATCTAGGTTTTTACATAACATTAAATATCCAACATGGAACAGGCCTGGGGTAAATACTGATGCTAATCACTTTATGTCTAATAATACTGAAAGAAAAGAAGCCCACGATCTTGGTAACCCAGGTTGGGAGTGAATGGGGAGAGTAGCGAGCTCTCAGAAACAAGCAGGTCCAGTTTGTTCTCTTTATCAGATGTTGGAGAACATGCTGTATTGGTACAGCCTGTTAGAACAGCATGGGTTGGGTGTCATGTAAATACTAACACACATCTCTCTTCCTCTGTGTGGCAGCAGAGGAAGGGAGATAAGGCCGTGCAATGCTGGTTCACAGTGTCTCTAGTGGTTAGAATGTAAACTGCAGGAGAAGTAAGTGACGGACAGCTTTTCTACAGCTCATGGCTGCATCCTTGTTTCAGTGGTGACCGGTGCTTCAGAGGGCATAGGGAGAGCATATGCATTTGCGGTAAGTGACTGATTTATGAACATTTATTGATACCTGTTGCACAATATGTTGTTTTAACACATATCATTATGTCCCCCGTCCTGTCCAGCTGGCTGAGCAAGGGATGAGTGTGGTCATCATGAGTAGAACCAAAGTGAGACTGGACCAAGTTGCCAAGGAAATAGGTAAAGCAATGCCTTCTGTGTTCAGCCGTTTTACTTTGATCTACAGTACATACAGTGTGTGCCGTATGTCATCCGTGAGAGTTCATAATATATTACTGACCTGGTGTTTTCACGCTTCATAGGTGATAAAACGGGGCAGAAGGTGAAAGTGATAGTGGCAGACTTCACAAAGGAAAATGTCTTCAGTGAAATCGAGGATCAGCTCAGGGACCTCGACATTGGGGTTTTAGGTTGGACATTGTTTTTATTCCTCCATGTTCAAAAATACTAGCAATATGCCACACAAACCAAATGAATGAAAAAAAACACAGTTATCACATATTGGATTATTGCCTTGCGTCTTTCCACAGTCAATAACGTGGGCATGCTGCCCAGCTACGTTCCCAGCAGGTTCCTCGAGTGTGCAGAGCTGGAGAAGGTCAGTACTGCCTCAACTACTTTACTTTATGGAGCCCTTTTGGGGTTTTCATGAAAATGAAATCTATGCGGCCCTGTGATGGACTGGCGTCCTTTCGCCTTACTGTATGTCAGCTGGGATTGACACCAGCGCCGCCTGCAGCCCTCATGTGGAGGAAAAAGCCATAGAAGATGGATGGATGAACAACAAATAACCTTACAGTCAGTCTTACTTGTGCTATAATGCACCTAGTGCGGTAGAAAATACACCGTCAAATACAAACAAAGACAATTTCTCTAAACTAACTCCAGCATTGTTTGCAGCCATGTTCAGGTGTAAGCAGCTGTTTTCCGTCTTGTTGCATGCGCACACACACACATTGTATGAGGCTGAATGTACACTGGATGTGTACAGTGGCACAGTGTGAAGTGTGAAGAAAAAACACCTTTTACTGGTCTTCAAGAGCACAAGGCAACAAAACAATACAACATCACAAATCAGGTCAGACAGCTACTAGTAACTGATAAGGACACTTACTGGTCAGCAGACAAGACAAACTGGCAAAAGACACAGGAAACATGCAGGCTAAATACACAGGTGGAGGGATAACGATGAACAGGTGAAACATATCAGGTAATCACAGAGGAGGGAAACTTTACAGGAAGTAGGCTCTGAAATGACAGGCAATGGTAATTATTTCAAAATAAAACAGGAAACAGAACACAAGACTACTCAGGATGTCACACGTTGATGCATGATAAACAAGTTTTCACATCATATGTCCTCACCAAATTATTTGTCTCACAGAAAACCAAACCAAATTTCTCAATCTTTCAGACAATTACAAAGGTGATAAACTGCAATGTGAAGACTTTGGCCAAGGTAAGAAAACAATGAACTCTTTTTATATTTTAGCAATTGGCTCTTGTGCAATATAAAATGAAATTTGAAAAAATGAATTTGAAAGGCGTGTATGAACAAATAACCCTGCACCATCTGCACCCACTCAGCCCTCAGAGCTCCATCAGGCCGAACACGTATATTCATCATACGTGTCAGGGCTGAAAGATGGTTAATGAAACATGAACTGCTCTGTATTCCTCGCAGACAACCCTCTGAACATATTTTCTTTTTTCCTCCAGATGTGCAAAATAATCCTTCCGGGCATGGAGAACAGGTTTCCTACCCATGTTTTCTTCATTAGATGTAATGTATAATACAATAAAAACAAAACATATTGATTAACGACGTGTTTCAACTGTTTCAACTCATTTCTGCCCTCAACAGGGGGAGAGGGGTGATTGTGAATGTTTCGTCTGGAGTTGCCTGTATTCCATTTCCCCTGTACACTCTATATTCTGCCTCCAAGGTGAGTGTGGTATCACTGGTAGAGCTCTAATCCTCATAAATTATGTTGTATGATCACTCATCCTTTTTTGAAAATGTATGTTCCTGTAGGTGTTTGTGGAAAGATTTTCTCAAGGTCTTCATGCCGAATACATAGATAAAGGGATTATTATACAGGTGATATGAGCATCCACCTTTGAATCAACAAAAGAGAGAGCGACTTATTTATTTTTAAAGTGATTTTTTTCCCCCTCTCGTTTCCCCAGACAGTCGCCCCATTTGGCGTCTCCACTCGCATGGCCGCTTACCAACAAACCAATGTCGTGACTTTGTCACCAGAAGACTTTGTGAAGAGCTCCCTGCAGTACCTCAGAGCTGGAGACAAGACACACGGCAGCGTCTGTCACGCAATCATGGTAACACTCAACAACTTCTCATAATGTCCCATAATGCTTAGTGTCATCGGAGACTGACTAACGTGTGTGTGTGTGTGTGTGTGTGTGCGTGTGCACATCAACAGGGATGGTTACTGCAGTCTATTCCTCTCAAGATCCTCCATGCAGAGTCTATGTTACACAACCTACGAGACTACGTCAAGAAGAAAACCGCACTTGCAGCGTCCATCGCTGCGAGTCCACGTGCAACTTTTGAAAATGGTAGAATGAAATAAACAGGAAAAATCTGCAATTTGGCAACTAAATGATCAATAAATAGAATATATATGTTGTAACTTGTTAGAGTAGTTTTGTTATTATCATTAGCTATGGTAGGAGCGTTGTATACCGACTAATCTTAACCCAAAAATAGTTTATTGAATACCAGGAAGAGACCATGGTCCGTGCATGTAGTCAATTCAGTGCTAGCAATATCTAGTTTGTCAGTAAATCAGTTAAGGAGTTGCTTTGGTTCGATGTCAGGCCTCCCAGGTGCCTGGAGCCCCTAAAGACACTCTCAACACTCTCTGGTGTAAACGACTGTTTGGTGACAGGGTGATCAGATATTAACCCTCGACAATAGAAAGTAGGTGCACATTAAAAGTCAAACCAAATACTGACCTGGTCAGTGTCTTTAGATTCCACTAACGCTATAATCTGGGTTTACGTGAAGCTCACTCAATTTTATCGATTATTCTTTGACACGTTTTTTTTTTTATTTACTACTTTATTTGCTTGTTAAAATATTATTTCCTGACAAGTATTGTCTAAATTTCAGGACACATTATGAGTAATGCACCCCAGGATCTTGATATTGATGTTTGCTGATGTATTTTTTTTATTCTTAATGTACAGGGAGTTTAAAACCTGTTTAATGAAACATAATTTATTCTTATTATGGAGTAACATAATTGCACATTTCCCTCAATTTGATTCTGATTATTTCCTTGTTTTGCCAGTTTTACACGTGTGTGTGGGTGAACTATTATATATCGTTTCTCGCCTATATTTGTGTGTGTTTCTGTGTCTTTCAGTGTAAATGTAAAATGAATACCATAGGAAATATGAGTTCCACTGTAACTGCAAGCTGCTGATGAATTAATGGTGCACGTGTTATCCATTTTCCAGTATAAGACAAAATCACCAAACACATCCAAATCACATTCTGATGTACTACATGTGTAGATAAGCATGTACATCTAATACATGAGATCATGATTTTACACTGCATTTACAATAGCATTAATATTAATGCAGGTGTTTAAATGAAAATACTGTTCTTGGATAAATGGGATTAATCACAATGTGCATGTGCCCAGCTCCCTGTAGTCATGAATCTTGCAGAAGAGAATGAGTATTAATGAGTCTGGAGCCTGATCCTCGGTTGTAAGGCACGCTCACACAGAAACACACCTGCTGATGCCATTAACAGCCACTCTTGCCCCTGTGAGATGGAGGAAACATTTGATCAGATGAGTACACCACCAGGCGTCTTCGCTATGGTGTCAGTCACAGTTTGTAATCTCCACAAAACCAGTCGGAGGTGGAAGCCTCTACCTGGTCCCTGAGGAACTGGAATACACAGAAGAGCTGGATTTGATATCCTGCCCCTCACAGGATGATGTACACTCTTTTTTATGCTTACAAACGTTCCCCTGTCTGCGCACGCACACATGCAGACGCAAACACACACGGCTGTTTGAGTTAGTGTGTGCTACCGTGATGTTTGACCTAAAAGAGCCACTAATCACAGGACGACCAGGCTGTTTTGACACCCGTGATGAATGATCCTCCCCATGAGAGATAGTTCAGGCAGAGGGAAACACAGCTTGAGAAAGAGAGAGAGGAGGTCGGAGTGACCCTGAGCTTAGATGATTCATGCCTGGACTGAGACTGGTCACATATGAACCGACGTCTTACTTTATCTGATGATTACTGACAGCTATACACAACTTTAAAGCAACCCACTATCTACTGTAAACCCTCACTCACTCACTGTCTACTGCTTTATCTTCCTCCTGAGGGTCGCAGGGTTGCTGGCACCAATCCCAGGTGACACCTTGGACAGGTCGCCAGTTCATCACGGGGGAAACACACAAAACATTCACGCTCACATTCACACACGGGGGAGAACATGCAAACTCCACTCAGAAATGTCCTTGGTCCAACAGGGATTTGAGCCGGTGACCTTCTTGCTCTGAGACAACAGTATTAGCCACTACACCGCCGTGTGACCCATGATTGTGCAGTACCTGCAGCTCTGGCTTCAACTGACTCAGCATCATGGCACAGTGTCTCTTCTCTCTATTGATTTTAAAGGAATACTTCACCGGTTTGCATTTAGCTGTGTATTACTAGAACATTACTGAAAAATTGTGCATCCCAACCTCGGAATCCACTGAGAAACACTTGATCTTCTTGTAGAAAATTAGAAAAAGTACATATATAAAAGCCGGACAGACTATAATTTCTTCTTAAGCAGGGTAGAAAACTTCTCTTAGTGCTAATATTGATTGAAGATTAAATCTCTCAATGGACTGTTGTATATTGACTGTGTGTTTTTATTAAAATAATTCTTTTTGCACCATTTTAAACATGTACAGTATATGTGCTTGGAAACATTAAGCTCATTGAGGAGTGTACGGCTGTACAGCATGTATTCATATTGACTGAGAATGAGATTATGGGGTCAGGTGGCAAAGACTCTTGTTTTATATGCGACTCATTTACCCTAATTATATCGTAAATGAACGGCCCGAGACTAAACTATTCCTTAATCACTGAAGTGCTTGAGCAAATCAATGATTCCAGAGTCCATTAAAATGCGGTGTATAGACTGTAATAGTGTCAGGTCTGTTTTTATAGACTTTAATGACCCACAGCTGGCATGGTTTCTGTTATTTACAGCTATAATTAAAAAAGAAAATCCATTTCACCTTAATCACGCAGACATTTCATCTCTGCTTGGTCAGAGTGTTTTCGGATAATCTCTTTTCAACACATCATTTATATTCTTCGACCGCTGAAGAGGCAACAGTCATCAAAACAAGATTTATGAGGATATATTACAATGTACTGAGAGAAATACACTTCTATTATATGTGGTCTTCTCTTCTTCTGTAGTTTACCTGCTTCAAGGTTTGGTGCGTTCCGCATTATCTTCTTTATACTTTGGTTGTAACAAGTGACTATTAGAATTATTGTTGCCTGGTCTGGTCATTTTCCTCTGACCTGTGGCATCAACAAGGTATTTTTCACCCAGAGAACTGCTGCTCTCTCTGAACACCAGAGATGATAGTGTGTGGAAATCAGTCTTGTACAAAGTATCTAAAAGTGACACTTGAGTAAAAGTAAAAGTATCTTACCAGAAAATGACTTTGGTAGAAGTTGAAGTCAGTTTTTATTTACATTTACTTGTCGCCCATGTGTGTGAATGGGTGAATGGCGTAAAGCAGCTCATCAAGACCAGAAAAGCTCTATATAATTACAGACTGTTAAACCAACATGTAAACCTGAAAAACTGTTCTCCTTTTTCTTTCTGAAATAATTGAATGATGCAAACCTGGATGTTATTTACTAAAAAAAAAGTTTTTTGGTTTTCTTTAGCTTGAGGAGATGAAGTGAAGTAAAAGTAAAAAAAAAATACAAATAGCAAAGTAAAGTACAAATGTGTGAATTTTGCACATTTGTGCAGTTTCTGAAAATACTCTGTTCTACAGTACTAGTAGCAGCATCCACTGTAGTCACTAGAGGGCACAACAGTTTCATGGTGCTTTTCTGTGTGCCTTTCTCTGTGCATCTGCTGCAGAAGATACACACACACAGACACAGGGAGGTTGATGAGGTGATGAAAGCCCAAAGTCTATCAAAAGAGCCAGGACTGTGACTAATTATGTCAGGCAACATTGTGGAACTACAGCAAAGAGATACCGCTGCACACAACTGCTTCAATAAAATGATGAATGTCGCACAACATTCACAATTCTTATCACAAATCATCAAAAATGCATTTGTATCTAAATGTTTTTCAGCACACACACACACACACACACACACACGCACACACGACTGGAGTGATTTAATGTAACGTGACTACTTTGCAACATTTGGGATTTCCAGGAGCTGTGTTGTCTGTGTGTGTGTGTGTGTGTGTGTGTGTGTGTGTGTGTTTGTTCCTTCACCCGCTGCAAAAATGAAAAGTTGTTTACCGGTAATTGCTCAAGAGCTGGGACTTTCCTCACCCGAGGTGCTCTGCAATTTAGCAGTGAAAACACTTCACAGACCACTTTTAACTTGCCACTTTCAAAGTCTCTCGAACATCAAATGAGGCTCTCGTATGGATATGTCAGCACTGCACTCTGATAATAGCAGGTTGTGTGGGAGAGCCGAGGCGGCGCTCTTCACTTCACACAGCACCAGAGTGGGAGAGCTTTCCTTCTGCATGTGCACAGTAATGGCTTTACCATCGGTGGGATCATATTTTAGCCCAAATATGAGGTGAAAGTGGCCTCAACACCTCAAACAGATGAGAGACTCATTAAGGAGGAGGTCAGCGGAAAGTCATTGTTTTAATTTCAGTGGCTGTCTGCTCCTCATGTGGGTGGTCGGGACTCAGAGGATGATCTCTCTGTGCAGTGTGTGTGTGTGTGTAGAGTGAGGGGAGGGAGAGGTGCTGTCTTTGAGGATGCTCCCTGTATGATTCCCCTCTCCTCCCTGGACACTGCTTGCTTGTTGTTTCAGTAAACAGAAGGGTCCAGCGATGGTCCAAGACAAGCATGCAGCCACTGCAGCCCACCCAGGAGCCAAGGTCAGGACCACTAACCTGCAGACACACAACTCTACTCAACTCAACACACCACACACACAAATCCTTTTCAAGGTAGAACCTGGACATTTAGATTAAAACCGAAACTCATTCACGGTCATGCTTGGAAAAAATAATAATAATGATGATAAAAAAAAAAAACACCACACCATCCAGTCAAACATGTAAGTAAGTGTAAGTTAAGATAGCCCAACTCTGGATAATTATTGGAAAGATATTAAAACCTCAATAGTGTGCATTCCTTGACTCCATGTTTCCTTCAGTGGCTTTCTCCCTGCGTGTTTTCCATCCCCTGAATGTGCCGCGCTTGCCAGCGTGACACCCCAGCATAAATATTTGAATATTTACACTAGATGATGATTATACTACTTGAAATATTTCTGTGACATAATTACCACCTTGTCTCTCCGGCAATGTTGCTGAGCACACAGATATACCTTCTTACCGAGGAGTTGTACGGGTAATTATTTCTCACAGGACGACTAATACCTACCACTTCTCTCCTGTCCAGGATGGAGGTCTTTGAAACCCAAGAAGTTAATTCCAACCCCTTCATCCCCCCAAAAAGAGAGTGTGCTTGTCAGGGCCAGGCTGCACTGTCAGCATGGGAAAGCAAACAAGATTACAGAAGAGGAACAGAGGATAAAGGAGAGTAAATGGTCAGGAAGGAGAAAATGGAAGAGTTTAAGAGAGGGAGAGACAGTGTGAGAAGGGGAAAAGAAAAGGCCAGTGACTTCTCTGACAGCCCAGTGCTCACATATGGCCAGGCTTTGCTTGTATAGCCTCACTTCAAGGCGATGGGCCCTGCAAACATAAACAGTGGAGAGGCTGCAGCTGGAGCGGGGAGGCAGCCGCTTGCTTACTCGAGAATTCTGTACACTAAACAATGGATCAAGTGACGCACAGGCCCTTGGCAGCGCAACAGAGACGCAGGCGGGTCAGAGAGATGTCTTTCCTCCTTACGTTTATATCTCTCCTCTCTCAATATTTACCCCATGGGAAAACACACAATTTTCCATTCCTTTTGTCCTGTAGGGAGCAAAAGAGGAGACCCCAACCTCCCAACCCCCCAGCCCCGCCGTCTCTGTCCCTCCCACCTTCAGGACAGGACAGGGTCTGAGAGGACAAGTGTCTTTTTGTGCAAACTTTGGGAGTGAGACGACTCTGTCTGGGATTGAATCACTTAGTCATTGCTGGAGCGCCATACAGGTGTTTGGGGATGAATACATTTACGTTTAGCGTGGCACAGCGCTCTCCTTCAGTGCCGCTCATTGATATTCACATGCACGGGCCTGTGTCTGGCCATGTTGAGGAGAAGCAAAGAAAATGAGGATTAATCTCTCTTACTGAGAGTGTTACTGCCCTAAGAAACTTTCTGTGTGTGTGTGTGTGCATCTGTGGTATATGGCTTTTATGATGGGGCACAATGGGGAACGGAAGGGCCCAAGAGCCAGTGAAATAACCCAAATTACAGCTTCCAGTTGCCTGGGTAACTGGGTAGGAATGAGGGGCAAATGGTGCGTAATTTCCTAATGAAGGGGGGTTCTCTCTTCTTTTTTTTTTACATTTAGAGACCTCCTTAGACTGTTACCATAACAACCCGAAGGACACTGTACCCCGCACTATATAGCTGTTTGTTTGCTGACTCATCTAAAAGTTTATTTTATGGGCCATACATGTTCCAACACCTATGATGGTTATGCAATGACAGTCAACATGACAATATTTATACACAATGTTTCTTGAATAACCAAGAAAACCTTTGTGAGATTTAAAGTGAATAAAAGATACCAGAACACAAGAACTATTTATTCAAATATTTAGTCCTTATTGAAATAGGTAAAAACTAGGCTGATGTCACAGTCCGTTTTATTCAAACAATTCAGATAGATATTGTCCTTCTTGAACAATACTTTTTAATGCAATGTAGTAAAATGGAGAAGTAGTACTGGCCCACTTCAAGCACTGTTTAGAGACAGACCAAACAACAATGACAATGTTACATTTACACAAACAAACACTAAAATATTCATCTTAAAGACGAATAAAAATAGTGGAAGAGCTCCTTCAGTTACAATAGGGTCCCCCGCACCTTGTGCACTCAGACCCTATTAAGAAAACGTGAGTCCTTGAGCCTTAAAGGACCCATGTGTAGGATTTAGTGACATCTAGGGGTGAAGTTGCATATTGCAACAACTTGAACCTTTGTCTTTCTCGTCCTAACCTTTTGCAAACACTCAATGGAAAAGGAACTGCTCCTATGTAATGTAAACTGCCCATTCTATGGTAATGAAAATACAACATCAGTTTTAATTTTCAGGTGATAATAAATGACTAAATACTACATTTAATGTAGAATCCTCTAAATTACACAATTATTTTTTTCTTTTTTTTGTGACTGGCTTCTTGTAGACAAATTTGAAAATAAACTCTGAAACCGAGGTTTTTCCCCGACTTCAACCTTTAATACATTTGTACCAGAGCCAGTTCTTAATCAGCACCGGTGTGTGTAGACCTTCACAACACGACGCTGAGTGAATGACTAGAAAGCTGAGCCCGGAGGCCCAGGTCGGCGCGGGTCAACGCTCATTCGAAGCTTTTCAATAATCAAATCAAACTAGGTGTCGCAGCCTGATTTCTGCAAATAAACCTGCACGGCCCGAGCTGTTCCTCTGTCGCTGTGTCTCTGTCTAGTGTATAACAGAGTCACATATTAAAGTGTCACGACACATAAACAGACTTTTCAACCCTCACTTTGACACATGGAGACGAGACTGAGGAAGTGGAAAAATAGACCCCGTCGCTCCTCTTGGGCCGGGTAATTGAACAGCATAAGCATGCAATAAAACAGAAATACAATAATCAGACTCATTTAAGACGTGCCACTCATCACTCACTGTGAATGTATGACCCACTTTAGTTAGCACTGAGGATAAGAGACCTTTGTGCGCCACTGAGCCGTGTTCGCTGGCCTCCATTAGCCGCCTCCAACCCTTGTCAGTCAGGCCGTAGGTGAGCCTTTCTTTCTTCCTACTGTCAGTGACACACTAAAGCCTGTCTGCTGTCTCACTTCAACCAGACTGTGACAACAAAAAGACAGATAGGAATCTCCAAATCTCAGTTGTGGCTGAAACAGACAGAGACAAGTAGACGGGGAAGGGTTTTGGGGTTTGGATAAGAGAAAGAGCTTTTTATTCTCTCTCTGATTTGAACAGGTGTGACTGATGTGTGGTCTCACAGTGTGTGTGTATGTTTGTGTGTGTAGATACTTAAGGTCTACCACCCACAAGGTCGACGTGTGTACACTCCCACACATGCTATTTACCGAGCTGCATGCGCTGTTGAGGCACGTAGCGTTCTCTCCTGTTTATTGATAGCTATCAGCACTTTCTCATTTCTTGCTTAAGAAAACACAACACTTGCACAGAACAGCTCTCTTTGGCTTTTCTATTCACTGCAGTGCGGTGGCGGCTGAGAGAGACAGAGAGAGAGAGAGAGGTCAAACACAGCTGTGCATGCACACTCACAAGAATGTGTTTATGTGCATATAACTTTAAAACTCTGTTTGTAAAAGTAAAATAAAAAATGTTTTGTTTTGGGGAGTGGCGCGTCACAATGGTTCATTTTGACACACATATCAACCAACAGTGAAGGGATGAAGGAGAGTTGGCAACAATTCATGGTATTAAAATGGCAGTAAAATAACCCTTACATTTTACAGATGTTTTTTGGTTTTGTTTTTTTCATCATGATAGATACATATTTCTTACTAGCGATGGGACAATACCACTTTTTTGTTTTTCGTGTCCAATGCCGATACGATATCACAAACTTGAGTATCTAGCGATGTCGATATTAGTGAAATGGTCATTTTGGACCATTTCTGAACTATGAAACTGTTAATAATCATAGCAATCAACAAAAAGAAGAAACATGCCTCAGCTAGAATGCTAAAATGGAGTTTTGTATTCAGATATCCGAATTCAAATAATTTTGACCAGTATTGGACTGATACCGATACCGATTCCCATCCCTATTTCTTACTGAACATTTTACAGTGAAAAACAAGAATCTGAATATAATAATTATAAATAATGAGGTCCTGGAATGAATAGGAAAATGCAAATGCCCTTTATGACAAATCACTAGGACTAGAAAGACAGCATTATTTTTCTCATTAATGAAACATTTTGATAATGGAAATTCATCATGAACTCCTTACGGAGTGCTTTTAATCATGATACATATTATTTTGATGCATAATTAACTCATATATTGCCCATTCTCTAGATCAGTGTGATCAGTCTGCCTCGGACAGCTTCACCATCTTTCACTGTTTACTTCCTTTTCTTCTAATCATTTCCAACACAAGAAGAAAAAGCAATTAAAGATTAATATACACTAATAGTGAAACAGCTTCCACTATGTATTAATAGAACATTGGATTTGAAAAAAAGTATTTGATCCACAGGCAATAAATCTGAAACTACTAAGATAATGAATTAATAATAATATTTAATTAACGTTCATTTAAGATAGAACATAGAAAAACATAGAAATAAAGCAGAGGTGACGAGATAAATATGATAAATCAGCGGTCATTTTGTTGGAAACTCACTGATTTAACAAACCTGATATTTTCAAGTACAGTAAATAAGACACGTGTTTTTAAAAAAAGTAAAGGATATGTAACATTAAAATAATAAAATAGTGTATGTAAAAAGCATTTGCTTCAATTAATTTGAGAACTTAAAACACAATACAACAATGTCTCCTCTGTATTATTTCTTCCATAGGAACTTTTCATTAGTCTTCCACAGACTCTTGCTCTCCTCCTCCTCTCCAGATCGACTTCTCGCTGAAAGTTTCGTGTTGACACAGACTCTCTGCACTTCTGCCAAGTCCGTTAACCTGTTAATACTCTCCTCGTTACCCTCGTTGAGGATGTCCCAGAAGTCTTTGCGACTGCCTCTTGTAACCTGCACGAGTGCACCAGGAGATGGTCGTGTTGAAGCAGAATCAGAACTGAGGGCGATTCTGGATGAAGAAGGGGAGGTCAGACACGCGTTTCCTGACCCTGAGAGCATAGGTGGTGGTGTTTTTGGGGGGCCTCTCTGCTGGGCACCCCTTGGTTTGGGTTTAAATAAATCGTCGAGGATTGAAGTGTCTCCTATCAGATCTGTGAGGAGGGAGTGATTACTTAAGGCAGAAGGGGCCTGTTGAGGAGGGGAAGCAGACTGGGAATTTTCTCTCCGTCCTTGAACGGTTTCTCTCGTCCTTGATGATGATGATTTCTGCTCTCGCTCCCTTCCCTGTGCTGTGGGTTTGGATAACATGGCGGACCTGCCATGGCTGAGGTCTGGGGAAGAAGGGGTATCTCTGTCTGTGCGGTTCAGGACAGCAGCAGGCTTCCCAGAGCCCAGACCACTGCTGCCGGCATGATCCACGCCAAGACCACCACCGGCTCTGTGAGCTCCAGAACAAGAAACACTACCCCTTTTTGTCCTCCTGTGTCCTTTGGCACTGGAAACCGTTTCCTCCTGCTCCTCTGACTCATGGCTTGTAATGTTACCTAGAGGTTCTAGAACATTCTGTTGTGAGACCTTTTGCGTTTTCTGGGGTTCTAGAACATTGCGTTGTGGGTTTTTGGGATTTCTCTGTGGATCTGGAATATCATTTTGGCAAAGTCTGGACTTTTTTTGTGGTGCAGAAACATTGTTTTGTGGGATTTCAGGATCAGTCTTGGGCTCCCGACTCTTCTTAGTGTATTTACGCTTCTGGGGAGTATTTGAAAATTCCTTTTGTGGGGTTCTGGTTCTGGTTTCTGTGCAGGATATAGCAGTTCTGGTGGCTGTTGAGGAGGTAGCTGCTGTGGAAGTGGAGGAGGTTGGTGCTGAATCAGACTGCGGGAAATTCTTTGCGACTATATTAGCGAGGTCAGGCTGGTTCAGTGAAGTGTAATACTGTCGCAGCCAACCCAGTCTCTGGCTCGAATCTCTTCTCAGAACGTCCACTGCAAACTGACGAACGGAGGGAAAGTTGAATTTATTTGCCATTTCCTCCAGGTGCTGCCTGCAAACAAAACACACAACTGTGTAAAAACAAAACGAAAACATCCTTGTACAAAAATGTGTTAAATCAAATATGTTTTGAAATAGTTCCTGCTAGTTTCCTGTGAATGTACATCATATTAACATGGGTACAGTCACTATATGATGTGTGCCCACTGCAGTGCAACTTAAATAACACATAAAGCATATACTATTAATCATACTTTCTGCGGCTCCTTCAGGCTCAGCAGGCTATGATGAATAGTTCTCCATGTATTCATGCTCATATCCAGACAGCTGTGCAGTATTGGGGTGTTTTTCCTGAGCTCCGAGGCAGTCATTAAATTTTTCGTCTAACCAGAATCGGGCACAGCCATACTTCAAAGTCACTGGTGGTAGAGCAGCATTACAAAGGTGTTATTACCGTTTGTGGCTTTCACTGGAAAAACAATAAATAAACGCAATGGCAGTAAAACGCGACGTGCATGTGGATTCAAATCATTAAACAGCACGGTTAATTGTAGGGAAATCAATATAACTAGTGTGCATTTTCACTTCCTGGTGAGCCTCTGGGCAAAAATACTAACTTCCCCTTGGGGAGCGAGTGTTTAAAACGCAGAGGGTGGAAGTGACGCAATAGAACAAATATATGCACATACATATATGTATATATATATACATACATACATACATACATATAGAGAAGGTGATCATTTTTGGTTCACCTCAGGAGGCGGAGTGGTTAAGGCGGGGAAAACTGCTGCACTCGCAATCTTCAGCGTGATGCAGGGAAATAGGTAGGAAGAGAAAGCTCAGTGGTGGTCCCTTGCTAAACACACATGCACACATGCGCACACATACACACATTCCCTGAGGGCAAGAGGGGGCGCTCAAAACTGTATCCACGCAGGTTTTGACTTACCTCCCTACACTGCCAGTAATTTCTTACTTTACTCATTTTTTTATCACTGCCCATAACGCCTTCCATCAACTTGCCTTCATTACTCCTATCTCCTTTTTTCCTCTTGTTGAAGGCTCCCTTTACTGGTCTTTTTCTCATGATGTGCCTATGAGCCCTTTTTCTTTTGTATTTCTCATGGTAAGTCAAATCACATGTTTTTTTTCCCCCCAATGTATACATCTTTATTAACTGCGGTTATCCCTGTTCATTACTTCCAGTACCTGCATACGGCCTGAGGAGTCTCTCCAATGATGACAGTGGTGTGTCTAGTGTGGTGCACACTCTTGCCGGTGAAGGTGACTGGATGGTCCACACTGGGCCTCTCCACCCTGACATTGGCAGAGTATGGTGGACTGTCTGGCGGGCTTGATGACAGGCTCTGGTACAATCACACAAGAAAGAAGTTGTGTACTTAGGCAGAAGTGAGTGACCTGCTCATATCTCGGCTTGTTTTAGCAGTAAAAACAGGGTAACTAGAAAGGTAGAAAAGAGCCTCTTTCCCAGGTCAATAAGTACCAATGGTTTCTGTACTGAAATGAACATCTACAGAGTCATACAGAGACCTGAGTCAATCTCCCAATCTGTAAGACTGACACGTTTTATTACGTTTATTGTCCAACTCTCTTTATCCGTATCCTATCTAAATTTCCTCACGGCAGAAGGCAGCGTTGCCTACCCCAGCTTTTAAGGGACTGTCCCAGCCATATTATCTGAAAAGATGCTCAATTTGCAGAAGTCCACTGTACGGCAGAGTTCTGCAGCGACATGTGATTTGCATCACGACTCAACTTAAATGGAAAAATCAGTTTGCTCACCAGCTGTCTGTAGTCGATCTTTAAATATTACGTGTTTACATCCACTCTCGTGATTACAGGATACCGCAGATAGCCTTGTTGTGTGTGCATGCTAACATGCAGTTGCCACACGGAGTTTGGAAGAAAGAATGTCTCAATGTCTGTTACATGAAGAGCTAGACCGGTGTTTCAGCTTTGTGTACCTCTTGGGTTCCTAGAAGTTGATTGGCTGGGAGCTGAGAGTACATCTTGCGTTCAAACACGTCTCGCACTGCAGCTCTGCTTATCAGCTCCTCTGCTTTGCTCCCACCCACCACACGCTGGTTGGAGTGGGTATACGCCACCTCCTGCACGCCTCCTTCGGACAGAAACAGGCATCATTCATTTTAAAATTCTATTCTATTAAAAGTTGTTAAAGGCATATGAAATGGATGTTGAATCTGACCTAGGACACTATCAATTGTTCCATCTTTCCCTTGAGATGTCGGACTTTTCATGCTTGCAGATATCTTTCCATCTACTCTCGATTGTTCTGTGCGTGGAGATGTGAAGTGACCTCCCGTGAAACTCCCTTTCTTTTTAGGAGTGTGTTCATCCTCTGAAGATGTGTATGTCTCTGTGGACTCGGTGTACTTGGATCTGGCCTGGTTCCTTGCACTAGTCGTTTGTCTTTTTCGTTTAACTTCGTTGAACTCAAAAGTGTCTCTCCCTCTATCTTGACCTTTTCTCTGTGAATTTAAGGCTCCTTTCTTGGAGCATGCTATTTTCTCCAGGTCAAAATCTTCAGATTCTTCAGAGTAACCCTCAAAGCAGTGCCCTGTGGTTTTGGGCTTGTTGGAAGAGTTTTCATCACTCTCCCAATCTATTGCTTTTTTCTTATCTTTCCACCCTTTCAGACCCTGTCGCTTTTTTACAGCTTCATCATTCTCTTGTCGCGTCCTGGCTCCATTGTCTTCATCGTCTCTGTCTGCATCCCTGGAGACGTTCAAGGGTTTTGTCCCCACTTTGGGGAGACAGTCTGAACCATTCTCTGTTTTGGAGCTCTTGTACATGCAGTCATTTGTTTCCAGTTTCTCAGGAATCCCAGCACCTGTGTCAGAGAGGATTTCTTCATCAGAACTACTGTCACCTTTGACCTCTGGTGTTCCTTTCACCCTTTCCAAGAATCTGGAGAAACCATGCTGGAGGAGATTCATTTGGCCAGCACCGATGGCAGCATTCCCACCCCTGTTCCCATCCTCTGCGCTTGAGCTTGAGACCTTCCTCTGAAATAGCTGTCCATCACCATCCTCCTCACTCCCACTACTAAAATCCAGCAACCCTCTAGAGACCTTTGATGCATCTCTGTTCTCCTTGATAGCTTCACAATTCAGTGCAGAATCTCCAGGTTCCTGAAATGAAACAGTTGAAACAAACAGATTTATAAAGAGGGTGTGAAGCATAACATGTAGTTTGGGGTGCGTAGTACGAGAACAAGAAACTGGCATAAAAATTGTAAATAAACCGTGCATGCACTGCAATAGACAGACACGGCCACAAAATTCCACCAAAAGCCTGTAAATGCTTTACTACCCTTGTTTATGCCATCTTTCAGTGGACAAACCCATGTGACATTTCACTGTGTAACACGAAGCAGATGTTTGCAACAGTAAATCAAAATAATAGACATCAGTGCAACATATGCCCTCCATCATAATGTAATATGAAGCAAACAAGGGGGTCACAACATTTCCTGAAGTAATATGAATGGGCTTTTATTGGAAAGGCCACCAACTGTGATTGCAGTTTGACAAAAGTTACCAAATAAGTCTTCTGCAGAGCTTACATACCTAAAGCTCCATTCTGTGCATGTTTAGGAACTCCAGTGTATTCAGCGCTGCAGGAATCTGAATAGCCCTCAGAGGAGAGTCAGTCTTGTACAAAGGACAGTGTGCTGTGCTGTGCTGCACAGCAAAGGCCTGGCTGGGAACATGATGATAAGGGGTATCACTGTGTAAATAAATATCTAAGAGGAGATGATAGACTTCGGTGTGGTCTGCCCCTTCCATTAGGACAAGCAAGTAATTATATCCAGCTGTTTCACACAGCATCAGTGAGAAAGTGAGAGGCACACAAAGAGAACTCGATCCTCTGGTTTCGCTGAACTACCAAGAACGGAGTGTAAAAATGTTTTCTGAGAGCCAAGGCCTTAAAGAGGTACTCAACCCAAGATCCAATGAACTACAACATTTTAAGAGTAGTAAATATTTACGCCCCAAGAGATTTCTGTATATAATTTGTAGTTTTTACACATACGGAGAACAGGAGCTTATTGTCTGCTACAGTTTTCATAGCAAAAGAAGAAAAACTAACATTTAGACACAAGGAACAGGGCAAGATGGCGGCACACGATGCACTGTGGAGGCCCCTAAAGGGCGTCAGTCACTTCCCTGTTCAGCCTGACTGGCTGCTCTTAATAAAACTATCTTTTGCTTATGCTTTTGAGGGTTCCTGTTGCAGTTCTGGGAGTTAGTCGTTTCTTGATATTAGCAGCCTCCATTAACGAAAACTAAAACAACTCACTTGCTTATTCATTGTTTCGGTAGAAGTCAGCCACTGATGTGGCTAACAACAGCTGCAGCGAGGAATTTCTATTTACCATACATATAGACATCTCTAGACATTATCCCTCTAATTGGGTATAGAACCTTTTTTGTAAAAAAAAAAAGGAGACGACAAAATCAAAAGAAAAGTTTACAGTTAGAATTTGTGGGTTGGTTGGTTGATTGATTGACAGGCAGGAAGATCCCTGTAGGAGGTATCTCCCTTTCACGTGGGAATAGAAGGATGAGTGGGCTGCCTGGGAAAGAAGATGGAGTGAGGGATGGGAAAGATGAATGCCCTATGTTCGGGGTCCCTGAGAAAGGCAGAGTTACTCACGCTAACTCCTTTCCTGGCCTCCGCCTTCTCTTCGCCTGTGTGTGTGCTGGTTGTCATTACTCCAGCCTCCATTTGTCCTTCTCGCTGAGAGAGACACACACATTGTCCAACATCAGTTTGGCATGGTACCACTCATCAACATTGGACTATTACTCTTCAGTTTTAGTAGACATAAAATTGAACGATAAAAGAGAGGTGACTTTTTATTTGAAATTCAAACATGCGGGGGAAAAAAGCTGTAACTTTAATTAATAAAAACAGTTTTTAATTAAAAAACAGAATGCTTAATTTAGTTTAGCTTGTGATCCAGCAGCAAAGGGTGCTCTAAAACCCCACTATCAGCTTGAACTGTGGCTGTTTTGACCTTGAAGGTTGTAGGTTCAACTGGCTCTACTAAAGCTCATACTTAACCCCACATTGGTCCTGGCGGCTGTGGTGGGAGTGTGTTAATGGGTACGAAATATGTGCGATAGAAAACGTGCTGCACATAGCTCATGTATGAATGTGTGTAAATGGGTGAATGGCAAAACTGTAGTGTAAAGCAGCTTTGAGCGCTCATCAAGACTAGAAATACGCTATATAAATACAGATCATTTACCTATCATGCTGCTGATATTTAGTTAGTGTCAAACTACATATGAGGGACGAGGTAAATTGAGGCAGTGCGTTACAGCAGAGCAAGCAAACCTGTAGTATCTTGCGTGTGAGACATGTTCCTTGAATCTGCAGCCTGAAGAGGTTGTTTATCCCAAACAGCTCCCCTTTATGGACACCATGTCCCTGCACGGCCTCAAAATAACGCCGGGAGCTTGCTTTCTCAACAACAGAGGACTGCAATTGCTGGAACAAAGAAGGAAATATTAAAAATGTATCGAAATTGAAGCACTGAAGTGACTTGTATGTGGAAAATAAAAGTTATCAGAGAAAGTATCTTTAAATGATGGACATGTGGTCATAATTGTGTGGTACCTGTTTGTAAACTTGTCTCAGGTAGATAACTTCCTCCACTGTTCCTAGTGAGATAAGTCTGAGAACAGTCACATCTCTGCACTGGCCAATACGATATGCCCTGAAGGGGAAAACACACACCACACACAGGCATATGTATACAAATCCACAAGCATACACATTGGTCCAGAATTTGTGTTTCATTAATCAGTACAGAATATAACTAGGTTTTCTTTAGTCCTACTAGGGAAAGTGACAACAACTGCTGCTTAAATACAGTGTAAAATTCTAATTGTCTGTCAAACTGTGGCTCCAACTTACCTGTCAATAGCCTGAAGGTCATTTGCTGGGTTCCAGGTGGGGTCAAATAGCACTACAACATTGGCTCCTACAAAGTTAAGGCCAAGACCACCGGCCCTGACAAAACAAATCAACAGATACAAGGTTTTGAATGTTTACCCTAAAATATACATTAATAACACATGCTGGTATCAAAATAGCAGACGCAAACACGATACTGAATGTTCTCATTAGTACATTCTCAAAAGGCGATCTGTGTTAACGAGTATAATAAAACAAACCACATCTTCTCTATATAATATTTAGTGTGCTACTAACATGGTGGAAACCAGGCAGAGGTTGATGTGAGAGGAGCTGTTGAATTCTTTGACAATCTGTAGTCTCTCTTTGGACTTGGTGGTGCCGTCCAATCTGCTGTAGTCCAGTCCCTCTGCCATGCAGTAGCTCTCCAGTACATCTAATAGCTTAAAACGTTCATAATACAAGAGGCAATTGACGGAGCAATGTTTACAACATTACATTACAGACAGTGTCTAACTCTAAATCTACTATATAACTGCAACTGTGTGAGAGAAAATGTAGATGCTAGACAAATAAACATGATAAAAAAAGCAATATCCCTTGTATATTTATATATATACTATAGGGATAATACTGAGCCTTGCCCTGCATGGTCTCTAATTCCACAAAAAAGTCAAACAAAGGACATGAAAACATGACCTCAGGGCATTCACAAATGTTTTCTTGCTGTCTCAGGTGACCACAGCCATTAGACAATCCAGTCTAATTGTCAATTAAAGTCTCATTTCACTCCCAAATAAAACCCAGGGCTTATTTATTAATCTGTGCCATTACAAAACAATGCCTCCTGAAACAATTTCTTCTGTAAACACATCAACTGCGAATTAAGAGAGTGTGTTTAAGCAATTTGCTGTGCTGAAACTTAAGGTGAACGGATGTGACTCAGAGACATGAATCTCTAAAAACAGCGTGTTCCAACTCGGACACCATTTAAAACCCCTTTTGATTACATCACCGTGGGATAAAATAATTTTGATAAAGGAAAACATCTCGCAAAGTCATTGACAGACAGAAAATTGAATACCCCATGATTTCACCATTCATTAGGCACCAACACAGAGAGAGAGAGTGAGTTCTCACCTTGGTTGACAGAGAAAACAGCAGTACTTTATCTCTCTTCTGCAGATAATATTTAAGCAGCCTCTGCAAAACCTGAGAGGACAATGCAAAGATGTTAACTTTAGCTGAAACAGCCTGTAATAGTGATTTAGCCTTTGTTGCTAAAGCATACCTTCATTTTTCCACTGTACATTGGGTCCGACAATGCCTCAAACGCTTCATCCTTACATCTTTGCACAAAGTCTGGAAACTTTTGGAAAACCTTCTGACAAATTGCAGTCAAATACTTTTCCTACAAGAAATGAACTGAATTAGTGAAACAAATGTGGAAAATGTGGTATGAACTTATAGAGTCTGGAGGCTTTGTCCAGGAGATAGCCATCGTAAGTTAGTGTACATGCTAAATCAGTTACGGGATAAGTGTTTGTACCTGTTTCTTACTGGTCCCTGCAGTGGACTGAAGCAGTGCCACATGGTTGGCAATCTTCCTCAGTATGGCCAAGTAACTAAAATAAAGATCCCTCATTTGAACGCCATCAGAGTTTGTCTGTAACAGAAGAAAATGTAAATAATGGATGTTTTTTTCCAACCACACTGGTTTGATATCTGTTCACAGGGGTTCCTCCTTGCATTCAAAGTGCTTATCAATCAAATGACAGATTCTAGAAGCTTCTAAGTTTCAAATGTGTACTGTATTTTAGTCCTGTATTTCATGCAGAAATCCAGGACTTATTAATATTTTTTTCAGTTTACTTAACAGACAAAAAATCTGCAGGAATAAAAATATTTCTTGGCATAGAAGGGTGCATGGTGTTAAAAGGGGACACTAACTGCATAGCAGCATCTTCTACGGGTGCGCCTACTTCCACAGTCACATTTCTCTGAAGACCTCAGCAGTAACGTAACATCTTCAGTATCCAGCACTGTCTGATACACAGTTTGCTGAAAGTCTGTCAGAGAGCAATACACCACCTGCGGAAAAATACAACACAGCAATTATTCGAGGGGGCTTTGAGACACCATAATGTAGACTGTGAGTTTGTGGAGAACAGAAAGTCATTAACGTTATAAACCAATAAGCAGTCTCACCCTGTCATTCTTCTTAGGTAGCTGATCTCTGATAAGAGATTTAGTCCTTCTGAGGAAGCAATGAGATATCTTCCTCACCAGGGCTCTGACAGCTTTCCTCCCTGTCGCTAGGGCACGTTTTGTTGCGCTGTGCCGCTGCCCATGCTCAACTGGGTCTGAAAACTTGTTCTTGAAATGTCCCAAGCTGCCAAGACAACCAGGTCTGGCCCTACACAGAATATAATATACACAGCTGACTATATTCTTCAACAATTTGCCAATTGCAAAAACTTACATCCCACTTCACAGAACCAAATGACTGAAATGTGTTGGAATATAAATGTCTCTTCAAATACCAGTCCATGACACACCACAGCTCCTCAAGGTTGTTCTGTAAGATGGTGCCAGTGAGACCAATTCTGATCTGAGGGTGAAAATAGGTACATCTTAATCCAAATCCAAGTGAACTTTACCATTCACTTGCAGTTAATATTTTCGTTAATCTAAAAAAACTTTGTTATCAACACTGATATACTTAAATAATAACACTCACATTAAAAAAGGATTTCTAACCTTACATATCAGCTCCTTCATAGCCTGAGTGATTTGAGAGTTTGGATTCTTTATCTTGTGTGCCTCATCTACAACCACAGCAGACCAGTCGATACTGCAGGCAGACCACAGGTATATTTTCATTAAAACCCTCCTGCTTCCTCCATATCCTACAGCCAGGGGGAACAGTGTCATTCTGAACCGAGCAGGTCAAACTGACCCACACAAGGCAGCAGGAGGGTTATCAGGAAAATACAAAGAACATTTATCGCTTTTTTAAAATGTGTATATAGAAAAAACATGTATGTTACCATGTCAGCATTTGTGTGTGTTGATCAAGGTTCTTACTTATTAAACTGATCCAGACAAAGTCGCAGAGTCTCATAAGTGGTGAGAGCAATTTCAATGCGTCCCTTCTTAATGCGAGCCAGTTCCTCCTCTTTCCTCAGGCCATGGACAACCACAGCCTGGAAATAACCCCACGCATCCAGTTCATCTTTCCAGTTATAAAGCACTGACAGAGGAGCCACAATGAGGAACACCTGGATCACAGAAAAACCACAGTGATCCAACTCAGTGCTTTCACATTTTCTTAAACCACTGCTGCACTTGATTTAATGCACTTGGTACTTAAAACTATGCATTTGTTATCCTGAACATGATTTTTATGATTCATAACAGTCATCTTAAGTTACATATATGGCAGTAGTACCTACTTTGTTGGGTTTACTATGTGTTGAGGGGATCTGACTCTGAAGAAACTGTGGCCTGTTCCTCTTCATGTCTTCCCATGTGCCTGTTTTGTGCAGCACAGCAGCAAGAAAACCAATGACCTATAAATAGAGAGAACAAATATAAAGAAATGCAGACATTTAAACTATTAAAATGTTTTACAGCTAGCAACCGCCTTCTTCTAACCTGTACAGTTTTTCCAAGGCCCATGTCGTCACCCAGGATACATCCACGGGAGCAGATGTAGCTATTGTAAATGAACCGTATACCTTCCCTCTGATAATCCCTCAGGTATCTGTTGATGGTGTAAGGGACTCTGTGTCCATCAGCTTCACTCAGCTCTAATGAAACACATAGCCTGGTGTCTGTGATGATGCTGGGAAACACTGGTTTCTCCTGGTTGAAGTTATTTAAGTCTGGTCTTGAGAGTTTAGAGACTGGTATAGCTATTTCCTCATCCTCCTCTTCCTCCTTCTCTGCATCTTTATTTTGGTCAGTAAATATCACCCATGCTGTGGAATCATTGCTGTGAAAGTTGGATTCCAGTCTCTGGATTGTTGCTTCTTGCAAAGTGCCATCTCTTGGGTTCGGAGCCAGACAACTGTCACCTTCACGCCACTTTGCTGTGAACATAATGTCGATATCGTGTCAATGTTAATTAAAGATCTCTGTCTGTAAGATTACAGTAAAAGGTAAAATATCTGTTTCAAATTGTTCATTTACATCTTAAATTTGCAGTACACCCTTATGTATCAGAGTTTGCATACTGATCATTAGTTATTTGGCAGATCTTGGTGTTTGGCGATATCCGATACAGTCATTTTAGACCAATTATGAACTAGGAAGCTTTTAACAACACATTTGTGCTGAGTAATTTCAAAGACACAATTCTCCAACTGTGTAGAATTTTACCATGTATTATACTGAATAATATATCCGTTAGTCGCTAAGTATTTAGAGTAGAGAGTAGGTATTCATATGAGATATAAAGTAGCTGCAGACGTTTTACGTTCTGAAAAAATAGAAACGTAACTACCAGAGATGAATAAGTGAACGATAGGACGTCTTACAAAGCTTTTTCACCTGTAGAAGTTGAAGCCATCAGGAAACATGACAACACTCTCCTCTCTGCTTTCTCCTGTGGAGGAGCTTAGCTTGTTAGCTAGCTTGGTTAGCTTAGCTTGCTTGTGAGGAAATGCAACAGAAAGAAGCGAACTCGTGTAAAAAGTAATGTCTTCGCAAGTAAGACGCTAATTCTTTATCCTCCGTTTATGTTCAGTGAAACTCAAAAAGCCTCAGACACAGACAGACACAGAGAGACACAGCAGCAGCAGCAGCAGCAGCCACACTGCCTTTAGCTGAGTGTTTATCAATCTTCACAACGGCGCCCGCACTTTCCATGCATTTTACTGACTCAAGCTAAATAAAATAAAAATAAAATAGAAACAACGAAACACTTTATGAAATATTTTCTTTACTTTACTGACGTTCAAGTGGGTCGATCATGGTAAAGTCAAATATTTCTGGTGTCAAAACATTGCAACGAAAGTGCTGCGTGGAATCTAAATGACCTTACCAAAGCCCTGTTACGCAGAAGCGAAGTGTGAAAATATGGCAGTTATTTACTAATTTCAACAATTTGAAAACAAGAAAGAATTTCAAGGCAAATACTATCTTTATTTATCTTTTGCTACTCGTTACTTACTAATCAACATGTAATTTAAGAAGAGAATAGAAAAATAATCCTTTAATCCTTTCTTGAAGGGAGAATTTAGTGTAACATCAGCACTTTAGTAAAACAATGAAATAAAAACAAACAATCAAAGTAAATATGATGATAATAATAATAATAATAATAATAATAATAATAATAACAATAATAATAATACATACATTTCTTTAAAGTACAGTTGGAATGTCCTGTTCAGCTGCGGACTGGAGTTCTACACTATGATGTTACATCTTCATTTATTTATTGATCTATTTATTTATTTATTTGTTTGTTTGTTATTATAAGCATTAACTTTATGTCATGTACTAATGTGTTAAAGCCAGGAGGCCTCGCCAAGAATGTGATTATGTTAGACATTTATTCTTGATTTATAAGATGATATCAGTTGACATTTGTGCATAGTTCCTGTGCCCATTATTTGTCAATTTATTTACCTACAAACCTTGTTATATTAGAGGGAGAGAGAGCTGTTTGAGGTTCTAGATTATGGAGAGTAGAGAGACTTCGAGGAGCACAGACAGGAGAATAACACACATTCATTGCAGATGAAGGTGAAAATAAAAGAAGTAGTAAAACACATGTGACCTGAGACCTGAGTCTTGGTGGTCTGTAGAAGTAAAAAAGTTTGTCTATGTTTCTCTCTTCTCTGGGGTTGATATGATGGCCATCAGTAAGCTCACTTTAAAGTTCGGTACACATTTCTAAACACACGGCAACACTGTCTCAGTTCTCCATCCCCGATTTGACTTTCCCTAAACGTTGGCTATGGCGCTCCAGATGAGGCACGACAAGGTCCGCTTCTCGCCATGCTACGCTGCCATACAAAAAAGGAGCTTTTTGTTCCTGTTTTCTCTACACTGGGAATTTATAGGGCAGCTGCCACAGATGTTCTCATAAAGAAAGTCCAAACACTGATGTCAAACGGTTTACATACTGCACTCGATCTCATACACACTTGTTCTCTCACTGAACCACGAGGGCCTTCGCTGGCCTCATTTGCAATAATATATTACTGCTCGAGCAGATACAGTTAGATCATTGGCTGCAGATAACAAGTTCTCATCAGCAGTCATTGTCACAGATAACTAGTTGATTGTGTTGAGTGACTGTCTCAAATGGACCGTGTTCGGCTTCAACTCTGTTTTCCCGAAGCAAAGTGTGAGCTGAGTGTTCATACTTATATGTAGCTTTGTGTTTTGTCCAATGTTTGTTTACTTTTATGAAAGTATTTACATTTGCAGTGACTGCTCTTCAGCATTTCACCCATACAAAACAGTGTTTTTCCTTATTGTGGTCAAAATTTTAAAAATCAATATCACATAAGACAGAAAACATTTTCTGTTGACATATCACATCACTTTCAGCCATTTCATTGCACAGAAATAAATGGAAATTTGTGTTTGGATGATTATTTCTTTGTTGTTACAATACTTCTTGGCAAAAAATCTTATACCGTTGGAAAGCCTGTTTATTTATAAATGGTGCCACATTTGTAAGGACAATGCACTTGAGCAGCAGAGTTCAGTAGGTAGGTTGGCCCATGAAAAACTTGCAAAATCTCTGCCAATGCCAAACATCATATTCTGCTATTGACTCTTGTTTGGTGTTGTTTATTGGATTGGATGACTGAAGTCTGAAGTAATAAGACATATTGGCAATTTAACAATTTATTCATTTACAAACAGGGGCACCAGTAGCATGTGGAAGAACCATACGCAGCCACAACAGCCTGGCACCTCCTCCTCATATTTGTACCCAGCTCAGTCACACACGGCATAACGGCATAACCATTCTTCAGTCTGCATTTGTCACAATCCAACCAATGTGGTTGTGTTGGTCACTCTGGCACAAACAAGCACACTCAAGCTTTATCCCACAAGTGTTCAAAACACTTGTGGACTGCAGTAAGCACTTGAGTAACTTAGCCAAATATCCACTACCATCACAGCATTAAACATCTACGTAAGCTTTTTTTATTTGGTTGGTTGTTTTTTGTTTCTTTAGATGCCTCTTTTGTATAATATCTCTTAATACTTGGGATGGGAACTAATTCATAATGTATTCTAATCATTTCAGGAGGGTAAACTCTCTTGCATTCACCGTAACATTTCCCCACTGGCTTTCCTGAAACCCACCTGCGTTGACTTAGGCAAATGTATTTCTCTACAGACATAGCTTTCATCTCCGTCAGATTAATTTGGCTGAAACGATTTGATTTGAATAAAATATTGTTTTAGATGAGGCGCTTGCTAAATTTCTGTTATTGGTCATAATCAGAGTTTGGAGAGGAAAAACCTGAATGGAGGTCTTGCCTCACTCACAGCAGCTTTTGAAACAGTCCATCTGTGTTCCACCACCTCTCCCTTTCTCTCTCTCTCACACACACACACACGCACGAATCAGGGTTTGCCATGGGCCAAAAGTAATTACCACCATGCCAACAATGACAGTTTCAGCTTCATATGCACTGATTGCAGAGATGGAAAATTGGGTTGATAACTCATGCTTTTCTCGTTTATTCTCACTTGACTTCTTTCACTTGTTTTCCTGTCCATGTCATTAACTTTTTAACATTGAATTTGTCAATGCGTTGGATTAATGCGATGTCGTGTTTAAAGCCAACACAGCTGATGTTGAGTTTAATCAAAACGGCTGAAATGTATTGGTTATGATGCTTTGCCTACTTTTCCCTCCTCTCGTTTCAATTGCCACCAAACTAGACCACAGTACTGTAGGTATAGGCCATTATTATAATGGATTAACTTGCATTTTAAATGTGACAATTGTGTAGCTCATTCATTCATCTTCTACCGCTTTATCCTCCACATGAGGGTCGCTGGTGCCAATCCCAGCTGACATAGGACGAAAGGCGAGGAACACCCTGGATAGGTCGCCAGTCCAGCACAGGGCCACATAGAGACAAACAACCATTCACTCTTGTGGTCAATTACGAGTGTCTAATTTGCCTAATACCCAAATCTGCATGTTTTTGGACTGTAGGAGGATATCAAAAAAATATATGGGCTTTTTCTACGTTAAAGTTTCTGAGATCTACAGTTTCAAGCAATTCAGAGATGGGAATTTTAAGAATTCACTTAATTACTGCTTTGTTCTTACTCACTGCTGTCACTGCAACTGCAACCACCAGATGTCATGAATCCTGCTCCCTCTGATGCTCACAGACAGCCATGACGACGTAACCGATTCTGTTAAGTGGGTTGGATTTCAACATGGATGCTCCCGGTGACCTGTATTTGAAGACTCGTCCCTTTTGTCCTGCAGTGAGATGGAAAGCATATTTACACTCAAACCGCCTCTCATTATGCTGCAAGCCCATGGAAGAGCCTTTTGTTTGTCCAATTCAGCCACTCTAAGCACATCAACCGGCAAGTATAACTTGCCGGTTGACTTGCCAAACTTGCCAAACCGTCAACTTGCCGGTTGACGGTTTGCCATCCATGCATGTGTGTGCTTGATGTGTTCCTGTGTAGTTTACAGGCCATTCAAAGCGTCCGTTTAAATGGTAATGACAACGACATTGTTAGATCATGTGATGTAAATGTAACAGATAGAGAGAAGAGAAGGTGATTTCTCTTTCTGTTTTATTCAATTTTGGTCACAGCTATAATCCTGGTGAACAGGCACAAAGTGCTTGGTCTTGAAATAAAGTATCTGGCCACTAGACATTATTTCCCTCTCTTCCACTCGCCTGAACCACCGCTATCCAAACGTGAACACTGACCAGGACTCAATGTTCTGCATGACTGCACGTCCCTACAATGAGGCCACACAAAAATCAGCAACTCATCAAAACTGGACGTCCGATTCTCAGGCATTTAAGCATGCAATAATGGTCCTCTCTACAACGTAGTGTCTGTAGTGGCTCAGCTCTGAGAAGGGAGATGTGAAGACAAGGGCCTTGATTGGATGGATTTTGTTTTCCTAAGTTGTTGAATGGGCACTTGTGTCCATGGATAAATATATATACGCATTTAGTATGGCTATTGTTTATGTTTCGGATATTTTATTTATATTTGACCTCACAATTCAAACATAAGTGTATTTCCATGTAACCAACTTTAGGGAAAAACTGAAGATAGTCTGAAAGACGCCATACACAATACCAATGTATATGGAGCTTTTTAAATCCTGGAATCCACAAAGTTTTCATGTGTGTCTGCGTTTGCGTATGTGTGTCAGTGTTTTATGGGATGTTATCCGGTGGGGAGCAGTCCTGCTGAGGGCTAGGCCATGCATCCAAGCATGTAGCACTCACACATTCACCATATGGGGTCCAGAGGGGCTTGCAGGACCAGGCCAAGCCACGCTTATGGACCATTTAGCACACATTGCTTTCTCCTTCATGGCTGCACTGCACTCCCTCTAACACACAAGTCAGAGATGGAAAATTTTACGCAGAGAAAAGCCTCACAAGGCACAATGGGATCTAGCTTGAAGCATATACAAATCTGTATTTACTGGCATATTTTTCTATATACTGTATTTTTCCATGCACCCTTGTGTAAGTACTCTGATACTGTTGCATAAAATCTTTTTAAATCTGTCAGTGGTACTGCAGTATGGACGGCTTTATACCAAATTTAAAGTATGTCATTATTTCCCATTATTTGTTTTGATAAACTAAACTCAAACTGTTACAACCATTAAGCAAAAAAACTGTTTAGAACTTTTTATATGGAATTGGGAATAACCAATGTGGAAGAAACACTCTTTGAATTCACAATGTAAAGATCAGCCGGCTATGGCATCATAGTACACAGCAGTTGATGAATGCACCATTCATCTACATGTCCAGATTATAGCTCTCTTTGCAAACACATGATTGACAAAATCAGCTGAGAGGTGAAAAGAGGGAGCACATCAGATGATGAAAATCATAAAAGTACATGCTTTAACATTAAAGCTGTTGTGTGTAACATTTAAATATAAATAAATGTCTGCTACATTAAAACATTGTCAAATGAGCTCACACCATGCTTGTTAAGCCTATCAACACCACCGAACTCTCTGTTTTTCCTTGTGTTTTGTTCTCATGTCACCCAGTGACATTCTCACACTGCTTCAGTAAGGTAGGTGGAAACACAACAGCTACATAGCGCTAGTAAAGGAAGACAGCTACATAAAACTGGCCAATGGCTGAAAATGGAAAGAAGTGCCCATGAAAGGTTTCAAAGTGGATTCCACTACTTGTTATTCTGTACATTCAGTCACAATCGTATTTGAATCACAATCATAATTTTGTTTTCTCAGGATAAAATGTATGTAATTGTCCGATATTGAAAATGTATTCTCCACCAAAAGAGCCTGTCACCTGCTGCTGTTCACTGCACCACGCAGCTCCAAAATTCCTGGATGCACATTGGTGTAAATGCATGTGGTGAAGCGCTATCCCATCACATTCTAATGCCAGGTGTAAAGGAAGCCATTTATGTTATAGACACAGCATCAGAGACCATTAAAACAGACACTGGAGCTTAAACTTGGAGCTTCAATAACTCCTTGTTACTCCACAATTTAGAATAGATTTGTGTGATCAAATACATTAAATTACATGGACAAATCATAAATCATAACTGCTCACCTCACCCTAACCTTTACCTGGACCTTAGCGAGTCTTCATTATGGAGATTTGTCTCTTGTTCCATAAGGAGGACATGCTCCTTGTTATCTAACTATGGTAACAGTTTAAGATCCAAAACAAACAATACCTCGACCACACATGCATGTGAACAATCAATATCATCACAGTGACTGCATGGACAGTCACAGCACCTCAGTGCCCACAATGACTTAATAATACGAGCTACCCATAACTTCCCCATCTATCTCCCCTTTTTTGTTACATCTCCATATCCTGCCTCCCTCCCTCTTCCACTCTGTCTGTGTGTGGTCTGGAGACGCTGTAAATCCCCAGCACACACACGGTGCCACCCAACGCGATGCTCAGTCCTCCTTATCCACAGTATCAGCTACCATGTCAGACCAACTGGGTCAAGGCCGTTTATGCCTTTAAACCTCCTCCAAGAGGCTTTAATGAACTCTTTTTACTTACACAGAAAGACAAGACCCACTCGCTTTGATTTGCAATTACTGGTGTGTGCTCACACATTGTGAGTCTGGTGGACTATTTTCAAGTGGCTTGTGGGTCTCATTATGCTCTATATCTATGCATTTGAAAGATGTTTTGATGTCATTTAACCACTGCAACCCTTGTGAATCACTAACCTGATTCACCACTGAAATGTTGGAGTAGCTGAGGTCTACACTGACTTTTCATCCCCAGCCACTAGAGGGAATCACTTCAACAAATCATGTGACTCACACTTTTCTCTCCTTCTCAAGGCTTGATCAATAAAGACACCGCGTTTGCACATCCCGTCTTTCACCTGGACGTCACACAGTCGACTACTATCCACGCTGTGTCATAATCACACATTTCGGTGACAGAGAAGGATTAATCTCATTCAACTCAGAGGCCCTGGGAACAGTGGAGGCGTTGAAAAATAGCGCCTAAACTCCCTGTGTCTTTGCCTGACTGGCTGGGTGGTCTCACGGGCACAGATATCATACTAAATGACCATCCTGTCGACAGTTCAAAGCAGCACTTTCAAACAGAGGGGCAGAACACACTGCTAGAGAGGAGACACAGACATGCAACATAACCAATACTTAGCCATGGCTGGGCTGGGCTGAAATGTGGAAAGAGAGAGAGCTATATATCCTTATATCCTATGTATATATATATACATGGAGATGTGAGGGTTGAAAAGGCAGAGTGACCATATGATGAGATAGGAGGTAGGGAGGAAAGGAAAGGAAAGGAAAGGAAAGGAAAGGAAAGGAAAGGAAAGGAAAGGAACGGAAAGGAAAGGAAAGGAAAGGAAAGGAAAGGAAAGGAAAGAGGGACAGAAAGAAAACCAGGGAGATGTCCCTGCACTGTTCTCTGTGTGTGTGTGGTCTGAAGACCTCCAGGCTTGTTCTGGGGTGAGTGTATGAGTGCACACTTCCTGGGCTCAGAAAGGAAAGGGGGGAAAAATAAAAGAAAGAGAAAGAGGGAAGTCTGCACAATAAAGGGAATGTTTGCATTTGCTTGTGTATGAGAGTGAATGAGCAGGCAGGTCTTCTTTGTTGAACAAGCAAGCAAACACTGGCATGTTTGACTCGCCATGGGGAGATCACAATGTTATTTGCAAATATCTCATCTAACCTGCCGTCACCCAGCAACAGTGAAACACACAGAGAAACACTCTTTGTACGTCTTTGTGTATATATCACGTATATTAAATAATGCGTATCATTTTGAATAGTGAACTTGGTAGTGAACTATAAACTGATATATATTCAGTGAGGCCCAGAAGTTTGAGACTACATTCAAAACATTTTTGGACAACATAATGCAACAGGATATATTGTTTTTACCAAACCAGCTAATTAAACTTTTTTACAAACTTATTGCTATGCAGGAATCATCACTTCATAGTTCATAGTTAGATCTTTATAACCAAAAACATGAAAAATATCGATGTGGAGTACATGATTTTAATAATAAAAAATAAAAAAACATAAATACAAAAAAACCGCATACAACACTGCACATGGACAACCTATCCATTTGCATAAATTATATAATTAGCACATTTGTAGAAATGCATACAACCCCAAACAGAGCACACACACCCACACACATCAAACGCACATATTTGTGCTCAATTAAAATTAACACGCAGTGAGGCCCAGACCCTGAAACCATTTCCAGAGTCATTTTGTAGACTGGGTCTCAACCTCTCACACTGCAAAAGACGGAAAGATCCGGTGCCGAACAGACCGTGTTACATATGAGTCGACTACAGTTTTCCCCAAACACAGAGACCTTTTCTTCAAATAAAGATTATGATTGGACTCCATCAGTCATCCGTTAGGGCTGGACCAGAGCTTTTTCCACCCTCAATCTAGAAGGAACCAGATGCCACAGTACATCCTACACACAATACACACATACATGCACACATAGGCAAACAACTTCAGCTCCAGATTAGGGATTTGGGGAATAATATATCAATTCAAAACCAAATGACTGCTGCCTAACCAAATAGTCATCTGGTTGGCATAAGGCGTCCATGTTTTCATTATTTTAATGACGAGAATTGTTTCTGAAATTATAAAATGGGAGTTTTTATTTGGAGAAAAGCGCAAAGGTTATCACATAGAAAAAGTGTATATGATGCTGATGCTACAGACAACAATGAAAGGAGGAGATGGTGTGATATACAGTAAAAAAATACTTTTCTAATTCAAACTTGCAATCAAACTTTTATTCGATTTCGGATGACTTTGGATAACTGTCATGATTTTCTTTATTCCTGATGTCAGTCGGTAAAGTAAAAATTCACTTATTTAGACAATTTTTTTACAAGATCAGGATTTTGTGGTTTTTTTCTTCTCACAGTCACAGCATGTGTTGCGGTCATCAGCCGCAGCCTCACATGGCCCTCAAGTGCACACAGGATGTCTTGTCTGACGGCAATAAATAATCCGGGTCATTAGTCACTTTGCTTCAGTGACACACAAAAAAACTGCAAAGACACAGGGGCACAAGTATGGCTGCACACACACACAAACTCACACATGTATGTGCAGATGGAGACACACACCATACACACAAACACACACACATACATACCCATCCCTTTTCCTTGACTTTCAGAAAAGGCCTCCTTTCTATACCACACACATTCTATTCTTTATTTTATTTTTTTTAACCATAAGCAGGTTTCCAGGCTTTTCCTCCATCCAATAATCTCTTTTGTGGTTTGTTTTGTTTGTTGTAAAGTACATAAACACACACACAGTAGCCCATGCAGATGAGCAGGCTGGTAACAGCTCAAGGACTTCACTAACTAACTCTTTAACACATTATCAATTGATATTAGGTACACCAGCACAAATGAATGAACTTCAATACAAAACCCACAGTGTAGTAGTGTATTGTATTATGGGAAGAGTAGAGCTGACCTGCACTGATGTGGCCTGTGGATTTCAGGGACTGCATCAGTGAAGGATGGTTTGTGGAAACATGTCAAGATGCCCAAGACACAGAATATATTTTTGAACATTCTAATTTATAATTTAACTTATAATTAAACTGTATGCCATGCAGCTCTGCCCATGAAAACAGACACATTCTACTGTTCCTGCACTGAAATATTAATATATATTATACATGCACATTTAGAGTATGTCAGAATGATTGAAATACTTCGAGGATGTGTAAAATCTTTGAATTATTTCTGATTTTGAATGTGGACCTGAAGAAACAAATAGCTTTGTTTTACAAGCATAGCTTGTAGACCAACGTGCATGTAATGGCTATTTACCTCATTTCATAGGCCACTTAATCTGCAGTAGGTTGTGTATCCTAAATTTGACTTGTAATGCACATAATTTTCATTCACATAGACAGGAAATATGTTTAAAAAAACAAACAAAAAACCCCAACTTTATTTAGTACTGTACAAGTCGGGTCGAGTACTTTCCCAAATTAACTATGAACTATTTCAAGAACCAAACAAAGGGGTATCAACGTTACCCAAGAAATTAAACTACTTGTGCATACTCATAAAGTAAATATACTGTAACCAATAACAAAGTTTTAAGTCATTACAAACTACTCTGACCAACAGACATTATACTGTGTTTGCACATAAACATCTGAATAAAGGACAGATGCCGACAAAACACATGATAAATTTTAAGCATAACAAACAACCACTATTTATCAGTATGAAATGCACTTCTTACCTATGCCCACACAGGTTTGCCTGTGTATGTGTCTCAAAGTCACATCCCTGTGTTTTTCCAGCCGTCTGTCAAAATGGACACACTTACCATTTACATGCAGAATGCAGGAATGTTTATGATACTCTGTTAAATATAATGATGGCTCGGTTTGTCTCCATGAATTAAGGCCTTTCCTATAAAAAGAAGAAAAGGAGGGTTCCCCTGGGGCATGTTTGGGGCTCTCTCCCCACAGCACAATGGTTTTACACACAGTTCTGGAGCGCTAAAACAGTGCTCTGTATATATGCTGGGACTTCACGCTGTCTTGCTAAATACAAGCCAGATACCCTCTCTGACATCGGCTGGGTTTTTATGGTGAGATGTTTGAATTGAAGTTTTGTTGGGGCTTGGTCTTGTATCTTTTTTCTTAGTTTTTTTGGAACAATAGCCCTGGAAATAACTTAAGCCCAAAGTTACTACTGTGTTACGGTGAGTAATGGCACAAACCTTTCACGACAGAACTATGTATTTACCTCAGCAGATGAATGAATCGGATTTCACAAAAGGTGTTGACGTCACAGATACGCTTCCTGGTGCTTCTCCCCCTTAATTCAATCCACTTCAGAGCAGTGAAACGTCAGTTACTCAAGGCCTATTTCACAAAAGCTTGATTAATCCACACATAAAAGCACAAATGATTGCGTTAAATAAAAAAAAGGTTATCCACCACTGCAAGTGTCATTATGTCAACAAATACCAAATGAGCAAGAGCTGCCATAAAAGTAAAAGGAAACATCTAAATGTCTTTGGTGAAAAAGACCTTTACTGTCTAACATAAGCACACCAGGAAACATAAGCTTGAGACAAATTTGCAGCACAACAGGAAATAAAAAAAAACAATGGTCACAGCAATCTAATTTCATATCATACATGGAGGTTATGATCAGTTAAAAACATGGCATTTTTCAAGGTGATGATTTCCACGTTTAGATATTTGGTCCAGAAAACATATACCATCCATTTTGTTTTTCTGCTGTGACACGCTACAAAACAACACTGAGGAATCAATGTAGCCTGCTGGGCCTCTCAATTAGAGTCCAGGCTCAGCTCGACCAGAGCCAGATGTGGCTCTCGAGATGCTGATTATGTTTGTTTCATTTACAAACACAGCTCAGAGCAGATTCTTCATTTTCTGGCCTCCCGTCGCCCCCCCTCCAACCCCCACTCCTCTCCCTCCTCTCCCTCGAATCTATATACACAGGTTCTCATTCTGACATACAACTGCAAACAAAGAGAATTTTGGTTCTGTTATATTTTAAAGACTCTGTTTGTTCGAAGATGTCACCCAGGGCCATGGTTTATGGCATCACTGCAGCGGCGGTGATGCTTTGTGTGACTAGCTTGTTTACTCGGGAGAAAACGCACAGCGGAAATCTCTGGGTGACAGTCGAAAGTACATAATGTCATTTTGAGGACGCGGAGAAACGACTTTGACGTTTCGTGACAAAACCCTGACAGTGGAAATAATACACTGATTCCAGTGGTATTTGCCTCGCAACTATTAATGGACACACACATTTCTGTCTTATATGCAGTTTTATGTCACTTTCAGACATCTGTGAGTCAAGCCATGTATGATAAAACTTAGGATTTCTTACACAACATTGTGCTGTTGCTTTGGGTTATGTACCACATCATCAGACCCCCTGCTGTTCCCCCATCTGACCTCAGCCAGTGCAGCCTCTTTAGCAGGAAATGACCTCACACGCGGAGAATGAACCCACACCATCACACAACCCTCTTCAACCTAAGGTCATAGGCCAGTGGAGTCATGGGGGAGTCAGGGTGTGTGTGCTGGAAACGTGTGTGAGGGTCGTCTCTGATCAGTTGTCTCCGGTTGGACAGTTTGAGTGACCCGTGTGTTTGTGTGAGCGGTTCTGTGGTATGTCAGGCATGTGTGACTGTTGGTGCATGTGTGTGTGTGTGTGTGTGTTTAGGTGTGTGTGGATGCACACACCTGTGGGTGAGCAGGTGGAGATAAGTACACTTTTGATTGTTGGTCTGTGAGAATGTGTGTGTGTGTATTAAACCTTCTGGGTTTCCTTTAAGATCATGCATGACCTATTTTGTTTTGTTTCAGAATGACCACTCAAAAAGAAAAATGAATGACAGTGTGAGGCCACTTGCTTTGTCCAGATGTTAGTTTTTTTACTCCCTCTCTTTCTTTATGCATGCACGTGTCTGTGTACAGATGTGTAACTTTGTTCAACTTTGCAAATGTTTTAAACCATATCCAGTTTGACTTTAAGATCATCTGACCAGTGCTTTCTCCTCTTCCCATGGTCAAGAACTTAAATTGTGCCTTTTCAGTAGTGGCTCCAAATCTATGGAACACACTTCCAAGATTTAAGGCCTGTGTGTTTAAACAAGCCTTTTAAATAAGTGTTTTAGTGCGTGTTAATTTTGTCTTATCTTAATTTAACCTTATCTGTTTTGCTTGGGTTTTCCCTTTTATTTTATAATATCTACATTGAGTTCTACTCGTAAATGAAATCATTTGCAGGATTAATTGGTACTGTCACAAAATATCATAATATTTAGTTTTTAATTCAGTGATAAAACGACACAAATTTACTTTCTAGTAAACCAGAACTGTAAGACCGCAACCGAAGATTTCAGAAACTTCTAATCAAATGTTTTACAATCTGTTCATATCAGTATATTCAGTGATTCAAGGTTCAGCAAGTTATCCTTGAGGTGGACTGTTTTGCTTTTCATCCGTGGTTCATGACTGAAAACCCGTGTAATGATTTTATGTGTATTTGGGGGTATGTTAGTAATGATGTATCCTAAACCACACTAGCGTGCGTGTGCATACGCGTGCAGGGATATACTCAGCACACACATATTTATGTTTCGTTCACAACTCAGTCCCTGTGACGAGGCGTGCTAGACATCACCATCCTTTCCTTGTTTTGTTTTGTATTTTTCAATCTAAATTAATTGGTTGATCAACCCAACCTTGGCAATTACACTTGTATAACTGCACAATAAAAGAAATCATTAGTTTTGGTTGGAGGATGACATGTTTGTGCAGGAAAAGCACTGGTGTTACTGATAACAGTAACGATTGATCAGGACTCTTAGTTGGACTAACATACCTGGATAATGTGATTCATAGTCTGATTACTCCTGCATTTGCTGTTTGTATTTCTGCATAAAGGTCAACAGGAAACTGATTCAATAGCTACTAGTTTATAAAGAGATATAGTGCCACCTACGGAGGTGCAATCAGCCATACACGGCCAATAAATCGATTTTCTCCTCCCCATGTATACTCTGCAAGTTGTCCAGTTGTCTGTCTTAGTCAGATTATGGCTCGATCAAACTAAATGACTAAAGATTGTTGTGTTTTCCATGACTGTTTAGCCACACAGATCCACAGTGTACATCAGAATCAGGGCAGCACATGACAACATGAGGATAAATGTGAATTCCACAATATAAGTCATTTGTATCAAGTACCTTCAGTTTGTTGAACTTCATTTCTGAAATGTCGCGGGTCCATGCTCTCTGTTCCCCTGACCTTCACTCTTCCTATAAAACCAAGAATAGCCTTCCCCAAAACAAGAATCTATCCGCGTATAAGCACACATTGACTTTATTTCATGCTTTGTTTGACATTTCTGCTTTACACACCAGCATAGTAGTGAGCGGACAACTCAATGTATGTTTACTTACTTACTTACTTGGATCATTTTATCTAAAACAGCCTCTAAACCAGTGTCGCCCCAAACCTTTCATATGGGGGACACACTTTTTCAGAGAAGACAATCTCATAATTCACAATATGACTCACAAGAAGAGTAGATTTGTGCATAACATACTGTAACATTTTGACTATTCTACTGAAACTAGGCCATACTGAAACTAGGCCAACTAGCCATTTCCATTAGATATAAGTCTAAAAACTTCACATTGTATGCATGTAATTTAATAAATCTTAAGTAAAATGCTTGAAAAACCTATAATACTTTGCAGCCTTTGGGAATGACTGCTTTAAACTAGTCTTCCACCTCATGACCACACTCCTCTTTTCCGGCGTACAAGAAATAGTTAATGGCATAGAACACCAACTACATCTAACTTGACTTTATCATGATAACAACAATAGTGCAGATGAATTAACTAGAAGGCTGGATTTAGATAAACAGTCAACGGCACATTCTGTGTACACACAACAGCCCTAAACAGTCTATGGAAAATCAAAGCAATAATTAAAATGCATCCAGTAATTGCTCTTTGATTATATCCAGTTGTGTTTACATTTACCCATTGCATTTGGGAAATATGAAGTCAGCCTCTCTCTTCGGTCATATGCTGTCTTTCTTCCATTTTTTCATGTCTTTTATTTGTCCATTCACTCTCACCTGTCAGACAAATTCTGTCGCACATCAACTATTTTAGCTGAGATATTTTTCGTTAAATGTTCACAGCAAGAAGATTTTAGCTGGTCGTAGAGTGTTTGAGTTTCCTTCGTCTTGAGCGATATGCATAATTTAGGCAAGCAGATTGTAAGCCGGTGGTAATTAGGAAGCAGAGATGTCAGCCGAAAGATACGGGCGCGGATAATTATGACAGTCGTTTCCCCCCTAATCAAGACGGACCTCACAGATAGCTCATCAGACATTGCCACAACCAAAACAGCCCAGACGGCTGTATGCGTGAATTTGAAATGCAGAGAGGAATGCAGGTGTGACAGTGTGATATACTGCACTGTAGGTGGAGGGTTTCATAACCCTGCACTCACAGATGTCCTGCAGTGTGTCCATAAATTCCTTCACAATCTCCTGTGATGCTCCAAATTGAGCTGTTGGGGCTAATTGGCCACTTAGGATATGACTTCATTGTACTGTGGGGAAAACAAGCAGATGACGATTATGACATTTCACCGATGAGCCAGAGGAGAGTCGACGATGCCTTATCTCAAGCAGTCACATTAAAATGAACAAAACGTATTATTTCCCCTGCACAAAATATATCTGCCACAATTTCACTCACTTCATCCACCTCATACACAGAAGTATGTGAAGCACATGTGAGAACAGCACACACACGGCTTGGAGAAGAGTTGTGACTTTGAAAATGAACATTCCCCTGTTGTTTCTCCATATTTCAACAAGGGAACAACAATAATTCCACAAACAGATCCGAGTTATTTTTTTTCATGCATTGGATCGGTCATAACAATCCAGAAATCCAGAATCCACTGTGGCTGCACAAAAGTGCATTCTCCAATCAATAAATACCGTCATTCTGTGGGATTGCCAAAATTCCAACACAACTGATCCAAATTAGGACCATCCAAATCTCTGTAATGAGAGTGTTTATGTCAGAGGAGTTTCAGTCAAAAGCTGTGGAACACGGTCCATGGTGTATTGCCTTGTCTCTAACTCTACTCCTCCCCTCGTCTTCGTTGTCAGTTTGTGGTCTTTGTTAAATGGCCAGATACTTACTTAAGTATATGTGTATTACTGACTTATAGAAGAGCATGCCACCAACTGGACTGGAAACCCTTGCACAGATGGTACATATGGTCTGCTGGTGGTGTGCTCATGGAACTTTCATGGTGCAGGAACAGAGGTTCAGGGTGCAAAACAAGAATGAAAGAGGTGCAACTCTTCCTATCACAATAACTGACAATAGGGCTATGATAAAAAAAAAAAAACAATAATAATAATTGTGTTGCCTTAATGTCATATAATTCTTCTTTTCTATCATAATAAGAGGATGTCTGAGTGACGGAAAGCATCATACAGAAGTGGAATTTCAGTTTGTGCACCTTGTGTTGAAATCATAAAACTGACACAAAATCCTATAATTGCAGGTTTGTGATGCTGTGAGGCACACCTCAAAATACCTGTTGTGTTGTTTGTGTAATACCAGTTCCCCATTAATACAACATTTATTTTAAAAACCCAGGCAACCAACCGTGGAAACGGGCAGTAACTTTGTTAGAATAAAGCTACGGTGTATTATTCCTTTAATTTGCCACATTAATAATATGTGGGGATTCATTAAGGAGCTCAAAAGTATGCAACAGCTCTGTGGGAACAATTACTCTTAATGGTGGTTGATGCAGCTTGTTTATGAGCTTGAATTCTATTGAGGAATGTAACAGTTCCTGCTGTTGTTAAGACTAGACTGAACAGGAGGTCTGAGTGAGTAAACAGAGTTCTGGACAGCTTATGAGGTTCTTACCTTTAAATGTGTCACTTTTTCCAGTGGGCCTCCCACAGAGACCCACCTCAGGTCAAATGGAAGTAAGCAAACCTTCGGTCAAAAAGTGCCAATCTGCAGATGTTCAAATCTCAAACCAAGTTATTTGTTTGCGAGTGTGCATTTGTGAGTCAAAATTTCCTTTTCCTTCTTTACACAATTTATGAAAAATTAAATTTGTTGAAAAGTCAACTCCATCTGTTTGACTTCTCTGCCAGTTTTCACTTGCCCCCCCCCTCCCCTTCTGTGGAGCCACAGCGCTGATATTGTACTATGATGCTTATTTGTTGAAGCCATGTGTGTACATTCAGAGGAACACACTTTTCCTGTTAACAGTGGAGGCTGAACCCACTTACAAAAATTACAGCCTCTCAGGCCATTTCTGCAGACCAGACCACAGCCTTGTCTAAATATCAGTCAGCTGCAACACTGTTTATCCCAGATCTCAAGGTAAATGTTGGACAAACACCCACGTGGACTGTTACAGGTCCAAATCAGGATGTTACGATTGATAGGAATGAAAGTTAAATGACTTAACGCTTCTCAAATCAAAATTAAAATTCATCTAAAGATGTCTGCATGTATAGTTACATAAGACACACTTTTCTCATGTCTTTACAAGTTACTTTTTTCATACCTGATAAAGCCTGATTTATGCAAACCAAAGTTCCTATGCCACATGATTACATAGACGATAACTGACTTGCATACAACTGAATGACTATTTCAAGAACCAAAAGAAACACAAAATCTACAAGGAACAATTTCAGACATGTACCTGAGGTATATGGGGTTATGGGCTGTGTGGAGAGTTTACCTATTCTGATTAAATCAGTCAAACAAAAGCATTTTCTGTGTCGTGTCACGATTCCTTTCGTCGACGTCTCCGGTGTTGCTGGATGGAGCATGATGGAACTGGCCTCTTGGATCCTCACCGAGCTGCTCTGATTGTGCATACAAAGCCAGTCGGAAATTGGGAGCAGTAAACAGAGGCCAGGCGGTGCTGCGAGCTGTCAAACAGCTCGGTGTATGATTGAAGACAACCTTGAGCTAGAACATAAACATCCCAGCAGGCTCTCATTGTGCACTCAGCCCCTACGGCAGCTGGGTCAAGATGGAGAAGGGGATAGTTTTATGAGATATTGGGAGTGGCACCTGCATGAGGGGTGCAGAGACAGTGGAAATAAAAGTGCAGCTTCAGTTAGAAACACATCTTCAAGGTTAATTCAGGTTGAATACTCCATTTCCATAGCTTTGGTCTTTGAGGACAGTGACAAAAATAGTAATAAAATGTACAGTCATCTCGATTGAACTGTGCTACATTAAGTAAAGTCAAAGTTAGACAAGACTCATATATACTGTAGGTTTGTTGCCGTTTTAACAGTGAGTGGAATAAAAAGAAAACAGAAAGAGGGGGAGTCCAAGAGAGCATTCTTACTTAATTAAGCTCCTACGTTTGTGTGCTTTGTTTACTTGTTTTCACTTTTTCTTTCTGTTCCTTTTATTTTGCAGTGCACTTCACTGACAGTCAATTTAGATGGTGCAAGTGGCTGCAAAATCACCAAAAACCACTCTTCTATCTTGTCTTATGGTATCTGGCAAACACAAACTGAACCGTTATGTCCATGATTATGTCAATTACTGAACTAAGAAACTAGCTGATATTAGAAAACGGGGGCTTTTATTTTGGCTTTGGTGGAGATTGTTTTTTGTTTTTGTTTGGTTTGAATAATGCTGTTATTGACTCAAAGGAAGAGAAGATAAAGGTTGATCATTTCTCAAAAAACAATTAGAAACCTTAGATCTTAAATCTTAAATTAGAAAGCCTGACGATCTCTAAAAGACGTTTTTCACTTAAGGATATCAATATGTTGGCACATTTCAGCCTCAACCATAATCCACCTGCAAATCATAAATAAGCACATGAACTAAACAAGATTTTACCCCCTTTTATTCTCCATGGCCGCTGGCCAGCCACCAGCCTTGAGAGGCGTGAAGGCCCCCGCCGGGAGGCAAAGAAGGTGATTGCCTGATGAAGTCATTCTGGGATCAATGCCCAAATCCTCCACCCCCTAAATGAATACTTCATCTCTTTTTCCTCATTACAGAATCCATGTGGATCTGGAAGAGGAGGAGTGAAATATGAACAATTAGAATAAGGCAAACATTAATTACCAGGTTCCCATGAGCTACACAACAACCACTAGTTTAATTTTTAACCTGTGGACAGTATTTTGAAAAGTTTGACACAGTCGGTGAATAGATGAACTGCTTCTGTACTACATTAAATCACCACTCTTTTGGGAGTATTCTCTTATTACTGCTGCTTTCATTTAAAGAGCAATGTTATAAGTCTGAATAAACTTGTTGTTCCTATTGCCGAAAAAAGACTTAATTACTGCCCTGACTTCACAAAATTAGAAGAAGCTGATTTGGAATATGCTTCTTCCTGCTTAGTATAATTCCTAAAGTGAATAATTAGTCCATCTGATCCACATTAGCACATGATGGTAAATAAAAAAAAAAAAGGAAATATGCTCATGCTTGGTCAAGGGTGTTTTGGCATCTTATGTGCATATGCATTTCATTAGTTCACACAGATGCTTGCAATATAATCTCCCGGAGCATTTTTACTGGCATATCTTTACAGCCGCTGCACTACAGTATATTCGAAGGGGAGGGCCATTTTCCACAATGACCTGTGGCTCTTTGTTGGAGTCCCACAGAGTTACCGTCATGACAACAGCCTGGAAATGTCTCGCACAGATATCGTGCAGCAGTTATGACTCCTGCCTGCTTTAAGGACACATTCCACTGACAGGCCTGTTTCTGTTCCGAGGCATTAGGGGGCATCGCAGGCTAACTTTGTTTGCCTTAGATAGGTTTCTCCACTCAAGACACCACACTGGGGATATCTGATTACCAGTGAAATGATAGGATTGTTGCAGTCGCCACACCGATATACCCTTCCTGCTTATTCTAAAGAAAAATCTAATGTTGATGGGAGGGAATATAATGTAGATAACCTTGTTTTGATACAAATCTTTAGCATATTGACTTACCTAAAAAGGCTTTTTAGAAACTTAAAATTCAAGAAATGTAATCTTTGGAATGTAGGTGTGATTCACATCTCCATTATTTACTGATGTAGTGTATTTGTCTGCATACCTGTGTGCAGCTACAGGTGGGCACCATGTAACTGTGTCCTCCTTTTTTTCTAGCTGTGTTTGTATATGTTTGTATGTGTTTGACATGGGATCTTCCTGGCGTGGTAGTGTTTACAATCACCAGCCAATCAAGTGACAGAAAAAGGTCAAATGAAACTAACAGACCGGACCACCCACGTGGCCAAATAGGAAACAGCCATGTAATTGTGGAAGAAGTTTTTCCAATGCTGAGCAGGATGACAATGCAATCATATTTTTTTTCCTAGTTCAGTTCTTTTCATTTTCATCATAACAAGACAATATCTTGAATTTTGTCCAGAAAACTTTCCCCACCTGGACTGAAGATGGTGAGAGGCAGCCAGAGGAGTCGCTGGTGAGCACACAAAACCTGGGCTACTCATTCAATGATACTTAAATCCATTACATGGGTAAATTGTGACTTTATGGTGAGTTGCTGTGTTGTTTTTCCAACATTAATTTCGCGTTATAGTGAGTAAAAGGAGTTCAAATTCAATTTAACAGGAGTTTAATCATAGCTAAAATGTTTGTACCTCTTATTTTTCCAGGTCACATACGGTATTATTAAAATTAAATGAACGTCAAGCTGATGTCTGTCTCTGAAATTCACGTACTAAATGTCATTAAGTAAAGGGTAAAAAGACTAGACTTGACTTAGACTTGACGCTCATTACTTCAGATTCGACTTAGACTTAGTGAAATGACTCGAAATGACATGAAATTTCACTCGAAACTGTATATCCCACAAAGGAAGGTAAGACAGGAAGTCAGTCAGTTGGTTGCTAATTTAAGCTAAAGCTAGTTAACGTCCTGGTGGGTGAAAAGTCAAATTGAAATGCATTTCCACGGTTTAATGTTGGACTAATACCAGTGTTCTTTACATTTGAGGCTCTATAGTTTTATTCATTTTAATTTTATTGACATTAATAACATATTTATTTACAAACAATTGAGTTTTATGGGACAAAGAAGCAGTCCTTACACTACAGTGTTTCTGTTATAGATAAAACTCTAGCAGTTCAAAATGACTGTCTTTTTTTTAACCATTTTATTATATCTGGGAAATCACCTTCCTACTTGTTTGAGACTTGCTTGTGACTTCCATTTCTGGTAAAAACACTTTAAATCATCACAAGTGTTAGTGACGTTTTTTATTTGTTGTTCGTATATGATGACAGATGAGGTGATTTGTTTACTCTATAGCAACAGTTTGATTATTTTGACCAGTGAAAGTCTCAAATACTCGGCTATTTCCACACATGTGATATAACACTGCCTATTTGTTGAAATCTATACGTAGCAGGTCTCATGGTATAGAAAGGCTGACAATGCAGTGCTGTAATTTGAGACTCAGCTGCTGATATAAAGTTGCAGGTGTAACATGCCTCGGCTCGGCCTCCATCTGACCCACCATCCGTGTATATTGTTTCACACTCAAGCTCCTCTCCGGCAGCCTGTGAAAAACCATGTGAAAAACCCCAAACACCAAACGCACCGGGCTGGTTTGGCTATTCCCTGAAGTTGGAGATGCACACGAGGTCTCTCTGCCTGGGTGGTCTCTCTACTTTAGTGAGCTGTTGCTAAGCAGCTAATAATAGTCGTGTTTGCTGAGTAATTTTTGCCCTTCTGGAACCAATCAGATGCAAGAAAGCCCTGCAATCTGACAGCCCTAGAGGCGGGATCTGGAGTCTTTTTTCCTCCCTCTCAGCCCTCCTCCTCCCCCTCTGCCTCCAAATGGAGAGAGGTCTTTTCTCCTCTTCTATTGAATCTCAGAGTTGGCCGTGACGCGCGGCCCAAGGGAAGACCACATAGATCTCCACCAGAATGCCACCACGACCATCGAGCTTTCTGACTCGTGTATGGGAATCACGTTGCGCACGTCGCTTTTTGAAAGAAACTTAACTTTTTTTCCAGAGACTCGGTGAGTGCGGTGGAAGCGGCGGAGACCTCCGGATCACGAAATGTTGGGATGGAAGGCGCAGACTTTGACTCGCCGTCTCCAACAGGAGTATGAAGTCCTACTTCACGGGTGTGAGATCTCCGAGAGTGAAACTCTGCTGCCTTGGGATATCGCTGCACGCTTTCGGGGAAATACCATAAAGTGGGAAACGGTAACCCTCTCGCATTCCCCGCAACATGGCCTCGGCTGCTAATGCGCCCTCCGAGCAGGAAAACAGAGACCCCGATCGGCCGAGAGTAACGCGGAGGAACAGGGGGGACTACTCCCGCAGCACGCCGCTGGATTTGGAGTATTTGCAGCGGCCGAGTTACTGCGATGCCGGCTTTGCTTTGGAGCAAATATCAGAGGTGCGTATCTCCTGTCGTAGTCGAGAAGGAGCTTCATGCTCCCGGTTTCATTGTATCAACCATATAAAGTGGCCAAACTATGTCCAGTCGCTGCTAGGTAACGGGAAAGGCAAGGGCAAGAGGGGGGTACGCACGGGGGTTAGACCACTAGGTTGTACCGAGCCTCAAGTTGTTCTGCTTTATATTCCGAATTCGGAGTCTTCTTGTGCTGCCGGCTTCTGCTCAAAGATGCCAAACGAGTTAGATGCGCACATACAACCACAGGATTGTTGCTTATACTGCAACATCCAGGCAGTCAGTCCTATAACGGTCCCATCCACACACAGCAAAACACGCAGCTTCCACCCGCACTCACTGCACAACCAGGGACTCTTTCACAAACTCAAGCTGCACATAAGCTACGTAAAACGTTTAACTGGATGAGATTAATATAATAAAGTTTGTGTAACAGTGAGTGACCATGACCGACTCTCTTTGGGGGGAAAAAAAGAAAAACAGTCAAATCCATGTGGCTGCCCTCTTTCGTTCACAAATATTGTGAGACTGTGATGGCTCTTCCACTCCCCATGCAGGCCGGAACACACGGGCTGGAGTGTGTGTGTGTGTGTGCGCGTGTCTGCACTTGGATTTGTTACCTCTGTAGTTACCTCTTCTGGCATAAACATTGACCTTGTCAGGACCAGTAGTCCTCACGGAGACCAAAACCTGGTCTAAATGAGGTGGAAACTGAGAAACTGGTTAAGTTTAGGGTTTAACATTTGAACTGTGGTGAGGTTAAGTTTAGTCATTAACTGGTTGTGCTTAAGGTTAGGGATAAAGCTTTGTTTAGGCTGTCCTCAGTGCATGGTCCAAACGTGTGTGGTATTTGTGGGTTTGCACATTTTCTTTGCACTTGATGTATAATACGTTACATAACTCCTTAAATATAGTGTCTGTTGTGCAGCAGTAGTTTTCATACTTTTGCTCATATCAGTGTAAAATAGACACAAGGTTATGTGCATCTCCTGTTCTGTACCTGATGGAGACCTTCACCGACCTGTTAAAATGAAGTCATCACTGTATCAGGGAAGTGACAGAAGTGGAGCAGCCTGTGAGCAGATGACCTGCAGGGAATGAAGATGTCTTTCCTTTGCACACATCCTGCTAAGGTTACAGTTTATACATGTTACTGATATGACACAACTGGTGTCTCTCGCCGTGGGGAGTCCTCCAGTGACAGATGTGTATGTTTTAGTCACTTTAGTGTAGCAGAGTGAGACGACCATTGTGTTTCGTGATTCTGATCACAGCTCCAATTCATGTCCCTTAAAATCCTTCTTTGTACAGCGTTTTGTCGTCTCACAGATAATCACAACATGTAGTGAGCTCAGCCATCTCCTTTAGTGCCTATAGTAAAGATATTTAATAGTATTACTCTTTGATATTAACACATACCCTTGATGGTCACACCACCTGTGACCGTCATGTCTTTTACCTGTCTGTTACCTGTGTTTCTGTTAAACCCAGCGTCTATCCAGGCAAGTACTGATTTTTGTGTTTGAATTTAATTTAAGGACTTTTTTTGTTTGTTTTTTTAGGGGAAGGCGACTGGGAGAAAAGCACCTCTGTGGCTGAGAGCAAAGTTCCAGAGACTTTTATTTAGGCTGGGCTGTTACATACAAAAGAACTGCGGAAAGTTTTTGGTTGTCGGCCTCATGATTTTCGGAGCTTTCGCTGTCGGCTTAAGAGCCGCAAATTTGGAGACGGACGTGGAGAAACTCTGGGTGGAAGGTAAGACACTATGGTTAATTCTACTGTTTGTGTGTATGTGTTTGACAGAAAGCTGTGAGAACTGTTCTTTATTTCACTTATCTTGAGCTATATGATTTGATAGTGCATGTTCTGAAGGGCATAAGATGGTTTAGATTGGTAGAAGACAGAGTTATTGCTGCAAAACTAGCCTGGGGAATTGTTTATTGTTTACGCCCTGGCAGGTGGCCAATTGAAGCCTGCAAATCATTTTATATATCCAGTATTTGCTGCATGTCAAACCATGTGAGATGCACGCACAAGATGTGCAAGATGTGGCTCTAACTGCTCGCAGAACTAAGGTTGTAATTAAGTTCATAAGCAGCTTTTGGGGTAGAGGAAATTTTTGTCAAAGCCGCCATTTTGTGAGAGAGTGTGTGAGTGTGTGTGAGTGTGTGTCTGCCTGCCTGCCTGCCTGCCTGCCCCCAGCAGTTGAATGCTCAGAGACTGTGTGTGGTCCCATTTTGGACAGCTCTCAACTTTCCAAAAAGATTTGTCTCCGGCTGCAGGGAAAACGTGGAGTGAGGACAGGAACTTGTGTTTGTGGAGTGGATGTTCTACTCACTTGTTGATTCTTTAAAGAAAAGAAGGAAAAAAAACAACCTATGGAGAGTGAATTTTTTCGAGGAATAGGGAACTGTGCTTATGGCCGGTGCTTGGGGGGTAAGGGGAAGGGGCTGTGCTTTTTTTCCCTTCCCTTTGATGTGCATTCCTGCACTCAGGGCCAGAGTGTGCTGTGGGAGTCATGAATGGAGGAGCAGACTTTGTCGCTGAGAAGTTGAGCACACATTTTTGGTCATATTAAAGAAACAAAACATTGTTATGAATGCATAGTTTTTATATGTTTCCTCTTCTCTCAAACTACTACTCTCCAAAATAAAGAAAAGGGAAGATCCAACATTAAAGCAAATGATTTCTGAGCAGATCGAACACACTCCGCCTCCTCCTCAGGTTGTTGGTCTCTCCTTGTGTGTTACTGCTGCAGGGGTTTGACAGACAGCGTGTTCTTCTCATGTGTGGTGCAGGCACAGTTGGCGGCAGTTAAAGTCAGGGTAGAGCTTCCTCAGTAGAGGACTCCTGACTGAAGTCAGAGGAACACAATGTTTTCACTCCATGTGAACATTTCAGGCCATGGTCATGTGTGCTACAGCGAGGGGCACCATATCAGACAGAAGTTATTGCAAAGTGAGGGTTGTAATGGATTAGTCGAGAAATCAACTGACAGAAAAGTAACTGCTGACATAAATTCTGCGTTTATCAAATAAAATGAAGAATATGCTTGGAACGGAGCGAACTGTCAACTTTTTCTGGAATCGCTGCTTCTTTTGAGAGGAAAGCTAAATAAGACGATGAATGCAATTGAAGAATGTAAATGTATCTTGTTCCCTGAATTATTTTGTTATTATTAGGCATGTTTTAAAGCTGGAATAGACAACTTTCTGTCCTTAACTTGTCATTGTGATGTTAAGTGATTGCACACTGTAATGGCTATAGATGTATCCCCTATAAGTCTTACTTAGGTTTCTTTGTGGCAGAGATGACTGGAATTAACCTGGTACAGTAGTAAGTACCATGTAGTACCATGTAAGATGCTTATTATGACACAATATATCACTGGCTCTCAGAAAAGGCTCTTTAAACACAAAATAATCCATAGTGTAATGGAACAGAAGAATAATTTCACAAAGGACTTAATGTAATAGCTCCTAATACAGTGGTTGCATTTGCTCAGACTTCCTTCCCTTCGTCTTTTCATAGAAGCTATTTCAAAAAAGTGGATCTCTATGAACATGACAAACGGCTGAACCATTCTTGCGACCTCTGTTAGACATGTACAACACCGATACACAGAGATCTGCTCACACACTCACACAGACACTGACAAAGAGACTGGGCTGCCGTGGTTTCCTAGGTCCCGGTACGTGAGGGGTTCCAGATGTTGGTAGGGAGAGATCTGTTTGTTTAGATTAGACTGCACAGCTGAGGGATAGATTAGTTCTGCCTGGACTGTGTAATGTTGTGCTGGGCCGTGCTGGGGGACTGGCCCATCGTCCGAGAGGAAAAAGAGGAGAGAGAAGAGGACAGCACGGCTGTTTATGTTTCATTTGGAACTGCCCTCAGCAGGCGACCCATGGACGACCCCGCTTGGAAGCTGTGTGGCCTGTAGACGCACGCACACACACAATACTCCCATCTCATATTTGATCTCTCAATTACCTGAGAATTGACTGGAGCAGTGTTTTTACATTTGTGATCTCATTTCTTGTCTGTCATCACCTGCTCTCTTTTCGTGCAGAGGTGGCTGAGGTCTACGACAGACAACCATTAACTGCACACCGGAGTCTGTCGGTGTGTTTATTCTGCACTCTCTCACGTGCCACAGCCTTTGCGGGGATTGTCTCTTCTCACATCTTCTCACACAGCGCTCACTCTGCACTGTTTATAAACACTCAGACACAGGAAGTTCTGTTTATTAGACAAAGCGACAGAGACCAATTGGGAGTCAGATGCATGGCTGCACAAAGAAGAGAAACTGTCTAGCATTTAGTGAATTATAGTGATGGTAATATTTTTAAAAGTCTTTTTCTATTCCTGTGTAGCCTGGCTTTTAATGCACTGTGTGTATTTAGTGCAGATTGCATCTACAGCGCAGATAAGCGCTGTTTATATCCACTGTACTATTTCCACTCACAGGAAATTATTAGCTGAAATAGGAAGTTGTAGTATTGTGGTCCTCTAGTTTCACTCTCGCCCCACACACTAATGTGACTTTCTGCTCTCAAGTACTTCCCTCAGTGTCGGAACTCGTGCCCGTTGACCTTTGTTTCGACTTCAGATACATTCTCAATTTCAGATTGCAGATGATTTCAGATGATCTTGCGATGATTAACTGTAAGCCACGTTCAGGGAGCAAAGACGTAAAAGACAGGAAAAAGACCCCTTTAGAGTTCCTCCTGGCTACGACTGGGAAATGGAGCCATCCCTTGGCATTCTGGGTTAAGGCAAACACTGGCCAAATTGTAAAGAAAATAGCAGCACCGCCTGCCTCTAATTAAAACAGTATCGCATAAACATTTGCCTTCCTGTAGGATGGACGTTCACTCTTCTGCTCCATTTCTGCGCAGAAAGAAAGGGGCTGGGCGATTTTAGCAGAACTGAACAAGCATGAGAGGTGAAACGTCTTCAAACTGAACTCAAGCGAGTCCAGACGCCTACAGCTAACGACTGGAGATGGAGCAGTGTGGTTACGGCGCTACAATGTTGATGGGGGAGATGGCACAGGGAGGAGAACTTGGGGCTTTTGAAGCTTGAGCTTTGGGCAAGGGTTGAAGTTGAAACTGGGGCCAAAGCAGATGAGCTTGAGCTGTACAGTAATCTGGGCTGAGTTGTGGTTTCACTGTAGTTTTAGCACTAAAGAGAGAATGGGGCCTATAGCATTCAGAAGACATCTTTTATTTTCATCATACATGAACTAGTGCTGAGGTGCACAGAGATGTATGAGCGAATTTAGTTCAATTAGTTTATGGTCCCCTGATTTATGGTCTGGACTAGGGCATCCTCTGTCTGTGGGTTGAAGCCTTGAGGCTACAACCCACAGACAGAGGAGAGGCCTCTAGTCCCAGAGAGCTTTCTGGGGTGGGGGCAGTAGAGGCCATGGGCCACGGGGGAAGACCCCTGGGACCCTGAGGTCATCTCGTAGAGGCCCCGCTATTTAAAACCTCACCTGATACTCACCCTGTGGCCTGGGTGCAGAGTGAAGACTCACAGCAGAGGAGAAGGGGGTGGAAGACATGCAGCAGAAGTCGCAGCTGTCACCAAGCCCCGTTTGCATCCTGTATATGTTTGTATGTTTGTGCATGTGTTCAAATGTGTGGACATCGATGCATCTCAAAAGCTAGATGTTGATAAAGTGATTAGTAAGGCATTCATTTCTTGTATCTGTATTTTTTAAATATGTTGACCTTTGTCCTCCAGCAGAGGGCACTGAATCTGATATAATTCTCTGGATTGAAGTTTACGCCTGTCCTGTAACTCAAATAAGGATTATATTTAAGAAAATGTATCAGTGCAAGCCAACATTGCCGCATCGTGGAGTGACACAACAAAGTAGAGGCTAATTCAAACCCATACTCCTGAAACAAAAGCAACTCCCTTTAGCTTAATCCTGATGTTCAATGTGGAAACGGTTAAAATTGTACAAATCTGTGTTTGTGTGCATCATCCTGAGCCTTATTTAAGGTTTCAGAATCCAGTCTGATAGGATTTTTTTGTTTTTTTTTCCAAGCGACTCCTTGCATGTCTGTTTTGTATCTAGTGTGATTAAGAGTTGAGTTGACAGAGTTGGTGGTTGTTTTGTTGTTTTGCTGGTAATGGCAGTGGAGAAGGGAGCGGTATAATGTTAAGTGCATGCGGAAGAAGTCTTGACATCCTTTCTTGTGGATGAAGATGAGGAGGAGGAAGAGGAGGAGTGCCCCAAATGTGGTGTCTCCACTGAGGGGATTGTGGCTTGCATGATTGAATTATCCAGCTTTTGATGTGTATGGGAGCTCTGATACATGCATGAATGCACATGTGTGCATACACACACGCACGCACGCACACACACACAGACACATACACTTGTACACACATTTGCAGATGCAGAAAGGCTTCGGAATCTTGGTTCTGTGAATGAGTAGGTGGTTGATGCGAGCTGAGGTGGCGGCTATTTTGATGGGCCTCTCTCATGGTTTTTGCTTTTCTTTATTTGTTCTCCTCCTTCTCTTTCTTCTCCTCTTTCTTTCTCTCACTTTACTCCTCCTGCTTAATCTTCAACCACTTTTATTCCCCAAGTAATCAAAACACACAAATGCACCCAAACCCCAGTACATAGTTTTGCACAGAATACACGTCTGACTACGCTTGTCTTTATCTGCCTCTTTCTCTTTCATTTATGTCGTTCACACGAACACATTTTCCAAACTGGACTCTGTTAAAAATGCGTTTATCAGTTCACCACAAACAGGATTAGCTCTCTGAGGAAGGAATAGCATTCCAGCGTGTTGTATTAAACTTTATGAGTGGATGAAAAGTGTATGCATTGGTGAGGGATTTAATGTGGGGAAATGTAGTGCCTCTGGTACTGTACACAGACTTATAGCGCTGTTTTCCCAATCTATCGCTGGTTCATTTGAAAGCAGTTTTATGTATATTAGCTTTAAGTATAAGATTTAGATATGGATTTACCTGTCAAAAGTGCATGTGAAGAAAATGTTTCTCCCCATTCCCCATTAACTGTGCTGCGTGTGTGTCCGTTGTGCTTGCTCATGGCAAACACACTCCCATTCACAAACAACATCCTGAGATGCCTCCAAGTTCTCTGTTTACATTTTGCATTCTTTCAGGCGCTCTTATTCAAAAACCAGAGCTCTGCGAATGACCAACCACAGGAGACTGTGGAGAGAGTTACCCCCACACACACCTCCCTCTCTCCGTCTCACTCACTGTCTCTCTTCCTCTCTTTTCCTCTCTGCCAGAGAGGTCTCTCTCTTTCCCCGAGCCTTCTCTCCCCTCCTAACTCCCCTCCGCCACTACTCCCCCCCCCCCATTCCTGGCTGGAGAGAGAGTGGCCTCAGAATGCCAGATGTATTACAGAGTGAGGCACAGCAATGTAAACACTCAGCCCTGCCATGAGAGCAGGGTGGTCTGGCCTCCCTCCTTCTCTTCCCTTTCCTCCCCCCTCCGTCTTCCCCTTTCCTCTCTTCCCTCCCTCACAGTGCTGATTGCCAGAGGGGTGGAGAAAGTACAAAACAGCAGAGGGTGTGTGTGTGTGTGTGTGTGTGTGTGTGTGTGTGTCTGGGGGGGGAGACCAGAGTGAGGAAAGGAGCAGGAGTATAGTAGCGGTAGTGTGTTTGTGTTTTGGCTGCAGTGCTTACCCTCACACCGGCAGATAGATTGGGGTGAGGATTGATGCTTTTCAGACTAAAACATGGAGAATTCCTCGTGTAAACACACCATAAACATTTCTGAATTGTGTACGTGTCGTTTGAGGTTATTTATCCCCTCTGGGTTACGTGCGTAGCAGTATAGATCATTGCAATTCCTACAGCACAACGTCATAGAATCTGGAAGGAGCAGCAATTACACCAGTACCACACATGCACATACAACGCAAGGAGGCGTAAAGATACAGAGATATGGAACACTTCCTCTTGCAGATGATTGAGTGTTTTAAAGGTTCAGATTGAGTCAGTATGTGTCAAAGTGAACTAGTCTCCCCAATCTGAGACCGCCCTAGGAGTCTAGTTTAAGCATTAGGACAAGGGAAACACTTGTGACCTGACACCAGGCTGCTGTGTTATTATATGCTGTAGGGCCTGGTGTGTATAACTTTTTTTCTGTCACTGTCTTCCTGTCTTCCTATTATTCATTTACACCCAACATCTTAGTCCACAGTTTAAAGGTGGTATTGTGTGTCAAATGTTAATTCTGATAGTAATCAACAGCCTCTGTTCCACTTGGAGTATTTTAGACATTCTTTTAACGGTTACTTTCTTAATTTTTGGCTGAAGCATACACAAAAAAGCTCCAACAAAAACATGAGCAAACACAAGCCCACAGGCGGACAAAAGCCCGTTTTCCTCCAAGTAGTACAGTTTTATCCAAACCGGTATGTTGTGTTTTTATTTGCAACTGGATAGTCAAACTTTGGACACCAAAATAACCGATCTGACTTCTAACCCCCTTCTGTTGGCTTAGCCAAAGGTGGTGTTAGACACACCACAGTCCGTTGATTGGTTGACAGGAATTTGTGACTGCAGTGCAACAATGAAAATGGAATAAGTATAAACACATCCTCTGACACAGAGTTTGAGCCTGGTTGCATCATATATTCAATCATATATTGTACTTGCAATGCCTCATAAATGATCTTTTGTTGCACTTAGTGGGTGAAGTTAGCTCCAGTGTGTAAAATTTAGGAGGGTTTATTGGTACCTATACCCATCTGTCGTCTCACCATTAGATGTCACTAATTCTTACACATGGGACTTGTTGTTTGCATGATATGTTATCCAACATATTGACTGTAGTAACCTTATGTGGTGTCATTGCGCTGCCTCAAATTGTCAAAGATAGCCATGTAATATTGCATTTAGCAGTTTATACTCATAGTAATATATATATGGGTGATGTCATTTTATAGGAAATGACAGAGATGGCTGTTTGAGATTGGCTTGCAGAGGCTCATGTCACAGTCTGTTATGGCTGGGCTGTGGACTAATCACAGGGCAGTAAATGCAGCAGGAAGGAGGGTTCATCTGGTTATAATCTGACATTTGAGCTGGAGTTGATGAAGGAGTTTTAACAAAACATTTAGCTTTTTATTTTTTTGCTGAACAAAAAGGAAGTACTATCTCTGTTGATTTTAACCCAATGACAGTGCTGTACTTACAACTTTCACACGTTCTCTTGGTCAGCTTTTACAATTAATACATCACTGGCCTGACACCTTGGGTTTTTTTTATAGGACCACTGCACTCAATCTAGCACATGCTACAAAAAAGAGGTTCAGCGTTTTCTTCTACTACTCTTTCTACTGCTCTGTGAATCCATTGGCATTGAAATAGGATTTTTTTTTTGTTGGGGGTGGGGGTGGGGGTTGAGTAGGACCTGAATGAAGGCAGCAACGTGGAAGAATCTGCCCATTGAGGAGTGTGTGAATGTACACCTCGGGCCCAGGGGAAGCTGCATTGGGAGCCAGCCGACTGCTAAATACACCCATTTTAGGGGCTGTAGGGACCGGACAGGTGATTAGCATAATCAGGGGTGAGGGGAGCCATACATATGGTAATGCTGGAGTTGGAGGGTGAGGGTTGGTGGTATGGGTGTGAGGTTCGTAATAGACGGGTGGGGGAGCAGGGGTCACATTTGTGTCAGGGGTCAGGGTGCTACAAGCAACTACAGCTCCACAATCAGCTACAGAGTAATCTATGTCTCTATGTCTTTGGCGCCCTTTTCTGTAATTCTCTTGCTTTTTCCCTCTTCGTCCGTGATCGACCACTATCCACCTTGCTTGTTTTACCCTCCTCTTTGAAAGCTGAATGGAAGGAGAGAAAGAGAGAGTGAAGGGGGCTCAACACGGGTCAGAGAGGGTCTCGGCTCTCAGTGAGGCCTTTCATCACACGAATACAGCTGTGTGCACACCTGCATTGCAGAGCCCATACTGTACATAACCACTTCCACATCTTAGTAGTTTTGCCACTTCTGCTACAACAAAGAAAATGAAATATATCACGGGTCAGAATGTGGAATCAAGGTTCGCCTGTGATAGGTGAAAGTTTGGAGTTTGGAGACATTGTTTTGAAGTCTTTAAAACAAAACATATTCCAGGGGTGATGAATTCCTGCAGTACTTTCATCATAATGTCACACATTGTATTGTTTCAATCCCATAATTGCAGTATCTTTCGATTTGATTTGGATATATCACTTGGTCATAAAGTGATTGAGTTATTTTGTGATTAATTGTGCAGTCTTAGTGGATGTGTATTGCAATGTCACACATTTGCTCTTTTACTGATGCAGTCCTGTGAATAATAGAAAGACCTGAGATGTTATCCCGATTTCAGGACAGGCTGTTCATATTACACAACGGTCAAATAAATCCAAGTCATCAGACAATTTCAGTGAACTCAAGCTGATTGTTTCTTCTTAAAATTTTCAATTTCTTTTTTATTTGCTGTTTTAAAGCATTTTGGATCCAATAGTTTGATGCGATTCACTCAGTACATCACAACTTGGTTCATGACTGGTGCCAGACATATGGTGACATTTAGTTTTCAGCGGATTTATCGAAAGGGATGGAATCAGAGTGATGGCAGAGGAGCAGCAGAGGGAGGTGGCAACAGGTGGTTTCTTTTCAGTGATCAGAGCTTGGTCAGGTGATTGATGGCATCTGAGATGTCATGTGGACAAAATAAAGGAAGGTAACTGTGCCATGCTTAACTCTGCATGAAAAGACAGAGCTAAAACAAGGTCCAATATAAATGATGAATGATGCAACTGCAGCCTGAAACAAAAACAAATCCATGTGTAAAATAGTAGTAACTTAATTAAGTACAAGCAGTCGTGTCAAAGTTTCCGCACTATTGGATTTTCTATTTAAATAAATATGTATACTCTGATGCTGATGAGTCGTGGCATACAAGAAAAACTTACCCTGATCAATATCCGTAGTTCCAGAGTATGATTTTATTTATTTACTTATTTAGCTTCTTTTTCCTAAGATAATGTCATAAAGCTGCTTTTAGTCATGCTCTGAAGTCCAGACATTTATCAGAAATTATCCAAAGGGCCTGTTGCAAATGTTGACAAATGTCTCTCTGGATATTTCCCATACTCTGAGTCAAATTTCCAGAAAATGAGTGAATAAAATTTACGAATGCTTGACCCAGTTGCCAAGCTTTCACCTGAATGTTCTGGAAATCCTTTTGCTGATGGGAATACAACTGAGCCAGACCATCTCCTGCTGCATTCTTCATAATGTGAATGGCAATCTTAGAAAAAGTCAGGACCACATGCACGTGTTCTTCATTCTTCTCAAGGTACAGGAGCCACAGGCTGCAGGAATCTGCTGTAAACTTGGTGGCAGGGAGATGACCTGGTTTTGGGGGGCTTCCTCCTCTCCACAGGGGTCCCAGCTGAGAGGGGGCCTAATCCAGCTAATCCTTTGTCTGCACGCACACACACACACAAACACAAACACACTCACGGATGTCTCAAACTACATGCACGTTCGTGCAGATACATCAGTGATCCCTTTAGCATTTTGTAATAAAGTCATACATCAGACCGCTGTTATTGGTGGAGACATTCTTAAGGGCTTTAAACAGATTCTAGATCTGTAGAAAGGAGGGAAATGTCATTTTAATTTCTATACCCAAGTTTCTTGTAGGAGGTGTAATGTTTGTATGTACAGTATGAGTAAGGTGTGTGTGTTTTTGCACCGTTTTTAACCGTTGTTTGCCACTGTTGGGTCGGTATTTTACTTGAAAGATGCTTCCGTTGTCAGGTGTAAGAGATGTGCAGGGGGGGGGCGGCGCTATGCTGTGGTGTGGCAGTGCGTTGTACGGATAAGAGTAAAAGTTGGACGCGGGGAGTGGGGGTGGGTTGGCTTTGACAGAGAGGCCGGGCTGATTGCCATCATGATCTGGCCAATCACGGAGAAGAGCTGAATAGACCAAAGGGAGAGAAAATGAGAGTATGAAAGGGGAGGGGGGAGTTGAGAATTGAAAGGAGGGAGAGGGGTGATGTCAGTTTCTTAGAAACCTACTTTCTCTCCCTTCGCCCCCACCGACTCCTGTTCCCCTACTTTGAGAATAGGGGGACCAGGGGTTAATGTTATGCAACATGCTGAATACCCACACTGAGGGCTCCAATACAGTGACACACACTGGCCTTCATCTTCTTTTCCCCCCTACTCCTTCTTCTTCTTCAACTACTTCTTTTCCTTTTTTAAATTATTCATCAATCAGTTGTGAAGCTTTCTCATGCATGAAAACACACGTATACATATGCAGCACAGACATGGATGGCAGTGCAGGTATATGATGCGTCAGAATAGATGATAAATGATCTATTTAATTCATATACATGAAAAGTATTTTCTTGATTTACTTACTAATCATTTGGTTTGTCAATGTGGGGTAGCGAAATAATCACAACAAACATATTCCCAAGATTTCCAACACTTGATATTAATGGAGACTGAGTGAGTGTAACAGTACCTTTTAAAATACCTTCTTAGAATAAAGCTTTTTTTGTCATCTGTGACATCATAGGACAACCAGGAAACGCCTAATACTAACAAGTTCAAAGGGGGGCACAGCCGAAGTGGACACACTTGATTCAATAAATCAATTCTTTGCTAGCGCTTGTATACCGGGACAAGGACGGTGGTCCAATTTAACGGTTTAGCTTGACTTAACTTAGCATGAAAACGTACTGACTGAGAACCTGAGCTGAGCTGGGAAATGTTTTAAAGTCAGTGACACGTTGTTTTAGGTCACGGCAGCTGAGCCCGGAGCAGGACACCTTCAAGATAACAACATATGCCAGGGTCAACCAGTTTTCTGAGGGGAAGGGAATATGGGAAGATGTATCATTGAAGAAACACAGCTGTGTGTACACACACACATAAACACTTGCACACATGCTTGCATGTACGCCAGTGTGTACACACACATATACTCACACATATTTTCTTGGTCCAGCTGGGGTGTTAATTTCGCCCCAAGGCTGTGTGAGTGTTGACCCCAAAACGCTGTAACCTCATGAAGTGTGGAATTCTCTGAGTCTGACGCCGTAATGTGCTGTTTCCTGTAGAGGGAGAGTGCATTCCTTTGACTTGTCCAATTCCTGGCTGCTTGCTGTAAACTTGAGGTCTTTGGGTGGCAGTCTTCTGAGCATGACCCTCCCATCGTTTTCGCAATCAGACCACTCTTCTTCTCCTCAGAAACAGACTGAGCATGGCTGCACCTCTCTCTCTCTCTCTCTCTACACCTGTGTTCCCTTTTCCCTGTTGGCATTGTGATTAAACTAAACTTCGGGCTCGTCTTGCCTTCGAGCGTTGAGTACACCAGACAAGTTGACTTGTCAGTGCACTGTCAATGTGCGTCGGTTCTAAATCAGTTCCATGCATGCTCTTTTGAAGGGAGGGCTGGTGTAATGTAGCTGTGTAGCTGGCCTAGCCATGGAAAGCATGTCGCTCCAGTTAACCCAGGCCTGCTATTAATGATGAGTATTATAAACATGCCTTCAGACAGGATCAGATGGTTATGCTGTTTGGGTCCAGAAAAAAAGAAATCAAGTGTGTTTTCCTAATGCCCCAAGACATGGCCCCCTCCCTCCCTGTTCCATTGGTCTGTCTGGGTGGTCCAGTCCAACAGAACAGGCATGCTTATGTTCAACTTTAATGCCATTACAATGGGCTGAAAATATACAATCTATGCCTGCTGTTGCATGAATTGAACAGGACTTTTAAATTGGATTACGGCATAATAAAATGTTACAGATTTTTCACACTGTTATCCTTATCACTTGGCCGTTTTTATGTTTTCAGTGTGTGTGTGTTTGTGTGTGTGCATGCATGATCAAGTGCAACAGGGTAGACTATAAATTGTTTGTGCTGTCACTGATTATAGCACGGGTCAAATACTTGACTCAGACAGAGATTTGCGGTTTTGGAGGATGCACACATAAAAATATGTGTAATATTGCAGTGTCTGAAACGGGCAAAATAAAGCATGTATGGATAGAATTTGATTTCAAATTTGTGACTAATTTAGTTGATATTAATTGTACTGAAAATCGGGGGGGGGGTTTGAGAGAGAAGGAGAAATTGCCTTGGCTGTACTGAGGTGAAGCAGAGCAGCTAAAGGACCTGAAAGAGTGCTTTTGTAGCACAGGCTAGCAGAGAGCTTAGAGTGCACGCACAGGGCTTAGTCCCACCACGACGCTGAGAGCAAAGCCGGGAAGAAAACTCTCCCTTCTCTTGCACTCTCCCTCTCGCTTAATCAAACACATATACATGCAGTTGATGTGGTCTGGTGCTGCCGACTTGTTAGCAAATTTGAGCAGAAGCGTTGGGCTGCTTTTGTGAAATGTGGCTTTGTTGAAGTGATGTTGCTTTTCTGGATTCTAAATAGTTTGGATGTAAAAAAAAAATAAAATAAAAAACAAGTAGCACACTGCAGTGTGTGTAAATAATTGCTCAGTAATACTGCATATCAAAGTATTGCATGTATTTGTTGTAAGGATTGATAGAAGAATGACACCTCCTGCTGCTTCTATGCTGTCTTTACATCAGCCACAATGAAAATAACTTTCCCTGTGTTGTATTTCTGAAGTTTTTTCTAAATTGTACTTTAATCCTTAGATGATGGGATTTGGGACATGTATTTATAGACTGTTACCTAAGATATTTCTTAACTATTTTAGGAATTAACTTTTATTGTTTATGGCATGTTGTGGTAGTTATTTGCTGTGGAAACAACATATGGGTGCATTAGTATGTTGAAATATGTGCACAAGATTAAACTCTGTCACTCCTCTTTGTGCAGTTGGCGGGCGTGTGAACCAGGAACTGAGGTACACACGGCAGAAGATGGGCGAGGAGGCCATGTTTAATCCTCAGCTGATGATCCAGACACCGCGGGAAGAGGGTGCCAGTGTACTAACAGTGGATGCGCTCCTGCAGCACCTGGAGTCAGCTCTCAGAGCCAGTAGAGTTCATGTTTACCTTTATAACAGGTGACATGCTTTAGATTCTTGTTTGGTTGGGTTTAAGCAGTGCCTTTTCCTTCTCTGTATAATTTAAGTCAAGTCACAAATTCTCCTGTGAGGCTCATCTTGAGATAATTATATTACATTGCATTATATTAATCAGCCTTCTTCTCATTCACTGTTGTAGATAGCAGTATAGATACAATTTTACAGCATACCTGTATGTCTGAGTATGACTAGCCGTAAGCGCTAATGATGACACACGATTGAGTGCCACCTTTTTTTATCATTATTTAATCAGTGTAGTTTGAGGTCACCGAGGCATTTGTGCATGACTAATCAGAAACTCTGTTTTTTTCTTTTCAGACAATGGAAATTAGAACATTTATGCTACAAATCAGGAGAATTAGTGACCGAAATGAATTATGTGAACGAGGTAAGATTCAAAAGATAAAATGTGATCATTTTATTTTTTATGCTGGACTCACACATACACATTGCCCATTAATCTCTTCTCTGAAAGAGAAGCATTTCAGTTGACGCATCCATCATGTATGTGTGAGTCCAGCATAAGGTTCTGAAAAGTGAAACAAATCATCACTTCTCTGCTTTTTTTTCCCCTTATTCATGTGTATTTCTTGATTTGTGTATGTTTGTGTGCGTGCGCACGCTCACGCATGAGTGTTTGTTTTATCCAATTAGATCATAGAAAGGCTACATCCCTGCCTCATCATCACCCCTTTGGACTGTTTCTGGGAAGGAGCCAAGCTCCAATCTGGAATGGCCTATCTCCCGTAAGTTGGCAAAACTCCTTTCATACTAGACAGAGTCTGTGTTTTATTATGCCTCAGCAGCAGCACAACATGCAAACATAGCAAATTGCCCACTTGATTAATCTCTTCTTAAGCACGATCAAGGGAAGTGATCAAAAGCTTTAAAAATAGACACAAATCCTAATCAGGCACACTTTCTTTCCTACACAAACTGATTAAAAATTATGTTGCGGGACAAAAGGATCTTGAACACTGAGTTCCTTAGTGCTGGTTATGGAATAAATGTTTATTTTAACTGTATATGTTCAGATGGATTTCTCAACAGAGGCAGTGAGAAACAGGAACGCTGAAGCTCGAGAACTTGTTTTTGCTTTTTCAAAAGAGGTTGCCCAAACATGCTCAATCCTTCCAAAGAGACACCAGTGAGGAACAAGTGTGTGTGCCCCTGTGTGTGTGTGTCTGTGTGTGTGTCCCCAAACCCGTCCCCTCTGAAGGTTCTATTGTCATGGTTGCTGGCATGCGTATCGCTGGTGATAGTTTCTCTCCAGCCCTGGGCCTCACATCATTGTCTGGACCCTCTGTTGCTAATGGCCTGCTGCTACAGTAATATTCATCAGACCTGTACCCCTATGTGTGTGTGTGTGTTTGTGTGTATGTGTATGTGCGCCACTACGATCATTGCATGTGTGTTTCTTTCCGAAGTGTAACAGTGTATCAGTCTGAGTCCCTGTCATTACGGTACATTAAAGTGCGGTGCCCGTTGGTCTCAGATGGTAAATAAGGTTTTTTACTATGTTCTGGTTGGGAGGCTTGGAATAATAACCCAAGCCTGGTTAAGCACATACAATGTCGTCTGAATGACAGAGAGACAGAGAAAGAAAGAGAGAGAGAGGTCCAGAGAAAGAGAGATTGGAATGTGCGAGGCAGAGAGAGACAAGGACTGGTTAGCACTGGGCTATTGCATGATGGGAATTGGTCTCCATTTATTGTTTTTTTTGTCACCTAGCAAGAAAGAGATTATTTTCTGCTCCCAGAAATGCTCTCTGTGTGTTAGCTGAGTGTCCAATTAAACAAGTGTCCTACAGGATTTAAGCTGCTGTCCATCTTTTTTTTTTTTCAAAAACACTTTTTATCTTATTTCTTGAAGTCTTCTTCACGTCATGAAGACGTCCAATAAACAACGTTTTCTGGGGGGAAAATCTTATAGTTGGATTTTATAACTATATTAAAGCCTGTTTAGGTCAAACTGAAAATGATCAGAAACACAATGGGATTAAGCTTGTTAGATTAAGTTAGAGCTGCAACTAACGATTATTTTTATGATCGATTAATCTGTCGATTATTTTTTGATTAATCGTTTGTTCCATGAAATATCAGAAAACATTAAAACATTGATGGTTGATCGGTGTTGATCAGTGTTTGTCAAGCCTGGAAATGATGATGTTCTCAAATGTCTTGTTTTGTCCACAAACCAAAATGATTAACTTTGAATGATTTCTTTGTTATCCAGAGCAAAGAAATGAAGCAAATATTCACATTTAAGAAGCTTAAACAATCGGAAATCTTGTTTTAATCATGAAAAAAGCTTCAAACCGATTCTCAAAATAGTTGTCGATTAATTTAGTAATCGATTAATTGTTTCAGCTCTAGATTAAGTAAAGCATGATGAAGCCATAATCAAACATCATTTCTGTCACGTTGCAGAGGTAAAGGCCCCCTTCAGTGGACTAACTTTGACCCCAAGGACTTCCTTGAGGACTTGGGGCAAAGGCAAAATTACCCTGTGGAAGCCTTTGTGGACATGTTGGAAAAGGCAGACGTTGGGCATGGCTACATGGATAGACCCTGTCTGAACCCTACTGACCCTGACTGTCCTCTCACCGCACCCAATAAGAACTCCACTAAGGTAGGCACTCGTGTGGGTTCGAGCTCTTGCCACGGCATATGTATGTATACATGTATGTTTTTTGTAACGGAACAGAATTTGTCATGCTGCAGACAGTTATTATCTTCCATTTTGTTTTTGTTGCACCAGCCGTTTGATGTGGCGCGGACCCTGAGTGGCGGCTGCTATGGTCTGTCCAGGAAGTACATGCACTGGCAGGAGGAACTGATCGTAGGAGGGACCACCAAGAACGGCAGTGGACCCCTACTCAGGTAACATACCCACACTTACGTATACTCAGCCCCATAAACACTGCCATGATCACTGCAGCATTTTTCTTCTGAAAAAAGTGTGTGTGTTTGTGTGTGTGTGTTTGTTCTTTTATGGTCTCCGCAACTGCACATGCATGCTTGTGCGCCGTGTGCTATAAATCTTGCAGTCATTAGCGGATTCCAGTGAAATCTTAGAGCTCCAGCTGTTCCTGCTCAGCTCTGACTGCTCTGCTTGGACAGTGCCCACTCACACATGTACACACATGTACAGTGTATACACAGAGTTATCTATTGCCTGGCCAGTTTGTCCAAATATACAGTGACTTGACGTACACGGTTTTATTTCCAACACAAGCACTGAGATAAAGCTCACAGATTATACGGTATCGCAGTCGACATGTAATATATACAGTTTTTATGTGCCTGCCCCCCCTCATAACAGAACAGTACACGTATACAGTCAGTTACTGCATTATACGTAGTTTTTATGTGAATGTAAAAAAAATGTATACTCGTCAGTAGGTAATCATGTACTTCCTTTAAAGCTAGAGTAGACAGGATCACTGGAAAAAACTTTTCTTTGCGGTGTGGGAAGCTGTAGCTGTGGGGAGAGACTTGTATTCAGATTAGGTGTAGTAGAACAGTCAATAGGAGCACCCACTCAGTGGGTCAAAGCCTCCCATGAAGTGTAGTTGTGAGGCTGTAAACGGAGCCTAGAAGAGGTGGAAGTATCTCTTCTCTCGTATCACTTTATCTACAATATGCTGAAAGGTTTCTATGAAATAATTGATGAATTATGTCAAATGATCCTGTCTACTGTAACTTCAAGGGGGAAGCAATAATGTTAAATAACTGCCGTTCATAAAGAACATGCACATACATTTACATAAATGCACTCACACACACAGTGACACACACACACACTCTGGTAATAGAGTACAGTGGGGTGCGTTGTTAGTTTTGCGGTTGTGTTTTTTTTCCTGGCAAGTTTGGGTCATTAGGGTGTCTGCATGCATGCCTGCCTGCCTGTCTGTGTGTATGTGCCTGCCTGTGTGTGTGCGTGTGTGTGTGTGCGTGTGTGTGTCCATTGGGCTGTTAGAGTTGGCACAACATTTTTTACATCTTGTTTACTAACTGCCACCATTAACGTGGTTATCGCAATATTACATTCATTAAGAGAATGGCCAGCTAAGGCCTGCTCTTTTCGCACGTTAAATTTAATGATAGGAAAAGTTGCACACTGACTCCATTCCTGTGTAAGTTGCCCTACTGCCCAGAGTTGTTAATGACAAATCAGTGCTTCATTAATTTGCTAATACACACCCACTAAAACTGTGTATTCCTCACTTCAATAAACACCATGACCCTCAGAAAAATAATGTCAGAACAGGATCAAGAACCTTTCTGTTTGTAATTAAATTTTACTGTGTCTGTCAAATTCAGCTAGTGTTTCTTCATTTATCGGATATTAATCTTGTCATGAGTAGGAAAGTGTGAGATCCATATATGCAGCATATTTGCAATATATATAACACTAAATGGTTAGGGATTTCTTTTTTGTTGCTGTAAAAATTGGTCAATTGGAAAAGGAAAAAGTTAAAATTTACTTTCGACATTTTGCAGGGCAGTATGTGCTAAAAGTAGTATGTTTCATGGCTTTGGGCATCTGTATTCCTGGTGCCACATTCAGATGGAACAATATTATGCCTAAGCAGCAGGTGGCCTTAACACACCAATGTTTGTGATGACTTTTATCCAATGTGCTCCAGATGTTGCGGTTTTGCTGTATTTCATCCCTCTCTCCTTCCCATATTGGTTAAATTAGAAGTCTCTCTGTTCAGGGACCTCTGGTTTAGAAATTAAATTAATTTGAGGTTGGCCTTTTGAGATCTTGAATCCTTGGTGTTACTCCTCCTTCTTCTCGGCTTCTCCTATCTCCCTGTTGGTCTGGTGTTTCATATGTGCCCTCCTGATTAACCGTGATGTTGTCAGTATGGCTTACACCTCAGTGACATGCTGTCCTTTTTTATCCTGTCTGTCTTTTCCTCCACCTCTCTCTGCCATCCTCCCTCCGTCCCGTCTTTCCAGTGCCCAGGCCTTACAGACCATGTTCCAGCTGATGACTCCCAAGCAGATGTTTGAGCACTTTCGTGGCTATGAAGAGGTTTCCCACATCAACTGGAATGAAGAAAAGGCTGCAGCTATACTGGAAGCCTGGCAGAGGAAATACTCTGAGGTGAGGGCCAAAATCGCTCTGAAATAAGAAAGAGAGACAGGGAGACTCAGGGGAAAAAAGGGCAAGGAAAGAGAAAGGGAAAATGAAATCTACTCTAAATCCTCTACAACCACACAGTAAATCACTGGCCGGATACAGGTGAACATGAAAAAGGCCTCATCCAAAGCCTGGGCCCCTGATAGATACTAGAACCACTGTTGGTGTGTGGTAAAAGGCTAAAGCATCTCTCTTGCTTCTCAGTAGAGAGGAGCAATAGAGCAACAGGGAGAGCATGTCTGGAATACATTAAGGGAGTGCTGGATAGCGCTCTCTCTCTCACTCTCTCTCTCTCTCTCTCTCTCTCTCTCGCTCTCTCCCGCTCACATACAAAAGCACATGCATTCGCACTCCAGAGTTCACACACAATTGCTTTCCCAGCTGTGGCCCCGTTGGTGGCTCAAGTGTGACATCATCTGGTCTTTGTTTTGAGGGCCCCAACCCCTGTTTGACATGGTGTGACCTTGTGTGTGTGTGTGTGTGTGTGTGTGTGTGTGTGTGTGTGCGCAACATTAATCATGGGGCCCAGGAGTCATTGATAGAAAAGAGGTGTTATCATGTATTCAAATACATTGTTTTTTCAATGGCTACAGTAGTGAACAAATAAAAGATCGTGTCTGCTTGAGTGTATTGAGAGTCTGTGTGTGTGTTGTGTGAAAGATTGGGCTGGTCTGCAAAAATGGCTTGTGTATTGGTATGTTATTGACATGTGTGCAAGTTCACGCGTGTGTGTGCGTGTGTGTGAGTTTTCTGATGTTTGTCAGCCAGCATTGTTCCCCAATGAGCAGTTCAAAGACATCTGTCTACCCGGAGATAGTTAGAGAGGGAGAAGACGGGTCCCAGTATTGTGTAGATTCTGACAACTGATGAACACAAACAAATGAATTACGTAATCTACCGAAAATCTGACAATTCACTCTGTTTATTATAAATGAACAGAATTTTCAAAAGTGCGTCGACGGTCAATAAACCTGACTTTGAACTTTTCACAGAGCCAATTCGAGTAGTGTGCATTTTTGTGGGATGTACTGTATTTTATTTAGTTATGACTAATCTCTTCATCCTTGTGATTTAATTGCACTTCAAATCGTTTTTGTTTTTTGTTGTTTTTCTTAATGGCTTGCATGTGTCTCTGTAGGCGGTGCTGCTAAGTGTGGCAGCAAATTCTTCCCAGAAGGTCTTGTCTTTCACCACAACCACTCTGGAAGATATTCTCAAGTCTTTCTCGGACATCAGTGTCATCCGTGTGGCCAGTGGATACCTGCTCATGGTGAGAACATAGTCATTGAATTCAATTTCACAAATGTACATACAAGCTGGGATTGAAGAAGTCAGAAATGGGATATAGTCATCAAACTCATTTCACATTTGCTTGACATTTGTGTCCAGCTGGCCTATGCGTGTCTGACCATGCTGCGGTGGGACTGTGCTAAGTCTCAGGGAGCTGTGGGGTTGGCGGGCGTCCTGCTGGTGACACTGTCTGTGGCAGCAGGTCTGGGCCTCTGCTCTCTCCTAGGAATCTCTTTCAATGCAGCAACCACACAGGTAATTCACCATTTTTATTATAGAATTAGAAGAATTTTATGTTGTCAATTTGGTTAGTTAAATTCTGTCTATTATAAACTGTGTTTGTCTAACCATAAAAGTATCTCTATCTCGGTTTCTTATCTGTCTCAGTAACATCTTTTGACAACCCATGATTATTGAGGAATTGAATATTGTCAGTTTGGATGTTTGATGTTACCGTTGATGGCTTGTGAGGCTGATGAAGTGTTTATGTGTGTGTGTGTGCTGCAGGTGTTACCCTTCTTGGCTCTGGGAGTTGGAGTGGATGACGTCTTCCTCCTCGCTCATGCCTTCAGTGAGACCGGACAGAACAAGAGGATACCATTTGAGGTTAGGCGAACATCCACACTCTTCGCCCCCCTTCCATACTCGCCATGTTCCTTCAACCCCTCTGCTATCTTATCTCCCTATAGAGGAATGTGTGAAAGCCTGTCTGTGCCTGTGATGTAGCATCAAACAACCCATGTGCCACACACACACATACACACACACATTCCGCTTTTCTAATCTCCCCATGTGTAGCTTATAACTGAAAACAGAACAACGCGTTTTTATCGTAGTATTTTGCATGAGATTTAAAATATTTATTAGTGCATTTTGTCGTCAGTAGTTGATTTTAAAGTCACATATAGATTATCTGACTTTCAGAGTTATTTCTTAATCTTGTTCACACACACTGGGCGAATATTCAGTCATAGGTGTACAGACATAGTTCTGAAATGTGTCTGAAATGTCATCGTGTGTAATGTAGTTTGATCAAAATTTAAAGCAGCATTGTGTTTGTTCACAAAGTGTCTATATGACAGTAGCAAGAACATCAAGACACACAGAGTTAAATACAACGAAACAAATAAATAAATGAAGTTTGTGCCAGTTTGTGTGTGTGTGTGTGTGTGTGTGTGTGTGTGTGTGTTGTGGAGCAGGATAACTTTTCATCACCGGGGGGGAAAACACAGGCATGTATTTGCTTGTTTTTGTTTTCCCCTGCTTCCCTCCCCTTCAAGCCCTTGTCTCCATGTCTCCCTCATCCCCCTGCTTCCTTTGTGTGGCTGAGATGAAAACTAAACAGAGCTGAACCTGATCTCTCCTGCCTGACACACACACACACACACACACCCACACACACACACACACACATGCTCACACTCTAAGATGCACATGCCTGTAAGCACTTCCTGTGTGGTCCTGCACGTCCTCAAATCTTCATACGGTGGCCCCCAAACCTTCCAGGGTTATTTATGTACCTCTCACTACTATTTTATGTGAGAAATGGTTCAGATGAACCGTTCAGCTGCAGTGATTTTAGGAATAATTTATTTGTTTTGGGAGGCAGACAGCAGATCACTTTGTTCCTTCTCCCCTTTTCCTCTGCTCTCCAGACTCTTGTAGACAGGCCCAGGTGGATTATCTAAGTCCTTCAGGGCATCAAGAAACATAGCAATCAGTGTCAGTCATATTAGTGTTATGATAATTGTACGTAATGTCAAGTATTACACATGTGCCTTTGGCTAAAGTCTGATCAAAAGAGTTGAGTTTCATTGCTCTTCCTTTCATCTCCTTCCTTTTCTGTCTCTGACAGGACCGTACAGGGGAGTGTCTGAAGAGGACAGGGGCCAGTGTGGCTCTCACCTCCATCAGTAACGTCACTGCGTTCTTCATGGCAGCCCTCATCCCCATCCCAGCACTCAGAGCCTTTTCTCTACAGGTATGCCCGGTAGTGTGTTTGTGTGTGTTCTCCTGTGTGAAACATCTCTCTCTCTATCTATCACTCTCTCTCATAGCTCTCTTCCAGTCTCTTCTTGGCTCCAGAGTTCTTCAGGCCCTAGTTTTATTGATTTAATTCATCACATTGAAAGTGTGTGTGTTTTGTCCTCGTCCTCCCTGTTTAGTGCTGGGCCCAGTGTCTGTCCAGATTGTGGCTAAGGTCCATGTAACACAATCTGTGGGTGTGTGTGTGTGTGTGTACTCCCTCTGTATTTCCACTATATGCTGTATATCGGTTGTTCCATTATTGACATCGACATTACAGTAAATACGGGGACTCTGTCTCCGGAACACAAATATAACACCTGAGTATAAACAATTGACAGTTGAACAACACATGTTTGATATATAGGAGCTGATTGGATTGGATTCATGTTGTTGGGACTTCATATGGTATATTTTTGTGTTACAGGGTTAGGGTTAGGGGTTAGGGTTGTTCTTGTTGAGGTAGGATGTACACAAGGTACATTGTACAGTGTGCAGTGTGCGGTGTGCAGATTTGCCCTGTCTTTCTTACCATCACTGAGCTTCATAAATGTAGAGTATGACTTTGAGGGAGGAAAACAGTGATTGTCAACTACTAGAACTTTAAATGCTTAATCTACCAGCCTGAAAAAACACCAAGCCTTATTAATAGTTCCCAAAAATGTACTGTTTAGAAAGGGGCAACAGACGCTCAGAGTATTAAACTAACGAGTTAAAAAACTATGAGTGATCAGTTGGGCTCTGTATATAACTGTATATAAGTTGTGGAGCTATATCTATTGTACACTGTTCCACGCAGTGTCTGTCAGTCCTCTTCATTTGCCCACAAACCAAAAACATTCAGTTTACTGTGATAGAAGAGCAAAAGAAAAACAAACCTGAATACATTCACGTTAGGGCAAAAACACTTAAACTCAATAGTTGGCAAACAATTTTGTGGTCAATTACCAATCGGTTAATTGTTGTAGCTCTAATATCCTCTTTGTTCACACACACACACACACACACACACACACACAGACAGTGTGGCAAGATGTCGCCACAGTGAGTGCAATATTAGCACGTGTGGATAGATGGGTTTAGTACAGCAAGGCTGTCAAACTTGATCCCCATGGGTATAATCCTCGCAGCCTTGTCTCATATACACACACACACACACACACACACACACACACACACACACACACACAAGCAAATACACACACTGGGACACAGGAACACACACACACACGCATAACAAACGTGCATAGCATGCATATTTTACACTTGTGGTTTTGTGACTGGTGGAGGGCAGACTTGCAGTGAGGTAGATGATCATGCTGATACCCATCTTTGATTATGGAACACAGACGCGCACACACACATGCATGTTACAACTACAACCAGCGGTGCTCGTCTGTCAGTCTCGTATCAATGCTGAGATACGTGGTGGCGTGTGCGTGTCTCTTTATCACCATTAAAAACTTCCTGTTGTTGACTCCTCTGTGGTCTCGTCCCACTCTCGCCTCTTACGTTATGTTCCTTATTTTCTTTCTTCCGTCAATAGGTATCTGAAAGAAAGAGGGGAAAAAAAGTGGGAAGCTTGTCCAGATAACACAAAAACACACACAGGAACACACACATTCATGCACAGAGGACAGATGTGATGATAAATCTCCCCACTCTGGGGTCAGCTAGCGGTCACTGTCTGTGTATGTGTGTGAGTGTGAGTGAGTGAAGTCATACTGTATCTGTCTGGATGATAGTGGGCCAATTGAGAATTAATTGTTCTATTCTACTTGGAGAATTTTTCTTCTACAACCTCATCTCCCCTTTCTCCCACATTATTCCTCTTGTTGACTGAGTAGTAAGCTGTGGAATGAGGGAGGGTGAGGATGTGCAAGTACGTGTGTCTGGTTGGTGTTAAGGTGTGGTCTAAGTAGGAGGCTGTACAGTTTTTTTGTTTTTTTTTGTTAAGCTGGCAACAGATATGTGTGTGTATGTGCATTTGGTGTGTGTGTGTAAGGGGTGTGTGTTGTCTGTACAGCCACAACGCCTGCTCATCACCTCAGGCCCCACAGGCCTCTGGCTCCTTGGGTGGTCTGGCACACACACACATACACACACACACACAGGGGATTGTGTGTCTGTGTATGAGTGAGTGTGTGTGTGTGTGTCTGTGTGTAGTGGTCTGGCAACTACGCAAGATCCAGATTGTACTCTGGGAAGGGCCCCAAAGTAACCCCAACCCCCATCCTCTGCTTCACTGCACCACCTTCAAATACTTAACCACAACACTGTACTGGCTTCTATTACACACACACACACATGCCTTGCAGTCAGTGAGTTTTTGTCCTGAAAATGTGTTGAAAGGCATTTACACCTTGAAGCCAGATTATTCAGATTGTGTTATTTTAATGTATATTTAAAGTTTTCCAGTGCTTATGTTGAGAAATAATATTGCTCTGAGGCCATACAATATCTTCACAACAACTCTGTAGGAACAAGGATTGAGAAATAGCTTTCATTATAGTACATTCATTATATTGCCACACCACAATTCAGAGGTTTGGTTTGGAAAAATCTGTGCTTATTTTTGGACCACTTTTATTCTTCTGTATGTTTTTGAAGCCCCACTTGCTTTAGACTTTACCACCCCAGACTTTTCTGTGCATCACGTCACCGACCCCCAGTCCTCCATCATTTTCTAATGTAGCCCCAGTGAGAGCCTCAGTTGTAGCTCGACCACACTGTTCAGTTGGACTACTGTGTTTGTCCCAGCACTAGTGGGGGGAAAGTGTGTCTGTGTCCCATACTCTGGTCCGACTGAAGGTATACATGAATTGGTAATTCAACTCCCAATCACTTTACATGGAATGGAATTTTGAGTAAGTCTTATGTCGGACTAACATGTTAGCACTTAACTCTGGTTTTTAATGACTGGTCTTTAGCACAACATAATTCGTTTCTAACCTTTTCCATAAAATAACCTCTTATTTTTGTGTTTCTTGTAGGCTGCAGTGGTTGTGGTGTTTAACTTTGCCATGGTGCTGCTCATCTTTCCCGCCATCCTCAGCATGGACCTCTACCGCCGAGAAGACCGACGTTTCGACATCTTCTGCTGCTTCTACAGGTGTGCACACGTAAACCCGCCTTTTTGTCATTTCTGATTAAGGTTATTCAGTTGTTAAAGGTCATTCATTCCTTTTTTTTTTTTATCTTTTCCTCTGATCTCAGATCTAACAATTGATAATGCAGTTATCACAGATATATCTTCACCTTAATCCCTCTTAGTCAAAACCCTAATTACTGCTTATGTTGTCTGTTTCTGTTTGGCTGCATGAAACAGACTGTCTGTTAATCTGTCACAGACTTTATTAAACTTCACCAGTCTGACTGCCAGTCTGGTCATGTCTGTTGGCACAGCCATTGTACATATGTGCGCACACACACACAAACACACACACTGTTAAGTTCACTTGTTGAGTCTGAGCTCTGTATTTCACACAGTTGGCAGAGAGAAAAAAAACTGTTGCGCTAACAAAGCTGATGAAAGATTGTTTTTTTAACAGGTCTAGTGCAGTTCATGTTAAATATTGATGCATTTTTCTTGCGCTGACTTTTCTAGAATACCATTGCCTTGGCTGCCTGAGTCCATTTAATTTTTTTAAATCTTATTGCCATGGCACATTCTTATCTGACAGAGTTCTTTAAGCGCTGAGGTCAGCTGACCAACTACTGTTGTACATGCCAAGATCACGGCTAAAAACAACCGTGATGGAGTCCTTTTTCTGTGCGACAGCCTGTTTCATATTTGAGAGCTGCCCAGACCCTCGACTGTTTTTTTAAAAAGAAAAAAACAAAACCGCTTTTTATCATGGTACAATAAGAGTATGGTAATAATATTGTAATGATTCTGTGATTGAGTAATGTCATGGCAATACAATCTTATTTCAATAGGAATCACCAAGTAATAACTTGGTAATAACAGTGGAAATGTGTGTGGCACAAGAGGATGGATTTTAACTTTATAATATGGTCATTTTTAATTTTCATTTGAAGGTATTACACTGATTGTGCCCTAAGTCATTTTCATTAGTAAGCTATTATCTGGATATTACTTAAACTTGATGATGTGTAACATACATGCTATTACTGTAATATTGTCTAATTATTATTGCTACCATGTTACCATTGTTTTTCACAAGCTGGTAATCAGAAATAATACAGTATTACCATTTTCTGATATTTTACGGACCAATGTAAATAATCGAGTCATTGATTATGAAAATAATCGTTGCAGCCCTAATTCTACTATGTTGGCATTGTCTTTATTTCTTCAGCCCGTGTGCCAATCGTGTCATCCAGATCGAGCCTCAAGCTTACCTGGATGGAGCAGACGGCAGTCGTTACAGCCCTCCCCCATCCTATCGCACGCCACCTCCTTCATATCAAACTCCACCACCCAGTTACAGCAGCCCTCCGCCCTCCTACAGCAGCCATGGCTTTGCCCAGCAGACTGAAATCACCATGCAATCTACAGTGCAGCTCAGGACAGAGTATGACCCTCGAACTCAGGCTTTCTACACCACAGCTGAGCCCAGATCCCAGATCTCCGTGCAACCCATTAATCCAGCTCCGATGAGGAGCAACCCTAATGACTATTACAGCAGCAACACCAACGGCAGCAGGAGCAGCAGTGGCAATCTCAATAACAACAACAGTGGGAGTAGAAATAATGGTGGATCTCGAGGTTCGGCCACTTTCCCCCATCACTACCCTGTGCCTCCTCCTGCAGCTTCAACTTCAACTGCTTGTTCAGTTCCTCAGAGCGACACAGTGTCACCGACTGGTCAGATCCCAGAGAACAGCAGCTCCACACGGAACCTGTTGTCCCAGTTTGGAGAAGCCTCGCTGGGCCTGCACTGCTTCGAGCCTCCCTGCTCCCGCTGGACCCTGGCTTCTTTTGCTGAGAAGCACTATGCTCCTTTTCTCCTGCAGCCAACCACCAAGGTGAGTTTAGGTTCTCTGATATGTTAGGTGTGTGTGTGTGTGTTTGCTGAGTGTGTGTGCGCTGACTCACTGTGGTGATAATTTGAATCCGAGACCTAGTCACAGAGCAAAAAAAAAAGTAGCAGAAGTAAATCTGGATATGAGGTTGTGGTCATGTCCTATCTGAGTCACACACACAGCATCTGACCTCAGTTTAGTGGGTGGCCAGTTCTCTCAAAGCTTTCCAGAACTGAAATCATGTGGTGGCCTCCGCTTGACATTATTAGAAAATCTTGGTCTTTTCATCATACTGTCATGTGTTTCTCCAGTTTACCAAATTGCTTCATGCTCTCCATTGATGCCTTAATCCAAAACGCCCCTTATTGTGGATGGCTTAAAGGAAAAGTCTGGTTTTTTTTTTCACAACCTGGCTCTCATTTTCTTATTTTATGGACATCATAGCAACTTTGTTACAATGAAATTCCGATTGGGAAACATAAACAGGCAAGTGCCTTCCTTCATGATATTTGAAATATGCACTTTGTTTTGGTGACTTTGTGAGGAATTTCCACTGACTATTCTTTTAGAATATGTGACAAAAACTACCTTCTTGTTATAGATTGTTCATCTATATTTTTGCTTTCATTAAAAGTATGTCTCAAAGTTTATTTTGAGAGTACTTTAACCTGCCGAGGCATATGTCTGCTGACACACCAGGTGTCAGCAGACATATGCCTCGGCAGGTTAACTTGCTTCTTTCCTTGCCACTTTGTAACACTTTGTGAGACAAAGTGCTTTATAAATAAAGTATATGATTATTATTTTTGGGTTTCCAGGTGGTTGTAATTGTGCTGTTCCTCTGCCTGCTGGGAGTCAGTTTGTACGGGACCACCCAGGTAAGAGACGGCCTGGAGTTGACCGACATCGTACCCAGAGAGACCAGCGAGTACGACTTCATCGGTGCCCAGTTCAAGTTCTTCTCCTTCTACAACATGTACGTGGTGACGCAGCGGGCTGATTATGCCCACATCCAACTACTGCTGCACCAGCTTCATCAGAGGTTCCACACTGTTCGCTATGTGTTGAAGGAGGACAACGGGCAGCTGCCCTATATGTGGCTTCACTACTTCAGGGACTGGCTTCAGGGTAAGATTAACATTCATTACCATAAATGGTAAAATAGACATCTTGACAATAAAGTTACACACTTCTGATTGTTGTTTTTGACATTATTGGCATTGTTAAATCATTGAAAGGATGCGAGAGGTGATTTTGTTCATGATACCTCATTTGATATCACCATCAGAGTAGCTAAGGCATGGAAATAATTTAGTTTCTCGTGAGCCAGTTTTGAGGTCATAATTTTCTTCAGTGTTTTGACATGAATCTACAAGAAACAAGATGTTGGGCTAGAGTTCAGAAGTAGGTGGGATTGCAAAATGGACATTGACAGTAGCTGATTAAAATCACTTGTGTCTTCCATAAGTGGGCTTGATAGAGGAGGATTAAATGGGAGACCATGTTTTTTGTGTTTTTTTTTCACTTTGGCAATAGAGATTGAGTGAGAAACTGTGGTAGTGGAAATAGTTGTAGATAATGTTGGCATCACAGGCTGACACTGTATTACTGCCTCATGCTGGTACTGCTTGTGCTACATTTTATTTATATTCAAAGATTTAAAATGTATATGGAACTTTATAATGATTCTGCATCACAGCAGAATTCACCTTGGGATGGGTTTGTGGTTGTGTACTTAACACTGGCAGAGCCTTAGAATCATGAAAACCGGCTGAAACAAGAATATTACCATCCACATGTCAGCTCAGTTCAAGCCTGGGCTCATTTTTACTCACTGACGTGCTACTAATGACAGAACACATTGTGTGTCTGTGTGTGAGTGAGCCGCCTGGGAACCACACAGAGAGTGTGTGGGTGAGAGACTGGGAGAGAGAAAGAACTGTGTCTGATATTGCTCTCTGCAATGGTGGGACAAATTGGAGCCAGACAGGCCAAGCAAGAGACCCAAAACAACATCTCCCACAGACGGACCACAGCATGGGCCTTGGGGGAGAGCTGAGAGGAGGGGAGCGTTACACATATGGATTAGAGAGTTGTATAGAAAAAAATACATGTGTTACTCATATATTCCCTAATGATTGCTCTGAATCAAAAGCAGCCTATTTTAGGCTTTTGAAGTCTTGTTTGGTGGTTGAGAGTGAACGGGTTATCATATTCATCCATCAGGCTTATTATAGGGTTAGATTGTAGTTGTTATATTCTCTTGTACTGCACTGGTACTGCTGGGTTGTTACGTGTCTTCCTGTCACCTGTGCATTTCCAGTGTGTCACAGGGCATAAATGAAGAAAGCAGGGCATTTAACCTCTTTAAACATCCATATCTAACCAATCCAAACCTTGTTGTGGTTTCCTTCAGGTCTTCAGCAGACATTTGACAAGGACTGGGAGGCTGGTCGCATCACCCTGAACAGTTACAGGAATGGTTCTGATGATGGCATCCTGGCATACAAGCTTTTGGTGCAGACAGGACGCAGAGAAAAGCCCATCAATTTCAACTTGGTAAGTTCAGGATTTAACTCCATATCTGCTGTTATTTCGAGTCTATAAGTGTTATAGAGTAATCAAATTATAGACAATAACACAAACAATGGCTGTGGAAATGACTTGTGGGAAAGAATTTACACGACTCAAAGTCAGGCCTCTGGATTTGTACCCAGAATTCACTTTACAAGAATTGTGGGAGTTCACTCGTATTGGTACGCACCTACTACCACATTTCTGTTATTATGACATCTGTCTGTGTTGTTTTGTATGATTTGTTCTGGAATAGCCACATCCAGCTTACAAACTCTTTGTATTTCGTCTTTTTAGCCCCTCCCTGTCTGTCTGTCTGTCTGTCTTCATCTTCTCCTTGTGATGACTTTACCAAGTTCAGGAATTTAAAGCTCTCACCGGGGCTGCAGTCTGCCTCTGAAAAACCTATTACCTCTTCATTTAAACCATTTATTCTGTGTGTGTCTGATGTGCATGTATGGGGAGGGGGCAGTGCTGAGTCTCCTTAGCATTAAGCCTTTCATTCTGACACACTGTCAGTGATTCTAGCCACAGTTCACAGGAAGAAAAAAATTGCTCCACAACAGAGAAATTCTTGTAGGCCCCAATGGGTTTATAAATAATTAGCCAGTGTTGTGCAGCAGCGTGCATGGGAACGAATATTTCAAACATCAAATGAACCGAAATCACAAAGCAGTGGATTTATAATAAAAAATGACAACACATTTGCATATTTGATACATGATGAATTGAGCTTGTTGTTGGCCTAAGCGAATAAAGCGCAGAATGAATCGAACCTTTGGGAGTACTAGTGTGTCAGAGAAATGCTAATTTGCTGCATATTAACATCAGTGACAGTTATTTTCACACAAACGCTATGTGTTACAAGGAGAGAGTTGAAAGTTAATAGAAAGGATTCACTAAATGTAAAGGAAGAGGAGTTAAACTTGGAAGTTTTTTTGTCCTCGTTTTAAACTTGGCATTGATTTGCCAACGAGTTGATTATGACTTGAAGTCATTGAGAAGGGAATGAGAAGAAATATGTCTGAAAGATGAGGAAACTCAACAGGGCATTGCATGCTGCTTTTAGTTTGGTACACCCACCAAAAAACAACATGTATGCATGGCTGCATTCTTTGGCAGGAAACTGTGAAAACACAAGATAAGGAACTGAAGTATATAAAAAAACAAAATTCTTGGCAAGCATTTTTTGGTCAAACCACCAAACACAAAATGTCCATTTCAACACAGATTTTTTTTGTCCTCACAAAGATAATTAGCTCTCACGTATAGCATCGCTGTGTTGTTGTGTGTGCTAATTTGGCCCAACACACTGCTCCTCCGACTCCACCAGCCAACCGGAAGGAGAGTGTGCCGCCTTGTGACATCACTTCCCGCACATGTGAGGGAATTGTATATGCTGTGAGGCATGGGAGCCACCAGCAGAGCTGCCTGTGCTTCCCATGACAGCTTGAAGACATACAGTTGTTGCGTATCCTGCTGTTAAATTCAATCCAGATCCTCTGGAATCCAGCATTCTCCAGCTCGCTCTCTCATTTGCACGCCCACACTCCTCTCTCTGTGTTATGTATGTGCTCTGCTTTTGTGTGTTGCGTGTGCACTTTAGAGGCAGTAGCTGTTTTTTGAGCCTCAATATGAGGACCAGATCCTTTCCAACCTTGGCAAATTGCAGAGCTAGATGTTTTATTTTGATATGCCACTCCATGGATCCATGCAGAGGTGTTCTTCCTTTGATCTGTCACTGCTAACATTTCTCGCTGTGCTGGTGGTGACATTCCTTCCTTATGGCCTGGAACACGACTCGCATGGAAGCTGATTGAATTGTGTTAGTTTGTGCATGTGTGTTCTTTTTTTGTAGAACAGTAGAACAGTGTTCTCCTTCAGGAAGGTCAGATACCACTGAGAACCATGGTTTTAGGGTCTTATGGTTTTGTTGCCACTGCAATAATAATCATTGGTGATTTTGTTGTTGATGTTATTACTCTGCCTGTCTGGCCTTCATGAACATAAATTAACCAACATTATTTGTGTGCCCCCATTCTTCATCTGGAAACTGTCTCTGACAAGCAATACTGTCAGACCTGACTGAGGGAGGATGTATGGGTATACAGCAGCAGCACAGGGGTGGGTGGAAGTAGAAAGTATTATGTCTTGTCAAACTGCTGAACGACCAGGTTTTTTTGAGCAGTAGAATTAAAATTTTTTTTTAATTTTTTTGTGGGCGAGTGTCTCGCTTTACTACCGCAATGTTGAGGGACTTAAGTGAGAGATTTAAAAGTGTAACCACTGATTGTCAGTGCTCTCCATGTTGATGCATGTGTATTATTTGTATTAGTTGATTGTTTACCTGTGTTTAAAAAAACCTGCATGTACCCATGTATTTTGGTGTAAAAGAGGTGTGTGTGTGTGTGTGTGTGTGGTTTGTAAATAAGGCAATAAAAGATGAAGGAGGAAAAGGAGGAATTGGAAACTTTGAAAGCACTAAGGCAGGCCACACTAATGCTATCAAGGACTCTTTTCTTCTCGGGTTTTGGGTTGGTCTGTGGCGCCTGGCATTCTGGGTACCCGTAGGGGTCAGGAGAAGCAAGTGTGAGCAACATTTGTACAGATGTTGTGTTATTTTTATAGCTCTACTCCATTTGCTGGGTGGCATTTCCTTCAGTGTTAACAACCAGGTTAACTGCACACAGACGTGCTCAGGGACTCCAGCCAATTTTTTTATTGTTACACTAACTCAAGCAATTTTTTTCTCTCCCTATCACCCCCATCAAAAACCTTCTCTTCCTTCATCTACCTAACCCCCTGAGTCCAGCTTCACCCCCAAAACTCTCCCTGCCTCCACGGAGAAGGGATTTATAGTTCCTCGAAAGGAGAGTGACAGAGTAGTGTGCTGTAATGGTTTTACCTCTCAGGAGGTAGCGATGCTAAGCTAGATTACCCTGCTTCCACATGGGAGGGTAAAGTATGAAGACAGCCCTACCTGTCTTCATATGTACTGTCCACATTAAAACAAATATTAGAATATCTTGATTATTCTAAACACTTTAAACCATGATACATTGTTTTAGCTTTGATAGCCTTCCACAATATCAACAATGTCTATCCTTGATTTAATTTAAAAACCATTTTGAATAAGTTTGAACTGATTTGCTGTCAATTGAATCATCTTTCATAAACTGTTTAAAACCACTAGAGTGAGAAAGTTAGATCTGATCTCAAGTAAATACGCATTCTCACACTAGGTTCGAACTAATGCACTTGCTGTGATGGGATCGCCCAAGACAGTACATTCCTAACTTGGTAGTACATTCATCAGCAGCGGCTGCTTCTTAAAAGAAAAGTGCTGTAAGGCTTCCATCATAAATGTATTCAGAGTGGTCAAGACATTGGCCCTGAGGTTGGCCAGCCAATATCCACTGTATGTAAAGAGAGAAGCTGATTCAACATTTTCCATGTTTTAATGTGGCATGATAATTCTGGGAAGTGGTGATGAGGAGTACGGGAAACCTCTCAGAAAGACGACCAGTGTTTGACTTGTTGATTTTTCTTTGGTTGGAAAGGCAGAGCGACTAATATTTGACTCTGCTCGGTTCTTTGCATGTGTATAAATAAGCATGTCTGTGGTCACTTCACCTGTACAGTGTTTTGGTTCAACATGTCTTATTTTTACAATAACCTTTTCGTGTCCAATGTATATTTTATGGTTGCATTATGATTCCTATGAAGGCTCCACCTAATTTTTGACTTTTTTCCATTCCCTAATTATTCCATTTTCATAGTCATGGTTTAAAAAAGCAAATCCATCTGTTTGTATAAGTTTTATCACACTGTTACATCCTTGCACCAAGCTATTACATTGTGAATATGGGTTTTACATAATATTACTCCCTATCACCATGTTATTACTGAACTAAATGTACTTTAATAATTGTAACGACCATTACTTAATCTCTTCTGTCCTTTAGTTGACTCGTCAGAGGCTTGTTGATGCGGATGGAATCATCAACCCTGGGGCTTTTTACATCTACCTGACCGCCTGGGTCAGCAATGATCCCGTGGCATATGCTGCCTCGCAGGCCAACATTCGGCCACACCCTCCGGAGTGGCTCCATGACCGTACCGACTCCATGCCTGAGACACGCCTCAACAGTAAGTCAACATGCCGTATGTTTAGAGAGAGAGAATGCCTTTAGAGTGTAATAGAGTTTTTCCCCTCACGCAGGTTTAGGAAATTTCAATAATAAAGTTGTTTGCGCCAACAAATGAAGCATTACAGAAAGTATTTAGACCTGCTACCTGGTACATCTGAGGAAATTACATTAACCCTCCGTGGGGCTTTCTGGTCTGTGATTTTCCGTAAAATGTCTGCTACATATGAGCAGTGTTTACTTCTTGTAGATGAGTTATTGCTCCTTGTCTGCCTATTAGCTTTAAGAGGGGTTGTAGACTTTACTGTACCGCTGTGTGTGTGTGTGTTTCTGTGTGTGTGTGTGTGTGAGAGCGTGAGCTCAGGTTGCACAACTGAGTACCAAGACATGGCTCACTGTGGTTCCTTTAATGGTGCCTGTGGTGAATGCTATAATCCTGGCTACTATGGGGCCCTAGCATCTCACACACAAACACACACAAATCTTATTAAAACCCAGTGAACCCAAGCACTACACACCCTGTTCTCATTTTCCTTACCACACACACAGACTGTAAAGTCACATAAAAAGGTACATTCATGTTGATGTTTGATTCCAGCCTGTGATTGGTACAAGTCAGGAAGTGCTCCATGGGGGAGGAAAGTGATTGGATAACAAGGAGAGACTGGGTTTGGGTGGCAGGCACAATTGGATAACAAGCAGGAAGTCCTTTACCAGGGGGTGGTGGATATGATTGGATAAGCAGCGTGAAGTGCTTGGCTTGTATGGGAGCTCACTGAAGCAGATTGGTGTTGGCTGAACGCCAACTTCTGTTCAAAAATGTACAGTTGAGGTTGTAACGGTTGTAAGTGTGCATTTCTGGCCATGTTGGAGCTGTGGAATATGCATACTCACACTAACACCAGACAGCCCAGTAACATTTATGCAGCAATGTGTTATTAATACCACTGCAAACAAAAATCTAAATGGATCTGAATGCGCACACTGTTTTGTTAGCTCCAAAGGTGACTTCATAGCTGAATGACAGGCAGGTATGTGTGTTTGTGCACATATGTTATGCTTCATGTGTCGGTGGTACGTTCAGGGTGTGGAAATGGTGGTGATTCTGACATTGTAATTATGGTGAATCATCGTTAGCACTGACACGCTGCTGTGTCTAGAACTGATAGGCCCTCATTAGCCAAACCGAGCCACAGACTGGCTGAGTTTTGAGTCAATGGAGCTCTGTTTCTCTGTGCTCTGCCCACCCCCTGCCACATACACTTGCCCACATATGTAGCAACTCTTGGAACAAAGTTGGATTAGGGAGGAGGGCCTTCATGTTGGTGGTTTGGCCAAAGAGAGTAAATTATTTCTGCAGATACTCCCAATAATCAGGCCCTAATGCTTTTTAATCAGAGTAGACAAATGTCATCTGCACATGTCATTGTTGCCATTGATAGTTTACCTGATTTCTTCATTAGTGCCTTTACTTATGTAACCCTTATTTAGTCCCTTGAGCTAGAAATAACTATGGCAAGGCAGAAAAACAGCCCACCATTTGTGGTTCAGTTCAAATAATATGCCTCGCATATACACAAGACAAAAACAACAGTTTCTGAACATGAGGCGTTGAAGTCAGCTGCTGCATGGTGGAAAATGATGTGTTGATTTAAGTTTTGTTTTGACTTCTCATTTGTCCCTTTCTTCCAGTCCCGGCTGCCGAGCCTATCGAATACGCACAGTTCCCCTTCTACCTCAACGGGCTCCGCGAGACGCCACAATTTGTGGAGGCCATCGAAAGCGTGAGGGCTATTTGCAGCAACTACAGCCGCCAAGGCCTGCCCTCCTACCCCAACGGCTACCCTTTTCTGTTCTGGGAACAGTATGTTAGTCTGCGCCACTGGCTCCTGCTGTCTATCAGTCTGGTGCTCGCCTGTACCTTCCTGGTGTGTGCCCTCTTCTTGCTCAACCCATGGACTGCCGGTATCATAGTAAGTGTTGGCTGCATGTGGCTGATGATGTGCATAAAACCATAAATAGCAGCAGTGGAGAATGTTAAGGAAGAATCTTGTACCTGCTAATTCTTTATCTACAGTACAAAAGGCCATCAGTTGTTTTGGCAATTATATAATGACCATACAGAATAGTTATTTCTCAAAAACATGTATAAGTTTTGAAATAATGCGTTTTTTCAGACGCCACTGTTTATTGAACATTATATACACATACGTATGACTTGCTAAATATATAAGACCAACTATCAACAAAGTTAAGACTTCTGCACAGCACTGTACATTAGATAAGTATCACAGCTTGCTGGTTGGATAGATTGTGTTGCAAACTCCTTAAAAGGACACAAAACAATCTTTTTTAAATCTTTTTTCCTACTCTCCTCCCCTTTCTTCTGTGATTTTTCATGTGTGGTCCAGAAGGCATCTTGGGGAGAGTCAGAAAGGATACAGGGCCACTGTGTTATTGTAGCCCCAGTCACCAGTGTTTATCCTGTGCTGTTTTGGTAGGACCAGTGTGTTTAGTCTAGGCCATCACTCCCAGACAGAAAAGCTGAAATTGATGGGGAAAGGACACAAAGTTGCTTGGGCAACTTGCTCCCACTCTAAACCTATCAAAAAGTTTGATTTTATTTTCATCCACACTCCTCTTACCCCCTTCCTCTCACATGTTTTCCAAGGATACACGTAAACACAGATTTCACACACACCTTTGGCAGATACACAGAGATGTATATACGTGTACGCTTGCAGTATGAACACGTAAACACGCAAGTACATAATTCACACAGAAACACAAACACCGAGTGCGCTGGTTTTTCTCTCCAGTGGGTTGTATTTTACGACAGGCAGTGGCCAGGCCACCTGAGCCCTTAAACAGAGGAGGAGGGAACCCTGTGTTCATCCTTCAGGCTTTACTAGCAAGATCAAAGGACAAGTTATGGAGAGGCGTCAAGTTTAACCATTTGGTCTGTCCAGGACCAGACCACCGCCAGCCCCACAATGTCAAAACCTCAACCTTAAGCTCTCTCAAACCCTCTTAGCTGTTTGACCTGAAATCCATCTTACTCCCAGACTGGGTCCTTATTTAAACTTTAAATCATGTGTTTCAATTCAATTCAATTTGTCTTTTAAGTGAATTATTATCCTCTTAGTTTGTTTTAATCTGTGGGAAAATTAAACAAAGAAAGTAGCTCTACTAAGAGCTAAAAAGATGAAAATAGTCAAGTATTTGAAAGACCAAAGATTTTAGCATACAGTCAACTTGTGTTCAAATCACCAAAAGTCTAAGGAGAGCTACACACGCAAACAGTACACACTCCTACCCCCGTATGGGGATACTCAGCTTCCTCACTCCCTCCCCTCTTCCCTCCTGCCCACCTCAACCCTCTTCAAAGGATCTGGGCCCCGTGTAACCTGACACCTGTCAGCTGATAATGGCATTTACTCCGAGCTCCTGTCCTGCTCCACTGAAACCTTCACACACTCACACACAAACACACATGAGCGCACAAACACATGCACACACACATGTGGTTACTACTTAGCACATCTGTAGGGCAGAGACTCCCCCCACATATCATCTTTTTTGTATTATCTGTCTTATACATTCAAAGTCCGGGATACCATAGTGGATCACCCATATACAGCTCTGCCATCTGGAAAATGTGCATCACATTAGAGAGATTTGCATTTTCTTATCTGTTCTGATAGAAGTTGGCTCCTGCAGCCTCACAGCAGGAATCTGCTCTTCTCTCTGTTCTTCCTTTGTACTTTATGTCCTAGTCCAATGCAATCCAACTTTATTTGTAAATCGATTTAAAAGCAACCGCAGTGAACCATAGTGCTGTACAGAAGAATAAAGTAAAGCACACAATAAATAAAAGGCATCATTTTGAATGAAGTGGCGCCTGTTTCTGCTCACACTACCACCTCTTTGGTAGCAGTGAACATGAAGCGCGAGTGAACAATTCACTGCTAATGAAGAGTGCTGAGGGTTTTTATATATAGTTCGTTTTCGAGGAGTTTTCCTAACTTCTAACTTTCTAGCTCCAGTGAATCCTGAACAGAACACTGGAAAAAAAATATTTTGTACTCCATAGTCCTTTACTCCACAGTTACATTTCTTATATGTTCTCAGCGACTGTTTTCAGTCATATGTACTGTGTGTAGAGGAGAATATAAAGAACCAAAGCATCACTTTTCATAGAGCTTAATCAGCCACTGTCTTCTTTCAGGTGTTGGTGCTGTCCCTCATGACCGTGGAGCTGTTTGGCTTCATGGGGCTGATGGGAATCAAGCTGAGTGCCGTCCCCGTGGTGATTCTCATCGCCTCTGTCGGCATCGGGGTGGAGTTCACAGTCCATGTGGCCCTGGTAGGCATAGACAATAATCTAATCTTTAAAAACTGAAATATGTTTACAAATGCTAAATGCTATAGTCCCCCCATAATATAAGTGTTTATGAAAATAGTGGGGTTTTATTTGAATGGTATGAAACAGAGAACCTCCTTGATAAGAAGACATGAATGTGTTTTGTAGGCGTTCCTGACTGCCATAGGGGATCGTCACAAGCGGGCAGTGCTGGCACTGGAGCACATGTTTGCTCCAGTGCTCGACGGAGCCTTTTCCACCTTGTTGGGAGTCCTGATGCTCGCAGGCTCTGAGTTTGACTTCATTGTCAGGTGAGGAACAAATTAAAAAAAAGTTGACTTTCAAAGGATTGTGCTCACAAATGTTATGGTGTGGCGTCAGTGTGGTGTCTGCTGAGACTATGCCTCAACCCGTATGTCACACAGGAATCCACCAGAGACACAAATTATGCATGAAGGCCGCACTCCTCCTCTTTTCCCTCCCGCTGTCTTTTCCTCCTATATCTCCATTCCATACTTCGTCTTTGTAAAACCCATCTCTTTCTCAGCCAGCTATCACTGGCACACCTGTTGTTTTTTCCACTTTTAGGGGCCCGATCCCCAAAAAACTATCTTTCTCCACCTTCCTCTCCCCTTCTGCCGTTTCTTTCATCCGCCTCTTCCCTCGCCTTAATGTCTCTCATGCATGACTTTTTAGGGGAAACCGGGGGCAAGATGGAGAGTTGAAGGTCAGGAGAAAAGAGGAGGAGGGCTAGAGGAGGGAGCGAGAGAGAGAGAGAACAGGAAAGTCCTCTGGCTTTTGTAATCTCCTTCAGCTAGTTTAACTGCCTTTGCTAGACATTTATAAGCATGGGAAGGAGTAACTGGGTGGGGGGCAGTAGTGGAAAGACAGGAGAAGTGGAAATTAAAGCCGACACACTGTGGGGGCTCTGCGTCGGTGGCTCCTTTTGTGTGTGTGTGTGTGTGAGTGTGTGCTCTTGTAAGTATCAGATGGGAAGGTAACAAACCAGCTGCCATACAGGGGGAGAAAAATAAACGATTCTGTACGTTCTCGTGCCTGGTGAGGTATGAGAAGTTTCCGCTGAGCTCAGTGAATGATGTTAAGCCTCATATGGTGTGTTACGTGGCTACATGTGTGCAGCGGCTAGATGCTTGCCCTGCTCCTTTAAGAAAAGGGAGCACTGATGTCTGTGTGATCTGTGAGCACACAAACTTGTGTCACATGCACAACAACCACACAATCACACACATATCCCCCCTCTTCTACAAACCACACACACACACCCCAACCTGCTCCCTGACCTTGCAATCATGGGGGTCAATGATGGTGTGCCTGCCAGTTGGAGCACACGCATATCCACACTTAAGTGAGACTCATACAAACAGACACAAACACAGGGAGGCCTATAGACCTTCTCTCTTCACCTCCAGTGGTGAGCTCTGGTTTCTGGCTCAGTCCCGGGCCTCCATTTAAAGGTTTTGCTGTTGTCTGAGCAAACAAAGCAGCGCCCCAAGACTGTGCAATAACAACAGGCCCAGCTCGTATTTTTCTGCTTGTGCCGAAAGAAATGTTTCCCTGACTTTCCCCATCAGTGCTGTGAATGTTTTCACTCTAAACAGCCTAGCAGGGCACTCAGCCTGGTATGTGGGCTGCACGCGTGCATGTGTAACTACACATGCGTGTAGATGTGTCCAAATGTGATGTGGCATTTACCCATCCGGACTTCTATGGTTAGGGTTACCACAGTGAAGACGCTTTGCCGTGTAATTACCATATGATAATTGATATAATGTGCATTTGGTCTTTTGGAATTATTTAAGTGGAAAACCCAGCGATTTTAATTTGTCTTGCACAAAGCTTAACACAAACATTAGCTCATATCAGTAGCCTGGTTTCCAAGTGAAACGTGTCACAAATAGACGGAATGAGCCCATTTTGAACCACCGCATAGGTTCTCCAACATACTTGGAAGTCTGACGAAGACAACCTTATTTTCCCTCAACAGTCGCCTGAAAAAACATGACTTACTAACAGCTTGGTCTTCTCATTGTTGGCTTCACAAGAGGAGCGAGGCCACCCATGCTGGCTCGACAAAGGCTGGCCCTCATCACCTGTGGTTGGACAATGGCTCTACTCCCCGGTGAATTTAGTCCGAGGTCCAGTCAGTCATTATTTACCTCACTCCTGCACACACACATATATACGCACACTGCAAAGTCAACCATTGGGGGGAGAGGGGTTAATGGTTCATCAGAATGTCGCTGATAACCTCAGAGCTTCCATTAGAGAATGAAGTGAGGAGGAAAGCCTTTCCTAAAGGAGGAAGCTGGATTGGAGAAGGAGGGGCTGCTGGGGTGATAGAGTGGAGATTGGCGGATCTTACCTGATACGCTGGAGATTTAATTAGACTGAGGGGATTGTGGAGTGGCCGGGAATTTCACAGGGGCTTAGCTGTAAAGTAGGGAGAAAAAAGTGAGGCAGAGAGAAGAGAGAGAAAGAAATAAAAGAGAGGGAGAGAGGCCAGGGAGGGGTGGCACTCTGAGGGTCCCCCTCTCTTCTTCCTAGACTAAATTGTTTAAATTCTATACCCTTCGCTTCATTTGTTTGCTTCTCCCTCTCTCGTTTTAGAGCTGGAGAGGAGAGAGAGAGGCCCCTGTCCTCTTGTGCCCTGCAACCCCACCCTCACACCCCAACACCCCCTCACCCCGCTTTTACCCTCATTTACCCCTTGCACCCCTCCTCTCACATTCCTCCCTGCTTTGTTTTCTCCATGTTTGCTTATATACCACACACCCAAGAAAGACTACCCTCACTCCTAATAACCTCCCCTTCTTTTTTTTCTTTCTTTTTGAGCCTTTGAATTAACCAGCTCTGGCTAATTATGGTTACCCTTTCTTTTCTCTCTGCGGCTTCTTCTTTAAGACTAACCCTCTTGAGCAGGACTTAGAAACATGCAAGGTATATTTTGTGTTTTGCTCCTGAAATCTGAAGTGCATGCTGCTCTGCTGTGGGGGGCATACATATGTGTGTGTGTGTGTGTGTGTGTGTGTGTTTAAGGGTTGGCTGTGTGTCTCTGTTGAATGATTATTTCAGGCATGTGTAAATGGTTGGTCTCCCCACGTCTAAACCTCTGTGGTTTTTAGTATTTTCCTTGCGTGGGTGCTTGATTTGTTTTTCAACATGTCTGCCCGTGTTGTTCTTTTGCATGTCGTGTGTTCCTAACTGACATGGTGAATTACTATCCGTTATCCCCCACATTGATCTGGTTTTGTGTGTGCTTTATTGCAGGTACTTCTTTGCTGTGTTGGCCATCCTCACAGTCTTGGGTGTCCTGAATGGATTGGTCCTCCTCCCAGTATTATTATCATACTTTGGGCCTTATCCAGAGGTAAGAGCTAAACAAAAATTAAAGCTTTAGTGCATGACCTTTGTTGTAGCGTGTGAGCGTCTGAAACCTGGCTCTGTCAAGCAATAATATCAGACCTGACTGAGGGTGTGTTTGAGTGTATACATCTGCAGTGCTGGGGAGGGTGGGAGAAGGAAGCGTTTATCCTGTCCAACGGCCGAATAACCGGGTGTTCTGAGAATTGACTCTTTGTGTGTTTTTTTTTTAATTCAATTTAAGGACACACAAAGCTTTTTTTCAGTTGAAGAATTAATGTTGCTTTATTGCTGCCTCTGTCCCATCACCTCTCAGGTATCACCAGTTGATGGTCGTAGTCGGTTGCCCACCCCATCCCCAGAGGCCCCGCCACATGTGGTCCACTTCTCAGTCCGTCCTCACCACACCACCACGGCCACCACCACCTCTGGTGCAGCTTCAGACTCGTCTGACTCGGAATACAGCTCTAACACAACAGCGTCTGGTGTCAGCCAGGAGCTGCAGAACTACAACCTGCCCTCACGCAGAGGAGCGACTCGTGTGGAGGAGCAGCAGTACCATGTCCAGACCAGCAGAGGCAGAGCAGTCAGGCCAGAGGAGGGAAGGAGAGGCTCAGGGTATAGGCGATCAGTCAGACAGCCTGACCCTCTAACCTATACTATGTCTTCGGTACGCAGTGTCTACCATTGTCTTGATTTTCTCTCTTGTTTCTCACACCACAGAATCAAATATCCTTATTTTCTTTCTCCTCTCAGGGTTGTGAGTCGGGGCCCCAGCTGGAAGCTGCCCAGCGAATCAGCAGCAGGAACCCCAAAAGTCAGCTGCACTGGCAGGTGCCACCCCCAGCCCACCCGCGCATGGACGCTTTTGAAACTGCTACTGAGGCTGGGGGCCATTATGGCTCACACAGCCACAGAGAACACTCAGCAGGCCACAGAGCCCATGCTGCCCACAACCCACCACCTAATCAGCACCTCCCACACCACCACCCTAACCCCACTCCATATTGTCAACCCATCACCACGGTGACCGCATCAGCCTCGGTCACTGTTGCCGTGCACCCGGGTCCCTTATCCAACCAGAGTCCTCCCACTTCCTCTTACCCAGGATACACTGCAACAGACAGTTACTGCCGCTCAAGAGCAGAGATGTCGGGGGCTGCTTTCCAGGACCCGCATGTGCCATCGGATACCCAGACGGGGGTCAGAGGAGTTACAGTGGAGACCATGGAACTCCAAGATTTGGAGTTTGAGGCAGCTGAAAGCGACCATTGCAGGCGGGCTAGCTGAGGTGAGTGTTCATCAATTAATTTGTCATTCATGGTCATTTTAGAATGCTTTTCATTGTACTAACTTAACCATTATTAATATTATTTTCCTCTTTTTTCAGTTGTGGGGAACAGAGGTACAACGGCCAAAGATGGACTCCTCTCTATTACTAAGCAGTTGACCTGGCCTGGCACAGCTCGCACGGCCCAGCCCGGCCCGGCTCACCCCGGCCCTGTGTGGCGAGTAAACTCGTCAGTGATACCGTCATGGTCTTGGTGCTCATTCTTACTGTAACCCAGTGGACTATTGTCTGAGATAATTCTATCTATATTTAAAAGATGTACACATGTGTAAATATGAACAAAAAAAGTAGCTATAATTTTAGGAGCTGTACAACTCCTTATGATAACAGACTGGGGCGACCATTTTATATTGCGTGTGTGTGTGTGTGTGTGTGTGTGTAAATATGCATGTGAATGAGAGAGAGAGAGATTACTGATTACTGATTACTGTTCATTCTTCTGTGGATCTGTGCCATTAGGAAGCTTCATCTAAACAAAAATATCTGCCAGCACTCACTGTTGCTGCTCATAATATTTGATTTAAAATAATATACATTTATTATTCTATGCAAAAGTCTCTTTAAACAAAGGAAGTGATCTGTCTATGTGTGTGTGTGTGACGAGCGTGTGTGTGCGCATGTGTGACACTAAGATGTGGAAAAAGCCCCATTATTTTCTGGCTTATACATCAGACTCATCCTCAGAACAAACTAACTTTTAAACTCATTTAAAGTTGTTGGTTGTCAAACAGGGCTATGGTATATAGTATATATAGTGTTTGTGTGTGTGTGTGTGTGTGTGCGTGCGTGTGTTTGTATCTGTGTTTATTATTGTATAAAGGTACGCATCTTAAACTATATTTTTTTTTATCACAAACCTGTGGTAGTTATGGAACAATTACTGTTTAACTTGACACGCTATGCGTGCTATTTAAGATGAGCAGATATGAAGAAATTTTAAAGGCTGTTTTTGTTGTTGTTTGTTTAGTTGTAGCCTCTGCATTGGAACCTGTTTCTGCTCTCAGCTCTGTATAACTGTTGGGCTGCCTCCGGTTTTACTTTTTTTTTTTTTTTTTACTGTAAAGGGTTATGTATTGTTTAACCCTAGCAGGCTCAAAACTGGTATACTGACATACAAGCATTAAAACCCACCTCAGAAACTCGCTGTGCCATTACAGGGACGCGCTCACGTGACCGATCCCTGCTTCTGGAACAGGGTCAACACAGGGTGCTGACTCTGCACCCTGACGAACTATGTCTAATGGATAAGCTAAAGCTCAAACTGTATACTGTATGACTCGGTTCAACATTGCACTTGGTTGCATTGAACTTCATCCACAGGAATATCTCACCTCAAGTAGCTCTTTAAACCCATAAGCTAGCCCCAGCAGCCTGCTAAGGGCTAAGCCCTATATGGCCTGACAGTATGTTTCCATGAACATGTGTGTAGAAACATTCTTATGTTTGCGTGTGAGTGTGTGTGTGTGTGTGTGAGTCTGAGTCCCATCTTTTCAGTCTGTCTCAGTTCTCCTTCAATGACTGTAAAGATTACTGGCCCTAATTTGGCCTCAGCTGTCCCCACTGACCTCAACTCATAAAAACCTCATGACATAACGCCATGACACTAATTGGGACCCTTGACTAGCCCTCAACCACCCCCCCATCGATCTGCCAAATGGCACTGTTCAAAGCCTCGGGGGTGAGAGTTTAACCGCCACCACCTCCTGCAACTTTCAATGGCCAGTTTTTATATATTGTGTGTCTCTGTGTCAGCGTGCAAACCTGTAGCCCCCCCGCCCCCACGTCACACCTGGTCCCAGACTTAGCCCCCTTTGGTTTCCTCACTCCCTCCTCCCTCCAGTTTGCTTTCAGCTTTTACACCCTCACTTCCTGTTGAACACATGTAGCTCCCCCCTCCACCCCTCCACTCACCCCCAGATGTCTTTTACTGTTTTCCTCATTCTGTCCACCATGTTACGTCAGCTGCTTGCATGAAATAGGTTGTTCTATTTGGGTTTTTGTTTTTTTTGTTTTTTTGTTTTCTCCCAATGTCACATTGGCAGTAGTGGAGAGAATCATTGCTGGCAACTATTTTATTCATATTTTTTTTTGTTTGTTGTTGTTGTTGTTCTTGTTTTCAACATTGAATTGCGATATTTATATTTTTGTAATATAAAACATGTTGTTGTGTTATTTCTTTCATTATTGTTGTGATACAAGTGGATAACAAATGCAGGGATTTTTATGTCTATTGAGAAAAAAAAACACTATTACAGTTTAATCTGTATAGAGTGATCTGTATAAAGTGCTTACTAATGTTAAATAGGGAAAAAAAAGAGTATATAACATTTTACACTACAGGTCTCATCATAGCTCTTAGAGGATTTAAAAAGAAAAAAAAAATCATTGGTTCTTCCAGATTTCAGTCGTGGTTGGTATGGATGTATGCTGTTTTCAGTTACAAAGATAAATGTATGCCATATAATTTATTTATATGAAAATTTATTTTTGTAGTGTACATAGTAGTTGTCAAGGTATTTGACAGAAGTATATTTTTAAAGAGTCTATATGTAATGATATACCATAACAGAAAAAAAAACAACCTTAAGGTGCACACTTTCATTGCTAACTGTCCTGTGAGACAACATCAACACCTCCCCTTCAGTATTATGTTCCGATTCTTGGAGAGAGACAGCTGTTTCTATGGGTTTGTCAAAGGCTAGCCATGAAAGTAGGAAATTGTACTAGCTCTCTAAATATTAATGTTCAAACACTGATAGAATTCTAACAAATAAAAAATATTATAACTTATTTGTCTCTTTGTTCATAACGTTAATAAATGGATACTGAAAAAGAATGCTTTGGTCTGCCTGTGACTTCATTGATTTTAGATTTTCTTTTCTGGTTAATTCATTTTATTTTTGTTGAGAGGAAGAGTTTATTTATGTTTAGTTTAGTTTATTGAATTGTATTTATATCAGTAAAAGAAAAGATGCTTTATACAAATGTTAGCCACTACATAATTTCTTTCTGTAGTCCCACAGCAGGTTGCAGACACAATAACATACAGACGACACACAATAGCACACTGATAAAAAGGAAGGACAGTGTAAAGTTATAAAAATCTAAATAAAACATGTATCCAGTACAGGATACAGGTATTAAAAGGTACTTAAAAAAACACAATTTTGGGGTGTTGCAGGATCATGTGCTACAATATTATTGTTGTTGTTTTTTATTCATCCTTTATTTAGCCAGGAAGGTGCTATAGTTGCTGATGTGGTATGACAAGAGGCTAGAAACATACACAGGAAGTTTACCTAACAAGGCCTTCATAGTAAAAATTACTATAATAACCAACCTACAGACCCATATAAAATACAGTGGTGAGTGCATGAACCGACATTTGTTATAAAGCATCTCTGGTGTTCCCTATAAAGAGTAGGTACAGGTAAACACAAGCTTCTCTCCCTCCCTCCCTCTGCTGTCCTCCTTCTCTCCCCTGCCTACCTCCATGTGTCCTGTGGTGTAAAACTCTTGACATCTGGTGTGGAGCCCTGCAGTCCTGCCCACCAGCCCACCCAGCTCCACCCCTGCAACCCCACCTCCTCCTCCTCCTCCTCCTCCCTGTTCCGTATGATTTTGATTGACGGCTTTATAGACTGCAGGAAAATTGGTTGTAGTTACAATACAGCTGGTCTGTTTTGGTGGAATGAAAGAGGGGCACATGAGCTTGAGCTTGCTACACGGATGGCGAGGAGAATAGGCGGCAGCTATTTTTACACATGATCGATCGCTGCAAGAGAAACTTTTATACTCACGGTGCAGGAAAATACAAATACAGCACCTTATGTGTTGCTCCACTGCAAAACTATCTGTGTATCAAGAAGACCGAGCTGTGTTCTTTCTGTTTTTCTTACCTAAAATAAAAGGATAATTTTATCCACAGTTAAAATGTCAACCTGGGCCTCAGGCTGAGGAACTCTGTGACCCAGGATCGGCAGTTAGACACACGCAGTATGGCACATCATTTTCTTTTAAAGCCAATAAAGACACAGTGCTCTGCTGCATGCTGTTCAAACAGTGCAAAGAGGCAGGCTGACATCTTACAAATGACAGGGGGAGGAGGGGGGGAGTGTGGGGAAGCTGGGGTGGCAGGAAAACACTGAGTAAATGGAAAAAAACAACAACAATGAAGGTAATAATGGGGGCAGTTAGAAAGCACGATTAAGTTTGTGGAATTTGTAGAATGGGCAGAATAATATCAGTTTTTACATAAGTGTGCTTTGAAAGGTCACTTATGGGTTTTCAATTTAAGTATTTTTATTATTAAATTTACAAGTCTACATGCTAAAGATCCAGTAAAAGAAAAAAAAACAACAACTGTAAACAAAAGATACACGTTCAGATTCATTCATTCATATTCCACCCCAAAAAATAATTAATCTATTCAAATATGAGAAGCAGTATTACATACAATCACCCCTGTACTTCATGACATAAATTCACACATACTGTACTTGCATACATGGATACAGATAAGTAATTAGAGTTCACTATCAATATATCCATCTTCTTCTTTAGCCTGATTTGTCATTCGTATATTATAGTATTTAAGACTGACTGACAGCTGCACAGGACCCAGTTTCTTTTTACACAAATATGTAAATGGTCTGTATTTATATAGCGCTTTTCTAGTCTTGATGACTACGCATAGCTACTGTACACTACAGTTTTGCCATTCATCCATTCACACATTCACTCACACTTTCATACAGCGCATCTATTGCCATGTTTCCAGTGCTTGGTCCCAGCTCACCTTGCCTTGGCACAGCACAGCTCATCTCCACGCAGTTTGGTTGGTTTTCCATTACAATACAGTAACTCCTCAACGTGGGCGGAGTCACCACTGCACGGCTGCATGAAACTGCCGTGACTTTGTTTTACACACAAAGTGGTGACTAGTGACTTGTAATGCAGTGGTTTCCAGTGTACTGAATCATTAGAATCAGTTGGATTCTTGTGTCGGACGTCGCGCTTGTGCCTCTTCCTGTGACGACACCAATCAATGCACGGCAGTCTGATGACATCACACATAGTATCATCTCGGCTCGCTTGGAACCTCGCCCGTTCAAAGGGTGAATGAAATATCTGCGACCACCGTGTGGTCGTTTAGGTGATATGGTTCACTGAGCTCCAATGTTGTGAAAGTCTTCCTCCTCAGAAACCCCCACCACCACCACCACCACCACCACCCCTCATCATCTGCTGGAGGACCCCGGGTCACCAAACCAACACGCACCCTCCTCTGGCCCTCCCTTGCCCTTTAGCTCCACTCACCTCCAGCCTCTTTACAAAAACATATACACGCACGCACACACACACACACACACACACACACTTGGAGTTGCCTTCAAAGGTGGAGCTGCACATACTGTGGAGAGGGCTTCATTGAAGCTAATGAGTGCCGGGTTGTTAATGAATGAGTGTTTCCTGTACCTGTCCTCAACCAACAGAAAAGGGGTTGGAAGTGGAGAAAGACAGATGACGGACAAAAGAGGAAGCGAGAGAGGAGGCAATTAAGACGTCCCCTCGCTGCTGCACTAATGGACGTTTCAGCTGTGGCTCTCTGCCCAAACCTCTTTGACAATGGAGCGGATATGTACTCCACGACTATGTCTTCCTTTTTTTTTCTTTTACTTGTTCATTTCTTTCCCTATTTCGCTCAACTCCTTATTTCCTAACATATGTGAGAGGACTTACACAGAGGGACATTTTTGCATATTCTTGTACTCAAGTCCTCCTTTTCCATCTGCCCCCCCCTTGTCCTCTTTTCATCCTGAAAGGTTTGTCTATCGTCACCTGCCGGCAGAGCTAAACCCTCTAAGTGTATACTCTGTTCTACATGAGTGATTGCCCTGCTGACATGACTGCATGGGACACACACTCGGACACGCACGCACGCACACATATCAGCACACACTTGGCAGACCCGGGACCAGAGTTAAACATTCTTTATATATACATATATATATATATATATATAAGCAAAGTACCTTAAAGGTGATACTTGAGTACAAGTATCTTACCAGAAAATGACTTTGGTAGAATCAATCAATTTTTGTTTTTATAATATTACTTACGTAAAAGTCTTAAAGTATATGACATTTGCTGTACTTAAACGTATCAAAAATGTTTTTCTGATATAATTTAGCAATGGTGGCTCAGTGGTAGGAAGGCTGTGGGTTCAGTTCCTGGATCTGAAAGTCCATATGTGTCCTTGAGCAAGACACTTAACCCCGTGTTTGTCATGGTTGTGCTGTGCTTCACCTTGTGGGCGTGGCCTGCACACCTGTCAGTGATCAGCTCATCACAGCTCCCAGTCTGCACACCTGCCTCTCATCAGATCATCAGCCTTGCAGTATATCTACCCCAGCTCTTCACCTAGAGAGCAAGTATTTGTAATTACAACACTGTGTTTAAGTAAATCCTCACAGGATAATTGATATATATATATAGCTACCATGGTTTTAGACTCATACTTTGTCTTGTTCTCATATTGAACTTGAATTGAACTTGAATTTTCTGCCTTTGCTCGGACAAATACAATTTTGGACGAGCTCTTTACAAAAACAGCCAAGTTTGTTTTTTTACATGTGACGGCTTTTCACCAAACGTTAGCAGAAAGCATTTTCTTATACGCTACTACAGCTCTCCAGGAATCCTGCGAGAGAGAGAGAGAGAGGGAGAGAGAAAAGGAAGGGAGGGAGAAGTTGAAGACAGTGAGGGAACCACGTCCAAATCCTAGGAACAGCTGACATGATTCACTGTGCATTCAGCGCCTCTCAAAGGCTTCTGCTGCAAAAGCGTACACCTACAGAGCCAAAGATGGTATCTCCCCTCAGAGTCTGCAGTAAAAACCTCAAGAGATTGGCCAAGAGTATTATTAGCGTTGGCTGTTGTCACTGCATGCAGACAACAGTCTAAATGAAATGCTGACATGCAGGCTTTTGTAGTTCTCCATCATTTAGGGCCTCATATTTCTTCGGCTTCTTCGCCATCCTGTGTGTGGTGGAGACTCAGACTCACACCTGAACCAACCTTGACATGAAAAGTCTCAGACAGGTGACTTTTAAAGGGAAATGGAGTCACTCGCGAGACATAGAAAGGAAGTCAAAGATATAGTCAAGTCGCAGAGAAAGGGGAAGAAAAAAGGTTTGGGAGCAAAGGCAGATGGAAAATGCAGGGAGGAGGGGAGGAGGGTGGTCGATGGTGGATGGGAGTAGCCGTATGAGAGTAATTATAATGACTGATGTTGTTTACTCCCATTTCCCTTCGCATCATTTATTCTGTGGAGGTGGAAAACCCACCCACTCTTTCTTTGTGTTACAGATGAGTGCTACAGAGCGGTGCCAAGCCATGTCATAATCTCTCTTCTTCCGTTAATACTGGAACCATTTATCCTGCCCTAAGCTCCTCTCTTTCCATCCTCCTTTGCTTATTTTCTGCTTCACTTGGACGTCTCTGTTCTTGTCTTTGTCTCAACTTTCCATGCGCCTTTGTTTCTATCCATCTCGCTCTCGTCCATTCTTTTGTCTTGCGTTCTGGCTGTGATGACACGGACGTGTGTGAAACCCGTGATTGGGGCTCGGCACATGTGAGACGTGAATGTGATGCACGGCTGTTTACACTGACGATGACAAACTGGGGTTGGAGGCTGTCTTCCTTTCTTCCTTTTGTTTAATGTAGTCCTGGTGGGATGCATACTGTACACACACACACACACACACACTTTCTCCAGATGAACGCACCACCCACCTCTTTGTTTAAACTCGGTGCTGTTTGTCTTTGCCAGAAAACATGCAGCAACGTATGGAAACAGATGCATCATCTTAAGCCGCAAGAGGGACAGAAGAGGGGTAAGAAAACCCCACATCGAAATATTTTCATCTGTGTCCCAGAGTGTGTTTTTTATGTGATTAACATTGTATTAAATTTAAGATGGCAGCCACAAATACAGATTATTTAAAGACCTAAGACCTACACAGTATGAAACAAAGGGATACTATTAAGCAATTGATCATTATTTATAAAAGACACACCAGTACAAATAAAATAAAACAAGACAGAGAGCGTTGTGTTGTAATAAGGTTAAAACCAGCAGCTGCATGTTGCTTTGCAGTATAGGTGTATCTTCATAATGTAATATAAAAACAATTATTGAATAATAATGGCCAGCAGAGTAAAGGGAAATCTATCAGTAAGAGTGTTGAGTGAATAAATAAATAGTTCTGAAAACTTTGCACAGCAGGTAAAAACCCCAAAAAGGAAATAAGCATAATTTCAATTACTAAAAGCTACAGTTAGTTTGTGGAGGGTCTTGGAGAGGAGAGGAGAAAGGAGAGTCATTTTTTATTCTTCCATCTGTGCTTATTGATTCTGGCACCATGACAGATGCCTAATGAGGAACAGGGCTGGAGGAGAGCGTCGACGACCCCGGGGGGAGCCTCAGTTTGAATCAACACACAGACACATGTACAAAAAATATACGAGCAGATATGAGCGCACACGTACCTACGTGTGCATGTCCGCACGCACTTGATGTGAACACACAGAGAGGTGAGCTTTAAAAGTGAACTTTAAAAGTATTAAGAGACACAGAGGATAATATGGTAAAATGCTCGTTTATGTCACCAACATTCACTGGTTTTTGAAGCACTGTAAAGTTGTTATTCCAAGCTCTTAATGATGTTTCAAGATTCAGTACTTCACCAACTCAGTCAATGGGAACTTAATTCTCTAAGCTTTCTTAGACAATTTTTTTTTAAATAAACCCACCGCAGAATAAGCCATAATTAACTGTAATAATAATATTTAAAAAAATCAGGTCACAGGTATATCAGCACATATGATTGACTGATTGGAAATGATGTGGGTCTGAAAAAGTGACTCCCTCTTTGTCTCACACTCACACTCACGCACATGCACACACACGCACACGCACACGCACACGCACACACAGACACTCAAACTTAAACAGAGAAATGATTGGAGTGGAAGCTGTCGGAGAAGGATTTCAGAGCAGGAAGTGTGTAATTATCGTAGACAGAGGGGCAGATAGATGGATGTGTGTGTGTTTAACACTCCCACTCAATTTCCCTGCAATCTACTGGACTAATAGAAAGCAGGTGTGTGTGCGAGAGAGAGTGTGTGTGCGTGTGTGTACACAAAAGATACACTGTATGTGATTCACTGTGTCACCGTATAAAAAAGGCCACACAGTTCCAGTGTAGGGTTGTAAAACATAAACGATAAATGACTGACAGGGACAAAGTCGTGTTGGGGCCGATTCGCCGCTGTCTTTAGGTCAAGTGGAGTCCTGGGGGCCCGGTGTAATCAAAAGTGAGCTCTGCTTTTCGCAACAAAAACTCAGATTCATAATTCATACAACAAAGGGAAAACGAGAAATGCATTGTCCTCTGTTGACTGCAGTTAAACATTTTATGGTTTTAATCAATGCTTCACTTACAACGTTCATGTTTCATGTATCTAATCAAGGTGGGGTTGAGTTGATTGTTCTTCTCTACATGATTAAGAAGATTGTGCCTTTATTTAACATCATTTACGGCTTTGGGCTTCATCACTTGGGTTCTTATCCCAGAATGAGCTTTTTACATTTATATCAGGAGGTGGGTCAGCTGTACGGAGGCCCTCAATGGACAAACATCCTAAATGTCTTTTGAGTTTTGATGCTAACCAAACACTCCCTAGGTTCTCCAATGGGTGAGGGGGAAGATAAAGGGATATTCAGCTGCAACACGCCACATCACCAATACATGAGCTACATTTTATACACTGTACCTTTAGACTTCATACACTGGAATTGATTGCATACGATTTTCAGCTGCTTCTCTACTTACTCGTTGATTACCGCGCTGAAGCTGAAGCGGGAAGCTGTGTAATACACAACCTTCTGTAATCAGAGGACATGCTGGATTAACCTGTGGAGCGCACACACACCCACACACACACACACACACACACACACCTATTGGCAAAATGTAAACACAGTATAAAATATACTGTATAACAATAATAATAATAATAATAATAAATCATAAGATAACTACATAAAGACCTGTATGACTATGTGATGTTACCTAAAGGCTTTCATACTTGTCAGCGTGTACTTCACAGTACAGTGTGTACATTGGTGTGTAGTGGCTGTGCTGTTTCACATTGGTCACAGAACCTCTCTCCCTCTCTCAGCCAATCCCCAGATTCCTCTCAAAGCAACAACAACAAAAAAATGCCTGGAAATGTCATGAATTGTGTCCTTCATGATTACACGTGTTTATACTTGGGGGTAAAATGAATCCCCTATAGATGAATGATGTGAAAATGAGGGATGTGATCTGTTCCTCTGGCCTGATTGTGTATCTACTGTGGCTAATCAGACATTTTAAGGAAGTATAGAGGGTGAATAATTTCCTTTTATGCCTTCTCTGCACTGGACATTATTTTCTACTTTCATGCTTCTAGGTTGGTTAGTTGGTTAGAAGATGTGTTAATCAGCTGAGCTTGGCACCAGCGCCCCCCGAGACCCCCATGTGGAGGATAAAGCGGTAGAATTTGGATGCATAAATTGGACACATTATGTCACTCTGATCGTATATTGATTGGAGACACTTCCTTTCTCTCCTTCCTTCATCCTTGTGCCCTCCTCTTCTCTCTTAACATCCGGACATTCAGAATTGAGCCTGAACAAATCTGAAGATTTTTAATGACTCATTCCTCAGATTTGATTTGAATGTCTCCTTCTTTTCTGTCTCTATTGCTTTACCTAGCAGGGCAGCCTCTTATATCTACAAAAAGCTCATCTCCCAGGCCCCATCATAAAGTTTGAATAACAGATTTAACTGAAGCTGCAAGCTGTGCTTACGTGGTCTGAATCAGTTTTTTAAAGGTTTTAGTATCAGCATTCTGCACAACCTGTTGGAGAAAGGTCACACTGTCCTGTTGATCGTTGGCTTCACATCATAACCTTCTCCAACCAGCAGGGGGCAGGATATTAGCTATTATCAAAAATTCAGTTACAAAGACATAATTTGATAATTCTATCTGGACGAATTTTTTTACAAAAATGTATTCATTTTAAAAGGCTGTGTGTCACCGCCATTAAAGAAAATCTGCATTTTCTTTTTACTGTAAAATATATAAAATAGAAATGTCAAATCAAATTATTCACATAAATATAAGGAGCTCTAAAAATACAACACCAACTCCCCAAAAAAACACCAACAACGCACAAAAAAAGTTGTGGCTTAAGGGAAATCCTGTTGTCAAATATAAAAAGAGAACGCAATCACATCTCAACGTAGCTGATCGTGGTTGTTCATATTTTCCTCTCCTCCTGTGACAGAGGACACCACACACACACACACACACACACACACACACTGAACCGACTGGCCAACAAAGCGAGCAGCAACAGTGTGTGGTGGTGCGTCACTTCTCTGGCAGGGCCAGGTAGGTAATCACTTTGGTCTGGACCTGAACTGGTAATAGGATTGGTCTGGATCAGAAATAACAAATTTGTCAGCAGCTGTGTGGCTCCCCGGTCTCAGTGAGGCCGGGATAAGCTCCAGCGTCTGATACCCAAGCTCTCCGCCCGGCTCCATCTCTCTGTGGCCAAACCACATGGTCCAAAAAACAAATATACTTTAAAAATTAGCTATCACGCTCTCTGCCTTCTTCCCCACCCCCACCCAAAAATCTATTTATGGTTGCATTTTTGTTTTATTAGAGTAAGGACTAGATTTATAATTTCCAGATGAGATAAAATAAATATGGTTACATACATTTTTCACACTTAGTTGTCCTAAATGATCCAGTTGGACAAAATAAGGCTAATACCAAAAATAAGGTGGAGTATCTATTTTATATAGCCAAAAGCATTTTTTTGTGTTTATTCTGCACACACATACATATATATCACTGCCAATTTCAAATGTCTGGATTCAGTTTGTTTCAAAATCACAAACAGTGACTGGACAATGACAGCATGCTGGGGTAGTTTGTTGGCAAATGGCCGTGATCAAGTACTAAAGCATACACACACACACACAGACATACGGACCAGTGGCTGCCTGACTGCGTGACAACCCGTCTCTTGGCTCTGTAATAATCACAGAGTAGCAGTACAGTAAAAACACACGTGGTTTACACTACATTTCTCCTAGCATCCATATGTGTGCCCATACAGGCAAAAGCATAGCAGCACACATGCACAGCCACAAGGACTCACACCCACACACACACATACGTGCAATACATAAACACACGAAAACACAAAACCATCAGTGTGTGGGTTTCCACTTTGGGCATCAAACCACGCTCTCAAGTTTTTTGCCGTGGTTTTTCTTTCCTTCTCTTTCGTTTTTTCGAGTTTTGCCAGGGAACTTGTTCCAAACCCATATGCTGATGTTTTTACAAGACTTAGACACACGCGCGGGTGCACACACACACACACACACACACACACACACACACACATACAGGTTTTTTGCACAGTTATTCTTTTTAGGACACTCCACCGACTTCCATTCATTTGAACAGTCTAAACAATGCATTACCCATAACCTTAGAATAACCACAATTCATATTTTAGCCCCAAACCTAGCCAGTTCCTTAGAACTTAGGTTCTGTCTCATTAGGACCAGGTTTTGGTCTTCATGAGGATGACTGGTCCTGACAAGGTCAATGTTTGTGCCAGAAAACACGCACACAATCATTTTGTGCAGCATTCAAAGTGAGGACCATCATAGCCCCTTACCCTTAACCTAACCTAAACCCAATTGTAACCCTAAGCCTAAAACTCAAAAAAGACATTTTAAGGGGTGACAGAATGGGAGGACCAGCTAAAAGGACCTCACTTTCCCAAAATGTCCTCACTCCTTTAGGTTTATAAGTTTATAAAACACACACACACACAGAGAGAGAGAGAGAGAGAGAGAAATCTAGCCCTGGTTGACCTACATGGTGGCAGCAGCAGCTTGGGTGGAGCTGATGGTGAACCTGGACCATGGCCTTATGATTTAAGCTGCTGTCTTCACTGGACATGTTATAATGGAAACACCAGCATGAATATGTTAAAAGAAAGTACTTTAGTCTTCACTTTAAAAAAAATAATTCAAACATCAAGACCAGTTTTACTATATATATACATATATATATATATGTATGGTTAAAATCAAGTTGTGTTTCTCTGTGTGCACATTTCATGCAGGAATGCAAGTGTTTTCTTTGAAATATTTATTTGTATTAATTTACATGTGTACACATATTTAGAAAAGACTCAAAGATTTAAATTGTGAAATGTTCATTTTCCTATTAATAACAGTAGGGGTGATGTCATTGTATTGACAAAATAACTCACTAACCAACTCGATTAAAGATTAAAGTCTAAATGACTGGGCTAGTGAAATTGAGAAAGCTAATAATAGTGGCCTACAGTTTCCTGGAAATGTGGTGAAATGTATTTTAATGGAAAACTTCAGACATTAAGAAAAAAGATACTGCCCCTCACAGACGTTTGTGCACACAGTTTCCATGTTCTCTTTGGGAAGCAGGCCACAAGTGCCAAGCGACGAGAGGAGCCACATGCACTCACACACAGACACACACACACTATGTGGACACACACCTGTGCACACACACATACTCCTGCTATCTCATACGCACACGCCGATATGTTTTTTTTTTTGTTTCCTCAGAAATTCTGGTGTTTAATGTGGAGCCACTGATAACTTGAAGCACATTCTGAGAGACTGCACTGCCTCACTGTGTGAATGTAGGGCATGTGCATAAAGAATGCAATGCAGAAGAAGAAGTTCTAAAGAGAAAGCTTTATTACCGATATCATGCACAGATGAGATAAACAACGTTTGCCTGCAGCGCGATTCCTGACTATAACTTGCTACAACTTTTAGATTTTGTCAAGTAAAATAATCAATGATACAGTATTTCAGCTTGGTGCACCCTTGGTAAATTGGTTCGGGAATAATACACAATGCCTTATATGGACATCCTGGGAGGGGTCTGTTTATAGGTCACATTTCCAGGCTTGTCATCTTCTTATGTGTTGATGTGTCAAAGTTATGATTACTTTTCATAAAAAAAAATATCATCATATAAAAAACAGTAGTAGAGACAATTGTGCAGAAGTCACAAAAAATATCAATTTACAAACATTTAACAGTTTTTAAGAACATCATATTTTTATTTTTACACTTTTCTTTTCCTTTTGTTCATAAAAACGAGCCAAGTGAACTTTGAACAGTGACTGTGGCATATTTCACACATTATTATGATATTGCACATCATTTTAGCCTCTGTAAATATTTTTTTTTCATATTAAATAATGGGAAAAAAGCAGCCTCAATGCTCTAGGGGTTAACCTCTTAATCTCTGATGACATATGATGGACATTTCATGACTTAATACAATACATTTCTTACATGTAGACCATGTCCACATGCAGACACAAACACAAGAAGTTCTTTAAGTTCTATTAAGAGAAACCAGTGTGTGCGTGTGTATATGCAGTACAAAAACTCACAGTTTTCTTGCATACACACACACTCACACACACCATATGTTTGAACAACCGTTGCCTGGTTCATCTAGGCTGCTCTGGGTCTGGTTAGAGCCCCTGGGTGATTTGTCAGTTGGAGCCATGCAAGCCGGGAACTCCACAAAGTTTGCTTTGGGTTTCAGAGGGACACACGCTCCAGGACCCCTGAATTGCTGGCCATGGTATGCACTCGGCTTCACTCTCTGGACCTTCAACCCCTTCAATGCATGACACACGTGTATGCGCACTCCTGCAGATGGAATCATAAGCATATGAACAGAGAAGGTGTATATTTTTCAAATGTGGAAAGATTTGCACATTATACAAACACACACAGCACAGCCATTGTTCCATGCATTCCTAAACTTCTTTTAACCCTTGAACTGCTAATGAGTGGGTGACAGCGTGAGGTCAGAACCACAGCCGGTGAGTCCAACTGTTTAAATGTCTGACAAAAAAAACGATAATGTAATAAAACAAAGAGAAAAAAAGAGAAAGAGTGTATAAAGTAGTGTATAAAGAGATGAACATACTTATGGGAGATATATTCATTCATTAACTCATTCATTCATTCACTCATTGTCTACCACTTTGCTTTATCCTCCACATGAGGGTCACGAGGGCTGCTGGAGTCAATCCCAGCAGAGACAGAGCGAAAGGCGGTGTACCCCCTGGACAGGTCGCCATGCAGTCCATCGCAGGGCAAACACACAGAGACAAACAGCCATTCACTCTCACACTCACACCTACAGTCAATCCAGAGCAGGAGTCGCTGAATAACTAATCTGGTCAGCAGGAGGCCAGTGCAGTGGAAAAAAACCTGACATGAACTTAAAATATATCACGATATTCCATCGTGATGTTGCGATAATGATATTTGCGATTTGATTGGCGGGCCGCATATGGTCTGCGGGCAACAAGTGTGAGACCTCTGAGAGTCCAGTTAACCTCTGAAAGTCATTCAACTATGGCAGGAAACCAGAGAATCTGGAGAAAACCCACGTGCACACAGGGAGAACATGCAAACTCTATACAGAAAGAGCCTCGCTCAGACCGGGGTCATGAAGCCAAGTCTTTTTGCTTAATTTGGCAACAGTTCTCACCACTACTTTTGCCAGGAAATCCTCCTAAATGTTACAAACTGGATCGTTTTAAAATGAATATATAGTTCAAGAGGACAAGGCCAGAAAATATTCTCCCATGTAGAACTCCAAGGCAATTTATAGTTTTGTGTGGTCACAGTGACCTTGACCTTTGACCATCAAATTCCACTCCATGTCCATGAGTCCATGTAAATTTTTATAATTAAGTGTCTTACAGGGGTTCTTAAAACATCATGTTCATGTTCACAAAAATATTAAGTCATTGTGCCCTTGATGTTTTGACATTTTTATAAAAGTTCATTTAACCAATGATATTGTGGTGGGGATGGAAGAAGAAGTTGAATGGGAAGCTGAAAAGTACAACCCCTCTCATCCAGGCAGTTCAAGAGCACATTCGGCCCCATACTTAAACATAATATTATATATCAATGTAAATAATTCTAATGAAGATTTCTACATTCACAAAACAAACCTTTCTTGAAACCTAAATTCAGTGTGTTTGACAAGGAATTCCTATCATTCTTAAATACAATACCCTTGAAATAATGAAAATTAAAAATGTATAAAATTATTTACTTATCCAGTGATGTATGTATCTGTCCAATATGTTACTTTTACGTTTTATTCATTATTTTTATTTGTGTAAAGTTTGAATGAATATACAGTATTTAAAAAAAAAAAAAAAACCTCGGAGAATAATAAGACCGATGACTCAATTTCCCAGCAGGCACTGCGGGGCTCTCTCAGCCAATAGCCTCCTCCGTACACGGAAATGTGAAGGAAAAAGAGGGAATTTCAGTTTGTGTGACTTGCCTTGCTAAACCTGTTTTGTTGTTGTCTGAAAACGTGAAGACTGAGTGGACGTAGCTGACCTTTGCTGTGTGAAGACCGACAATAGTTTGGCGTTTTTCCTGAACGTTTCACACGTAAGTCCACGTCTGCGTTAACCGCAGCTTTAGAGTACTTGTTCTACGCACTACTCGCTAACAGCCGAAATAGCTATCAGGGATGACAAGGCTGTTATGTTTGTGTCGGTTTAACGCGTTGACAGGCATGTTCACACGGCTGTTACGTAGTGAAGTTATTCTGTGTCAAATTAAATAAAACTGATATAATATTTCTCCCAACTACATACATGTAAAGTGGAGGAAACACTGGCATCATGTGGTGTGGAGTAATTGTTGCACCTGGACGTTTCAGTGAAGGTTAGTGTGCAGAAAAGTGTGCACTTACTATCAAAAAGGGAGCAATACAAGACAGAAAGTTACAATTACTTTGATGGAATTGTATTCGTACCAATTACGGTCTAAAAATCTATTAAAAGTTAAAAGTAGCTCATTTAAAATGTACTTGGATTCTTGATTAATTGAGTACTTATTTTGTCCATAAAATGTTGATTGGTGTTTACCAAACCTGGAAAATCAGAGAACTTTTTTTAATTTTTTTAAAAAATGACCTCAAACCCATTAATTGATTATCAAAAATATGATGATTTATTTAGTAATTGATTAGTCGAATAATCGTTGTAGCCCTAACATGGATTAAAAGTTTCTTATTTACTTGTAACAGAGTGTCCTGTGTAGAACAAAAAGTATATGCAAATATAGATTCAAACAATTAAAAAAACAACAACAAAAAAACATTAACTATAGAGCTGTGTATTAATTCTATGCATTGGGTATGTATTTTGATCTAATTTCCAACAAAGATTCAGTATATCAATCAATTGAACAACTCACAGCTGAGGCAGAGGCAGTAAATTAAAGGTGTCAATTAAAAGGTCCAGAGAGAAAAGAATTCCTCATGCAAGAGTCTGTCTCCCCCTGTATTTGTCCTACTCTCATTTTTGACTCCGGTCCAAACACTAATATGAGATGTCAGCATCTGTATCCAGATCAGAACAACTTAGCTAATATTAATAAATCAATACAGTTTTATGCTTATTACACATTTTGCCCCCCTTTTCAACATTCCACCGAATAAATGAGTGGAGAAAATGTAACTGATACCCAAAGTCACTGAGCAGTTTGATGAATAAGGAAAGGAAATCATTTTATTTTGTAAACCTATAGCATTTGATTCATATAATTTTCTTGTTCATCAAATCATTTCAAGAACCCACATCTGTGTTGACTATGTTTTTGCAGTTTTTTTTGTATACATGTATGGGTTAGTGTGTTTGCATAAAAAATGCCAGAAATAAAGAATGTCAAGTTAGCTAAATTAAACTTTCTTTTATGACTATTACTGATTGAGCTCTTAATCCAGGTGTCCTTAAATATAACATACTGCAGTGTACGGAAAATCATTTTGAGAAAGTTAACTGATTTGATTATACTGAAATAACGTCAACAATCTCATAATTGGAACAGCAAACTTACCCTTACCCAAAGTCCACAAACTTAGCTTAACAAATTTTCAAGGTAATATTTGACCAGTCACATCTCATTCCTATTCCAGAATGTGTTCAGCCAACATGAGAGCTCCTGTTGAGAGTGTGTTTGTGCTTATGTACATTATTTTGGTATCATATGTAACATGTGTTTGCACTTACACCTATTGTGTGAGTGTTATGTACAGTATAAAATGCCTGTGTATATGTCGTATATGCCAATGTGTCTGTGCATGGTCGATGTTTTGGTAGGGAGTATCTGCTTATTAGGTATTCAGCATGCAAGTTCTTTTCCACTTCTGCTTTACTTAAAACGTAGTCCCCAACACATGTCAACAAGAAGCGTTTGTTCTTAATTTGGTTGGGCTTTTTTCCTCCCTGAAAATGAGTATTTATATATTCACATCAGTGAGCCATAGGGGCTTTCCAGCAGAGATGATGGCAAGGCATTAAACAAATCGTGTGTAACGAGGTGATCGTAAAACACAACCCTGTGGTGTCCCACACAGACCTGTCATTATGGCAAAAAACAACAAACACACACATACCCGCACACCATTCTCAGGCTATATGCAGACATGAAACACATCCTCACACATATACCCCCATGATATACCCCTGCACTGTCAATTTCTCAGTAGGCACTCTGGAACGTACAGAATGTCGGAAAAGGCTTTGTTGCCTACAGCTTAATGGTTTAATTGGAAGGTTGTGGTAACAAGATCTTAACATAACTAGATTAAAACATGTTGCTTCAATTTATCTTCCACTTATTGTTACTTCCACTCATTGCATTGCCCACCTTTGCTTTTGTAGACTGTGGTAAATGATGTGGGCCACACATTCATGTATTAAAGTAGAGCTTCATTGCATTGTTAGCTCATTATGTACTGGTGATGGTTGTTGTGCTTCGAAAGGTTCAGTTCTGACAGTTCTGATTTTTTTCAAAGGTATTTGTATATATTTATTTTTTTATTCAAATTATCTAAAAGTAGCCAACATGCCAAGTCATGTCTTTAGTTATTGTATGTTTTATTTCAGGAATAGGATACAAGTACATCATTTATTAATAGGTAAAACTTGATGATTGTTTAATAAGTAATACATACTTAGATGACAACCGTAACAATGGCAACAGTTGCTCTTACCACGTCAAATAGTGATCAAAATAGTTGCAGATTAATAATCCTAATCACAGCAGGCCCACCTTCTTGTAAGGATTTTCTGGATTGCAATCAGCCTTTCCCCCCAAAAACCCAACAAATCAACACAGTGTGTGTCCTTGGGGTAATAGTAGTATGGTTAACTTTATTTCCTTCCTCTTTAAACATTTGAAAAGCTAATAATTAAAGTGCTCTCTGCACTGCCTTTTGTTAATCACTCGTGGCTGTAGATATGCATCTTTGTGTATGTGCATGACAAATAGGGTTGCAAAAATGAATCGCCAACAATTTACATAAAGTGAGGACGGTTCAAATAAAAACTTTTAGTTTAGATTTAGATTTTAGCTTCTTACTTGAATACGATTATATAAAATGTTATATGTTCTGTTTTCTATGCTTTGCTATGATAGTCTATTAGACATTTAAAAGTTTCAACATTTTGATGAGCATTTTTTTGCCATGGTCTTGCATTTTATGGAACAAACATGCAATTGATTAATCAAGAAGATAATCAACAGCTTAATCAGTAATAAAAATCATAATAATAATCATTAATTGCAGCCCTTTATGACAGACAAATGTGACACACTGTCTTATAGTTATTACTGTTCAGAAACTCCACTGTACACCTTTTAAAGATGTTTTTTTTCACAAAATGTCACATTTGTTACAGTCAAACAGTGAAACTTTTTTTAAAAACATGTAGGGATGCTGATATTTTACAGTGGTATGACGTGAACATTACTCAGTTCTAACAGTAACAAACGCGCAGGTAATAAGGATACTTGTGTTTTGTTTATCTCATTCAGGTCTCCTTCTTAGCTCTTACATAACTTCACCAAGATAAGAAGAAGCCCCATGTTTCTGTGGCTGCCAGTGATCCAGCTACAGCAAAATGACTGAGCCTTTGCTAGATGTCCAGGAGAAGCAGTTCTGGCTGGAAAAAGTGATGGCATGGGGCCAAGCTGACAGTCCAGACTCTCAGAAGGACATCAGTCTGCACCTGAGAAGACTAAGCAGTTACCTCCAGCAACTGCTGACACACATCAACAACATGGTAAGCACATAACATAAGTTGAGTCTTCTACTCCCATATGCCTGTAAAGTCTATTTTAATGGTATATAAAGTGTATACAGGCTCCACACATCTTAACCAATGGAATAAATTATATAACAAACTAATTGGTTATGCTGAGCAGCCAAAAAGCCATCTGATTAATGAAGCACAGAGTTGTTTCAAATACCAGTTCAGTGCTCACACACTTGCAGATGTGCACAAGCTCACTCTTAGTCCACGCCAGGCCATGAACAGTAAGTCCAGAGTTGGTAGGCTCCTGCTAACAGAGGCCGCTCTGTGCAGAGGCTGTGTATGTCTGGCTGGCAGTGCTGCAGTGTTGAGTTAGTCAGGTAATAGCCGCAGTGGGACCTTCAGCGCTAACCTAATGTATCCCCATATCAGGTCGGCAAATTTGTGAAGGCAGCAGAGGACAGGAGGGGTGCAAAACTTTGAGATTTCAGTGCTACTGTCATGCTTCCTCCTTTCACCTCTTTCTCCTCAGGGCTCCCTCTTATAACCTCCCTTTCTCTCACATTTCTCCCTCACATAATATGCTCTTTTCCTCATGTACATAGTAGTTTTTCTTGTTAGCTTTAAAGTCATGGTGCTCTTGCAGGTTTTAATTTGTGACTGTCTTCAGTCCATGTGTTTTACTGTAACACTCTGGTTAGAATCAGTCTCAGTGTCTGTGTCTGTCTTATGTTTTAGTTTTTCTCTACTCTGGCAACTGTTCATGAACTTTTATAGACTAAAGCACTGACTGTCTATCTCTGTTAGCATTATTTGGAGTGCACGTCATACAGAGGTGTCACTGTGATAGGGATAATGATCAAAATGATAAGATATGATATAGCTTATGATATGGTTTCATTTGGCCTGACGTTGTTTTCACTGGCAGATGACTCATAAAACACAAGCTGAGAGGAGAGCCTAATTCTTGGCAGCACTTTGTATCACTTAATGACTTTATTTTCCTGTGGCTTATGCCTTGAGATGGAAATTACCCAGAGTTATTATTAATTTCAAGGTACACTTGGTTGGAAGTTTTTTTTAATCTCAGCCCTTTTAAAGCCTTTCTTAATGGAATTCTTTGACGTGTTTCATTTAGTCACAGCGCTCACTCTCTTCTGCATCGGGTTTATTGTATATTAAGCAGCTGCTTCATTTAGCATAGCGTTGCACTGAAGGGAAGGTGGACAGAATAGAATAATCTTGTCATTACTCAGGGCTTACCACCTTAACCAGTATGACATTGTCCTAATTATCTTAAATTTAATAAAAAAAAAAACTTCAGGTTTTTGTATGGATTAAACAAATGAGATATAACTGAGCCTCTGCTGGCTCCAGCCTCATATTGAAAGGACAAATATAAGAGTCGATTGTTGATCGTCTTATTTACTTCTCAAAGGGAAATAATAAAAAAAAAGCTTTTCCAAAATGTCAAACTATATTGCTGCTCTAGCTTAGCTAATGATGTACCCCTGTATCAAATGTCCTATTCAGACTAACAGTCCAAAATCCATACAGCTTTAGTTCATTATAATATATGACATTCATGACAAGTGTTTTTATTCACCTATTCTCTGATTGACTAATGACAGGGTTTTTCCATGTACATGCTTGCCATATATTGCCATTAGGGCTATTTTTTGGCAAATATTAGGTATGATACAGATCCAGATACAAGGGTGATGATATGATACATTTTGGGATACCACAAGCTAGACGTTATATTTTTTTCCCCCTCCAAATCATTTGAGAAAAGCTCTCATAGTTAAAATAACAATGTTTTATGCAGTGAAGTATTTGTCTAGTGAGAGGAGCAGGAGTCAAATGGCCAAAGGCCTGCTGCCAACACGTAAATGGAGGCTTAAATGCAACACAAAACCTCTGTTAAGAATATTTTCCAATAGATTGAAAGAGCACTTCAGAGAATCAATACCATATCATGCCATGAGGTATAGCAATATCTTAGTGTATTGATATTTTCTTACATCCCTGAATGTCATGCATCTTGTCACATTAGAAAACCTCTATGTATTTATTCATTTTTTTGTTGCTACAGTAAAAACACGGTGTTACGACACACTCGAGCGTATGTTATGTTTATGTTCTCACCATAGTAACTTCAATTTGTTGTTTGGGCTACTTTGATTGCTGCTCGGTGATGTCAGAGACAGAAGTGTTTCCTCACTGCTCTCTTTATTATTGTCTATAAACTATTGTCCCCTTTGCCTCCCTTTTCGAGAACATTCTTAGTCACTTCTGTGTAAGATGTCATTCCACTAATCAAAACAATACTTGGTCTCAAAGCTCATTATAATTAGGGATAATGTTGACAAGGCTTTGATGGTGATTTGGCCTCAGAGGTCAGTGATAATTGCTTTCTTTTGTGATGGCCTATTCCTATGGGCCTTCCTGAAGTCACAGAGAACTCTACTGTCTCTATTGTAAATGATCATTCCTTCATGAATGCATCACTTACACATAAATTGCACATATATACTCACACAGACGAAACGGATTGATAGGAAGGCTGAGTTTTGAGGGCTGCGTTCCAATCAACATCAGTTGTGTTATGGGGGATAATAATGAGCGCTTTGAAAGAGACTTGACTCGGTCCCTTACAATTATGCTTCCCATTAATGTGATCTCATCCACTTGAATGAGTCAAGTTGGACTCACTGTCTGGCTGATGCTCTTTTACAATGTATAGGCCTAAAGCTTCCATAACATTGCTTCAGTATGTCAAGACTGATTATTTCCTCATGAAAAGACCTCTATTGAGGTACATTTAAAATGGACAATGGACAGATAACTGGATCAGTAACTTAGTTGGACTAATTATGACCTCCTCTAGTGGTGATAAAATGTGTTATTGATACACACATATAAGAGTATGACAGGATTAGAGGTGTTTACTATGGCCAATGCCAATTTTTGTGCACGTTTTTGCAACATTTTAACAGTAACAAATAATTACTGAAAAAAACCTTTCCATTGCCTTTTATGTCTGAACTACAGTAAAGAAAAAAATGCAATAATTAATACTTATTAATATATATAATATAATTATGGAAAATACTAAACTTTGTTTAAAAAATTACAGAGCAGCATTTATCAAGGTTCTGAGAACAAACACATGGAAACCTACATAAACCAGCAATAATCAGCCAGTTAAATAATATTTTGCCTCTAGACAGGAGTCCATTGACAATGATGTGATTATTGGTCCAAAGAAAGAAAGTTTTGAAAGCCCAACAGAAAAGCTTTAGGTGATACTTGCAATCCCACATACCTGACATCACAACCTCCACAGTACATTCATGCAAGTGAAGCCATATTTGGTTAATAAAGTGCTTCAATTACACCTGGAGATTTTATTTTGTGGTCTGTTCTCATGAAAGCTTTTATTAACAGTCCAGCTAGCCCAGAGGCAAAATTTGTGATATGGTCTGTTAAAATAAAAACTAATATTGTACACATGCATGATTCATGGGCAAGTGTGCATAAAAGCTTGTAAAATTAAGTCATACACATCACCTTTTTTTTTTTTTGATCAAACGGATCAAACAGTTGATATGTTTTACAATATCAACTGTAGTGGTATTGTAAAACATAATTGAGTCTATGGATTTAAAGCCAGGAAAGCAGTCCGGTGGAATAGTACACCTGTGTTTTCTTGAATCAATTAATTTCACTTGAAAGTGTTTTTCTCCTGTTTAAACTGTGTGCTCGTTGCTTTTCAGTGGACAATTAAAAATTATGCCTTTTTTTCATTTATAAATAATGCCCCGCTGCCATATTGTCTCATGTTATCCTGGAACGATGAGTCTTTCAGTCACACTCTTTTGGTTTTGGTGATTTCAGTGAGCTCCCTCTGTAGCATGTCATATTTCAAATTGTTCCCAAAAGTAAGTGCAAATGTTTGCAAGCGATCCTGATCCTGTGTTTTCAAAACAGAAATGTGTTGGAGATCAGGATCAACGTTTGTTCAAAGTCCTCAAACGCACAGTCTGCATTAGGTCAAAACCATGGATATTTTAATTTGATGTGAGATGAAATGAATCACATGGTCTCATGTTGTTAACGTGCAGACGTATACACACACGCACTTAAGTCCTTCCAGTTACACCACCATAGACCAGAGCTCGGTTCTACATCTGCACTGTGTTCTGTCTACTGTATCTTTCACTTTTGACATTCTGGTGAGATTTTTGACATGACGCAAACAGCTTGGGTTCTGTAATGTTTGGTGTAGTGGTAATAGTTTGCTAGGTTAAAAGGATAAAATGGGAAATGATGAAACAGGTGAGGATGTGTTGATATGTGTAATATTTTCATTTTGTGTTCACTTTTATTTACTTGTCATGTTTTAGTTAGATTATTGCTTTATCTGTCTTGCACCTAAACAAATAAACCTCTAAAGTGTAGCAGTTTCAAAAGTGTAAGGATATTTAAGATATTATTATTAAATCCATTATCTCATATCTGTGGTTATCTCTCTTCTATCCCTCAGAGCTCCACAACAGAATCCATGAAGAGGCTGCCCTTCCTAGGCCAGTTTCTTGGCCGACTGTGCTGGAACACTTATGTTACTGCTGATGGTGAGTGTTTCTGGGCAGATTTAACAGAATTACTATGGATCAGGTCCAATGTCATGTTAGCCTCTCAGTCTGAAAGAAGGTTTTCAGAACCCCCACTAAAACAGAAGTACTAATGATAATAATGATACTGAGATCATGGTGTGTACTATGATGTCTGCAGATACAAGCAGAGGGTTGCTGTTCCAGTGTCTGTGGGGACTGTACTCACAGCATCCAAGTAATGCTTTGGAAAGAAAAGCCAACCAGTGGATACGGGTATGGAACAGATATTCTTTCTATTAACAACACTCAATGTTCATTAATAAAAGAGCAGCAGAGTAAACTTACAACGCAGACTGTATTTAAAATGAGGGTTCAAGGTTTGTCATAGGTTTATGTAACCCATGACATTTGTTGTTTTTTTTAATATATAAATCGGGCTGGAGTGCAATGGTTACCTAAATTAATACCTTGTTCACACCCTGCCTGGAGGTATTGTGTCTGTAATGTTTCTAATAAGATAAAAATATAAAATGCCATTCTTACCCCTATCTCTCTCGATAGTTTTGGTTTCATGATGTAGTATTTTTGGTACTTCTATAATGCACCTAAATGCATCCGTGTTAACTTTTTTCTTGATCAGAAACAGCTGTACAAGAAATAAAATGGAACAGTGCAGCAGCCTCATTTGCCATATGATCTCCACTCCAGTGGGGCTACAGAGACATAATTTAGGGTAGATTAAAAGGTGAAGATAAAATATTCATGAAATTAAATTGTGGTTTTAATAACAGAAATTGTAACTGAATATTCTCTGTCCTGATCCATTTGCCGTTTGTTGGTGTCTGAATGAGTTCTGGACAAACTTGACTTAGAGAAAATTAACCAACAGATCATCCTTTAACATACTTTTTTTCTGAGTGTCTTTAGGCTGAGATATTCTGTCCAATTTAACTTTAACTGTAAAATGTAAGCACGACTGTTTCACCACCTCACCAGAGAGGGATTGGGCTTGATATTATGGTTGGTTGGTCCTACTCTTTCAGTTTTTAGGGCACATACACAAAGGAGGGAAAGAGAACAGAGGGAAATCAGGATTCAGCAATTTTCAGAGGGTTCACACAGATGGTGTATGATAAACAGTGTGGGACCTTCACATTTTAGCCAGATTAACTGTGTTTGTATTCTTTTGATTAATTTCTCATCTAATAAAACATCTTGCTAATTAAAACAGGGCCTTGAAAGTAAACCTTGAATTTGCCAGATGACCCATAAAAGGGGAAGCAGAGTGCATGTGTCTGTGTTTTTATGGGCACATGTTTTTGTATGCAATCTATATTAATTTAATGTGCAGAATGTGGCTGTGATGTAGGATGAGATGGTGCAAAGATTGATGTTACATATTTGTAAAGCCTTGATTATGATTAATTATGAGATTAGTATGCCTAATCAATAATGAAAATAATAGTTGGGTGCAGCTCTGGTTTAAATCCAGCCTCTCTATTTATGCTGTGTTTTCAACAGTGTATAGAACTAGTTAATCTTTGTTTTTGTTGTTTTACTTTGGGTTCACTCGGGCCACTCCTACCAAAACTGCACACATTTTATTCTGTGTCCAAAGAGCACAAGTACAATAAACTTTCAAACCAGCCTCTCCTTTTTCTCCCTCTCTTTTCTTCCGTAGAAGCTTCCACTTCCCACTAATGACAGGAATGGCGGGAAGCACAAAAAAAACCTATTCACCACATCTCAGCCTGTCTGGAGGAGCAGGGCAGATGCATGGTTTTAGGCCAGAGATGGTGTGTGCCTCTGTGCATCTCACTGTGCTACCCTGGAATGCTGAATGCAGCCTGTTTTTGTTAGCCCCATCTCATTTGCTCCCCAACATTGTTTTGTTGCGGCTGGTGCTCAGTGGCACCTAAAATACTGTGTTTGTGTAGCTTTGTGCATTTGCTAGCATTTATTTATAAGGTTCTATAAGGATACATGTGTTTTACTGCTACTGTCAAAACCATTAGTAGCCACATGGATTTTCTTCTTAAATTCTCAAAGAGCAAAGAGTATTAAGCATTTTTTTCCGATCATGTCTTCACTTCACCCCTCCCTGCCTGCCTCTCCGTGCCACATCTGAGTGATCTCACTGTGTTTGACGAATGCTGGGTATTGCCACATAGCTACAGCAATGTTTGATAGTACTTTGCTCAACTGGTGTTTTTCTTAACATCCTGTACCAGCAAGGGGGACCACACAGTGCTGCAGTAAATGCCGTGATCTCTGAGGAGATGACAGGTGATTAGGGCATAAGAGTGTAATATTAGAGGGCCAGAGGATAGATACTTGATACTTGAATGTTTGATGTGTGTCTTTAGTGAGGGGTGAACCATTGGTATTCCTTGGGGCTGCTCTGGCTGCTTTATAGTTTTAAAACATATTTCTAAATCTTAGCTCCCAACAGCTGTTATATTAGATGCTTTTATCTGAAAATGAAACAATAACGCTTCCCTATCATTTTCTCCTTCCTCTTCTTGGGTGTCATTCCAAAGTTTGTTTAAATTTTTGTTATTCGTAAGATAAATCTATGCTGATTGACTCACACAAACTGAGAAATTAGATTAAAAATCCCCTGTTTTTATGTTTGTATATAAAACAACACATGTCCATGTGTTTATAATGCGCTCTGTCAGTGCACCAAGTTTGAGCACAATGGTTTACAGCTCCATTACTTTTACTCGGTCACCCTGCCTGTCTTCTCTTCTCATTTCCCTCATTTTATCTTTGCTGTTTTGGCCATCGGAGGCTATACTTGAGTCTTTCATTGGTTTTGAGAGAATTCAATCATGGCCTAGTAATTGTTAACAGGCAGCCATGAAAACCAACCAAAGTCTTTGCCTTGTGCATTTTTCTACATCCTATGTTTTAATTTTAGATTTATAGAGGGATAATTTCTATGGCAGCAGCATGTCAAAGCCCCCGGAGCCAGCTCAGCTGCAGTTTTCTGTGAGAGAAAGATGACTTTTGACCTAAAGTATTTGCCAGCCATCTATCCATTTGTCCTTAAATCCATTCCTTCTGGTGACCACACCCTTTTTTTCCCCCCTGCTCCAAATGCAGCCATTACTGTGCGTTCCTGTCTCTCTCCGCCATTCCTTTTAACCAACCTTTCTTCTGTCTTTTATCCCCCAGCCCCTCTGTGCCTCCTTACAAGGGTGGGATAAGTGTGATTGGTTTTGTATGTACTCAGAGTGCAGGGTTTGAGGGTGCTCAGATGGTAGTGATTGGGGTTGTTTTCTGAGACTATGTGGAGGGTAAGCATCGTAGCGTGCTGTAGGGCCTGGCCAATGAAACCACACAACTCCACCAACAGCACTGCAGCACTCATCTCCCTGGGATTTTTATTTTTTTTTTTCATAACCCTCACTGTTTTGCGACCTTGTTTTCTACACTATGCCTCCCTCAATCTCGTTCTCTCCTCATCTTGATCACAGATTCTGTTTTATCTGCAGTTTTACAGTGATTTGTCCTTTTTTTTTCTTTGTGGAGATGATGCTCTTCTGCTTTTGGTTCATCTAAGTTGTAAAAACAGATGTGTGCTGAAGATGTGAGGCCCTGGCTGTTTATGTTGGATCACACTTTCCAACTTGTATCAGTAAATCAACTTATCATGGTGAAGTAGAGATGATTGTTTAGGTTTAAATCAATCTCAAATTTAAACTTCTAGGCTTTTGTTATTTTTTTTTTGGAGTGAAAACCAGTTAAGAAAATTCTTGTCAAATGTGCACTGTATTAATCGTTAGATCAAGATGTCTAAAATCCTCCTTGTGTCATTAAATATCTTTATTTATTTAAGAAAAGATTCTTTTGAATCTTTCCCTTTTTTTGAACATTATCCAAGCACAAGTTTGTAACATTTTAACTGACAGAGTGAGTTTAGGTGTGTTCCTTCATTATGATGAGCCCTTTTCACAGATGAGAATAGCTGAGTTTATATGTCTGGTTTTATCAGTGTATGATGAGGCCCCTTCTGAAAAATGCTTGTAAAACACCAAGGCTGTCCATAACAAAGAATGTTTATTCTGAACTTGCTCATATGCTGTCCATACATTCTCATTTACTGGAATGCCTTTTCACCACTCATGCGGTTCAAATGATATGACGCCATCCGCGTCATCCTGTATTCCAGTAACTAATTAGCTTTGATGTTACTGATCTGGGGGTCTAGGCAGATTGTATTAAATCTTGTTTCCTCATACAGATATGCACATTAAATGTTAATAATTTACTGCATGATGTGTTTCTCACCCACTCACAGAATGTGTTACGTCAACTTGCCACAGAAGAAGATGATGCTGTGGCACAGGCGTTGATGAAGCATTTGGGTGTACCGTCTAAAGAGTATCATCTCAAAGTCCTGAGAAAGGTATTCTCTGTTTATTGTTGTTGATCTGCATTGTATATAATTGTGTTGACATAATGCATATTTGCATTTCAACTTTTTTAGATGGTGGCATTGCTGCAGGAAAAGGTTGGAAAGAGCTGCAGCACTCTGGGTGACATAAATCATAGGTACGGCATGATTATGTTCATAATTGATATTCTGCTAATTAGTTTCTTCACATATTAATGTATTTATATTGTACCTTTTCAAAGAATTTTAATTAACTGTCTGGTCTATGAAATTGTGACTAAAAGAACATCACATTTTCTGAAAGTCCTAAGCGATAAATATTTTGTCTTTGTCAAGAAAACATATAGATTTTCCACCCAAGATATTGTTAACTTTCTATTTCCAATCTTTCGCATCTTTGATAATAATTTGCTATATATTATTCAACATCACCTGAACATCTCTGTACAGGTGTTCATGTGACAGCATTCTTGCTACATCAGAGGCATGTGTCCCTCTGGTTACATGTCCAGAGGCGGCTCCTCTCATTGGTGTACTGCTGCAGCAGCCAGGGACTTGTGTCAAAGCAGCTCTCAGTGAAAATTTCCTGGATGCCCTGACCTCTGCCTACTCAAGGTAGGGGAACATAGAAAGACACAAGAGTAGAGTCGCGTTGAAAAGCATAATTGTCTGAAGTAATGTTTCAGTTATAGTATCTTACATTGCAGTTTATTTACAATCCATCAATGATGTTGTGGATGTTTGTGATTAGGCTATCATCAACAAGTTTCATTTAAAACTCTGAATGTAATGGAACAAAAACAATCCCTTTTATTGGCATTGTACTACCTTTTGCTAATAAGCCCACAATGCATTGCATTTTACAGATGTTACTGTACAGCTTTCAAATGATGCTTCAAATGGATATCTCATTTACTGCTCACTGTTATTGTTTCTTCATTATACAAAGAATAGTAAAGTGAGGGGAGGGACTTACAATGACCTGTTTTATTTTCTACAAAGCTGTCACCAAACATGTGATGTATAATCAAGTGTATGGATGGACTATCTCCAATGATATAAGATATGAAATCATTTGATGTCACATAAATGCATCACTACTGTTCTTTTCCAGCCATGGTTTGTTATTGGAAGAGCAGGCAGTCGTCTCTTTGTGGTGCCACAGTCTGTCCAGCCTGGAAGAGGCGGTGCTTAGTCTGCTGCAGTCTGTTCTTACCAACACAGGGTCAACACAACACAAGCTGGAGCAGCGGGTATCACAGTCACTACTGGTAGGTAGTCGGAATAATTACTGTGGAAACTTTCATCTTTAAACGCACAGTATGTCATTTCTGTCATTAGGGGGATCTTTCATTCAAAACAACAACAAAACACCTTGTTTGATGATGCCATGAACCAGCGTGGGATCATGGGAATTGTCTTTTTTATCTTGTTTGGTCCCCCTGGTGCTTTTGTGCTTTACGGGGAGAGCTTCGGCAGGAGAAGGTGCAGAAAGAGATCCATTAGAGTCAAATACACTATAAAATTAAAAGTCAATAAACTGGCTAAACAGAAGTGCAGAATATTTCTCTTTTCAATGTTTCATAGGGAGATTGACCCAGAGGCAATAGTGGGTAAAGCCGATGATGGCATTTTATGTCACCCTTGGCTAATGACCTCCATGAATAAGTATTTTGGTAGCACCTCAGAAATGTATTGTGGGATGGAATGGATGTGTTCCATATGGAGAGCTGAACTTGTGATAAGGAGAGTGCATCTGAAGTGTCTGTAAATACCTCACATGTCATCTGTGTAACTGCTGAGGCCTCATTTTATCTTCACGATCTCAGATGCAGCGAAATGTGTAGAATGTTGTGTCTTTGTACTGTGACGTTATGTGCAATTTTACTGCCGAATGATTTGGCAGCATTTCAGACTGCTGATAAATTGGCGATATATTGCTGCTGGTAAATGGGTTTGTTATGTACATAGTTTGACTCATCTGCCCTGCATTACCAATGCGCAGAGATCACTGTGCACTCCTTATGTGTTCAGCTCTAATTTGAACAGTTTTGTAAGCTGTAAAACCAAACTGTTACAATATAAGTCACGCTCATCTTGCTCTGAGAATGGACTGTTTTCATATGTACAGTTCTTTATTGACTGTTTTTGCCTGGCTAACTCACACCAATTGGCTTTGCTCTGCATGAATCTCACATCATTTGGCTAGCTCCAAACCACTTCCCACATCATTTGGCTTGTGCAACACAGACTTCACTGTGTGGCGGAAGCACTGAACCCTCTGTCACTGTAGCCCGTGCTCCTCGCTTCATATAACTTAAGATCATGGCCAGATCATAAGTCAGGATATTTAACATTAAAAGAGTAGATTGTTGTCATGACAGTGCAGTTGGAAAACAGCAGTGAAATGGGTTCAGCTTTTTATCCCGAACTTGGAACATGTTGGAACAATTTAGAGGACCCACTTAATGGAGCATAACAATAAAATAACTGAATGTATTGCAGATTACAGACTATTCAACAAAACCTGGACTAAACTCTGAAAATAGATACCTTTAGATGTGTTTCCAGGGTATGTCCATGTCTTCCAATTGTTTTTGCCAAATGTCTTTGCCCAGCAATAAAGCAAATTTTGTGTATGGTTATAAATGGCATCCTGTTTACCTAAGTTGCTGATTGCATTACCTTTGGTAGCTATAAATGTCACAAAAACCTGAGTGGGAGAGAAGAATTGACTGGCTGATTTGCTTCATGTGAACTTGGGTTTGTCAGTTGTGTTGCTCCTGTTTTCCCAGAGTGATGGTCCACTTGAGCTGTGTTTATAACAGTGAGGCAATGTGTACGGTCTAATTTTTGTAATGTCAGTAAAAATTTAAGATGGATCGCATTTGGAACACTATAGTACGTGACTGTTAATTGCTCTTCCAACCTATTGAGTTTGTAAATACTTCTGTGTGGCTAAGATTAATCCTCCTGTGAGCTTGTATTTGTTACCTCTTTACCTTTTCTGGCATGAACCTTTGGAGACTAAAACCTGGTTCTAATCAGTCAGAAACTCATTTCTAAGGAACTGGTTAAGTTTATGGCTGAGAACTTTAACTTGAGTTGTTTACCTTCTTGTTGTTTACCTTCTTTTTTTTTATTATTTATTTTATTTAATATTTATTTTATTTATTAGTTTTTCAACAGGTAAGACAAGAACACTAAACAAAACAGTCAAACAAACAAACATTTGGCTCACTTACATATTCAAATCCAAGTTCAAATTCATACAGGCAGAAGATTCAGGGGTCACATCTTATACAAAGGAGAAAACATTCAAAACAAATAAGTAAAATAAAAGGAATACAGAAATAAAAGTGTCCCTTTTGAGGTAGAGCATTCAGAGCTATGATACAAACCCTCTTGTGAGAATAGTGGAAATATTCAAACCAAAATGCGACAAAAAGGGTTCCCATGTTTTACGAAAAGCATCATCATTACTGTGAAGTTTACATGTCAAAAAGTCCAACACAACATATTCAAATACAACCCTTTGCCACTGAGTCTTAGACGGAACTTTATCTGTGATCCAATTCAAAAGAATGCTCTTTCTAGCACAGAAAGCAAGTGTCTGAAAAAGTTTTCTTCTAAATTTGTCAGTGATGGACATGTCAGATATACCGAGTAGCAGGTATAAAGGGTTATTATTACTATTAGTAGACAGAATCTTATTAATTTCCTGCCCTATAATCTGCCAAAACGTCTGTATCTCTCTACAATACCGTTGTTTACCTTCTTGTTCATCTTTGATTGACCTCACATCACATGCATGCATACAGTACATGTAAACCCTTCCACACACTTCACCCGCCATGGTTTTGTTAATGATATTACAGCTGGTTAACTGTATCAGTTGTAAAAAGGGTAGGCGGCATTTGTAAAAGTCTCATTTAACCTTCAGGTTCTTTTTGGGTGTTAGATGTGTGTTTCATGTGAGTGTCTGTGGAGTCGAATCTGTGTTACAGTGTGTTAGTTAAAGAGGGGGGGAAGCAGGGGTGTGCGTGTGCAGACGGGCTTCTTCCTCTCCTCACCTCCCTTTCACTCACTTAGTTTAACTGCAATCAAAAATGGGAAATGTGAAATTAGGCTCACATTTCTTGTTTTGGCCCGTCCCGCCCCCCATGTGATCCAGTGAGAGACTTGGGCCCAATAACAATAAATACTCACTTCCTGGGCTTGACTGCCAAAAACAGGATGTTTGTTGTATGCTGTAATTGACCCTCCTTGAAGTGTTAGTGGTAAGGTATGGAGGAGGATGCTAAAAAATCCCCACATGTTTTCACAAGGGGGAATCATGACAGTTTACACACATGCTTGCGTGCTGGTGTGTAACCAGATGCACGCTGACGTACTGTAATGCACACGAATGGTATGCGAAGAGTTTGGCACCCATACCTGCACAGTTAAGACCAGTTTTCTTTAGTTAATTAAATGTTTTTGCCCGAATGGACAAAAAAGAAACGTATATATCAAAACAGAATGAAAGCATTTTGCTTTGTTTGTTGGGACATTGTAATGACACCGTATAAACACTGGGTGGGGTTGTTTGTTCTTACTGTGACTGTAATTGGTCTGGAGCACTGGCACACAGTCAGTTGTGCAGTAACATGTGTGCCTGGACTCAATAGAAAGAGACTCTTATAAAAACCAGGGTGTGGCTTATATATACTAGTATCATACCATTGCAATACTGTATACCAGTTACCACTTTTAACCAGGCACATCAGTGGCAGCTTTTAAATCAGCAACACGACAGGTTTGTTAATGTCTGATTTGACGTTCTTTTCCTTTCAGTGTGGAGGGGTTCGGGGAAGATTAATTAGGGAGTAGAGGAAATAAAAAAAGAAAATGAGAGGGAGGCAGATATGAGCTGTACAGCTGTTAAATGTTTACACTTGGGTATTTAAGAATGTGTCAAATTCAAAACACATGAAGAGTGTACATTAGGAGATGATGAGAGAATCAGTCTGTGTGGGCCTGACAGAGTGGCTAACTCATTGAGAACATGAACAAACTGAAGCATGTTGAGACGATGCAACAGTGACATCTAGTGGTCTCTTTTGTTAGTACATTTCTTTCTCATCTTGTGTTTTTTTCTGCACTTTGTTTGTTTGGTGCTGGATGTTAGTGATTTTATAGATTTTATAGATTTGTGTTTTTCTGTGTTTCAGCCTAAAGCCTGTGCTCAGCATTACTCAATATTTTTGGTTGTAAATGACATCTTCAGGTGAGTGCTTGTGTGTTTTATTCTGAGATTGCTGTGACAGTTTTGGGTTTTTGTTCAAAGTATATACAATGCTTAAAAGGTTTATTAGACCACTACCCAAAGCCACAGCTGCTTTAAATCAACAGCATTGGTAATGATCAAAATATATTTTTTTTATCTTTCTGTAATTGTTAGTACACCAGTATGTAGAAGCGCTTTAATGAAATGATATTTTTAATGCTAAAATATAATTATTATTGTTATCCATGTGTTTTCAAATGTATTGAAAAAATGTGTGAAGCACATGATTATTTCTTGGTTAAGCCCAATGAGCTATAGGTGAATTCAGTTTTGTTATTTGCCAAATAAATAACAATAACATTTTAAGTTTTTGAAAGATTTCTAGAATATTTATGTTTTCTGGAGACAGGTGGTCTAATACATTTTTTAAGCACTGTATATGCTGCTTCACTTCAATGTGCACTTCTCAGTTGTTGTTTTGCATATGTTGCTGTTGTGGTGTGTAGTACATTATTTTGACACATATGTGTTTTTGTGTGTGTCTGACAGGTCCACCCTTATACATGCTGAGGGAAACGAGTGTGTTAAGTCTCTTATACAAACCTTTACCTGCTGTTTCCTAAAGGAACAGGCACTACTACAGCCTCAGGTAGGTCATTATAGTTTATTTTGGGCTGTAGATGATGACTATTAATTAATCTACCTATTGCTGATTCATTATTTGTTAAAAAAAAACCAATACATGATCATTGTGAATAATGGCTGTCAGAATTTCCAATTTTCCCATGATTCAAATTGAGGTGGGGAAAAGGTAAACGTTTATGTTTTTGCAAATATTCAGTTATCAGAATTTTTTAATTTGTATACTAAGTTTTTATTTGCAAAGACAGCAGATTAAACAACCTTTTAGATGTTCTTGCAAAAAGAAGGTGTACAAAATCTAATTGCAATATTAATTTGTTGGAGGTCCTATATGTTTTCCTGTCACAGTTTATTTACTCTTCAGGTGCAGCTGATTTCTTTATCAGTAGGTACACGACACATTAGTCTACACTTCCATGCCATATAGGATGAGCCAAGTGATTCTTTTTTATACTGCTGCTTTAATGGTTATACTGACATAATGTTTAAGGATTTGAAAGCTATTCCTTTTAAGCACTCAGCGCCACAGAAGATAGAGTTACACCAACTTCACCAACCAATACAATTTTGATAATACAGCAAAGTTTATGACGAGTGAAACTAATCATCATATTCTCTAGAAATCGATGAATTGTTACATTTATGCAGCAGGCTTAGGTGATCACACAGGGGGGTGAACAGCATCCTTCTATCCTTCTGCAGGAAAACACACACACACACTCACACACTCACAATAAACTTGCCTAATAAACAATGAATGCAAATCAATTTGTATGTAATAATTGTATAGAGAAAACACCCACACAGACTCTCCAAGATATACTTTATATAAATGTGTTGTTTTGTTGTCGTCCTACTTTGTATTCTTTTCCATTCACTTGTCAGCCTTAACTGTCAAAAGGCAAGAAAAAGAGCAATGTTTCTTCATAGGTTTGATATATTTATTACTTACTGCACTATTTTGTGAGTAGAGTTGAACTCTTTTTCACCTCTATTTACCACTAGATGGCAGTGCTACAGTGCATTTACAGTAGACTCGGCTTTTAAATGGCTGTAGTCACACTGCACTTAACGCCACCTATTACACGCTACATTACACATTAGCACCTACTGTTTCACCGTTACACAGCCTCCCATTCAAAATGTCATTTTTCAGGCTGTCAGAGCACAGTGATGTATGAGTTCAAGGCAAATGAGATTTATCTTTTACAAAAAGTGCTTTCTGTTGTTCCAGATGCGTGTACCTTTGAAGGTTTTCTTCCCACAGACTCCTCGGAGTCTGTTGATTCCTCTGTTGACCCTGCCATCAGGTCAGTGTGCAGATACGCTCTTGCTGTTTTTTTTTAGATAATTTACCCTCATACAATGAACAAAACCATGTATTGTATAAAGGTGCACTCAGGTACCCTTTAACCATGCATACATAGTTCTCCTGCTGTAGAGTGAATGGACTCCAGTGTTCTTAATAATCAATAATAGTGAGCTATTATTGAAATCAAATCAATGTTTTATGTCTGCTTCAAAGTGACACGATGTTGAACGGAAGTGAAGGTTACATATTCTCATAATGATTTAAGTGTCATTTCTTATTTCAACTCCATAAGAAAGTTTAATAACTTATTTAATAACTGAAGCCATTGATTATCTCACACAAACACACTAATTAGAGGTAGTCTGATTAATTTTGTAATAATTGGCATTGGTTGATTAATATTTAATTTCCTAACTGTGACAGCTCTACCACCTCCATCCCATCCACACCCACTTCCTTGTTTTTTTTTTTATTTGTTAGGAAAAAAAGAGGCTTATTTGGCAGTTGAATGTAGGTTTAAATATGGCAGGGTGGATAAAATAACCAAATGATTAGTACATTTTACTATTATTATTATCATTATTATTATTATGTGTTTTTACGTATTTGATATTACGGTAGGTGAACAGGTCAATCATGTAGGCGTACAATGTATGTAAGTGCAGGGGCACAGTGGAGCAGTGCTTATCTGTATGTGCCCAGACTGGAGCCATTTAGGGACACACTGTAAACAAGCCAGAAGTCTGAGTTAATTATTACCGTGTGTGTGTGTGTGTGTGTGTATGTAAAAAGTAGAAGAGTTGAAGTTTTATCATGATTTATGTACCATCTAAAATGTATTGCAAAGCATTGCATTGTTCAAACCGTCAGAGAGCAAGATGTGGATTTAAGATACCAAGTGTCTGAAATATTTGTCAGTCTGTTTGTGAGTTTCTTGGAATTTAGTGCAAAATGTTATTCATGACAGAACAATGTAACGCATCACAATACCAGACTTGCCCTTTAAAGCAGGTTTTAAAAAAAAAAAATAATAACAAGAAAGAACTTAAAGAAGTTCATCCAGCTCTGCAGAAGAAATACTCACGTCTGTTATTTGGAAAGTAGACGACAGTAACTTAACTTTATTTAGTGTGAAGTATTTTACGTTTAAAAAGAAGAATCATCAGACAGACTATGGGTATCTGTTGTGGTTATTCTGTACTGTTATGTTGAGTAAATAATTAATGAATTAAGAAAATATAGACTCTTGTGCAAATGTTAAGAAGAGATTAGTGGCGAGCCTAATTCTTGGTTCAAAGGTCTTTATAATCCTGTTGTGGGACACAAGAGTGGCAATAATGTTGCTGTCTAACCTGTGTTTAACTGTAAATAAATATGCAGATTCTCGTCAGTAGTAATCATTATTTCTGTGTTTCTGAATCTCGTCTTACAGAGATCCCTCAGGAGGCTTGGCAACATCACCTGAACTGGCTCAGCAGCTCATTACAGAGACTGACTGAGGAAGAAGAGGAGGGAGACGAAAACGGCAGCAATAGCACCAGGTTAGAGACACAGAGGCTCGTAGAGAAAGAATGTGTTAATGTGTGTCTACTTCCATCACCCTAGTGAATTCTTATTTCCATTAGCTGCTGTTGAGGGGGTGGTTAGTCAGAGTTTTTCCTCCTGCATCACAGCAGAGAGGTCCTGGTGCACTGCATGGCTCCTCCAAGTGCTCATTAAAGGCTGTTAGCTTGGGAATGGGAGAGCTGTGTTGAAATCAAGTGTTGGAAAGAGTGAGAAAGGGAATGAATGAAGAAGAAGAAGAAGAAGAAGAAGAAGCAGGGCCCAAGTGGACGGAGGAAAAATGAATTGAATGAAAGAGACAAAGCAGCGAGTGAGCAGCCTTGGTTTGACAGATTAGGAGAAAAAGCGGACATGGGATGTGGAGAAAAAGCAGAATGTAGTTGATGTCCTAGAGATGGCGACAGCTGACTTGATACCCACCAGCTGTGGTTTTTTTTTACAGGGCCCATTATCCTCACTACCACTCCTTTTCTGGAGCACTGTGAAATATTCCCAAAACAATGATCCAAGCCAGCGGTGGGAAAGTAGTACGTTGTGTTGCCGTAAGTGAAGATGCAGCTGCCAGAGCCTGCAGAGGGCCACTGCTGCTTGTATTTGGGAGCCAATGGGAAAGGGGGGAGATGAGGAGGAGAGCTCTAATGAGGGTATTAAGGAAATTTGAGAGAGATTCTTGTTTACGCTCTTCTAAGTTTTAGCCTCGCTGTTGCAGCTGTGTAGCTCCGATTCACATCTTCTTTCTTTTTCAAATCTCAAGTTCATCTCACATTCGCATTTAGCAATATAATAATCCTTTTAGGGCAATTTTTAAATAGCTCATGGTAATAGACAGCAAATTAAGTGTAATTTATTGGGCTGACAATTATCCGTTCGACTTAACAACTGTATTTTTGGGCAGCAAACTGGAGAAGGAGAGGGTTGCACGTTACACTTTACCTTGGAAAAACTGAGGGTTGGGATTGGTAGAGAGCCAGGCTATTTACAAACGAAGTCAGACCACCCAAATCTCCTCGGTTTATTAAAACCTTTTTATAGCACTTGTAGCCCCATATACTTGGGACGTCCCACTGTAATGTTGTTTGTAAAAGGCAATTGCAAACAGAATTACCACACAGTTCACCTTTTCAGCCACAGTTTGTCATCACTGCATCTGTGGATTTGGTTGGCTAAGATGTGATTGAGGAAGTTTATGTTACTTTGACCACATGAACCTCCATGAAGGCCACTAAAGTTGAGGTGAAACCAGACACACCGCAGCTAGACGTTGTGATTAGTTTCCAAAGGTCAGGAGCAGATTTTTGTAACCTTAATAGAACTGATGAAATCATTCACTCCTTCAGAATTCTAGTCCACAGAGCATGAGATTGTGTAGTTATGTTATCTGATGTAATTTGTCAAGCCATGTTGAGTCATGTGTTTGAGATCTAGTGTGTAACATTTAGGAGGTTTTGTTGGCAGAAACCAAACACATTACCCATTAATATGTTTGTAAAGGTGTATAATCACCTTTAAAATAAAGGGTGTTTGTTTTTTATACCCTAGTAACAATCCTCTTTTATGTGTACTTTAGGCAGGGACTTTGCTTTATGGAGGTTGCCATCTTGTGCCACAATTTTTTTTATTGCAGCCTAAATAGACAAGCATTTTGAATCTAATGCTTACTAGAAAAACAAAGAAAAATGGCTCCACCTACACAAACCAACAAAGAAAAAGAAATGGCCGGAGTGGGAAAATGAAATAGTCTTTACATTCTTTCTGGCATACAAAGACCAAATAGAGGATGAGCGGACGAGTCCTCCCTTTGTCTCACCATTTTCTATCACTGATTGTTACACGTTACCTCGATTGCTTAGCGTGATTTCTTGTCCTTTCCAGTAGGGGGCACCATAAAGTGTTTGAGTCCTGGTTCCTGCTGGTTCAGTGTGGCCACTGGGTGCAAGTGGCTGTTCAGCTACTGGGGACAAAAGGACTTGAGAACTGTGGCCCGCTTCTGTGGCTGCTCACCTTCTACTACCACCCAACCAACAGGGGGCACCAAAGAGCTGTACAGCTGGTAAGATTTGCTGTTGAAACATTATATTTATTTATTTGGCACCTTCATACGTCTCATTTACAAGAGGACTCGATTTGTCTCCGCCTCCCTACTCTCGCATTCACAACTTTGTAGTTACATCGTGACGTTTCTGCTCCTTTATTCATCATTCGTAATTTTTCAGTGGATCTTAAGTTAATATATTATAATTATAGACTTGCAGAGTTCGTAATTTCCCAACAATTGATGTATATTAATGTTACCCGCATGTAAAGCTGGTTTTCAGATTGTTGTGTTCAGAAATTCCCATGTTGTGAACACAAGTTTCCCCTCCACTGTATGTACATTATACTTTGTTGTACCTGTTTTAGAGCTAATTAGCAAATCTTAGCATAGATATGGCACCTGCTGTGTAGTAACATTGTCAACATGCTGATGTTACTGTATAATATAAACAGCCTTGCTGATCTGTTAGCATGGCTACAGACACCAAAGGGTTAGGAAACTCTTGTAAATCTGCATCAGCATTGCTGCTAAGTCATGAAGAATAACACTGGATTCATGTTCATACAATCGTTTTAATTTGACTGCGTAAAGTTGTTTGTACCCTTTTGTAGACGAGACAATATCATAACTCACAACAACGTGGATGCTCTCTCAGCTGGTCTGCTGTCGCTGAAAGCCACAGAACAAAAACAAAGAGAGAAACACATTAAAGAATAAATTATGGATGACCCCTATCTGAGAGGGAGACAGTTGAGACAGTGGCGAGCAGAGGGAGAGATACAGATGAGAGAGAGGAGCCGGGTGAGAAGGGTGATGTAGTATTGATTTCTCAGTGAGTGTCTGGCCAGTTGGCCTGAGTTTCATCTCTCTGTCTCCTGTTTGTCCGCCTCCTCTCATAACCCTGGGAGACTCACTTTATTCACCGCCATCTCTCCAATTACGACCTTAGGTTCAACTCACACAGGTTGTCTTTGTTCATCATTTGTGAAATACTAACGTATTGATTTTTGTTCATGTGCAGGAAGGATACTTATGGCAATGCTTCTTGATTCCAGCGTGGACTATAAATAAACATCAGCTGACTTTCAGTGTATCTTGTTTGCTATTTTCCAGGTGCGTACCAAAGAGGCGTGGAACCACCTCCGCTCTCTTCTCTCAACCTCTGCTCATCCACCCTCTGTCGACCTCCTGCAGCCATTGGTCACTCTGCTGTCACCACAACCTAAGCAGCCATCAGCGTCTCCTCTATCCATCCTCAGCCTCCTCGTCAACGTTGCCGTTTTTTCCCAGCAGCCACTGAGCGAGTCAACACACATTTTACAGACGGTGAGAAAAGTGATGCACAGTAAATATTTCTGTAATGTAAATGTAATCACAGTGTGGATGACTGTGTTATACTAATGGACTGTATACAAAAATGTCCTGTTATGAAGCCTCCTGAACTGCAAATTGACTGGTGCCATGAAAGTTTTTGCCATCTGCAATCTGCAATTATGCTCCTGTTGGACAACACCAGCTGTCAGCCACACTGGTGTCCACTGTATTGTCTATTTTCCTCTAAATGGGAAAATGATTTATATGGACATCATGTGCTTTTGGAGAAGACCTGAAATTAGCAATTGAGACCATAAACTCCTCAGGAAAATGTTTACTGATGTTGTAAATCAATGAGAAGTGGGCTCATTTTCCCATAGACTTCCATTCAAGTCAAGTTCTTTTGGTTACGAGCAGAGTCGCCCCCTGGTGGCTTACAGCTTCACTTTGGAAGACAATGTCCTTCACAATTTTCTCATGCAGTCTATGGTTTGCAGTTTGCTGGCAGTGGAGAATATTAGATATTATACAAGACACTTTAATTTTAGGTGGTAATTGTGGGTCTGGCCACTTTCTTTTAATGCAGAATCTTTTATTCCATGCACATCAGCTCTTTAGTTGCTAAATGGGCAACTAATCAGTCTTCCAATTCCTTGTGTTGCTCTGAAGAGGTTTGGCCCTGTCAAGCAATATCTTTTTTTTGTGTGTGTGTGTGTATGCGCATTTGTGTTGTTGTGACCAGGTGGTGGATCGGTCTGGTCTGCTTAAAGAGGCGGCGTATGTTCTCAGCTCACTGGAGCTCAGACTAAACGCAGGAAGCTGCTCATCGAGCAACACTAACAGAGTTCATGTCAGGATCAAGGCACTGCAGAACACTCTGACACATATGAATGCAGCATGGTCCATGGAGCCCTGCTGTGAACCAGACGCACACACACTGTAAAGGAGGTGAGAGCGCTTATTCACTCACACACACACACACACACACACACACACATTAATACAAAGAACCACACACAGCAGTGAGTTCCTCCTCGGCACAGGGTTTTTTCAGGACACATTTTGCCGAATGACAAATTGCAAGCACTTTTGTGTGGATGTGCTCGGGACAGTGACAGGAATATGTCAAAACACCTCACAGCAAGGACAGATTATGCAGAGGGGCTTCAATTATAAACACACACATAAACAGCACAACTCCAAGGCCCACAAGGACATTTTAGGAGTGACAGATCGCACTGCAAAGAAACATCAGCGGTTCAACGTCCTCCCACTCGTACCATATAACTGTCTCACAAAAGAAGTCCTTTAGGCTACACATGCTGAATGTGAGATATTTAGGTCTGAAGAAAACTCTCTGTAGTTGGTTTTAGATTCATAATTGTAGTTACAGTTAAATGACTATTTAAGGGATTTTACAGCATTAATATTGTATATCGTAAATAAGCTTCCATTTGTTCTTTTTTTGTTAATTTGTGTAAATGTTATAGTAAGATCGTAGACTGAATCACCTCGCAGGTCAATGGTCTCCAATAAACCTTGTTGTCTAAAATCATCTGAATAGGGTTTACAGATGTAGTTCTGTCCCATAAATTTTTATTAATTTAAATATTACAACAAGAACACCTGTCTGAGCTTGTTTGTAAAGAAATATGAAAGAAATATGTAATTACATAGCACCAAGTTGAAGAAAGGTGACTTTGAATGTGGCATAGGTAGATGGTGCCAGATGGGCTGGTCTGAGTATTTTGGAAACTACTGATCTACTCAGATATTACACAGTTGGAAATGAAATGTAGGCAACAACTCAAATAACCATGAGATTCAGAAGACCATCTCTGAATATACAACGCTTCAGTGCTCAAAGCAGATGGGACACAGTAGCAGAGGACCACACAACATGCTACTCCTGCTACTTTAATAGGTGTTTTGTGTTCCTAATAAAGTGGCTGGTGAGTGTATGCCTACATAAAATCAGTCTTGTTATATGTATTTATAAGGATTTAGTGAATTAAGCTTAAAAAAAAAAAGTCATGGATTTATGGAAACCATTTTATTTTAACATGGAACACATGTGAACACAGCACAGTTATAAAACCATCAGTAACATGAATATATATAAAAATGCCCTGAGCATTGTCCATTGTATATATTTTCCAGTGTCGTTCCTGGCCAGAATGACATGAAGTCATTTGTTATCTATAAAAACATCATTCACCTGGAAGGATTTTCACTCACTCGTACTCTAAAGAACCGGCTCATGGATTCAGACTAAACACTCTCCCTCTCTCTCACACACACAGTGTCATTTTTTTCAGCTATAAAGAAGGCACCAGACTGTATCTTACTACACAGCTTGTATCGCTGGTGGTTTACATCATTTAGTTAGACTTGAATGAACACAACTGCTGCTCTTTTAAACCTCGCCAGTTGGCCTTGGCTTTAGAGAACGAGCACGGCTGCCTTGTGCTGTTCAGTGATTCTTCATCCCGCCTGGACCTATGTGTCCATTTGCCTCTTGTCCCCAACCGTCTCCAGTCAGCAACCTGAAAGAGGAAGATACCGACAGATTAGAGAATTACAGAAAACTGCCAAATGTCTACAGTTTGTCCTCGATTTTAGAAAAGTTAATTACGAGTTGTGACACAAGAAAAGAAATGAGCAGGACATTTAAAAATTTAGAAAATAAACACACTAGTGCCCTCTGCTGTACAATGTAACAATGCCGCATATTCTATTCATCATTCTGCAAATACAATGCAAACCTAAAAATATTTCTTTAACATTTCAGTACTGCAGATTAATACCTTTACACAGAGGGCTGCAACTCAAAGTCTTTCCTTCATTAATTTTCATCTATAAAATGTGAGTGTACCAAAACAGCTCAAAACCCAAAGTAAAATCATCACAATAATTAATTAAATAGTATCATATTTGGCAATCGATAATTGGCAAATTGTGTTTTGTTCGTGAGATAATAACAGCAGCACATGTTTGTCCCAAAATATGTAAATCCCTTGATAATTTGAGTTTTCTCACACTTTTTTTATAATGTTAAAACAACAATATTTTAAGGCTGCAGTTTTTTTTGCTACAAAAAGGACACAATCAATAAAAAACAAACAAACTAATACTCAATACTCCTATACTGTGCCAACACAAAAAAATACATGCCATGTGTAAAAACTAGGGATGGGAATCGGTATCGGTCCGATATGGGTCCAAATCGCTGGATCATGTATAGGACACATAAAAATGTAAAGGCCAATACAATCCAAAAATCCTATATATCACATGCTTCATCATGCACAGACTGGTATCACCATCATTTATTTTTAGACCGGACAAAGATTTGGATATTTGTACGTATCGTGAGAGGAGGAGTGCCAGTGTTGTTGGTTCGATGGTGAGTGGACTGGACTCCTGTTCCTGCTGAACTGAGCCAGTGGTTGTGTAGGACTGATAATCAGCTCAGTAGGCACAGGAAGCCAAGCCCCAATGTCTTTTCCCGTCTGCTCATGAAGCTCTGGTTAACCATGAACACCTTTTTTTTTCCCTTTTCTTTTCTTTTCTTTTCTTTTTCTTCCTATGCCTGCAATGAAGTGCCAGGTCAGGCTGCAAGGCTGTGAGGCAGCGTTCGGCTCTGCCAAAACCCATAAGAAACACCAAAACTCCAGGTCCATTTAAACGGCTGCGGTTATTGGATCACACTTGGTTGTGAGAGGTGGGGCAGACACGGTGGAGTAATCTAAAAATGATTCATGCACTGTTGGCGCGAAGAAAGGGTTCCGAGACTATTTTGGTCTGATGGTAAAAAAATGAATCCATCAAAATCACATTCCACCTCCTTTATATGAGGAGATGCACACACATACTGTACACGCCGCATTAGTTTAAACAGAGGACAGTGCAAACATATTATACTTTAAAAAGGAATCTAATGAAATGGCTTCACACTGTTGGGTCTGCTTGATTTGTGGGAAGAGAAGAGAGTACGAGGCGGTGTGAGCTGAGCGCGTTTATTTTTGGTGTCTTTATACAATGTTGCCTTGCACTTTGATGTGCAGAGCGCCATTTCCCTCCCATTAGAGTGTAATAAATCACCTTTTAGATTTGGGCTCTGATCGCAATTCCTCTTTTCACAGCCCCTTTGATGGTCATTACTCTTTTAACAGGCCCTAAATATAGGTCTAAAAATGGCAGGCTCCACATGGGCCTCATTTCTAATTTACACATCTGTCCTCGTTTAGGCGCCATTTTGTCGTTGTGAATATGCAGCGCTACGGTCCCTCCTCGGGCCTCGTAATCTGATTGGCAAAAAAAGGCTGACTGGTTTTAAAATACCACTTTCAACCATCTGTCACTGTTTGGATTCGGGAACAGTCGGACCGGAACGGTACAATGCTGCGCCGAGTCTCAACCGCATTTGACTTATTTTGTACGACACTGCGGCGTTAGCTGATGAGTCCAGTTTGCAGGGATTACTTCACTGTGCTTACGGTTGTTGAACACCAGTTCCAACACAGTTTTATTTCTTTGGCTATGTAAGACAAGGCTGAGATTTTTTTCATTGTTGTTTTGACAGATGGTGCTTCATTAACAAAGTCATAGTTTTTGTGATAAAGTTTATGCTGAATGATTCTGGAAACTGCTCTACACTAACACTAGAAACAAAGCATTGTTTTTCTTTGACCTGCGCGTGTTTTACTGGATATTTCCTCGCCTGACATAAAGTGACGGAAGCGTACGTATATCACTCAGTACAGTATTTTAAAAATAAAGTGAGGCTGATGGAAGAAATCGTTGCGAGATGCTTCCTCGCTGTTGTTTTCCTTCAGTGTGGCACAGTGTGAATCCGTCTGCTTTAATGGATCTCTGTAACTTGGCTTCCTCAAGCTGAGATTAGATCGGAAATCAATACATATCAGCCAGCGACGCACAGACGGCACTGATCAGCGGCCAAGAAATTTAAAGTTTAAAATGCGCAGGTGGTAAAATTAGCTTACCATAAAGACTGTGAACAGGGAGAACTGGCCATCTTGGCTCTAAGAATCCAGTTAGGTCTTCTGGGCTCTATAAGTGATTTTTTTGGCTTTATTGGACAGGACAGTGAAGGTAGAGTGTCCCTTGCCACAGCCTCAGAGCAGAGAATGAAGCCGAATGATTACATGATTTAAAACCACATTTTTTAAACCCTTAGCAAGTTTTTTTTTTAATCACTCGTATTTGGTAAGACATTTCCTGTGGGGTGACAAAATCAGAAGTGATGTTTTTATCACTTTACAGGGACTTTAAGGAGGCTCATGTGTTAAATTCTGTTTGTGTCAGAGAGTCAGTCAAGCTTTTCAGTGCTGAGGTTAAAGCAAAAACAACGGAGGAGGAGAAAAGAAAGCAGGAGAGTTAAATGAGAAAAGAGGAAGGAGTGGAAGGTGAAAGGGGATGCAGGACAATCAAGTAAGGAGTGAGAAAACAAAGGTGGAGGAGTTCTGTGATTGAAGTGTACAAGCACACATTAGATAGTTAAAGTGGGAAAATAAGGCTCAACTGTACACACACACACACACACACACACACACACTCATAGACATCATGCATTTCCTAGCACCTTTCCTCAAGCATCACACCGAAATGCCTCAATCCAACTCTGACCCAAACCCAATTCCAAACCTAAAACCAATCAAAATGCCCTTTAAAGAATTGTGGAGCAGCAAAAATGTCCTCATAAGGTCACAGTGTCCTCACAGAGATAGGTTTCAGTCCAAATGTGTCCTCACGGCCTACTGCAGACATGTACACACACACATACACACTACTGTAAGAACATTGTTCTGCTTCTTTCACACCGATTCATTGTCTTCCTTTGTCTGCTTGTCTGGGTCATGCTCTCCTCAGGTGCAGAACTTAGCCACTGTGAACAAAGAGGAAATCAATCACTGTTCACCAATCAGCTAAGCTCTGTGCCTGCGTGGAGAGAGGATACAAAACTGCCTGTCTGACCGAGTGATGCGCGTACACACACGCACGCACACACACACACGCACACACACACATCAAGATCCTCTGGCTCCCTCATCATCCTTTCTTTTCTCCGCACTTGCAAATCATCACCCCCTCAAACACAATCACTTAGATAATCATGTCTTCTTTATTTTTATTTTTTTAGGGGATGACGATGAGTGTGAGTGTGTGTGTGTGTGTGTGTGTGTGTGTGTGTGTGTGTGTGTGTGTGTGTGTGTGTGTGTGTGTGTGTGTGTGTGTGTGTGTGTGTGTGTAGAAGGAGTTGTGGTTGCCATAGCAGCTGGCTGGGTCAGGGCTGTGTGGTAATCCCTGGCAATGTGATTTTATCATAAGTCACAAATCAGCACGCCAGGAACCCTCACAACCCAGACATGAAAGAACAAGATCTTCCGTCTTTTCTTTCCCCCTCTCTTTCTCTCTCTACGAACATCCTCAAATCCAGGTCTAGTCCACCACTAATTTGCCCCCCACTCCAAAGTGAAAAATCTAACTTTCTCTGGCGATTTCTCCTTCTCTATTTTCCCCCACGTCTGTCATCAGAGCACAGTCACGAAAGACTGGACCTGTGGGTCCTCGTTCCCACTTTCACACAGTATTTCCTTGGTTGCCCCTCTCCTCCTCTCCCATTCGCCACGCTTGGCTAACCCAGCGATATGCCCCTCATTAAGCGGATCAAGAGGGATTCCAGAGGCATGTACCAGGGGAAGAAAAGAACGAGAGAGTGCGCGGGGAGGGGAATAAGAAAGGATGGGGAGAGACCACCCTTCTCCTTTTAAAAGATTGTGCTTTTTAGGTTTGAAAACTGAGCAGGGAGCGCGCCTTCAGAGACATGTTGTTTTCAATTAAAACCTTCTCCGTCAGCCGTTTCCACTGTGCGCCCCCACCGTATTGTGGTCTGTGTATTGTTGGGGGGGTAAAAGAGGAACTGCTCAACTTAAGAAAGAACAACAGGGGAACACACACCGAGCACTAAACATAAATCCATCTCCCCACAGTGTAATATGCAATAGCAGCGAGCAGATCTGTTCATCCATCATTTTAATTGGAGAGAGATTTGGACCTGAGCTCAGCTGACCACCATGATCCATTGATGTTTACAGAGGCTTGTTTGGTTCAGTCCAAAGGGAAGCAGCAGTAAAAGTTAGCGCATTCATCTCTAAATGCTTTGTTTCTTCCTTTTCTTTTCTCCTTGTGCTGTTCCATTTCTTTCTTTCCAGTACTTGTGGTGTAGCTCCATGGGGAGGAGAAGAGAGGAGGTGAAGAATGATGACATGAGATCTGCAGCCACAGACAGATAGGCGCTACGTCTGTGTGTGTGTGTGTGTGTGAGTGTGAGAGAGCGATTTATCAGGACTGAGCCAGATGCTGAGCACTTGTCGAGAAAGCCTTTAACATCCTGTGCAAACGCATAAAGCTCTCTGTCAGTCTGTCTGTCTGTCTCTTTCTTTCTGTCTGTGTGTGTGTTTGCGATAAAAGGCTGTCTTGTAGTGACTTGGTCGCGGCCTAAAAAAGGATTTAGCGCTGTAAGTCACTCAGGTTGATCTGTTTTGGTGAAGTGTTCAGCCGCTCGACGCCGACCAAGCTCACAGACGCCTCGTCTGACCTCATACTCGCTGAAATGTGCGAACGCGTGAGATGATAACACAGCTTTCACAAGTTAAGTCAGGTGACTCTCTTTATACATTCATTTCAGTTTGTGATTAGTCACTATTTCATCACTGACCGTTTTGCTCTTTGTGGCTTTCGGGTCAGTTGGACAAGAGAAATATGAAGATTAGATGTTTTACTTTACAGAAATATCTAAAATAAACAACAAATGAAGAAGGTTTTAAGTCAATTTTAAGATCAAATTGGACAAACTACTACTACTACTACTATGTTTGACAGCCTTTTAAGAACAGTCAGGTTACTTGTCTCACTATATGCACATTTTTGAGCCAAGATTTATATAATTGACTGTTCACATTTCTTAAAGTGTAGTGTCAGATATTCCAGCTTTGTTATGAAAAGATCAGCAGCTTCAAAGAGACCTGTCTTCACTCCAGTCCTCCCTTCCGCTCTCTCTCTTCCTCCCCTCTCTGTCATTCTGTCTCGAAGCCATAAATTTATCTCTTCCTTCCATTTAGTCTGAAACCAATAAACCCCCCACCACCACTGTTCACCCAAAAGCCCGCCGGTTGACAGTCGTGGTCATGCAAACACACACGGGAGGAATTTCAAGGTCATGGGTGTAAAAAAAATCACCCCACATGGAGCAGAGTCTGTCCTGAGCCCCCCCATCCTCACACACACACAACCAGAAAATGCTTGCTGACCCGTTCTCTGTCTCTTTTTCTTTCGTTTGTTTGAGGAACACATTCCTGAATTCCTTCTCTGACAAACACATCCTGACGGCGCTGCTGTGAAACCGCGGAAAAGGCCCCATTCTGAGTCTACAAACACACCCACACACACGCACACGCACACACACACAAACTCAGTGGGATCAGGGAGGAATGTGCAGTATAGGTAGCCAAGTGGACTGGAGTGTGGACTGTCTGCGGCGGCAGATGGAATCAGGATCAATCCACCGCAAACTTTCCTTTTACAGGAGCCATTTTAGATGAAAGGGTAGGATTATGAGCTATAAATATTGACTTTGTAAATGAAAAAAAAACTTCCTTACAACAGCTGCAAAATGACAATAACTACCTCGGTATCATTTGATAAGTTGTCTCTAAAGGATCAAATCAAAGGCATATATAGCAAGTGAAAACCCTGAATTTGAATCTTTAACCCTTTAAACATTCAAACGTGTTTATTAAAGTAATAAATATGATTTATACTGTTCAAATTTCAACTGCAGTTTTTCTTTATGTAAAAACCAGATATTGAAAGATGGGCAAGGACACTTACTCACAGGTCATTTTCTGGATAGAAATAAGCAGAGAAGTCCAGGCGGACATTTTGAGGCTTAGGTGTTAAAGGGTTAAACGCACATTTTCTGTAGACAGACCCGCTGGCGTCACTTCTCTCCATATAATGTTTAACAAAGGAAACGAATCAAGGACACGACGGCTGACACTCACGTCACCTCGATTGTTACAGGATCATCTCCGTCACAACCCGGCGTGCCGATTGGTCCATTTCCTCCTGGACCAACGAGAGGCAGCGACGAGCCAGAGCCTGCTGCCCGGGATCCTCGTGAACCATCAGCTCACCGTACAGATACACACCCATGGCCTGGAACGCACACACACGACAACCATGTACTTTTATTTCTTCTGTTTTTTTTGTGAAACAGCATGTGACGGGTGTAGTTTTCATCGTGTAAAACGGAGGGGGGAAAAAGTGTGTATTTACTTGGTCATGAACCAGGAAGTGTTCCACGTCCCCATAAGCCTGACCATACCCATGTTTGACCACAAGTTCACACCAGCGATGTCTCACCTGAAGGACAAAAAAAAGAATTAATAAAATCAAAGAAACACATCTAATGAATCTCTTTTTTTTTTTTTACCCTCTTATCAAAAACCTCTTATTAAAGACTAGCACATAGTCATAGAGAGGACAACAATCATTAAGGAGACAATTAAAAACAAACTAACGGAAGTGAAGACATGAAACCTTTACCAAACTGCATATAATCACATTTTAACAGAGTCAATAATAAAAGATATTACAGGGTTAAATTACTACACACTATTAATACCAGAGGTGGAAAGTAATGAAATACTTAGATAGGTCTTTTTGTGTACTTGTATTTTTTAAAGTTTTGTTTAAAAAAGTTTTGTTTTCACATCCATTTGTGACCTTTGACCCATATTGACTGTGTTTACATATTTTATTTTGTCAGCACTTAAAGATCTGCCTTCATTTAAAAACAATTCATGTAAAATGTGTGTCGACACAAGAAAGAACCACAACCTTGTTAAAAAAGTAAAGAAGCTACTTTTTTTTACTTTAACTGGAGTATAATTGAAAAAGCAAAATATTTACACATAAAACAAAGGCATTTATATCTTTGTTTCTTTCTTAAATTCTTTTTTTTCCTTCTGTGCTTCAGGCCACAAACTCAAACATGGCTCTGCCTCAGCACGACTAACAAAAGACAAACAGCTCATCTGACAAAGCTGGAAGTTCCACCGACAGCGAATGGGTTCATCCAGAATTTACAGAAATAACAGATGACAGCGTTTCTTTACAGAGGAATTAATGTAAAGGTCAAGTTATAAAAGTGTGACTTAATTCTGTGTGTGTGTGCATGTGTATTGTTTGTGCGCATGAAATCTAATGCCTGGCCTTTCTCACAGAGGATCAATGGGAGCTCTGTTGCCGCGGTTACAGGAGAGATCAGAGACCAGCTCTGTCCCTCCCGCAGCCATCATCGTTCATCATCTGCTTTGAGCGCACACCTGCGCAGACGCGTTTATGGGCTGTAGTCTTGTGGAGGAGACGGAGAGAGGATGATAAAAGAGACCGAAGAACGATAAAAAAAAAAATTCCGGATGAAAAATCTTTTAAAGCACTGTCACTACTTTTAAGCCTGACAGTTTCCCTTGGCTGTTTTTTGTGGGTGTTTCAATCTCCTCCATAACTATCTCCTCCACGCTCAGGACAATAAACTAGTCTTAACTTTGGAGAGTACAACATCCAAGCGTGGGATTTCTCGGTGATTCATTCCTTTTCAGCTTTGGGCATTTCTACAGCTCTTGTACAGAGATTTATTTTGAGCTTTTGACAAAGGAGCCAAATGGATCTTTTGTGCTCTGTCAACGTATGACCACTCTTTTTCTTTCTTTTTCTGCTTTGTGTCAGAAGTGTTGTGCTGCCCTCAAACTGTGTACGCAGCGTGACAACTGAGAAACGCTCACAGAATGTCATTGCAGGTTTTACATTTTTAATTTGCTTTTACACTGAGCCAAAGTCAGGGGGAGGATTTCCTCTCTCTGACAGCTCACTTTCTGGGTTCATGTTCAGTTCCTAAAATTTCAGCGTGTGTCCGTCACAAGTTGTGAGAAGCGTCTTGTTTCTGCACATGTGACACCTACTGCACATCTGCACATGATCTGGAACTGCAACTAACCATTATTTTCAGAATCGTTTTGCTCACAAACCGAAATGTTTCAGTTTTTAATGATTTCTTTGTTATCTGAAGCAAAGAAACAAGAACATATTTACAATAAAGGAGCTAAAACAATCAGAAATCTTCTTTTAATCATGAATAAAGCTTCAAACCGATTATCAAAATAGTTGACGATGAATTTAGTAATCGAGTAATTGTTTCAGCTCTAACATGATCCCTCCTCTGTTGCTCTTATTTTTTGTCCCTGTACAAGGGTTTTTGTGGCGTGAGGGTCTAAGGATAGAGGGTCTCCGTGGTGAAGCATTTGTGATGTTTGACTATATAAATAAAATGCAATTGACTTGACTTGAAGCGCACACTTTAGGCCACATCTACACGGAACTGGAACAAAAAAGTAAACAATCTTTAACCTTTGCCGTTTTTTAAAGACAGACCAAACTACAGTGTTGAGTCACGACCTTCTAGCATCATTTTAACTACTTTCCGAGAAGGAACTTTGCCACACGAGTGAGCTTCACCTAACTGTAGGGCAGGAGAGTCTGACTGTAGACACACACACAGAGAGACAGAGAGAGAGACACCATGACCACACAGACACAGAGTCAAAGAACAATCACTCGTCTGTTCATTCAAGTAAAAAATAGAGTCTGTGAAAATAGGTTTTGCTCTCTCCCCCCTTTATTTTATGATTCAATTTCACTGTTAATCTTCAACACTTGTTTTTTTATTTTTTTATTCTCCCCCCCGTGTCTGAAGTCACTGAGGACAGGATGTGTTCTCATGATATCCAGCGTCTTTTCAGGCTGTTTTTAGTTACTTTTCACCGACAGTAGTTGGCCACAACTGACGGATAATCTTTGGACACGAGAGTACGATGACGAATCCAGAGACAGTGAATGCCAGCGCAAAAGAGAGAGGTGGGACTAATTACATCGCCGGTTTCCTAAAGTAGCGTATTCGCTGTCTACATGAAAACGCAAGGGACTCTGGGACACGTTACTGTGAAAAATACAGTTACCCAAAATGCCATTTCCGTGTGGACGAAATGCCAATTATGCGTGTTCACCTACACCCGTTTCCGTGTGGACGGGCCCCTTTAGACTCCGCCTCTCAGTCTCTGCAGAGTGAAGCGACGTTCACACGTGAGAGAGTGCGGTCATGGCATCTTTAAATCCTCACATTTACTCTGCAGCCTCCGAAAATTAACACACAGTCGTTTTAATTTGTCCAACACAGGATTTCCACTTCCTCTTACTGTACATCCTAAATGTACTATTAACATGAGTAACTAACAGGTCTAAGTTAGCTGGATCTCTTCACCACCACGTGCAGTGTGTGTGTGTGTGTGTGTGTGTGTGCCCGTGTGCCCGCCCTCTGGTGCCATCCCTGCCCTTTTGGCCTGAGAAGCCCCAGCAGCTGTTCCATGTGCTGGGTTACATTCCTGGGGAGAGCCCTGGGGCAGAGCAGCTGCCTGGTGCACCTCTCTTTACCCCGTCTTTACCCCGTTTCCTCTCAGTGGGCCCCCTTTCCCTGACAACACATGCAATTACACAGTGACATTCCTTCATTTATTACGGCAGCCTCCCACACCACTCCTTCACCCTCCCACACCACCAGTCCTGACCCACACGCATGAACACACAACTGCTACCACTTTTTAAAATTCTAATCAACAACATCATGCTGGTAAGGTTAGGTTGTTACCATATTTTCAAGAAGGTGTTGTTGTAATTGCATAGTGTATATGTCGGATTCAGACTTTCGTGTGATTACTGTTCACTTCCTGGAAATGTACATAGCAACTTTCCAAAAGTATTTTTTGAATGTTACTTCACTGTATTCAATGTATAACATTCAAAGGACTTGAACGTTGCGACATTCAATCACTAAATACACCATTAAATAATGACTCAAATGTGTCTCACATTCATTCACATTGGAATTAAATACATACAAGTCTTATTAAATGTGTCATTCATTCAAATACCAAATTCATTTAATGAAGTCATTATTTAATGGTGTATTTATTGATTGAATGTTGCCACTTTGACTAGTCCATAGTTTTCACCTGTTTACCTATTTTTTTTATGGCTTATTTAGGATTGTTTTGAGGAAAAATACAAAATAAAATGGTATAACCCCCTTCTGTTATCTTTGTGGGAGGCCGGGGGAGCACAGCCCAGCCCCCACCCCCCAACAAAAAAAGACAAGATCCTAAAACTTACTGACTTGAAGAACCATGAGGAAGTGAGTCTGACACCTTGAGGACTTCAACAACACAACTTCATGGTCTCTTACTGTCAACTGAATTTCTGCACTACTTTCAAACTTCAGACCAAAATAAGTTAAAAGTTAAGTTAAAAATACTAGCAACGTTTTGTTCTGCAGCAAAGGAAGAATAGCTTCTGCTGGAAGAACAAGACTTGTATGTCTGAGGTTGTCAGTTCAAGTCTTATGATAACCCCCAAGTGACTGTTTTCAAAATTCTGACCAGGACGAGAAAGTTAAATACACTAAGTAAGTCAGAGAATCATCATCAGCATGAATGGCTCACACCATCAGAAGGTGTCTTTGATGTCTGAGGTTGTGAGTTCAACTCTTGCAATCAACTGAACTTTCTCCAACTTTAGAACTTCAGACCAACATAAGAATTTAAAAATACCAGCAACATGTTGTTCTTCAGGTCAGTAAGAATAGCTCGTGCTGGAAGAATAAGACTTGTATGTCAAAGGTTATGAGTTCAAGTCTTATGGTGAACTGTGTGAGTGCGATGTTCAAAGTAAACAGTCAAAAGCTCTAAGAGAACCTGAAGAAGTGAAGTTGCAGGTAGCTCAGTGGACAAGAATACTGCTGTGAAGTCCAGAGCTCATAGGTTCAGTTCTTGTGAGGACCAGGATATTTTAGAGGTCAACAGCCAAAGTGAAGATTGAAAGGAGACCGAAAGTCCTAATTACAGCAGGAATTGGTGGTGCAGTGGTTTTGTTCACAACCATAGGAATGTGTGAGTTACAAGGTGACCGGTTCAGTTCCACAGCCTTGCAGGTTGCAAGAGGTGAGGGTGAGGTTGGAGCAGGGGCAGGTAGTGAGAGGTGTGAGGTGAAGAGAGGAGGGGAAGGGCAGGTAGTGAGAGAAGAGGATGGGGCAGGGCAGGTAGTGTGAGATGAGGAGAGGATGGGGCAGGAGGTGTAAGGGAGGAGAGGATGGGGCAGGGGGTGGTGTGGTGTGAGGTGAGGAGAGGATGGGGCAGGGCAGGTAGTGTGAGGAGGGAAGGGTCAAAGGTCAAATACTTTATATTACACTGTGAAGCAAAAGGTAACCGCATTAAGACAGGTGGCCAAGGCCCCACCACCTGAGTGTCTTAATGCGGATTTAAGACAGTTGGATGGGTGGGGGCCCACCATTCCAACTGTTTTGCTTGCTGGACTCTACAGGTGTGGCCGTTAGGTATCTTGACACTCCGACACCCTGCTGCAAGCTGACACATGCTGGCCACGGGGCGGTACGACTCACTCGCGCCCTCCTGGCCACGGGGTGGTACGACTCACTCGCGCCCTCCTGGTCACGGGGCGGTACGACGCACTTGGGGTTGGTCACCTGGTGTGTTGTGTCAGTCAGCAAGAGGTTAGGTCACCTGGTGTGTTGTGTCAGTCAGCAAGAGGTTAGGTTTGGTCTGTTCCAGTGAACAACTGCAAGGTTGGGAATGGGAATTGAACCTGCCACCTCACTATTGAGACACAACCTTATGGTTTGGAACAAAGCCACCACACCACACAGGCCGCCTTCGTCTAGGATTGCTGACTGCTTTTAATCTTGAATTTGGATGTGGAGTTTTAAAAGCACCTGCTCCTCACAAGAACTGAACCTATGACTTCAAGACTTCACAGCAGCGTTCTTGTCCACTGAGCTACTTGCTCTTCACAGTTCTTCAGGTTCTTCAGGTTCTTAGAGCTTTTGACTGTTTACTTTGAACACTGAACTCAAACACTTGAGTTCTTCATAAGACTTGAACTGACAACCTCAGACATACACGTCCTGTTCTTCCAGCAGAAGCTATTCTTACTGAGCTGCAGAACAATACATTGCTGGTATTTTTAACTTCTTATTTTGGTCTGAAGTTTGACAGTAGTGCAGAAGTTGAGTTCAAAACCTCAGAGACACTTCTTAAATGTCTACATTTTCTGCGTGGTGGATTTGAACCAGTCACAGCCAGACTGGCACAACTTCACGGTTGCCAACAAATCCACCACACCACGAACCCTTTCGATAGTTGTAAGAAGCTCTTGGTGGTTTTCAGTCTTCACTGTGGCTGTGGAACTTTAAACCTTCAAGTATAAAGGAATTGAACTGTCAACATCAGGACTGAAAGGCAGCTTTCTAACCAGCTGAGCTAACTGTCCACACTCTCCCTCAGGTTTTCTCAGACCAATTCACTCTGTGTGTTGAATATTGTGCTTAAAAAGTTGCTTCATCCAAGATTGGAACCCCTGACCTCAGGAACTCTAGTCTTTGACTAAACCACATGAGCTATTTGTCCTCATGTAGGCTCTCTTAAACGTTGGACGTCTTTCAATAACAGATGACCCAAAAACACCAAAAAACGTCACTCTGATGAAGTATTTGAGAATGTCTGTGCGGGATGCTGGGCTACATGGTTGGTTGGTTAGTGCTCTTGCCTTTAAACAACAAGGAACAAGGATCTTTCTGCATGGAGTTTTTCATGTTCTCCCCGTGTGTGTGGGGCTTTTCTCTGGGTTCTCTGGCTTCCTCCCACAGTCCATCAGTCATCTGCCGTTTTGTCCCTGAGCATGCTGTGCCAAGCTCAGCTGTCATAGGGTGATAGGCGGGGTACACCCTGGACTGTTCACCAGTCCATTCAAAACATGCAGTACGGGGATTAGGTAAATTTGTAGACTGATGAAATATTTAAGAACGTCTGTCCCACAACATGGGCAATATGGTTGGTGTAGTGGTTAGTCCTCTTGCCTATGCAGCGAGAGGACCAGCATTCAAGCCCCGCTTAGAACACAAATCTTTGTGCATGGTCAATTTAGAGTGACCAATAATCTAATCCCCATATTGCATGTTCTTGGACTGTGGGAGGAAGCCGGAGAACCCGGAGAAAAGCCACACACACACGGGGACACTATGAAAAACTCCATAGAGAAAGATCCTTGTTCCACCTGGGTCTCGAACCCAGATCCTCTTGTTTCAAAGGCAAGAGCACTTACCACTACACCAGCCGTGCAGCCCAGCATCCCGCACAGACATTCTTAAATACTTCATCAGTGTGACCTTTTTTTGGTGTTTTGGGTCAACTGTTGATGTCCAACATTTTAATAGATTTGATGAGAGGACAAATAGCTCACGTGGTTTAGTCAAAGACTCGAGTTCCTGAGGTCAGGGGTTCCAATCTTGGATGAAGCAACTTTTCAAGCACAATATTATACACAGGGAGTAGATTGGTCTAAGAAAACCTGAGATTTTGGACAGTTAGCTCAGCTGGTTAGAGAGCTGCCTTTCAGTTCTGATGTGGACGGTTCAGTTCCTTTATACTTGAAGGTTTAAGGTTCCACAGCCAAAGTGAAGACTGAAAAACACCAAGAGCTTCTCCCAATTATCCAAAGGGTTCGTGGCATGGTGGATTTGTTGGCAACCACAAGGTTGAGCCAGTCCGGCTGTGGCTAGTTCAAATCCACCACGCGCCAGACCGCCATCATGTCAACGTGGCCTCAGAGTCACAGGACACACATGTGGAATCATGGGTCCACATCACATCCTGTTGCATCCTTTTTTTTGTTTGTTTTTTGAAGCAAGAATTTACATACTATTACTTATGTGTTTGCACTCCTTGCACAATCAAATTGTATTGTTTTCCTATTTAGTCATTAGCCCAACGGCATCTATTAAGGCTGTAATCCCTCTCAAGGTTTTCTCCCGTTAGATTTTTTTGGAGTGAGTGTTTTTGCTCACTTGAGGAGCTGTTGTTGTTTTCAGTCTAACATAAGCTTGTGAAGCCCTTTGAGACGTCTTGATTAAAGGCTCTATAAATAAGCTTGAGGTGACTGTTTTGGGTTTTCTTTTTATGAGACACCCCTGGCCTTGTTTTTAAACTTGTTTCCCCTTGCACTGTTGTCCCTTCCTCCTCTCCACACGCCACATGTCGTGGGGCCGGTAGACGCAGACAGTTCTTGATGTGGTTCACTTAGTCCTCCAGTCACTGAATGAATCACTAACCTGTGCACTAAACACAATACAGCCTGTCTGCTTGACCAACAGATGGCCTCAAACACACACACATACACCCACACACAAAAAACCACATGCACACACAAGCACATGCATATGCATGTCCGCGTGGAGAGTCACACAGCATCTTGCATCACATGAGGCTCATAGGAAAACAAAGAGAACCAAAGTCACGCACACTTTCTCATACATGCAAACACATGCTCGGCCTCATACAGATACGCTCATGCACATATTCATGGTCACTCGCACTGTTCACAGATCAGCCCCACTGCACGCACACCGCTGTTCGGCCACATATTTCCTTTCACCGTTGTGTACATAATCGCGCAGATTACATACAGAGGAACTTGAGCTCGCACGCAAGAATTCACAGTGACTTCACCCAGAGAGAAGCTCTTTTGTCACTTGTGCTGTACAGTGTCACTCCTAGACTTTATTCTGCTTTGACTGCAGTCAGATATGTTTAGCACAGCGCTAGCAGTTGGTCAAAAGACAATATTTTTCAGCAGCATAATGCTCTATTATACTGCACCACATCTATTTCAGCCAATATAATGGCAGTGCACATGTCTATATATAATATACAGTATATGCTCATGTTGTACTCATTTTGGGTTTACATTGTGTATATTAGAGGTCAACTGATAGGGGAATTGAATAGATGATAGAATAATAACTATTAGGCCTGCTCAATTATGGGGAAAATAATAATCACAATTATTGGCGTCAAAATTGTATTCAATGATTTCAACGATTACTCTTTGACTTGAACAACAGCACGTGAAATATACTGCACATTAAAAGTGGCTTTGAAAATGGCATTTTTGATTAACCTTATGAATTGACCTTTAATATTACTTATTATAAATGATGTCTTTAGTCTTACCTGATGACGAGTGGGACAGGACGTCAGACACCGTTACAGAACTAAAAGCTAAATTTAGGAGTAATAATCTTGTAAATTTGTAATAATTGTTTTGTTTCAATTATTTTGTTTCTGTTCATCGTAATTGGAACACAAGTTTCGATTGATCACACAGCCCTAATAACTATTATTTACTAAACTATATGTCTGTGCTTGAACTGCATCATTAGCAGCCATAAAAGAATTTATGAGGTTCACTGAATGCACCTCGAAGCTTATCAGGCTGCAGACTCCACATTACTAGCTGTGATGCGCAGGTCCAGATTCAGGAGTCTTTAAACTGTTGTTTTTTGTTAATAATCATTAAACACACATTATTCAGCAAAGACGGCCTTAAATTAGCAAATATAGCCAGTGACCCATAGGCCCCATTTACACCTGGCATTCCAATGCGTTTTCTGTGATTGGATTGCAATCAGATAGCACCCGACCACTTGTAAGTACAGGTGTAAATACACCTGTTATTCGATCTGACAAACCACTTTGGGAAGTGTTCAGTGGTGCATCGTGACCATATTGGACAGAAGTGTCTTTCTACTCAAGGGTTGTGGGTTAAATTCCCAAGTATGTCCCAGCAGCTTGTGAATGGGTAGGAAGACGACCTCCCTACCAGTGTGACTTCAAGTTCAACATGTTAATACCTTGTGTAAATACATGTGGTGAAGAGCTATCCAATCACAGAAAATGTGTTCTAATGCCAGGTGTAAACGGGGCCAGAGTTTGTGCAGGTGTATTATTAGCCAGTAGCAACCGTGGCTGTGGAGCATGGATCCATCGCTCTCCACTTGAGGGGCAGAGGCAGCGTAGCCATCAGTCACTATCAGAGCCAGGATCTGCTGATGTCGATAGGTTGTAAAATGCTACGTTGGAGGCAATTAATTGGCCAAAACAATGAATCAGTTGACCTCTAGTATATATTTATTTAATATCTTCTATATTTTCTAAACTTCCTGATGCTTGTGATGTAAATGTACTATTTATTATCTTTACTTTTAGGGACTAATAAAGGGAAATCCTATCTTACCAGAGAAGGCTATGAAGAAAAAGCCCCAATACAAACTAAATATTAAAACTCTCGTCATTCATGTTGTAACAAATCCTCATAAGAGGATGTGCTGCATGTTTGTGTCTCAGTGCATTCTGAGTCGATGCATTACCACCACCTTTCAGATACTATCGCAGTCATTAGTATAATCCAATATCCATCCACTCTGAAAAGCTCTCATTCTCTTTGAGGCAAACAATGAGGGACTATGGGGGCTGAACCACACTCAGTCCTGTATTTATCTAAGAATTTTAAACAGATCAATCACCGCTCTTCTGATGGGGATGTTGTCTCAGACAGAGGGAAGATGTGTGAGACCTGGAGATAAAAAAAAGAGCCATAGACAGAAAGAGAGGAGGAAAAAAAACTGACCACAATTATAAGAAGGGAGATGTAGGAGATTAAGCTCTTCTAAGATTGCCAACATTAGAGCTCGACCATTGCCTCGAGGCAGGTGTGTGCAGCTGTGTGTGTTTGTGTGAGTGTAAATGTGTGTTTTTTCATGCACAGCTATATCCATAATGGCCCTGTTTATTTTTAGAAAACATAAGAAGTCGTTTCCTGGAAATTGCAGAGGTGAATCTGCTTTCATCTGCCAGGAAAAGAGTCCTCAAGAGGCCCTAAACCTAAAGCTGGACCTGAGGGCAAACGTGGAGTGACCGTGAGGTCTATCATGAAAAATGAAAAGTAATACAATAACCTTAAGTCGATGACGTTTCTGAAAATAATGAAGTATCTGCAAATCCAGAGATTCATTTAAAAAATACAGAGTTCGATGAACTCGTTTGTTTTTTTTTATTTGCGGGAACGTCATTAAACTGTCATTAAACTCATCTTTCGTACAGTAACGTAGCCAGAGCGCTGGCTCTGTACAGCCCAGACATCTGTGCCTCATTATATACTTTATTGCTCCAACAAAACAGCTCGTATAACTGATAAGAACTTGTAAAAAACTAAATATGTACCAAATATTTCTTTTCAAGATGAGCCATGTGTTAATGATTGAGGTTAGCGTGGATTGTTTACGGGCTCTGTCCACAGCTGTGCTGTACAGTAAGGAACTCTTGAGAAGTCTAGACACACACACAGCAGAAGAGCACAAACAGATACACACACACTCTCACAAACATTGTTAATAGTACCATTAAGGAAGTTTTTTTAGCAGCACTAAAACATGAAGTGAATACTTCTTGGATTTAGTCAGTAAAGACGGCTGTAAAGACGATCACTGCTATTACAGCGGGAATGACTGCACATTACAAAGTATTGTTTCTGGACGGGAACGCGGACGAAAACTACTTCTTATTATTAAGTCTTGAGAACCATGGTTCCCAACCTGGGGTCCAAGCCCCCCTTAGGAGCGTGCCAGAGATCACATGGGGGAAGAGCTTTGACTGTTCTGAGTTTGTGAGGTTAATGTAATTATATTTGTGCATCCCAAACAGACACACTACTGGATAATTGGAAGTCAGTGTCACCCAAATAAAAACTATAATTTTCTCAATTTATTAAGCTATTTATCACCAACACTTGATCACATTCCTGTTGTGTGAGAAATGTCAAAGTACTCACCGAGATCAAAAAAAGAAAACAAGGCAATACCTTGGTTTTGATTTAATGGAAGCACAGGACAGTTTTAATCTATACACACTATGAGAATAGGAACAAAACCCTACAACTGCTGTTTATTTTTACATATGAACTTTTTACTTTATTCTTTTCTGTGTGCGTGCCCTGGACAAGGGTTCGGGTCGGGGGGCCTGGTTTGACACAAGCAAGGGGGGCTTCAAGGAAAAAGGGTTGGGAACGACTGCTCTAAAACAAAGGTCTCAAACTTGGCCCCAGAGTCTATTTCATGTGATCTGCCACTTAAAATCAAATTAAAGGATGTCTCTCCTTTCATTTTTCAGGTAACTTGTGTCTTCATACATGCTCACTTGAGCATGGGCAAAATGCAAATGTGTCATTTTACCTCAGCGTCTTGACTCTGTAGGTTGTAGGTCTTCTTCAGAGCTGGCATTGTCGCCGTGCTTAGCTTCGACTCCTCCAACAGAAGCTCCAAGAGCATCACCAGCTGCTCCGACGTCAACTGAGGAGACGAAACAATTTGTGAGATTAATAGTGCTGACAAATACAAACTCCCTCAAAAGCTACGCTGAGACAGGAGGCAAAATCTTTTTGCAAAATAAGTGTTATTTTTCTCACACCGGCAACTTTACAATACGTAAGAAACAACATTTTTTTTCCCACGAAAAAATACTAATTTTCCCCAAGTTTCATTATCTTCTCTGTGCTAGGAAAGGTTTGATGAAAAGGAGATGTATTAGGCAATTAGCACAGTTTTACAGTAGCATACTGTAATAAAACAGAAATGGTAATTAAATAAATATGGATAACTAAGTCAATCTCATACAACTGGGAAATATTACAAAACAGGCAAAAGAGGACAGACGAAGAGGAAAATATGATTTGGACGGGGGACAGCAGGAGAAGTGAAAGAGAGCAATGAATAATCTTTTTTCAAATAAACTGCAGAGGGGTGGGAAAAAAAAGAGCAACAATGTTCAGGGACACTGCCAAAAAAGGGACATCTCTCAGAGCAATTACTCTCTGTAGTTTGTTTGATTGCAGTGAGACATTTAAATGAGATCGAAACAAGGAATACAAATTTAGAGGAAGGAGAAAGGTTCAGTCAATGTTTTACTGTTGCTTTTTAGTAGCAATAATGTACAGCGATGCTGAGGGAAATCTCACGGAAACAACCTATTTTCTTCTGACGACTAACATCAGCAAGGACGGCTGCAACTGAGCGGTGATTTTGGACGATTATGCCGAGGAGGAGGGACGTGGGCAGTGATATGAGAGAACGACTTCCTGCACAGGGGACAACTGTGCCCAGCCTTGCCTGCCTCTCTCTGCTAGATACACCCAGCAATCCCAGCCACACTTTCTCTCTGCTCCCAGTCTGGGGACTCAATTAATGTCTGAGGGCTCCTTGGAGACAAATGTGAAAATAGGCATAAAATGTGTGTGTGTGTGTGTGTGAGAGAGAGAGAGAGCAAAGAGACATATAAGAAAATGAGAAAGAGGTATATGACAGAGAGAACACCTTTTTAAGTTAACACAGCCAGCGAGAACAGTAAATAGCTGGATTAGGGTAATATATATATTCTTAAAACACAGTCAATTCACTTAAAACTGTCTTTTGTAAATGTCCTCCTTAGTACTGCTGGGAAATACTTGACCTAAAACCAGGACATATTTCAGCATGTAGCTGTTGGAGCAGAGGGAATAACACCTAGACGCTAGTTGGCAAATGCTCAAATCAAACATTACTACCACGGCTGCTACACACACACACAAACACACACACACACAAACACACAAACACACAAACACACAGGTTTGCACAGATATTCTTTTTAAGACACTTAGTACATTGACTTGCATTCATTTGGACTGCCCAAAGAAAGCATCATCCCAAAACTTAACCATAACCACTATTCAAATTGTATCCCTAAACTTAGCCAGTTCCTCAGAGATCAGGTTCAGCCTCATTATGACCAGGTTTTAGTCTCCATGAAGACTACTGGTCCTGACAAAGTCATGTGTTCATGCCAGAAAAGGTCATAAAGAGGTAACAAAAACACATACACACACACTGCTGATCATCTAAGTCCATGCAAAGGTCGGATCTCCAGTCTTTTCAGTTGCCCTCTGTTGACTCTCCTCCTCCTCATCCTCCCTGTGTCCCTCCTCCTTCCATGTTGTGAGGGCTAAGTGTTGTCTGAAGTGGCGTCTCCATCTCCTAAGGGTCTCTTTGGGGCCCACCCATAATCTCCTCACTAAAGCACTGTTTACTTACACACACACACACACACACACACACCACTACAGTACTTTGTTCCCGTTGTGCTGTGTATACTTATAGTAGTAATCAATACGTTTATATCAGCGTCTCCAAAAGCATCGTGGTCAATGATGCTACATTACAAAACTCTCTAAGTAGTTATCATTATCCTCTCTCTCTCTCTCTCTCTCTCCCTCACACACACACACTGTACACAAACCAACAGAAATGTGAAAATCTGCCTCATCACACATAACATCTGCATTCAAAATCACCACAAACAAAGCACATTTTACAAAATAGGGGACTTCAAAATCAACTGTCTTTTATACTTCTTTTTCAGCTTTACCACGTTTCGAGGGAACATGCCGTGATTTACTTTACTTTAACTGGCTCCAGTGCATAGGTGACTCGTGATTGGGATCATAATTTATTTTTTTTTGGTCTAATGATGCAGCAAAGGCAGACTACCATGGTACCGTCAGGTACCACGAAACACAATGTCGTTATTGAGCATAATATTTATTTATCATTAAACACTAACTGCCTCCAATTTATCTGATGCCTTAAGATTTGTTAAAACTGTCTGCATTCAGGTTATTGTCATGGAATAGCGATTAAAAAACAGGATATTCGAGGGGCTGAAACAAAACATCACGTGTACTGCAGGGAATGGGGTGGCAAGGGAAGGAAGGGGGGGTGGGGGCAGCGCAATTACAGGGGAAAAGGTGAACTCCATGGCTGAGTACTCCCTTATTAATGGATAGAGTCTGAAGAACACTTGGCACATGAACATCAAACACACACACACACACTGTCCCAGGCCATGACCAGGTCATGGGTACTTTAACAATAGCCCTTAATAGTGCGGTGCTGAAAGCACTTTACAACTGAAGAGGGAAACATATTCCCTACTATCTCAAACCATGTGAAACTCTCTTACACACACACACACACACACACACACACCAAGTTCTGTCACATGAAAGAAGCATTTTATTCACATACTGTCCATCAAAGCTGAGGAATGCCAATGGTGGGAAAGCCAAAACATACTTTTTCTCTTTTTGACACACACACACTTATATATATTAAACTAGGCTATAGACACTTAATGTCATATATATATATAAATATAGTTTGTGGTGGACATCAAGTGTTTTTACTTCCTTATTGCAGCCGTTTGTCTCATTGAGCTGTCGGTCACTGTGGCGAAACGTGCATGTGTGTTATTTGTGTGTGTGTGTGTGTGTCATTGTTCTGTTGAAGCTTTGGAGGTCAGCGTGTGACGGGGACATTTCGGCAGCATATTTCCCAGAGGTCCTCGCAAAAGCTCATCTCAATATAGAATTGTCGTAGGGCCGGCTTGTGTCAGCGGTTACATGTACGCGTGTTTTTTTCCCCACTATTTTATTTATGATGTCCATGTGAGTGAGATTGCAGGTGGTGTTATGTGTGTGTGTCTGTGTGAGTGTCGGGATGTGTTTTGTTACATCTTCTGGGACCTTTTCTGGTATAGACATTGACCTTGTCAGGACCAGTAGTACTCATGGGGACCAAAACCTGGTCCAAATGAGGCAGAACCTGATTCCTGAGGCTTTGGCGCTGTGCAAAACCTGTGTGTGTGTGGTTGCGTATGCGTGTGTACATGTTTTTTACATGAATGGGAAGCATTTTGAAAACATTTGAGTTTCATGGGTCAAGGTACCCTGCAGGTTTGTCTTCCCTCAAGTACTCTCTCTCTCTTTCTCTGCTGTGTGTGTGTGTGTGTGTGTTTGTGTGTGTGTGTGTGTGCACATGCGTGTGTGTAATAGCCCTGCTTACAATATCCCACTACATCGCAAAATATTGTATTCATAATTTAGCATAGTCTTCCCTGTTTGCAGATGTGTATCATATTTTCCAATACGTGGCCCTAGACTGTACAGCCTTAAAGGCCTTTTTAAGGGTGTCAGGTTTAAGTTAAGTTATTTGTATGTGTGTGTGTTTACATACGTGTGTGTGTGTGGGTGTAAGAAAATATGGGTCTCAGCAATATTAGTCATGCTCCTGCTGTCGCATGTTTGTACAGAACAAAATGAGTCAGACCTCTTAGGCTGCTGCTCGCAATGTGTTTGTGTTTACACTCAAATGACGTTTTATTGTGATATTTCTACCTTTAAACACTAATCAGGCTGCAATTAAGACGTGGTTAAGAGTGACCAAAAAAATCTGCACCACTTCCTTCTCTGTGATTGTGTCAGAGATGAAAAATGATTGTCCAAATGTTGAAAAAAAAAAAAGAAGGGAAATTTTTACATTTTATTCTGTGCCATTCCAACAATCCATCACTTGTTCAGTATTTCCATAGCAACTGCAGTGAGTACCACTCTCTGCGTTCTGTGCCGTGCATAGGAGAGTGAGCCTGTGTTCCTTTTAAGGAGCCATTATGCATTAGCAAGATTAATTTGAAATCTTTCCATTTTCCTTCATCTATTTCTCACATCCTCATGTGCTAAGCAGGCTCATGATCTGCTCGTCTCCTGCTCTCCTTCATGGTCATTCACCATTTACCATCACAGTTCTGCACGAGCCATCTCAGACAACCTCTGCGAAGTGAATCATCACAGCCGTCGCCTGAGTTTCTGCTTCTACTTACTTTTCTGCAGAGCTATAACTGCCAGCCTATATCTATAACTTAAGTCCTTCAAAAGTTGTTGCAAATGGATGGTATTAAGAAAAAAAAAAAAAGAAGGAAAATGACTAGAAATTGTCGACAAGAAGAAACAGTGATAGCACATAGGACAAGGAAGATAATAAAAAGATAGAAAAGGCACCAGTTGGATTGTGTAAAAGTTAACTATTGGACTAAATGACCATAAAATCTATATATTAAGAGAAGCTCTCCCCTTGCTCTTGCTGCCATTAAATGGAACACAAAAGTATTGTGAATTCTTTCTTTTCATCCCTTTCCTCCTTTCTCTTCCTCCTCTCACTCCCTACCTCCGTGGTCCGCTGCTTGTTCAGTCACACTGCATTATGGGGGTTGGAGACATTGAATACGTGTGACATTATAAAACCAAACTGTGATTTCTGAGAGCCCACTGAACCGTGTGTATGTGTGATGCCATTCAACTGCTCGGCTGCCTTTTATTTCTGTCTGACCACAGGCTCATAAAAACACACTCTGGCACCAGCAGCTAAAGGCCTCAGCCCACGTCACCTCAGGTGCTAAGGTTTCACTCATTCTTTCCCTCTAATCCTTCTCTCTCTCCCTCTCTGCCTCTGTCTGCACGACTCACAGTCTCCATACCAACTCCCTTTCACTGGTCCAAACTGTGCGTCTGGCTCCTCCAATTAAAAACCCCTCCCTGCTTCCTTTATCTTTTTTTCCGTCCGTCTTTATTTTACACTTGATTTAGGGGCCCAAACGTTTATCTCCACAAACTGCAGCGGCAGGCTCATGTCGTGAGGAGGAACAGAACACCAGGCAGCTGTTAAGATTCTCTCAACAGCCATGACAGCATAAATAGCATCACAAATATGTGCACTTTTAATTAGCCTGTAATTGCTCTATACAGCTGCACGGAACCCAAATGCACGACAAAAAGAGGCAGATGGCCAGGAACGAAACACTGAAAAGAGACACACTGAAAATCAAATAACGTACAGAAACTGCCAGTGGCTGGGAAATGTGAAACCTTGGCAAATTCAAAATTCATTTCCCTGAAATCCCTACCCACCACTCTTCTTAAATGGTAACATATTGCCTATTTCTCCAATGAATTAAGTTAAAGTGCAAGAAATAATGTCCCGGACTGAGTGTTTCTACCTTTTCCTGAACAGAAACAGCAGCTTGACAGTGTGTGGGAGAATTTAGTAAGAGATACAGCGGTAACGAGAGAGCACTGTAAATATAAATCATATAAATACGATAAGTGGCGGAAAAAAAAATAAAATTCACACACAGCAGGGACGGGATGCTGCAATCTTGCGGTTTCATGCGGCTTAAAAAGACATTTTAAAGTGGCCTGCTGACATTACAGGATTTGTAAAATAATTTCCGGTAATGGTCCATAGAAAGCACTCATGCACACGATTACGCACACACACACACACACACGGGGTGAAGATGCTGAAAGGTTATCTTTGAGTCACAAATTACAGCTGTTATAAAAGAGCTTTCCTTTTGTTATCATCTCCTCAAATGATGTCACACCTGCCTGGTGATGACCTCACAGATAAGGGTGGTCACAGACAGACAACCTCAGTGATGACCTACAGGTGTGACTGTGTGCATTCTGTTCGCCCTCATCATCAGTCTACCGTTCCATTTCAGTGGCAGTGATTTCTCTCTTTTGTATGTCCTTGTATTCTTTAAGCGCCGACATGTCAGTGTGTAGGTACCAGCAGACCTCATTGCACGCCAGCCACTGGACTGGAAAGTGCGCTATATGGGGCATGTGTCAGTATGGGCTCAAACTAAAGGTGTGGTCTAAAAGGTTCATGCGGAAAACCCACGATAATTGGCGTATGACAGAATGTATGTCACGCAGACATAGAGCGTACAACCTGGCAAAAGCACCAATGCATTACTTTTCTCTTTGGAAACTGCTTCAATAAACAGTTACCACACCCTTACAGAGAGGGATGAGGGTGTACGTGTTTTTGATAGTGTTTCTCTTTTGTGTGGGTCTGGCTATTCCATGACAATAACCTGAATGCAGGCAGTTTTAACAAATCTTAAGGCATCAGATAAATTGGAGCCGGTTAGTTTTTATTGATAACCAGACAAACCAGACAAAAGAAATATAGTTTCTTAATCTCGATTTCCTTTATATTTCTTTATAATAATTGTTTACAGTCTTAGAGTGACTCAGGGTTACATTTCATTGTGGGTTATATGAGAGTAACGATGCATGTGACAAAACTCTTGAATCTTGACAGACTAATCACCGTCGAGACTCAAGACATGCAGAGAGCTTTTGAGTGCGTCAGACACAAAGGGACAAATGAAAAGGTGAAATCGTGGTTCTGAAGTTCTGTGACCTTGAAACCACGAGGACTGTCGGAATCGACCGTGTCATCAGCGTACCTTCTGATGCGAACGCGGTGAATGTCAACAGTTAAAGTGGGAGGACTGTTCACTAAGCACGAGTATGAACATAATGGCAAACAAAATATTCACGGCACGTGCGGCACACTGCAAACACACAAGTCTGTGTGCCTCAAGTATGCTGGATACATCTTTGAGCGTGTATAATAAAACGAGTGACGACCAGCTACCAGCGTGGATACGAATACCCGATATTTAACCCCCACCCTCATGACTTTCAGGTTCACGGCCTTGGGTCAATGCGGGCTTAGCAAGAGGCCAGAGCGGGGTTTCAAACCTGGGGTTAAGCTTAAAAAAGCGCACACATGACCTGGTAGTAGAGGGGGAAAAAAACAAACAGGACACATGTGTGCATGAGGCATGTGCTCCGCTGCTCATCAGATACATTTTTGCTTCATAATCGCTTTTGTGAGCGTGTGCTGTTTGTTATGTAAAATGCTATGTTCCTGCAATTTGGCATTGATCATGGAGGCAATTAATGTGTTTTCTCTCCTTCTCATTACAGGCTCTGACTCACAGTCATTCACACATACACACACCTCCAAAACAGGGTACGTTTAATTAATCTCTGGCACTCTACGCTTTGGCGGAAGCCACAAATCTAGCCGTCTCCAGTGGATTCCTCCCTCGCCTCCCTCTTACCATTCCTTCCCCTCCCACTATCTATTGTTTCATTCCTAGTGGAGACACAGAGAACTCCTCAAGCACTGCGCACATTTCAGTTAGATCACTTTCTTTTATCTTTTCTCCCCTTTCTTCACCATTTCGAAAAGCACAACTTAGGACGGTCTTTGATAATTCCTGTCACAGGGAGGCAGAAACAGGCACTGGCCTCCTCCTCGTTGTCTCAGTGTCTTTTTCATATTTACTGGAAGGGCCTTACATCCACCTACCTCACACATGTGTTATAACCAACCGTAGAGAGTCACAACTGGGGGCTAAACCCAAGTCTAGGCAGTGGCTGCCCCTGCGTAACCCATGCAGCCTCAGTTAAAAGACAGTGGCCTTTAGGACAGAAGTAAGAACAAAAGGAGAGCTGTTTGTGTGCGAGAGACAAATATCCGTAGCATTTGTAGCGCAGTGACACATCCAAACAGCTGGACATCAGCTTAAACAAAGAGAGAGCATTGGGGGAGAACAGCGAGGTACAAACTCACACGGACAAACAAACCCCATGTAAAAGCCACTAAGAATTAATCATACTAACAAATATACCTTGTATTCAGTGCTCGACATAGCTCATAAATATGGGCGTTAGACCTCATTGTACTGAGTGAGTGACATGTGCACTTGTTTGAAGTCACCAAAACATAATCATTTATTGTTCTTTGCAAATGCAAGCAAGCATTTTTATTTTCTTTTAAACATATACATCCATTAGGATTAAATGCTCACACGAACTAACTCAAATTAAAGCAACTGACAGAATTGGTCGTGTTATTTTTATCTCATTATTATTATTACTATCAGTGGAGAGTCTCGGTGTCCTGTGATCCAACTACATCTTGCTTTGGGGGATTTTTCATCCTGCCAAGAACATGATTCCGAGTACAATGATGACGTCTCAGTCCAAAATTATCACCATGTTGGAATTCAGTTGAGCTCGCAAACACACTCCGGTACATCCAGTTACTTAACAGATATACAACTGCTCCTATCCCGAACATACTAATAAATACAGGAGTATAAAATGTGATGAAGGCTGAAAATAGCAGGGTGCCCAGGTTTAATTTCCTCACGTCATTTGTTCTGGCCTAATCTTGGGAGGGTGAGCGCAGCCCGGAGGCTCCTACTTAAATATTATCCCAGAGGAGAAGGAAAACAACGGTGGCTACCGTCCAAACAGCCTTTCCTTCACAGGGCTGTGGATAGATATGATCAAGGGTGTCTTCTGCTTTTGATTATAATAATTATAAGGGTGAATAGGGCACACACACACAAAGAGAGAGACACACACCGAGTAAAGGGTTAAACAAACTTTTGTCCGGTAACTCCTGCTACTGAATCTTGGCAATTTTTACCATGCCATTCTGTAGTGATTGTGCTTCTAAATGTCAGCAAACACACTGAAGGCAAAAAATGTCAGAGCGCACACACATGCGTGCACACACACACACACACACACACACACAGGGAGAGAGAGCTTAGATTTGTCATTTCAACCCAGGCTTAGCCAGATGTCAACAATAATAGGGGCAAAATGCAAACATGGACCTGCAATGGCCTCGGCAGTGGAACGATAACATTCTGCTGAAAGACAGAAAAAGGGAAACAGGGATGATACTGGCAGGCAGAGTCACACAGGAGGAAGAAGAGATAGCATAGAGAGAGAGGCAGAGCCATCAAAATGAAAGGTCAAATTCAGAAAGAGAATACGGATTCTCCTACAGATTCCGAGTTAAAGACTGAGTTTGTCTTCCTGTGGCCGTCTCAAGGCTGACACACAAAAGACACATCCATATTTGTTGTGTGTAACATATAGTAGGGTACGTGTGCTGTGTGCGGTTTAAACTCGGGGTTTAAGCAGCCCGAGTGGACAAAGATTTGCTGCACGCACACAGCCACATGACACACGACAACACAGAAACAGGAGACAGAGAAAAGACAGAGCGTCACACAGAGGCATGGACAGAAAAACAGATGGAAAGTAATTCAAAACCTGTTGTTTACTTTGCATTAAAAAAAAAAAAACCAGGAAGACAATCCTTCGTTTTTTTCCCTCCTCCCCGATGATAAGACCACTTCCAGCTTGGCAGCACATTATTTCCCAGACTGGGGTGTTTTGGAGCTTAAGCTGTCGCCTGCAGTATGGCTGCTGGCAACAAGTGAATGGTTTTTACATGCATCTGTCTGACTGTCTTAGTACTACAATACACCAGACCTTTGGAAAGATTAAGGCAGTAGTCATGTTGTCATTCCCTGGCAACGTGAAAGGCAGTGCAAACAGCTTTTTTTCCTTGTGATACAATGCCCTTATCCCCATTATGACTTGTTCAGAAGTCATTTTAGAATACAGTTTTATTTATATTGCCTCTGTGGTGTTGGGTCATTGTGTTTTGTGTGAGTGAATAGGATGAATCTTGTTTAAATGAGCAATTTTGTTTGAAGATATCACCTTGAGATTCTGCAGGAAACAATGAGCATTTCATTCAATAACAATAACAATAACTTTAAACTCTTTTTCTTTCTTTTTTTAATGAAAGCAACACAGCAATTTAGGATAAATGTAAGACTAGTCATCCTGTTTTTACATACTCAAAAGTTGGCCTGAGATATGAGATTCCTATCTATTATATTTTATTGGTTTCATGCGATTTCTTTTATATTCGGCATCTATGTGCCATTACTTGGCATGGATTAAGTGTCTATATGCGTCTGTTTTTCGACAAGCCTTATTGCGTTAGGGTTGTCTGAGGGTAATGTTCACACACACCCCAGGAAAGACAGATGTTTTAACACTCAGCACAAAGCGTTCATGTGCACACACGCACGCAGACACACGACGGCGACATTACCGACTGTACCTATGAAAGCTATGACGTGATGCTGCCTAAATCAGGTTTTATGTGAAAAGCATTGATTCATTTCCCCCACAACTAAAAAGCCAGCTCGGTTTTACAGCCCAGCCCAACATTGAACATGACGCTACACTCAATATCTTTTAGGAGTCACTGGGTGTAACACTGTGACCACAGCTCTACAGCGAGCGTTTATAGCACTGCATTATACCTAATGCCTATACTTGTGTTTGAATACACTCTAAACTAAATAATGTACAGTTGTGGGAGTGCAGTTCTTGTTTTTGTACATTTTGTGGCAGCCACATTCAGCAGGCTGCGTTCTCTCTCTCTCTCTTTTCTCTCTCCCTCTCTTTTGCTGATGCATTTTCCATGTGTGCTGGAAAGACAAACACAGCTGCACTTTAATGACACTCAAATGCTTCTGGGATTCAAAATGCATGCGCGTGTGTGTATGTGTGTACTTTTTGACCACTTCAGTGAGAAGCCTGTTAGTCTTGTTCTGTATAACTACCCCTAACTACCCCCAAACACCTCTACCCCCCACCCGAAACTCTTCTCCTCACCTTGTCTTTGTGTGTGCGTGCATAGGAGAGTTCCCCTGAGAGTCATGAAGGACTAAGTGGTATTTCTGAGCTCCTTCATGCCTGCCACGAAAAAGCTTGTTTGCATCGTCAACCCTGACTAGTGATCCCTTTATGCCTCCGTCCTTTTTTTCTTTTTTTTCTTTTTTAATTTCTACATCCCATTCACGAACACACACATGCAGACAATAGGGAGTCCTCGGACGAGATGAGACAGGCTGTGAGCTTCAGATGACCCCAACAACAGAACTGCTGCTGAGTGATAAATGAGACAAATACGCGCTTGAGCTCACTCCATCTCACTTTCTTTCTGTCATGCTCCTCCCTCATTAACATGGCAAAGATTAAGCCATCTCCTCTTTCTCCTCTCTTCCCATCTGCGACACGTGCTGATAGGTCAACTTGCTCCTCTAACTCATCTTTTTCCATAAGCTTTTTGGTATCTACTGTAGCTTTTAGTACTTAGCTTTTTGTAAAAAAAAAAAAAAAATTAACAGTAATGAGGTTTTTACAAGGTGAGCCTGATGCGATTAAACTGTCAGATAAATACACTTCATATGTTCAGTTTTTACAGCGATATCCTGTCTCTTTAAGTGTATGTGGCTTAATTTGATTTAATGATTATACATTAAACATCCAACGTTTTGTCACTTATCACTTAATAGTCTAGCTTCAAGAGGACCTGCTTACTGTGCAGAAACACTCAGAAATCCTCAGATTTTCAGACTCTGGTCTCTTGAACATACTTGTTATCGATCATAATCTCTCCTCTCGCTGTGTGCTGCTCCTAGTGTTTTTGCATAGGTGGTTAATGGATGCACAATTTCTACTGTGTCTTATCCTTATATATTTCTTATTCTATTTGTGTTACTACTTTGTATGAAATGGGCTGTACAAAGAAAATGTGATTGATTGACTTGATGGAAAACAAAAAGGTACAAACTCAAATAGTTACACAAACAGGCACACAAACAGACCGGACAGTTTTATTGGCAGGTAATGCTCAATCGATTCCGAAGCCGGTATGAGAGAAGGCTGAATCAAACAGCACTTGTTTGCCACACTGATCCCTTGATTTCTCGCACAATCTTTCTGCCCAGTCTGCACTTTTCAAAGAGATACTGCAGAAAATGACAAAGCCACTACAATACTTTTATTGATCTGTTTTTTTACCCAACCCCTGCAGTTGTTTCTGTAAATGTCTTGGATTCACCCTCTATCCCCTCTTGTTGATGTGATTGGTCTCTATCTGAGCTTATGAGTTGAGCCTCCAGGAATCCTCTTTCTAGTGCACTCAAGAGGAATGTTGTGATCTGCTCTTTTGTAGCTACCATGTGTGTGTACTTCTGTCCTTGTTGTGGGTCAATCTACTGGTGTCATAATATAATGGTTTGCACATCTGCACTACTGCTGCTGCTGCTGCTGTTCCACTCATTTCCCCTTTCAATTTCTTCACAACAGTTTCTCAAGCTAAGTTCCAATTATTCACACCAGTGAGAGGAGACTCGCATCCATCTGTCCATTAAAGAGGCAGCACACATGCAACTTTTGTGTCCCTCACAGTTTAGGGTGGCATTATTGTTTGGTGACTGTCATCAAGACTTTTACTTTTCTTCAGAGCAGGTGATGTGACATAATAAGGATCTCTGCCAAAAGCTAACCTGTCATGTGTATGTGATGCAGATGTGTTTGGAAGCAGGCAAAAGACAGTAGCTGTGACTGAAGAAACAGGAGAGGAAAACCAGTAGCCTCTAAATAGACTTGTAATTTTTCCTGCTGAGTGCAATCAAGGTTTTTAGGGGACCAATATACTGCAGTTTAAAGTAAAATTTCAGCATTAATCTTTTCATCTATTCACCATCCATTTATTATTTCATTATAGCTCCTCCTCCTTTCAGACGAAAAGGAGAGTCCATGAACCCCCTGTCTGCTTTTGAAAATGACAAAACTCATTATCACAGGTGATAGTAGATCAAGCTTAATTCACTCAGTCCTATTCGGCTGGTAATAGGACTGTGTTTTATTACTACATTGCTTTCATACTCTATTGTTTATTTTATTATGTTGCAAAGAAGCACTCTTTATGGACCACATGTTACTGGTTTTGAGTGAATTTGAAACTGAACCAGGACATTCTGACAAGTTCAGACATAAAATGTGGACATGGTTTGGCCACGTAAAGTCTGTATTATGCAATTATGCTGCAGAGCATTCTGATTCTACTAATACCACTAACTTCTGCATAGAATCCTCTCAAACAGTACGTGAGTATTTATGGATAAGAGCCACAAAAGCACAGTCAAGTGTCAAAACAAACTCAGTTGCTATTAGTGGCTTCTGCCTATGACACACCAAAGGCAAAGAATCATAAGTGGAAGGAGATACTGGCTGAGAGAAGGAAGCCAAGTAATGTTATATCATTTCATAAATGACCTCTAATTGAGATATTGGTCATTGACTACAGTCCTGGCTGGGAATCCAAGTTTCCATTATGAGTAACTACTCAGCCTTCTAAATCCGCTTGTCTGTCCACGGCTTCAAAGTGAACCACAGTTAAAATTAACCATAACCATAACCCTATAGCTATAGGTACACCAATATAAAGTTCTGTTCAAATAGTGCATGGTGTCGAGGCGGGTGGGAGGGGTCCTATTTTGTGAAGTTGATGAGTGCAAAATCTCAGCTCATTTACTGTCAATGACAGGATTGTGGCTCACAGAGCAGGATTCAACCTGAGCTGATTCCCATTTGGTTTAATGACGGAGAAATACGCACACACACAGACACGCAGACACGCACACGCACACACACACACACTTTCTTCCAACCATTTCCCATCCTGATGTGATGAAGTCTGGCCGGAAACAGCCATTTCCCTGAATGTTCCCATCTCCCTCATCCCTGATTCATTGCCAATAAATCACAGAGGGAGGAACGAATAGAAATAGAGAGAGAAAGAGATGGACTGAGTATAAAAAGTGTAAGAAAGACAGAGTAGAAAAGTAGGATGGGGTGACAGTGTAAACCAGGAGACCAGACACTAAAGATAGGAAAACAAAAATGAAGGAAAACCAGATGTTAGATGAGACATTTTCAGAACTACTCGAAGATCGACCTTGAATTGCCAAATGTGAAGCAGAGACATCTTATCAAAGAAAACAAGGAAAAACACAGATGTAACAAAAACTTCCTTCCTAAGCGGATACGCTTTATTTCATGGGTACTGGTCAAACTCTAAACAAACTGAGAGAGGGGAAGATGTAGTTAGTTAAAGAGAAACAGACAAGGCAGCTGAGTAATTGCCTACTCAAGCTCTTTTGTTATGACCAGCAATTTATTACACATGTGTATAAATCGTTAAAGTCTATGACGGCAAAACATGGATTGTCAATTGTTGTACATCTCCTATTCTTCTGCTGCGTCTACAGCAATCAAAGTTATGAATGACTGCTGCACAGAACAATACAATATGCACATTGCTCTCCATGTTTTTTTTCCCACCCTCTATACTTACAAAAGCTTTGGCAAAGTAGCGTAGGCCACCTGCAAACCCCACCCTACTGAAGAGGCTTTTGATCATGGCTTCGTGTTTACTCTCCCACAGGGGCTCCGGTTACCAACACTAACTCCTCTCTTCTACCATCAACAGTGTACCTCCACTTAACACAGGGGATTCCAGTCGCCACTTCATTTCTCTGTAGGTTTAAATTATCTCCTGAAATAGAAGTTGGCTTCTGTGTCAGTATGGCAAATCTGCACTGCTAAAAAGAGCAAAGTCTTCTTACTAGAGATACCTCAGCTTCTGGCTTCAGACTATTAGAGTTTAAGGCTATCATTTGTACAATGAGCTGCTGACATAGATATGCAGTATCAACAACAGCCATGCACGTCATGGAGGTAATGTAACCACAGATTGTAAAAAACATCAAACTCATATCATCAGGTTTGGTATAATATGACCGTGATTCAATTTAAGAGTGAAAACTGCTGCCAGTGTATGCATTAATGCAAAGTTGAATTTTTTTTAAAAAACGAAAAAAAAAGCTGATCAACATGAGACTGAGAAGATCTATGTTTGACCATCTGACAACACAATCTCACTATGAGGTCCATTTAAAAGCAATTCTGGAACTTTCTGGGGAAAAAAATACATAAATTGCACAATGTCACAACAACTGGTAAATGCCATTTTCTAAAACGAATAATTATCTTCTGGCAAAAATCTAATTCAACTGCTAAATAGTGAAGAATATATTGACATTTTGCCTTCTAAGCAGGCACATCTCAAGTAAATTGAACCCAGTCCATTTCACCAGATGACACTCAACAGTTAAAAGTGCAGGTTAAAGACAGGCTGTTCCTGTTGCTGATGTTGTTGACATTTTTCAACACCACAAACACAAACCTGATGGTCCATGTTTTTATAATAACCAATTCCATTGACTGAGAAGGTGCAGAGTGCTATGGACGTAGGTGCAAATGAGGTGGCAGAGTGACACTGAGACTGAAGCTGACTCATCGCCACCTTTTCTGCGCATGTTAAGTTACCATGGCAGACAGGAAGATGTCCCTTTTCTGAGATCACCCTCATGTCTCTGGGAACAATCTGCACAGGTTGCGCAGTACGTGTTATGAAGACTGAAATCATTGATGTGGTAAAAACAAATCTGAGGATAAGGTTGGGGGCAATACAAAACACTGAATCACATTATTGCTGATTCATATAGAGGTTAAGTGTGCAGTTAAGAAAAGATTTGTGTTGAACAATTCAGGTTTACATCATTTCTGGCATTTGTTTATCAAGGGGAGGGCTCATGTCAACACACATTTTCACTCACACACATACATTAACTTTTGGTGGACCTGTGTAGTTTTAATTGTGACCATTATGTCTGAGAATTCAATAAATAACGTTATTTTGGCCTTGCTATATCTGCCAGCCATTAAAACCATTTCACAAATGAGTTGTGAGTTGAAGCCTGGGACTATTGAATGTACTCTATGGCACTGCTGGTGCTGCTGCTTTAAGAAAGGTTTAGACATATTATCATACCTATTGATCGCATTCTTTGGAGGGCAATCAGTTGATCAATACAAGAGCCAGGTCAATTACAACTCACAAACTCCTCACTAAGGGAGCAATTTGTTGCTAAAAACAGTTGACCACCGTCTCCCGCTATTTACAGCACTTCTCCCCTACAGGCAAACGGACCCTGTCATTACAGAAACCGCAGATGAAAATGAGAGCAAAATGAGGCCCATTACCACACGGCGTGACTAATATCCCTCCACAGTCTTCTGCAGACACACACTGGACACGTGCACTATCATTGCACAAGCACATCCAAGTTACAAATGTTGTCAAAAAAAAGAAGTCAGATGTGCACGCTGAGATGCTTGTGAAATTGAAGCACTGCCTCAAAAACAAGGACGGGAGGAAGTTGGTAATAAATTGTGGCTCTATTAAATTGACCAGATTTTGGGCTGCTCTGTAGGGGGTGTCTGGTTCTCTAGAATTGTGTGCATCTATAGTTATGTGTGTGTGTGAGTTTTTGTATGTGCATGTGCATGTGCGTGTTCCCTAATCATCCATGATGCCATTAGTGCTTAATGCAACGCAGGCTTAGGCTAATTCCTGCCTACTAAAAGTCTTGCCCTCTCTCTATTGCTTCGCTCACCATCTCCTTCCTCTCTTCCTAACCACTCTTACCAGTGATGTGCTTCTCTCATCTCTTCAAATATCCACTCAGCTCTTAATTTCTTGTTCACAGCACATTCATAACCTCTGCAGAAATCAGAGACATCAACCTCTAACCCATCACTAGGGCCTGTACATACTCTCACTTTAATTCAAGAATACCAATTTCCAGTTTTGATCCTTTTTCATACAGTAATTTCAACACCAAATTAAATTTGTTTCAGAAAAGCTAATTTGCTATTTATTTAGCACTTATGACCCAAGTTCCATTACTAAACTCCAGTATAAATAAATGATTTAACAGGATAAGAATGTCAAAAATCTACTGCTGGAAACCAGTCATAGGTAGCAAAAAAAACAACAAAAAACTGTGGTTTTGATAAGCCGTTTCCTAAATGCATTTATTTAAGTGGCTACTGATAAAGTATTATATCTATTCCAAAAGACATCTTTGAAAAATAAATTTGAAACTACGCATGAATTCACCAAAATCCCAAATGTTCCATTTCCACCAGTGTCAGTGTGCATTTGTGGAGCTGGAAGCTGTGACTCAAGCCTCAAAGCTCTGCACGCAAACATAATCTCACCTGTACATTATTCATGCACATACACGTAACGGTTTCTAAAAGTGAAAACAAAAAAATGGCACAAGCATTTGCAGACATTAGAAACGGGAAGCTTCTTAAAAATGACCATATTTGTGAATTTCACGTTAAAAATAATACTGATATTTAGTTTATTGATGTTGAGACTGTTTGCGTGCACTGTGGTGATTTAATTGATCACGTTTCTGAGTCTACCATTGCACCCTCCTGTTGTGTCTTCATCTGTGATTTATCCCAACTTTTTTCTTCCCCACCCAGCTCCCTGTCTCCTGTGTCTTTGCTGCCTTCTCCATGTGTTTTTCCCTCTTTTGCCCATCAGGTCTTCCTAGTGATTTATAGCCTTGCAACAGGCTGGTAAATGGGGAGGAGAGGTGGATAAAGAGAGGAGGGGTTGAGTTGAGATTGGGCTGTTTGAAGTACATGAAGGAGTAATATAAAATACACCTGGTCCATCCATGGGGCACTTTCTGTACACAGAAACAAAGGGAGGGGTGAGAGATGTAGAGGAGAAGAGCGGAGTGGGCTGGGCCACAAGGAAGAGAGGGGTGGATAGAAGGGGGAGGAGGGGTCACTTCGTGTTTCCTTTCAGGATGGCTTTTATGGTGAAACTTCAAACGCTGACCTCCCACTCCTCCACCCCTACATCCCCCTGCTCCCTCGCTCTATTCGTCCCTCCCTCCTTTTTCTCACTATTGTGTATGGCCAAGTGGATAGTAATTGGCTATTCTTTCATGAGGCTGATTTCAGCACCCACAGGAAGGGGCCCTTTTGCTGCCCCCTTTAGAAGTAGGTGTATTTGTGTGTGTGTGTGTGTACATTGTAAATATGCCAGACAGAAAGTATCAGGTGGTTGAAGGTAGAGGTAATCTAATGCAGAGAAACCAGGTTCCAACAGATTCTGAGGTTTCTCTCTGAATTTCGGGTACAGCTCACAGTGTATACATTTGCCCATGAACTAAGTTTGTATTACATCTGTTGAAATGATGTGTTAAAAGGAAACTTAAAGCCCTAAAAAGTCTCTGGATATATACAATATTCTTGAATGAATATTTTTCCATCCACCCCACAGGCACTTTAATCACTTCAACTTCAATTCATGTCATAAAAATGTTCTGTACAAAGACATGAGCGGTTGTGCAAAATGTTTCTTTAAGTCCACATAGAATATCTGATCATATTGCAAGTGGCATATAAAAGCTGCTTTACTCTCACTAATGACTCCTAGCCCTCTGTGGCTTATAGATCAGTGTGCATTCATTAATGATGAAGGCCTGTGTGCAAGTGAGTCTGTCAATTAGTGTGTGTGTGTGTGTGTGTGGAGGGGATTAGCCGTCCCCAGAGAGCCCTAATTAACAGACAAAACCATATTTTTTCTGGCAATTTCACCTTTTTTGGTTGTAAACTAGTATCAAGGCCATGTTTACACTCTGAATACCCCTCAGACAAACACAGACTTGTTCTCACTGACCATGACCTCAGTCAGACACAGAGCAGAGTACATAATATTATGTGATGTATACAAGCTCTTAAACAGGTCAAATATGTGTCTGTCTTTGTAGACACAACACATCAGTAGAATATAATTGTGTCGTACGATAAATTAAAATACTGTGCAGCTCAGGGATTACAGCTACTTTCTCAAAGCAAAAACAGAAGGGTGGGAGGCAAAGGTTTCCAAAGGACGAACGGACACCAGCAAGATTTAGACTAAAGCAGGGGGAAGGTAGATGTAGGCCTTAATACAGTAAAGTGCCTCCTACCTCTTTGTAGTTCACCTTGGGCTCTGTTCTCCTTCGCTTTCTGCCCTTCCCCTGATGACTCTGACTGAAGAGAATCCATTTTACAACCTGCAGGGGGGAGCATGGTGGGGTGAGGCGGGGAAGGCGGGAAAAACAAGCGAGAGAGTAGAGGTTAAAAGACACAAAATAGCCGGTTCTGAGTGACAGGGATTGGGCAGTGACAAAGAAAACCAATGCAGAGGTGATGATAAAGGTGTAACAATGTCAAAGGCAGAAGGAATAAAAAACAAAAACAAAGAATGAGTGGTCACACCTACAACAGAATGTAAATGCGCACAGACTTATGGTGCACTTTCCATCTCTGAAGTGGCAAGTCACGCAGGTTTAAGCGAACACACAGATGTCTGTGCAGCTATCTTAGCGAGGACCCTGTTAGACATAATCCACTTCCTAGCCCCTTATGTCTTAACCCATATGGTGTGACAGATCTTGAAGACAAACCAGAACGTCCTCACTTTTCAAAAGTGTCATTGCCTCCTATGATTTATAAGTTTCCCCACAAAGATACATGTGTATATATATATATATATATATATATATATATATATATATATATATATATATATATATAATATATAAACATGTATATATACACGCACAAGCATACACACATAAACACATAGACGGAGCCACAAGCATTCAAGCCACGTTAGAATGTTAAGTGAAAACACACACTAACGTCCATCTAAAGCACCCCCTCGCTCACACACGCACATTAATTCTAACCTTTCAGCGCTCACTCATGCTCCATATATAACAAACACAAACTGCCGGCTAAGACAAAAGAGTAATAGTGAAAGTATGTTTCTGTGACTGAGCCTGGAGTGCAGCAACTCCCTTCGCTACAGATGTCCATTAAACAGCCAGTCACTATCAAGGCCAAACATTATCCATCTACACTCACCGAAAACTCCCATCCACTTTAATTTATATGTAGACTTCATATAATACAGTTCAATCGCATACTAAAAAGTACAGTTTCTTACAACAGCATATGCATGAAGGTGTATATGACATGTATCAGATGTAATCGGTAAAGTATAAGAATACGAATAGTATAAGAATGTTTTTTTTATATATATATTTCTCATATATTTGGCAGATATTCTGTTCAGCTTTGATTCAAATGTATTGAGTTTGACAGATAAGAGGCAGAATCAGAAAACAGGCAATTAAGAACAACATGGGACCTTTATAGGAAATCTGATAGGCAGCACAGAATGACACGCAACAGATGCACAGCGCTGTGTGCCACTCTTCACTCCGAGACAGACAGAGGGAGAGGCTGACGGAGAGAATGAGCAAAAGAGCGGTAGATGAAGGGCAGGAGATGGACCGATAAGAAATGATATCAAACACTGTGAAGAGAAAGGTAAGAGGAAGAACAGAGAGGAAGCAGCCAGGACAAAATGTATGGGAAATAACAGACTGAAGGTACAGAGAGTGATGAGAAGCAGATCCGGCAGTCTAAGGTGCAACATTTTTAAATCTAAAGGAGAGCTGCCCCCAAGTCTGTCTGCCACTCCCAGAAGAAGACGAGAATAAGGGACAGAAAAAGGAGAGAAAAGGAGAAAAAAAAAGAAGAGAGTGCTTACCTCAGCTTTGACTTCTTCCACCAGCCTCGACTGTGACCACACGGCGCTCCTTTCATACAGCCACTGAACGACAGACGAGAAGGGAAAGCAGTGAGCCGGGGGCAAGTGATCAGGACAGAGTGGAATGCTTTGCAGAGACAGAGAGAGAGAGAGGGAGTGAGAGGAAGAAGGACAGAAAGAGAGGGAGGGAGAGAGAGAGAGAGAAAGGGAGAGAGCAGGAAGGGGAGGGAGAAAGAAGCGGTGGGAGGAGAGGGAGAAGGTGGGAGCGCAATCACTTGTTTCTCTGACAGAAACTCGCGAAAGGAGGAAGAATGGAGAAGAGAAGAGGAAAAAAGAGATTTCATTTACAAAAATCACTTCAACTACAACCACAGGATGGACAGCCACCCCTGTCCTCCACACATACACATACACACTAGGGCTGCAATGATTATTATCAATCGATTACTAATCCATTAGTATATTAATCGTCAACTATTGTCACCATCGATTATTTGGTTTTAGAGGGTTTTTTTTTTTTTTTTTTAATAATTAAAACATGTATTCTGATATTTCAGCTTCTTAAATGTGAATATTTTCTGGTTTCATTGCTTAACTTGACAAAGAAATCATTAAAACTAGAAAGAAAAAAAATTGGCATTTGAGAACATCATTTTGAGGTTTGGAAAAAAACAAATTAACATTTTTCAACATTTTCTGACATTTTATGGACCAAATAAATGGACAGATTAATCGATTATGAAAATAATCGTTCGTTGCAGCTCAAACGCACACACACACATTCAGAGAGAGAGATAGCCACACTTGCAAATGCACACCCACACGCTGAGAGCAGATAGTAGGCACACAAACATAAAGCACTTACTCGCTGACCTTATTAAGCTTTTAGCAGAGCTACTGCACAAGCGATGTGATTCACACCTCAGATAGGTAATGTATGTATTGAATGTGTATGTTTGTGGTGTGTGTGTGTGTGTTGGTGGGGAGAATCAGGAGACACACATGGTTTCAGACCAGAGCGCATGTAAACAGGATCCTTGTAACACTTCACTTCACTTCACACACACACACAAACAAGTGAGATACAGCAGTGCTACAGCACATTCTCACTGCACAAGCCACGATACACATTTAACAGGAATTCCGAGCAGCACACATTGTGCACAACTGTTAAGCATAGGCACACACACAAAGTTCAGTTCTTCTCTCTGTGTATTACACAAAAGTACTTCAGCAGAAAATAGCACGAAGGTGTATGGAGAGGCAAAGGACAGAGAGGGAGAGGTGGACACAGAGAGGTACAGAGAGATGAAGGTGTTGGAGGGGGCTGTATAGAATGTGGTGAGTGTTGAAACAGTAAATTGGCATTGTGTAACAGGATACCACACATAGCTCTTTTGCTGCCTTGATCCCCACTGCCATTCCCTGAATAGCAAGGCTTTTGTCTACCTCAAATGCTCTCTTTGTCATGTGCCCCTGTCTGTGTAGTGTCTGATGAATCTGGATTAGGTTACATGTAGATATTCAGAGGTTATTCAGTAATACACACCAGTGTCTGAGTTTGGTCAATCAACAGTTTGGTGTTTTCAGACTTTTTTTTTTTCCTTGTAACGTACAGAGCCCTATGTCATGCCCGGAGCGAAGCTGTGCAAACTCCGGCACAGGTGTCATTGCTAGTTTTCCAAACAGCGCAGTTGTCGTTTTCCCACACAGTGCCCACTTCATGGGGGTAGCGAATGCACTTTTGTCCCCAGTGCACCTGTGGATGTGTTGGTCTTAAAATGAGGTGCGGTCAGGAACAATGTTGGTGCCATTTTCGAAGCAGCAGAAAGCCATTGTGCTACTGACCAACAAAAAAAAACTTGGTCTTAAGTCAATGGCACAGTATTTAAGCAGTGCATCATGGGCGGGTTCTCACGACACATACACTTGTGTCACACTTCAGTGCTCCTCCTCATCCTCGTCCTCATCAGTTAAATGCATTAATGTCGGTGCAGCTCTTTATCCTGTGCACTCTAATGGAGTTGTTGATGGGACAGAGGGTCAGTAGACCGTAGAGGCAGAGGGTCCACCAGCCAAAGACCATGTTCTAATAAGCAATGGGGGTTGCTGGCTGCCAGGACTGCAGCCTCCTCCTTTTCGTAAAAAGCACACTGACACACGGGCGCAACCTTCACATCTCAACAGTGAGGTCACATGACTCATATCTGCTACTGTACTTCCGTCTCTTCCTCCTCTCCTCTATGAGTTCACTGTTAAACTGCTTATGGAATATTTTGAAGTAAAAATGTTATCTTAATAAATGTGTCATTCAGTTTAGATTATTGCCTGAATTGAGATTTTAACATCAAATCTCAACAGAGAAAGTCTGCGCTCCAATGCTTGAACTTGAATATACATATATAGTCTGATGATAAGTCACAATAAAAAACAATTATTAATGTCCTAGGCAGAAAAGGCCCGTATATAAAGTTGTACAGGAAGGTATCAGGCTGAAAGCTGTGGTGAATAAAGGGTAGTCTTTATTTAAACAAGGTATCGCAGCCCAGATCCATCATCCCAAAGGGAGTGCTTACTCATCTAAACTCTGAGGTCTAAAATAGGCCAGTACTGGCCTTCCCATTCCGCATCTCTTACTCCGGGATTGGTGAATGTCATTGTTTATTATTAGGCCAAACTATTTCCTGCCTTTCTCCAAATCAAGCACATTGTTGAGGGAGGCAGAGAGTGGCAGAGGGAGGAGGGGAGATTTTAAAAAATGTGTTTGTGTCTAGTGTACATAATACACGAGCACTTGCATTTGTAAAAAGGTTTCAATCGATCTGCCTGATCTTATTAGCCACTGACTCGCACTTCAAACACAAAAAAAGCCTCCGTGAGAGCACTCTAGCCATCACCCAATCAGGTGTGAGAAAAAAGCAGTCCTCCATGCTGTCCTTCCTACCCTCAGAGGCCCCTGAAGGCTCCAGTTACATCATCACATAATCTACAAGGTGAAGGTACCCAGACAATAACACAAGCACAAACACAGACACACACAAAAGCACATGCACGCACAGTTATAATTAAGATCAGTTACCATGGAGATGGGAGAATTGAAGAAGCTGTTAAAGTGGATTGATTGCATAAGTGTATGTCTGTGCGTAGCTCGCAATCCTAGTATCGTTTGACCATGGGTCTTTGAGCGCAACGCTCGCCTTGTAAAGACACAGAACCAGCCTGGTCACACAGCTAATGATAATGTTTCAACATCCCAATCATCATATGAACTGCACAATTAGCACTTTCATGAAATTGCAATGCTATATGAACAGCAAGTGATGCCTGCCAGTGGAATGAAGGACATCATCATATCTTTGTGACAGGGACTTGACAAATCTGAATCTGAATTTGAATTGAGCAACAAATATATTGTGAGTTTTTAATCAGGAAAGCCATCATTGCCTACTTACTAGCTAACAGTCACACATCATTTATGGTGTAGCCATTTGCTTTGAATGTGAGACATCATTTTCATTATGGCAACATCATTACACTGCTATTGCAGCTGCTCTGTACTGACAAATGTGATGCTATGCTTGTCATCAAAGTGCAAATGCTGAAAAACAAACTCATCCAGAAAAAGCAATAAACAAAATAAACTTAAAAGGCCACATTGAAATTTGGTTCATGGGATGATCCTACACCATTTTGATTTACTGTCAATGATGATAACCTTCCTTTATCACATTGCACTCAGCATGTTTCCTTGGTGTGGCTTTCAAAACCTACAAATTAGGCTACAGTTTCCTCAGTGAAGCCAACCAGTTAACACAAAATAACCATTTGGTAATGCTAATGATAAAGAAACAAACAGGAGTACAAACATAACTTGAGTAATTATTATTTTATGAAATAATTAAGATTAGATCAACATTTTCAGTTATGATATGAACTCAGGGGCAATATTTTTGGAAATACTGATACTTCAAAACCCTAAGTAATTTAGTTGATTAGTTATAATCAATGTAAAATGTAAGTTTAAATGTTAGTCCAGTTTGATTTATGAACCTCTAGTCAGTCTTCGTAAGTGGTAATTACCTTTTTCATACATCACCTTACTTCTTACCATTTTTGATATAAACGTGTTTAAATAAATATGTATGATGTGATCAAATTGTCGAGAAAAAGGAAAAAAAAATAGAGAAAGAAGAACTCCTCATACCTCTGGAATGCCCGGTCGATCAAGCCAGTCAGCATAAATAGCACTGAGGGTGAGGCCTTCTCTGAAAACACAATGGCACAAGTGTTAGTATTATTCCTATTATTATAGCAATGACTGTTGTTGCCCAAGACGACCTATAAAAACATGGCTCTGGGAAAATATTGTTAGGGTCATGGCTATCTCGAGGTTTAGGCCAACACCTTAAACAAAACACACCCACCTTCCCGTACAAGGACAAGCAAACAGGCATGTACTGACAGTTAAATGGTCTCTATGTTTGCATGCACTGTGTGTATATACTGTACATACATGTATGTGTGTGCATGTGTGTGCATGTGTGTGTGAGAGAGACAGAGAGAGGCTGTGGAGGGGTCAAAGTGGATGGTTTGCAATGAAAACGGCCATTCACTGTACCACACACAGAACATACACAGTGTGCCAGGATTTGCTTTCAGAGACAATGGTGAATGCAAACAAATACTCCACAGGCAAGTATTATTATTATGTAGTATATAAAGAACACACGAGTGGAAGAGTAAATACACAGCACATCATTAATCCTGACTGGCAGTGCATACATTTCCACACTTAGATATATTACTGTATATTTATTTGAAGTTGTAATGCTTTTGTATGCTCATTAACCATTGGTCATGCTTTTCAAACTGAGCCATTATAGACGTGCTGAATTCTAAACAGATATTTCTTTTCATCGCTTTAAGATGAGATAACAGCGTAAGGTTAACTGGGTCAATGAGCAACTGCCCTGAACCTGGACGACTCTCTGATAACATTTTATCAAACATATTAGGACAGACACATTTCTTTTTCAACAATGTGACGACCGCACGTTTATTTGACACGGCGTAGGTCTACTATGACGGCATCTCACAGCCTTGAAATTCAAGGCTAATTTATCTTGTGCAGACTTCAAATTTCAATGGTGACATTTAAAGCTAATCCATCCAAAAGAGGTATTTGACTATTTCATTTCAAGAGCTCAACCAACAGACCAATATACTGCCTGCAAACACTGCATTACATCAATGCAAGTGTGGCTAAAAATGGCTTAGAGAGGCTAAAATTCTGCCGCAAGGTCAAGTCTGTGCTCCGTGCTTCCACACACCGTCGTAAAATGTGGGTCTCACTGCATAATTTCCTATTGTATATTTGCTGAAAACTTTGGCAGATGGAAAGTAGGACTTGTACAAATTGAAGCTCATAAAAACCTCTTTATACTTTACTGTGCACTAGGAGAGGTAATATTCCCAATAAAGCACCAATGTGTCCAGAAACTAGACATTAAAAACGTCACTGAGGACTCAACCACAAAGAAAATTTCAGCTCCTGGCATGTGGAGTCAACCCACATACAGTACACGCAGACTAAACATCTGCCATATCAACAGGGAGACACCAGAGAGGATTACATGGGATTATAGGAGGATCGTTGTTTTCTGTGGCAAGGAAAAGGTTAATACAGTTAATCCACTACCTGTCATATTGTTTAATAACACGTCTAGATGGAATTAAGTGTTGTGTCTCATAAAAAAAAGACATGTGCATACCAGTTCCTTCATGTTGAAATAGGAAACTTTAATTCAGTTCACTGGTTATTCATCTTTATAGTGATACAGGAGAACAAACCTTCATTTAGAAAATGGAACTATGATTCCTGGAAAAAAGGATGTTAAAATAAACAGGTTTAGTCTTAATATATTTTTCAGCCAGAATACGACAATGCAATCTGTCTGGAGTGTCTACTCTAATCTCAACCCTTGCTCTTCTACTTGGCTGTATAGCGAAAGAGGCATCCGATCCAAGTATTGACTATCCCTAGTTCCCTTTGTTTAATTCAGTCAATGTCTGCCAGTCCAGTGGCAGACTCCACAACAGGAAAGGAAAAAACAATATCCAGAGCAGACAAAGAAGTACAGAGGAAGAGTAAGAAAAGTAAGGTTGAGTGTAAAAAAGAAAGTGAAAGACAGATGGGGTGAAAAGAGAAACAGCAAGACAGGCAGAGGAAGAGGTTAATGAGGCAATCAGGAGAAATAGAGAACTGAATGATTAAAAGAGCGCAGAGAGGGAGGGAGAAAATTAGAGAGGAGGGGAGCAGGAGGAGCAGTTATCCCTTTACACTTCAATTAATATGAGAGTGGATGAGACTGTTCGTTTAACACGATTGGTGTTGGGAGCTTTTCCTGGCAGGACCAAGTTAGTCAAAGAAGAGTGGCCAAACACACACATGCTGGTGAGCAACCGACATCTGTAACAAAAATCCCATGCTATGTTTAAACAGAAAACTGATGAATAACATATCTCTTTAATTTCTCTGGACCATGAAAAACAGGATACAACTACTCAGAGCCAAACCAAAGTTCAGTGCATCGAGGCATTTCTCATAATTCATGAATCATACTGTGAGCTTTATTCAAAGCCACTTACATACCTCGCCATGTGCGGAAAAGTGATCAGCAGCATTACCAAGAAATCCTGTCCAAAAAGAAAAAAAAAAAAAGAGAGACAGAAACAGAGGCATTTAGGTAGATGTGGGAGGAAAAGGAAAAAGAAAGAGACAGGCATACCTGATTTTAAGTCAGGAGTACAAGGTCAAGCAGTGTTTAATGTAACATCCATTATTTAACACCAAGGATCAACCTGCCACTGAGAAAACAGGAGCCAGGTGGAACTCATCATGTATCACACACACTCTTACACATAGCCTACACACACACACACACACTTCCAGGTGTAATCAATCAGCCTCATGGCACAAGCAAAATAAACATACGTGGTTTAGCTGAGGTACAGTCATCAATTTGCAAAGCTGGAGTATTTTCAACTATTGTAACTGTGGCAATGAAACTTGCAAGAGCCTCCAATTATGGGAATGCCCTAAGAGACAGGTCAAATTAAAACAGCTGCAATTCAACACATTTTAGATACTAAATGTAAAAATGTGATTTGCGCAGTGTGAACAGGTCGTATGTGATCCTTCCACAGTGGCCTATAACAGCCCGTGTTATTTCTGTGGAAATAACTCACCTGAGACAAAATGAGTTGCCCGTGGTATTTGTTCACAAACAGCCTGAAGAAGCTGATGAATTGCTGCTCACCCACTTGACTGGCCAAAAACCTGAGGAGGAAGTAGCCCTGGACAAAGGACAAGACAAAAAAACAGACATGACCCATCAGTCAAATGTTTTCCTGTCATTTCCTGTCTGCTTTTACTGCATGGGCCTCTTACTTTGAGATAGTGCACTTGCATAAAGGTTTTGTCAGGGTTGAGCGCATGTTTAACTGTAGAGGAGCCAGACTCGCTAACCTGACCGGTGTTGTCCATGTTGGGTCTGTAGTAGGACAAACAGAGCACAGAAACACAGAGAAGGATAAAATTGGTAACACGACAGACGACATTGAGTAAACAGGTAGGTAAATAACACATGCAAGTCAGAAGTTTGAAAGCAAATCAGTGTGGAATGGTATGAAAGAACCTGAGCACAGATTTTTATTTTAGCCCCTTTTTTTTACAGACATTTTACTTGCAGGAAACCACATTTTCTGCAGAGCAAGAATACACCGTCAGCAACACTAAATCCAACCACTCAGCTGAACCTTTCAATGGAGAACACATTGCCAAGTTGCCTTACATTGCCCGAGGCAGGCTGGAAATCAAGCTGCAGATTTATAATTGCATGCTAGTGTTTATATGACCTCACAGTACTGCAGTCCGACTTTACTGCCCATGACTCACAGAGCACACATATAACACTTCCACAGAAAAGCACCCGCATCTACGGCCGCAAGGGGCCACGCTCTGTGTCTCACTGTCACACAGATACAAATCATCCCTTCAAACACAAACAAACACACATAAAACCAATTAAAGCCAAACAAACAGATGTGGAGCGGATGTGGACGTGGGAGCGCTGCGCAATGATAGTTTCAGTTAGCCAGTATTGATCAAGCTGAGCAGATTAACTCGGTGTGTCAATAGGAAGAGCTTGAAGGATTACCCTCCTGCCAAGTCGATACGCAAGGCGCCTGGCCCACCAATCAATACTCCCTTCATCACTGGCTACCACTTTTCCACAGACCTGTTTCATGACCAGACAGGCATACACACACACACACACACACGCACACAAATAGGGAGACCACACATTCTTCTTCACACAGATTCATGTGTGATGTAAGAAGTCAATGATGCCACAATTTGGCCAAATATATCATCTATTTGACTCTTTGTCTAGGTATAGCGAGCCGAGGAGCTGGGACGAGGGGGGGGGTTAAGTAGAGAAGAAGAGGAGGAGGATATGTAAGAGAACTCGAGGAAAGGAGATAGACAAGAATGTTTGGTTTGCTCACTGGACTGAGAGAGGAAGTCATCAGCATCCTGGAATTTCTCAATTCGACTGGACTCTTACAGGAACTTTCATCATGCATATGAGGGTGTGTTCCCACTTGTGTGCATGTGCATTTGTCATATAAACATTGTGCGTGAGGAAGAAAAATGACCTGGTTTGGGAAAATCCATTCCAATATGGATTAACAATAAAAACCTTTGTAAAACAATCAAATATAACGCTTTGCTTAAATGCCAGAAAATGTCTCTTTCACTTTATAAATCAGCTTGCTTTTAAACAATATCCCTTTTTCAGGGTTGTTTTTTTTTTACTTGCTCTGTGCCCAGTCTACTGCCTGTAGAGCCCATATCTGTCTGTTGCTGCTGATAAGATAAAATACATTTCAAAAAGGGAAAAAAGAAAAAAGAAAAAGAGGGGCTGGGGCAAGAAACAATAACAATGACAGAACATGTATTTTCAGAAGACAAAAAATGTGCTTGTACGTCAGAGATGTCAGCCACAAAGCATGGAGAGGAAAAATGTTTATCCATCACTGCCGTGATAGACAAAGGAACTCCACCCTTCCTACTGTCCAGCGCAGGGATGTATGGATGTGTAAATCCCTGTCTTTTGCTGTCTCTCTTTGTCAGAGATGATTTACAACAGCTTAAAGCGGAATCGCTGCTCGCTGCCTTGGAGAATCACACAATAGCTCAATGTATTTCAGAATAAATGGTGCTCTTATCTGACTCGTGGGCCATGTGTGTGAGAGGGACGGTGTTTGTCTCATTCTCTGTCTCTCTCTCTCTCTCTCTGTCTCTCTCTATCTATCTCTCAGTATGTGTGTGTGTGTGTGTAGCCATGCATACACCTGGGTGTATCTGAGATTGAGAGAGAAAAGGAGTGGGAGGAAATCAGAAGCTATTACTGACAGAACTTAATGTCAAACACGCACACACATACACAGAGTGACAGAGGTTTATAGCTCCGCAAGCCATATCCTGACAAATTACACTGGGTTGACTGTGGAAACCGGATAAGGTAGAGCAGCACTCCCAGCAGCCCAGTAAATCAGCAGGGAGAATGGCGTCTGGCCCAGGCTGCCCTAAATATAACTCATCTGAAATGGACTGATAAACACTGGCCACTGGGGCCCCTGTTGGATCATGGGGTGTCGAATGTGACCCACTGAACTTGAAAAGCACAACCTGCCATTTAGTCTTTATTTGTGTGCGCGCGTGTGAACTGGTAAGGCGTGTGTGTGTGTGTGTGTGTGTGTGTGTGTGTGTGTGTGTGTGTGTGTGTGTGTGTGTGTGTGTGTGTGTCTCTCTGTATGTCCTATTAAATGGTCTGCATGGCAACCGTTCTGTATTTACATCGTGCTTTTTCAAGTTTCGAGGACCAAGTGCTTGAAACCACATTCACCCATTCACAGCACTTTTTCTATCATGCATCTATCATACCCACTCACATGCTGATGGCACAGCCAATCAACCCTGACTTTCTGGTTGGAAGACGACCTTCTCTATCAGAGTCACTGCTGCCCCCACTATACATCTATGTATGTATATGTGTATCAATTTTTTTTCTGCTTTTTGTGATGCCAAAAAAGCTACATGAAGACATACAGGACCATACATACATATTTGTCAAAACATTTTTTACATGACTTGTACATCTGATGGTCCACTGACCTAGATGTTTCATTAAAAGATAGAAGATATCTGCAAAAAATGAAAATATGTACTAGTATAATTGACAGGAATTCAGTGTATTTATCTAATCACACCATTTTTGTTTGGACTTATTTACTTATTAAGGCTGAAGATACTTAAGATAATTTAACTTGTTTCAAGGTATTCAACTTAACAAGTGCCATTTTCTTGCTGCACTGGCAGATAATATTGCTTAAAGTAGTATAGTGGTTATATTTGTTCTTGTTTTTTAAAGGCATTTTTGAAGGGAATGAAAATAAACTGAAATAAGTGGGAAAAAGTGGGACAGAGAGAATGTTTGAAACAGGCACCAGGTGTTGACGATGACCAGGGAAATGGTCAAAGGTCAGCGATTAGGTCAGTATGAGTGGACAGAAGGAGGAACATCCAGGAAGTCATTTATATCCAAAACAGAGAGTGAGACAACTATCTCCTGCTCATAAGAGGATGACATCAGAGCCATTAGTCTTTTTTCACATAAAGGGTTCCCATGGTCAATCATAATCTTTTATGCACTCTATTTGACAAAACATACATGTATAACCAAAACAGCAACAATGACTTTGTATGTTACTCTGTCAACTTGGACAAAGAACCTTTTTTTTATGCGTCTGCAATGTCTAGCATTTTCCTGGAAATAACTCACTGTAATTTGGTGCTAAATGTTGAGAAAACAGGAAATTCTTTGGAAGCACTAAGACAGGAAAATACTTGAGCCATGGCATGAGTTTAAGTATTGTACATACATGATTTTGCTGACACATAATCACGCAGTATCTTCTATCTCCTAAATATTCATGTTAATAGAAGCAGAAGACACAAACAGACACATAACGATGCAACTAAAAGTGTAACTGTTGTATGCGTTTGTGATAGTTAATGAAAAGGGCTCTTCTATGTCTCACCATGCTTTACAACAACATGGCCTAAGAGACCTGAGGATTTTGAAATGGCATGTGCTTGGGTGGCAATTTTGCAATGACTTATTTTATTTATTTTTTCCAATAGAAACATGTTCCCACGTAACATAATCAGTCAAAATGTATGTGTCCATCCATGTGTGTGGGCATGTATGTCTGTGTGTTTGTTGTTTGTAATTTTCACATGTTTAGCTTAGTGTTGTTGATTTAACCCCGTCAGGTGCAGAGAAACCCAATACTAATCCTCCTAATGACCCATGTGTCGACTTCATAAGGGAACACTGACAAAAAGACACAACTCTGAAGTGCAAGTTTAACCCTTAAACACAGTTTCCGCAGTCAACATGAAATCTATGTCAAAATACTGACCTCTGTCATATTTTTCCTCTTTGGCATCTGAATTTACCTTTTTAAAACCTTTCATCACTTTGTACTGTGCAAAGTCTTGATCTTTGTATTATTAATTCATATTTTATTGCTTTCATTTAGTTTTATTTGTATTTTATCGGATTCCCATATTGTTTTTAACTGCTTTTGTTTGCATCTTTTTAATTATTTGTGAAGAAAAGTACTATGCAAACACATCTTGCACTTTTCAGGGAGAAGTGACAGTATTTACGCTGCAAGTTCTATTAAATGAATGCAGTTTCACCTGTTTAGTGACAATACACAAGAGAAGTTACGCTATTACAATAGGTGCAAGGAATAAAAGTGCCATGATTTAACATTCACTTAGCACTGTAGAGTGATGTGCTGCAAGTGTCCTTTCAGATAAAAGCCTTTTTTTTTTCATTCCAGCAAAAATGTGAAAAACACCATTTAAGAGTGAACTCATGGCTGAGCTTTACACCTGTAATCCCTGATGATACGTGTGCTTCTACACTGGTTAAAACAAACAGGGTGTGGGTCCCACATTGTCAGGATCAGATGAAAAGTTTGTGTGTTTGTAAATTCTTGCTGTGGCCTTTAGAGCTTTTCTAAGACATGACCGTACAGTACACCTGGATATATTTGCTACCACACCTGCCACACCTGAGCCCCTGGAATGCATTTACCTCACTGCTCACATGTGTCTGCATGTGCAAACACACACAAATATGGACATTATATATCACACAAAAGTCAACTGTATCTATTACTGGTTTTTAGACAAATCTTCATACATCTTGGCTGATTACTCAAAATCATATATCAATAAATCAATACATATAGTTAAAACCATTTTTTTGGTCACTGTAGAAAATATGTCTTGGGTTTTTTTTGTCAGATTTTTAAAAAGCTATCAGTCAAGTCCTTCTTGATGGATTACAATTTTGTTTGTTTTGACTTTTGTTTAAATAATTATCAGATTATCATGGCAGAAACAGGGCTTCGGATGCATATTTTATAACAGAAACAAAATAAGATGTATCAGGCAAAAACATCGATACAGTTGTGGTAAGAAATATTTGCAAATCACATAAGAAGAGTTTGTGGTGCAAGGGACTGATACTGGTTTTACACTCAAAGCTACTGGTACAGGAAGATGTTGACTGCTGGGGTGAAGTTCATGTCAGCGTTCAGTGCTACTGTACATCCTGTTTTGACCATAATGGCAACAGGGAAGAGATAATTAAAACAGACACGCTGAAACACTGAGAGAAACACACCTGAGGATCTGAAGTTCCTCCTCCGAGTTCTGCAACTCATCAGACAGCCGTCTCCACCTCAGCAGTGCCTTCAGCTCAGACTGTTCTGTGGTCTCTTGTACAGAGAGCTGGAGGAAGAGAGACGTGGATCATTTAAAGGAAGTGAAGGAAAGGCAGGGCACAGGAATGAGAGGAAGAAAAGATAAATATTGTGAATAGCATCAGCAAAAACAGAGAGAAACTGAGTGAATGATAAGTCAAATGCACTTTTAATAGGTATTGATGACTATTTTGGTCAGTATTTGCTATTGATTTAAACATCAGACTTCAGAGCCAGGCTTATAACAGCGTCATCAGGGTGACATGATTTAAAAGTGCAGACACAGGAAAAACCTTTGCGTAACTTTCCACAGTGTGGGAAAGCAGAAAGGAGGATTAAATCTGTGCACACGTCAACTCCCACATCAGAGCTGCAGTTAGTGTTACAAGCACGGGGATTCCCATCAACTCAACACTGTCTTCCTTACTTTGTCCTGCTGTTTATCTGTTTTTTTAAGGTCGGCTTAACTACCAGAGCACCAGACTCCCTTGGCAGTGGGAATGTCCAAATTTAAAAATGCATGTATTTTTTTGAGAAGAAGATAGCAGTACCTTTTATGCAAACTCTGGTGTGCCTCAGCTTAGTCCTATTACATTTTAGTAGCTTAGAAGCTTTGGGATTGGAAGCTTCATTTTGTGGTGAGCTCAGGAACTTCTTTACTCTTTCATTTCTTCGGAGCCAACTTCTCTGACCTCTTAGAATAAGTTTTTGTTTCATGATCGCCGCTCTCTGCATTGGGATTTGGCTTGTTTTTATAAACTCTTTCCTTCTATGATTCATGATTTTACTACAGTAATGTCGTGCCCAACTCTTGACATGCAGTCCACCCACAACGGTAACATTTGGAAATCCTGGCTCAGAAGTAGTGGAAAGGGGAGGTTGGAATGTCATCCTGCATTTCCCTAAGTTGTTGTATGGAGGTACTGGATCATATCATATGGCAGTACTTTTATATAATGACAAGGAAAAAAAAGAAGTCCTACATCAACAAATATTACCTTGATGTTTCCTGAGGTTGTTTTTAATTTAACGTTTTCCCTTTCTCATGAGGGACAGTTGTGCTCTGTGTAGTAGTTTCAGCATACAAGCTAAAATTAATTTTTTATAAAATATCTGTAGTACAACAATGTTTTGGCCACAGTTGTACTGTACTTGTTGTGCTTGTGCCCAGATGATGTCCTCTAGGTATGTGGCAAAGCCCTCGCTGATCCATTCTTCAGTCCAGTCTCTGGCTCCTATAACCAGGCCAAACCAGGAGTGGGCAATTTCATGGCAAATCCTGGACCCACACAGAGAAAGGCCATTCTCTCCAGAACCAGGACCATCAGCATACAACACACTCTGGGACAGGAAGATTATGTGGGGGCTGGGGAAGACAAATAAAGATCAAGAAGTCAGATAATAAAGGGAGGAATAAAGTGAAAAAAAGTACAAGAGGGTACCAGGATAGAAATGTCTTTACAATCAAGACAGGGAAAGACAAGTATACACACATATATATATATATATATATATATATATATATATATATATATATATATATATATATATATACAAGAGGGAACTAAAACAGTACAAAAACAGTGGTGTTTATGAGGAAATAAAAACCAGGGCGAGATGAAGACACACGGTATACTGCTGAAGATGTTTCAAGATTTTTATTGTGGTAATGTTCCACACCTATGATTATAAAAACCTAGGCTAAACGCAGCGAGTAAGACAAACCAACACATGTGCACTCAAAGTATGGGAGTCACTCACGGCCTATCCCTTTTCTCCATCTTCTGTGTTATGTTTAGCAAAGGGCAGCTTACCCATCAAGCATTCCTGCCAAACCAAATTGCCCTGCACAAAAGTAGAATACACATTGTTCATATTGTTTCCTGGACCAAAAGTGTCAACCCACAATTGGAAAAATAAATGAAATGAAAGATTTGTGCAACTGGTGTAATCTGCATCAAAGGCGGGTGATTTTATAGCTCCCACTTCTAGTTGTTTGTGACGTCAAGGCGACGCTGTAAATTTTACGCTTGAAGAGGGTTTGGATGTTTTCATGATCCTTTACAATTAAAGATAATTATAAACCAAATCTTTGCCATTTCAAGATCTTGGGACTGAGAACAAAGTCTGACATATGTGTACATTTAAAAAAAAAATCTGTAATGTATTATGTCCATGATTCATTTATTGTGCAATTCAGTTAATTCTCTCAAGGAATTTAAATGTATGGTCTTAAAAGGGTCAATAAAGTGCATATGCAATTCATGCAAATATGAGAAATGGGCATTTTTGTAAATGCTCTCTTATGCAAATAGATATGTACACTATTTAGATGCTAATATATAAAAGACCAAGAATAAGGGACTATTAATGTTAATACAGATTCAAAAGCCTCTTAATTTAAATTTTTAAGCCAATAGGAACAATATCAAAGGTTGCCAGCAAGCCAACATGCTGGCGTTAAGAAAGGATATACAACTGGAACGTTATTCCAAGGCAATACTGTCCTGTCATCGTTACCTATTGTTAAGATACTTCACCTCCACAAATTCTGTTGCCCTAGATGAATTTAATGTCAAATGTCAAGTCAATACACCAAAATATGGGTGGACTAAGTGAAAGGCAGACGCTCCACTTCAAATGGAAAAAGGAATACAGCACACATGACGTCTTATAGCCATGAAACAGCACTGGTAGAACATGATCGATTGAAGTGCTCCGTCAAAGCCAAGGTCATGGCGGAAGACTTCTCTGTTGCATTCTTTACTTCTTTCTTATGTAACAGGCTCTGGTTGTCCTGAGGGGCTTAGGGCCAACTCTGTGTGAGAGGCAGGCTGTTCTTCAACAGAAGAATGGAAAAGAGGTCACAGAGGTGCAAATGAATGGTCTCTCTCACTCCTGTGGCCCACATAACAACACCAGACTGTCTAAGGTTCCTTTCACACTCTCTAGATCTTAAGTGTCCAACTAACATCGACCTGCCATTGGTGGGAGAATTTATGGCGAACTGCAGGTCTCTACTGAAAGCATTTTTTCAAAGAATCAAACCACCCTATGACTTCAGTTGCAGCAAACACAGTGGTGTGAAAAATCTGAGCCCACTTGCCTCATCTCAGTGTGTCTTTAGGGTCTCTTTTGAGACTTTATAGTGCATCTGCAATTTATATGAAGTGCGGTCCTTTATCTGCAACTGCTGAGACACACCAACTACATTTACTTCAGCTGTAATATTGACAGTTAATTCCGACAGCTATAGTACAGTAAGCCCACATAGTAGTGACACTGATGGAATATAGGACGCTGGAAAATGTGCTACTGCTGAAAGATAAGCATCTTAAGTTATCTTGTGTCCTTACTCCTAGCCATAACCTAATTATGGGGACATGTTCAGACAATTACAGAGGAAAACATAGTAAAGGCATAGGTTAGACCAGGTCTGCCACACAGTCTATATTGGAGGAAAATTACATTGGATATCTGAAAACAAGTAAAAGTAGTCCACATTTCCCAGAGGGCCTCTTTATCAGATCGAAAGCAGGGCATCACCTTCTGTTATTTAGGAAAATGTAAACATCATACAACATGGTCTTAAGGGCATCATTTCAGAGACAGCTTTTCAAATCTAATCCCACATTTTCCTGATTACACAAACAAAGGCTCTCACTGGAGCAGGGGATGCTAACATTAGCCTTATGAGTTTTTTGTTTTTTTTCCTAGTCTAATCTTATTCCACCACAATTGGAGAAGCATGCCTTTGTTGTCAGTTCCAGCTGCGCATTTGTCTGCGTCTGTGTGTGCAAGAGTGTGAAACACAAAGACAGTCTTTCAGAGACGGCTCTTGCACATGCTCCTCTGAGGGAGGCGGAATCCATTACTACAGTGACAAATAGTGTCATCCCACCATGGTGGAGATGAATAACAACAGCATCTTTCACATTCGCTGATACACTGAGTGACATTAGTTGACATCAGGGACATGTCAGGGATACAGACATGGGAGGATTTTCACACACATCCTGGCATATGTAATGCCTGCACCTTCATCTCTCCCCTATGGATCTGAGAGTAAAGTGTGCTGTGGGGATGATTGCTTGTGTGTCAAGTACAGTTTCACTGCTGTTTTAAATCATATTAAGTCTTTACATTTGCACAAAGTGTTTCCGAAGTGTGTATTTTGCAAATTGGTAAATGTGACTTAAAACTGTAGTGCGTAACTTTTGGATATAAACAAAAATCCATAACATTCATACCATTGTCCCACTGTGCTGATTAAGCCAATCACCTCCACATGACTCTCTCTGTGTTTCTCAATATAGCAGTGTTTCGATTTTGCCTGTTTTCAAATGGAGGACGGAGCAAACAAATAATGTTACATTGTTTCAGTTCTGCGAAGATCAAACACAGGCAGAATAATTCCATCAGCAAAAACATGCAGCCTTAAACTGGGAAGTGATTCAAAAGCAAATGCCTCCAGATATAACACGAACATTCACAACCAAATTTGACCCATTAACAACCCTTTTTTTTTTGAGAAAGTCACAAATATGTGAAAAGAAAAATGCTCTCCTGATGATATATATCCACCCCTCAATCAGATATGATGCATAAGTTACCAGGCCAAGTTTCAGACAGACACAGAAGGCAACAAAAACAACTTCTTTGGTTAATGTAATTCAGTGAACCATTGCATTACCACAGGCTGTGAGTCCATGGCAATACATACAGTACATCTTCATCTCACCAATGAAGCTAATTTGATGTTGATGATGTTGAGGAGGATTACACACAAATATGGTGTCATACCAAAAGGAAACAAACACGAAAGTTGTAGGCTGTAGTCCTGAAGTCTACAACCAAACTTTAAGTAGTTTCCTATTTTACAAGTTAATTTTGTCCAGATGTTAAATCTGTTTTAGAGAACCCAACAAAGGGCCTATTGAAAAATAAATTTGGTCCATGCCCTTTCATCAAGGTTACTTCAACATGTTGACTGTACATAACTTTGTATTTACTGATGTAAATGTAAAGTTTATATGCAACCTTCTGTGCATCGATTAATTAATAATTGGTAATGCCCTCTCTCTCTTTGAATTCTGTTCAATTTTTTTACTGACTGCTTCAGTGACTGTGCAACAAATTGCCCTTTAAAGATTAATACTAGACATGTTCTTTTAAAGATTATAATAAAGAAATTCTATTTTAATTTCTGGGACGTTGAACCTTAATTTTTTTCTCTACTTTTTCCTTTTTATGTACTGGATCTTGTGTGCTTATTTTTATGTGGCATTAGAAGGTGAAGGTGAATCATCCATCCATCTTCTACCACTTTATGGTCAATTTAGAGTGTCCAATTTGCCTAATCTCCAAAAGGTGATCACTATGTTTTCATATTCAAAAATGTACAAACATTGCTTTGGCTTCACATCCACAAAGGGATGGACAAAGATCATAATGATGAGAGGTTTTCTGTATCAAAAAGTATTAGACAAAAAACCTTAGGTGACCTTTTTGACCATGGAACCCCTACTGGCTCTGAATCGCACAAAATAAAATACTGATTAAAGCCTGTCTGTGCTTTCTCACACGACTGAGTCACCCACAGTGACTTGGCCCTGAGCTGCAGAGGTGTCAGGGCCAGGGCAAATTTTCAATTTAGTAAGACACAGATTGCTATAGTGATTAGCTTGTCCATTTCTACATCCATTATTTATCCTTCCATCTCCCCATCCATCGTTCCTGGCTGTAGGCCATTTTTCCCCCAGTGGGACACTTCCATGCATAATGCAGCAGGAGCCCTATCATAGTCCTGTAATTGACATCCCAGCCCAGCTCAGCTCATAGCTGAGACACCAGTAAAACAGCCCCACGAGATATAGGAATGAGGAAAAAAGATGAAGAGTGCTGAGTGAGTGTGTAGGGTATGTGTAAATGTGAGTGGCAGCAAGAAACTAATTAAAGGTGATAAAAAAAAACAAAAAACAATCAAAGACAGATGGGCTAAAATGTGACAAAAGAAATAAAAATAGGGAATTGAGGATGTGGGTGTGTGAAAAGGAGTAAGAAACATTATGGAAAGAGAGAAAATGACAAAACAGAATAGGAAGAGAGCACATACTCTTGTTTGTCATCAAGTTTTGCTGTTTCTCCAAGTGCAGTGTTAACTCTCTGGTGTGATATTTGGGGATCTGCTGCTGAACCACTCTGACACAAGATCGATTTGATGGGGAAATTTTTACACATTTTGCACATAACCACATGCCCGTGCAGAAACATGTGGGCAAAGCCCTTTAAGACACAATGACAGACAGGTAAGGAGATAGACAAAAGGCAAATGGAAAACAACAAGCACTCAAAATTTGGGTTGGCGCAGACTGGCCTTTCTTAATGTCAGTTTACGGGAAGAAGCTTTGTCTCATTTTCCCTCCCTCTCGGATAGAGTCTGTGGGCTATTTTAGACACAGGGGTCTATTTGACCAAACTCCTACCACCCTTCGTTCTTTTTTAACAAGTCTGACTTCAAATGTCTGGCATTCCAGGCTGGCTGCAGATCAGCTCTCTGCTCCCAGACAGGGCCCCACAGGGCCAGGACAAATGCCACTCCATGTAGGGCCTGATCACATGAACAAGGGCCAAGCTGGGGCCCCCAGAGAGCCACCCCACCCACATACACGACATTGCATCAGAGCCTGAAAATAAATAGCAGAAAAGATATCAGAGGTCATCAGGAACTGGGAGTCAACTCTGCCACTCGGTTGAGGCTTTGTTGTGCCAACGCATGAAAACTAAGCGGTGTGTTTCAACGTTAGTTTCAAACTGCTGTCAAGTACTTCGAGTAAAAAAACATTCCTATTATTCTCACTGGTATATACATCACACTGGTGGTATCAAAGCAGGTCAGAACCTGATGAAATTACAATGTTTCCGCGTGCACAGAGATTTAATGAAAAAGATAACAACTATATAAGCTGAAGGTATAATGTAAAACCCACATTAACCAACTGAAAGTCACAGGCACAGACATGGACACACACCCACATACTTTCAGCAAATCCACTTTGAATCCATATCAGCTGGGAAGTGATAACAGATGTCTGATCCATCCTCCTAAAAATGATCCACAACAATCCACAGTGCAGTTTGCTCCTTGTTTAGTAAAGAGTCCAAAAACTGATGTCACTCCAGAGGAATGTTCTTGTGAGTGTATATGTGTGTCTGTGTGTATGTGTGTGTGTGCTTGCATCTACGTCCAAGATGGTGGAGGAGGGAAAAAAACTAAACAGCATGGACCCCTATTTGTCTAGAATTTAATGTAAGCTCTCTTTATGTGGATAAATGTTGGTATACTGCTGTTATACTGGAGACCACAACAACAGCTGTGTTTTGTTTACTTCCTGTGGCAACTGTCTTTACCACTCTACAGGTATGGACAATGATGAGTTCAGGGTGGTAGAACTCACTTTAAATATCAGATGTCGGATAAACCCAGTCTATAAAACAAGATTGCGGTAGTCGACGGGTGTGTGAGAAGCTAACAAATATTCGCTAAATAAGCGTTGTAAAGGATTATCATAGCTATTAACATGCACATCCCATTGGAGGCTCTCTTTTACAAGGCTATAATATCATAAATTTTCTTGCCTGCTATAATAAATCGTCATTTTTTCCTCTCTCTTACGTAACATTGGAAAATGAGATGATGTGGAGAAATTGAGATCACTCAGTACTTTAAGGCTGTATAAGAAGTGTTTGACAGAATGGAAAGATGGATGAAGGCTAAATCGAAGTGAAATTAGCCGACAAGAGCAGAGCTGTCTCTTCATCTACAAAAGTTTCAGACAAGACCCTGCAGCTCAAACACAGTGTGGGTTAAAGGTGTTTGCAACCACCAACTTACATAATAATACAACAGCACAAAAAACCCACCAATTATCACTTTGACAAATACAAAGGTAACAAGGTAAAATAAGAAAAAACAGGTGTTAACGTACAAGGAAAAGTATTTGTCTGTAAGTATCAATTTTTAAAAATAGGTCACAATATAACTGTAAAGTTTTTATTTTTATGTTTAAGCTAAATTATTTTTTAAATCAGAATTGCCATGCTATAATAAATATTTGGATTATCACAGAATCGTATTGTGAGTTAAAATATTTCACAAGGTAAATTATACAAACCTTGGCTTGATGGTGCTGAGGGGATCAGTGAAGTAAAATGATGTATCCTTTCAACACTCATTAACACTTAATAATGAATCACATTTCAGCCAAATACAATACAAGTCATTTTGAAGGAAATTTGTGGCCTGGCCAATCAGCAGACCACCTGACAGACCTGACAATACAAGAGCCACAGAGCCATGTCACTAGCATGGCCAAAAACAGCCTTTTATGGCAGCAACTATGAGACCAGCTTGGAGCACAGCTCATTCCGCATTGATAAAAGCAAACACAGACATCGGAAGCATTCCCAAAAGCATTTCACAGCACTTTGTTTCAAATGTCTCATTTTGGCCAGTTCAGCACAGGCGTTCTATAGAGATTAAATCGTCTGACTTTGCACAGAGAAATGAAATTACCCCCTAGCCCCTAGGCTGCAAAACCACACACATAGACATCCTAGAAGCACACCAACAGCAGCAGCGTCCCCTACAGCATACAATGGACCTATCCATCTTTCCACTGAATGGGACCTATGGACTCATCCATTAGTTAGGAGAGTGGGTGTGCACTGACAGGCCTGCTTTGCTGCAGCACCTAATCCAGAGTTATGGCACAGTGTGTCTGTGTTACTGTTAAATGTAGTTCTATATGCCAACTGTTGCTAGCAGGTTCACATCTTAGGGCAGTTCCAAGCGACACACCATCACTCACCAAACACCCACTATAATTGCTGCACATTTGGCACCTGGGGACAAGACAGCATATATGACGGTGACTATAAATTTGAGCAATGCTGCAAACACACCCGAGAAATGGTTGATTGATAGACATTTCAAAAACTGTATTGCATATGTTGCTACCCAGTCATTATTGGAGGTGTGTGTTTACACTAAAAATGTACAATATTTTCCTGTAAAGCAGTGGAAGAGTTAAAAGATGGCTCCTGCATGTGTGAAAAGGTACTATAGCAGAACAGGTAAGTCAATACTGCAGATACAGAGGGGAAGCTGAGAGGCCCAAGATAACTGGAAAGGAATGTCCCTGCAATAACAAAACACTTGCTTAACTTGACCCTGCTATCTTCATTAAGGGAACAGAGAAAGGTCTGACCAAAGAGAGACAAGGAAGTAAGAGAAGATGAATAGCAGTAGCCAGTGCTTGTGAGGTTTCCCGTGGGTGTCCCATGTCTGTTTGACAGGAAGTGAATAGAGGAAAAGGGGAAACTGAAGAGAAAAATAAATAAAGTTCCCCTAAAAATCTTGCAATCACTTTCAAAGTGCCCACAGGACACTCCCTCTCCTTCTGTCCAGGTGCAGGCACGCAGAGCCGTCTTTTCAGCTTCTGTCTCTTTTGTGCGGCAATGCAGAAGAGAGGGAGATCCACTCAAGGCGGGAAGAAAGAAGCACCTCATCCTTGACAATTTGATTAACAGCTGTCTCCTGTGCCAAAAAAAAACGACCCCCCACGCCCCAACCTCCCCACCCTCCCCACCCTCAATACTCCTAACTACCTCCTGAAAGAGCAGAGTCTGTGTCGCACACTTCTAGGGTTACTTCACAGATCAAACTGGAGAGGAGAGCAGAAAGGCAAGAAATCCACTGAGACATCAGACGGAAGTGGGGAGGACAAGCAGTGGGAGGACCGGGAAAGAAATGGAGTAAGGAAGAACAGAGAGAAAGGGAGCGGCACAGGTCAACAAGGAGGCAGGAGGTGCAATTCAGTAAGGGTGCAAAGTGATGGGGAATCATAGGCAATGAGGCGAAAGACTTTGACTGATGCTGGAAACTAGAGCAGGTTAAGATTAACATCTTTTTATTGGCATTTTGTGGACTGCTGTTATATTTCATTTACTGTACAGCATTTTAGAGAGTAACAAACAGTGATGCACCCCAAGTTAATGACCTTTCCTTTTAAATGCTGTTGGTTTTGAATGATTCAAATTTTATTTATTTTAAGTTCATAACTGAAAATCTGTGTGTATTTATGTTTATAACACATTGGGTAAGAATTGATAAGGTGCCATGCAATTCACATGCTTTATTAATGGAAAAAACAAGCTGAACAGAGCAGCAGTGTGAATTTCTTGTTTGCGCTTGCATTTTTTAAATGTTTGAAATAGATATTGTTCTTGCAGTTGTGTCGCCATGTGGGAATAATGTAATGAAATAACATTTTTTCTGGCACTGAAATAAAGCGAATCCAGTGTCTCTGCAGGAGAGGGTAAATCAATCTAAAAACCTGTGCTACACTTTGGGAAATGGTCAGCAGTAATGGTGAGAGTATGCAATTTCTTGTTAATGGTTTAAAACATGCAAACCTACTGGTCTGGCCCTATAAAAGATGAAAAAGAACTGCTAGTGCACTGGAGGGTTCCAGTTCAGCAGGGGATTATCCTGAAGGGTACTAAGTGGGAACAACAGTTCACTACTTCCTACCAACAGGGACCAATGACCAATGCAACATCCTGCAAGCTCATAAACAAACAATGCAGTCAACTGAAGTCAGCCTGAAAATCCTCCAGTGCCACTTAGAGAGGTCAAGAGGTACATACCAGTCATATTTTTTACCTTGTGCCTGTGACAGTTATATGGCTACCTAGTTTGGTTGTACCGCAAGTGGAATTGCAAGTTTAACTACATGATTAATTTTCTGTCCACTTCTTGCAGGCTGCCACCTTGCATGGGATGTTAGTTGTGTTAGAGGAATAAAACACAATGGGAAATGTAAAACTGTGGACACTCATAGATATCCTTTGGGAGACTATGAAAAACTATGTTGCCAAAACTATGCTGTAAAGATGTTTATGGGTTGGCAAGTTGTGCAGTGTGCTTAAGTTATTCTGCTTGAATAAAAGTGCGATAATCAAGGAAGCTGGTAATAAAGGTGCAGTGAGACATGCTGAGAGATATTTTTACGTGTTTCTGGGTTTATCTGAGCCCGCCATCAAGTGGTGTAGAGAGGCCCTCCCTTCCCGTCACCAAAACAGCAACATCAAGGGACGGAACATACAGTAAATGTGACTTGATTAAAGCTCTGACGATTTAACCAAATAACATGGTAGCGAAAAACAAAACCTCACCTGAGAAGAAGATAACAGGCAGTGACAAATGATGTGTGTGGCATTCCTATGATGTAATCCCATGGCACACATCCTTAACCCCATTATTTGAACAATACGTGCATTCATACAAAAACAAGCACAGGAATCTGCCTGTCTACAGTGGAGCAAAACAAAACCCACATCACCCGCACTACTCGGAGGCCTGTTTCAACACTTGTGTCATTTCTCAACAAATGCAGGGAAACTTCCACTCTCTCGCTCTTTGGGCCTTCAGTCAGACATGTCTTCATATTTGGCCATGCATCTCTGATTAGGCCTATCAAGTTCAGCCAACACTTCAGGACTCATTGACCTCAGCTTCAAAAAGCGCAAGGAAATGCCGTGCCCTTCCTGTCACTCCCAGTCGGAACCAAATAACGTGGTTGTGATGCAGTTAAGAGATTGCACATCCAAATAGAAACAGAAAAAAAGTGTATGAGCTAAGGCAGAGAAAAAAAGACACATTACTAATAGCTACTACTCAGTAAACAGCGAGTGGTCCGACCATGACAACTGGGAGCAGATTCGTTAGTATTTACAGCTTCAGTTTACAACTTTCCCATGTCCTTCAATCTCTCAGGACAAAGAGGTTTTTAAAAAAAGGACTGGAAACAGGAGTAACTTTTAGGGATTCCCCTACTGTATTCAATGCTTTCAACTCTTTTCTCCTCTTGTTTCCTCTCATTCAACACATGCCGTCATCCATACTTCTCTATCAATGTTTAACCATATTGTATTTTTGTTCCTCTCCCTTATCAGTCTTGAAAGTTTTACTAATAGCACTGGAAGAGGTTCACACAGCAGAGCTTCTAAACCCCCCACCCCCACCCTCCGTGTCCGGTTTGTCATGGAAACTGACGGAAAGACAACAAGAAAATGTGGACAAGACAAAAAGAAAATCTATTGCTCGGCAAAAAATATGCCTGATGCGGGATATCTGCATCCATTAATAACTTCAACTCTTAGAGCCAAAGTGGAGTATAAGGATTATGCAGGGAATATAACAGACTGATGGTCTAACTTTTACACAAAATAAACTAAATTTGGTTATGTAAAATCCTCCAGACTGCTGCCTGGCTTAATGCCCTGGAAGCAACATTTGTGTGAGCCTAGTCCTCTTTGTGTTTGTGTGTGCACGTGGCAGAAAGCCTTGTGGGTGCACAGTGTACGTGGCACAGCCCTTGAATGCAGACCTGCCCTTACTTGACTTCTTAATCTTCGTTTTCCTGCCCTCCCTCTCCGTATCACAGTGTAAAAACTTCACGGCGCTGTGATTCCACCCTTACTTTGCCTTCGCCCTCCCTTCTCTGCATCGCACTACAACAGTTTCATGCCCCTTGCTACTGCTCCTTGGCCTAAAGCCCCTCCTCTCCTGCTGTTTCCACTAGGGCACTGCACAAAAACTTTGCTTGGCTTCATCCCAATGACTGGGGCCCACATACCTCCCAATCCCAAGATTAAATAGCGCCAGTCTCTGAAGTCCTTCCAGAGGCTAATGGCTTTTGTTGCTGGAAATAATCCACACATCCTCTCCCACATCCTGGGGGTCTGCTGGCCTATCATGAATCCTGCCTTTGCCCTCTTCATCCCTTTCCCATCTCTATCTCAATCTAGGCTTCTATTTTCGTAGACCTCCCTGTCTTCCTATGGTACCACCCTGTGGTTACATGCAGTGGCAGCATGCAAGACTGAACCACCTGCATTGAGGGTGGGATGCAAACAGTCGAACCATGGAGAGTTTTATAGGGAGTGAGTGCAGGTGCTGTCTGAAGCTTAATGAAGGCCCTAAATCCTTTCTCAGTCATTTGCAACTAACTAGAGTTTAAGCAGTCAGGGCAAAGGGGAGAAGTGCCTGGGAGCTATTCACATACAGCAAAGAAAATATCTGTTGAGCAACTACCACAAAAGAACAGTGTCTGTGTAAGCATTTAATGTCTGCTCTAAATAAACACATCAGAGAGACATACTTTCTCAAGATTGGAGGGGGGTTGTTTGTAAATCACAGAGCACTCTGTATTTTGGGTGAAGTAGTTAAAACAAATATGCAAAGTTGAGAACTAGATCCAGACTGTAACCATCTCGTCAACCTCTATACTTCAAAATATCTCTGATTGAGAACAGTCTTGGAAATAACGTCAGCATTTCAGACTACATTTCAATTCAGGCATGAGCTCATATCCTGTAGAAGGGACAACCAAGAGTGAGGAAGAAGACAGACTGAGAGACAGACAGACTTCACAACTCACTGAAACTGTGCCCAGTGACCACCATGCTTTATTCTACATTTATGGTCTTTATGTTTATTTAATTTTGACACTAATCACATAACTTCTAGCTGGTTTTCTATCACAAATATACAACCTAAGCAGCAGCTGAAAAAAACACTACACACAGCAAAACACTATAAAACTTGACTTTGCTAGATGCCAAGCTGAAGAGAAGTTGACCAAACAACAAGGTTGGGAGGAGAGGGGAGTCAAAAATTAAAAACCAAGATGTAGTGGAAAGCGAAGAAGTGGCAGAAGCTGATTTTTTTACCATTAAAGTAAAATACGGAAAGAGTGCGGAGGTGGGGGAAAAGCCCAGGAGAAGGAAACTGAGGGTGAAGTGGGAACAAACAAATACAAAGAGGAGAATTATCTATGGTGCATATTACAGTAAATCTGTCATCCTGTGGCTTAGTAGCCACCAACAAGCCCACAGACCTCCACTGAAACTACACACACACACACACACACACACACACACACACACACACACACACACACACACACACACACACACACACACAGGTCTAGTGTGGAGCAGAGAGCCTGTTGACCACCTGAAACCTCTGAAAAAAAAAGGAAAACACAGAAGACTATGTACTTAATGACTGAGTAAATTGTGCTGTGCCCAGTGAGTGGGTTAACCACCCTATTCATTAAGAGGGTCAGGGTCTGAGGTTAAGATTTGAAATTAAAGCAAAAAAAAAAAAATGAATGGAGAAGGAAGAACCATGATGTTTTGGAAGAGGGGACGGAGAAATTGAAACATGGAGTAAACTAGGCTGTCTTGTGTTCAGAGATGTTCAGAGATGTTGTGGGTATAAATAAGAGGAGACGATGAGGGAAAAGGAAAAGTGTTGTGAACTGTTTAGGATGGAATGGAGTAAGGGAAACAGTGAGAGATGAAGAAAGTAAGAGGTGCTGAGATTGGGAAGACTGAAGGAAGAGAAAGAGGTCAGAAAACACATTTAAAAGTGGAAGGTTAATAATGGGACAATTACAGAAGACAGGAACAGCATATGGAAAAGTGCTTCAGAGGAGGCCTGGTAAAGAGAGTAAAGATTCCTTGGTCTGCCAACTTTAATATATTTACATTTTGTGCAGATTGACCCTAGTATTGCTTAACTTTTTAATGTTACCTTTCTTGTTGAGAAAAATACATAGACAGTACCACATCCTAAAGAGAACCAAAAGAAATGTCCCACAGGGAAGTGTTGAAAGCTGTTTTGTTTGGGAAAGAGGAGGGATGACAAGTGATTGAATAAAGCTTAGAGGGAGTTATAGCTGAACTCTTTAATTCAGTAATGAATTTCAATGTGAAGGATCTCTACAAAAAAGATTGAGACAGAGTGTGTGTGTTTTGAAATCTGAAATATGTCATTAATCATTCGAGCCAGAAGTATTTTATTACTTGAAAAATCAAGCCATAAGCAGCAGGACAAAGTTGAGAAAATAACAACGTGCTGAGTTTAGCTTCAGACTTCAGTGTGGCAAATCTTTGATATTCTGTTTCCTGACAAGCTGTAAATAACAATATGCAGACGCCTCCCTGCAGAACACAGGGATGGGCATGCATATTCAATTATTAGCTTGACTATAAAGAAATTGATCAGTTACGGTGAGTATTCGTAATATATTAAAAAGTTACAAAACAAATGTTTGAACAATAATAGCATTTATAAAAACAAATCTTTCTACGCCAATCACTACCTAACTCTTAGTGCACAGTGGCAGCAAATATTTAGTTAGTAGTGTTTGTAGAACTGATGACATTTCTTGAATGCATTTGCATCTCAATGGCTGCTCTCATTAGCGCAACATGCTGTGAACCCTGCATTACTTTCACTAGCTCTCATGTGCTCAAGTTTAGAATATTCCAATATTCGCATAGCACTGTTGCTTAGAAATGCCCATCCCTAGTCAATAGTACACATCAACAAAGAGACGCACAAGGCACCTATTTCCACATCCCAAATTGCAAAGGATAAGTGGGAAACCACACCAATTTACGAGCCAATAGTTAGTAAACATATATACTGGAGACGGATATTTACATCACAAGATGGTGGAGACCAAAACAGAGCTAAAGAAAGAGTGGATGTTAGACTGCAAGAGTTTATCATGTGCTCGTAAAGTTCTTAAGATGCTGTGTATGTTATGGATTTACTGAAACAGTGAGCTACCAATCACCTTGGTTAAAGTGGACATACAAAAAACACCTCTTCCTGAAGCACTGCATAATACATTTAATTAAGGCATTTTGGACATGGAATGATCACCTTAACCTTCATTTCACTTTTCTTCATCCCTTTAACTGTATCTTACTCCCTTCATAAAATTGTTACTAGAAAATTGTCTTTACCTGGCCATGCCCAAACTGGAGAACCCTGCAGGAACAATGAGAACATCAAGGCGGGAAAAGGGGTGGACCCCAAGAACGGCATGGGCTGCAGCCAAACATCGTGGCAACAGCTTGAAGACTCTCATCTGCAACGGGAAAGCAACAAGTTTCTCGAAACAGACCTCAGAAAACTACAAGTTCCACTTAAAGCAGCAATTGTTGTCACTTGAATGTTTTACAATAGTTATGGCTCACCTATGATGAGCTGAGAACTGAGTAAATGGACACAAGTCTGTCACTTGATATCATAAGTGTTATGTCATTTAAATCCCCAATATAAAGAATGTTTTAAGTGGATCTTATGAGAATACAGTGACATACATTCATCAGTCTGCCAAGAGATGGTGGTTGAAAACATATGGTATGGTGACACAAACATGTGCTGATTCTATTTCACTCTTTTAATCAAATAAAATATAATTAGCTCAGCATCTTTTTGATAAACTCCACCTGGGCCTGTTGCAGCAAGCCAATGGGGCCAAACACACGGTATGGAATCACCCGCTGGGACCTAGACGACTGCTCAGTAAATCGGCAAGGGTAGTCACCATGGGAACAAGAGACTCTGCTGTCATCAACCATGCCTGAATAATCAGTTTCAGAAAACTCCTCATCCTCAAGGGAAGCGTAAACCAATGTAGAATCTGAGCAGGTGGTCTGGTCTCCACTGCAGCAGATTATAATGGGGGAGAAAAGTTAAATCCAAGGTTAATTACAATGATTTAATGAATTTTCATACTGAGAGAAAACAGTTCTTCAGTTGGTGAACCAAACATGGCACAGATAAGTCCTGTCTTTCTGTACTAAGCAGGAAAATATGTAATACATATACATAACAAATCACAAATCACAGTAATCCCAAAAATACAGATGTTTTGACATACAGCCTCATTGCTCTTAAAACCAATACCCAACACTAACTCAACACTAACTCTATCCTCAGCATCAGAACTGTTCCAAAGGTTTTTAGAGCAACATCCAACTTTCCTTCCCGCCAGTCAATGAAAATAAAGGCCTTCCTTGTAGTGGGAGATTCCTGGGGCATGTAGTAGGCTACGGCTGGGCTGCTGCTGGAGGAAAACCATGAGGGGAGGAGGATGATTACTGGAAACCCTTGGCAGCACTTCCAACTTTCTGGCCAGTGAAGACGAAGACCCCAGCCCAACCCTGCCCTGCCCACGGTGAGCCAGCTCTCACTAATGTTAGTCTGTGCTCTATGTCCTGTACTTCTGTAAAATTTTACTCACTTCAGCTTCTTTTTGCTCATTGCTCTTGGGAACTGTACCCAGCTCGCTATGGTGCAAGTGTTTAATGTATTTGCCATAAAACACTGAGTGAGTGCTGCATCCTATCCATCCCCTTGAACTTTGACTGTTCAATTTCATGAATGGAAAAAGGAAAGTTTCACCATAGAATGCTGAAAGTCTAGACTTACATTATTAACAGAGTGAGGCGAAATAACACAGAAGATAAAAAATATGATACCTGCCAGTCTGGAGTGGAGAGCCCTTTATTACTTTGCTGGATAAGCCTCCAGTTTCAGACACAAGCTCAGCCTCAGTCTGCTCCCCAGACCCAGGTTTGGCAGTCATGCCACAATATGTCCTGTCCTTCACCCCTGGTTCCAATGCTGAGGGAATTTCTGCTGTGACTTGGCACCAGTGGCCCACTGCCAAGGTGAAGGTGGAAGCAGGCATGGGCATTGTGACAAAGTAATTCCACACTGAAAAACCTGCAGAGTAGAGAACGAAGAAAAATGTTAAAATGTCAGAGGTAGGAAGATGAAAAGACATTTATATGACAGCTTTTAGAGACAGAAATGAAAGAGAATTTTTGGAGTCAATTGCCAGTTTGTTCCATTTCATTATTCAGTCACATGTTCTTCCTCAAAGTTAAACTTTAAACGTAAGCAACATTGTAAGAACTTTCATTTTGTGAAGGTAGACGAAGCTGCACACAGTACAGAATAAAAGCCTCATGGGGCAAATTTGTGATGTTGGCCTATAATAATAAAACCTGACTTTAAATCGACTGGTTGCCACAAAGTGTATGTTAAAAAAACAGCTTACGTGTGTCTCCATCCTCAGTGGGTACAGCTTGCTCCTCTCCACTCATCAAAGCCAAACACTCACTGGGGGCCCGTACTGATGCCTGCCATGTTGACATGGCAACAGGCGGCTCCTGGCAGGGGAAGAGGGCTCGGTTGTTGATGGGCGACCCAGCAGTGTAAACACACACCCTGGAGAGGTAAACAATGGTAAACAATAAACAACCTTCATTTAAATGAGTAAAGGATTCACCAAATGCACACACAGAGAACAAAATAGCCTGAAAATCTGGTTTTCGTGAACTGATGAATGTGTATTTACATTCTGTTTTAACATTCCAGGATCAAAACATTTGCTTTTATCAGACCGATACAGTCTTTTACCTCTTTTAAACAACTGAGCTGTAAGACATTATGTGCTGATGCATTCACCACCTAGCTCTAATCAGCCATTTCAAACACATCATGCTTCATGGTCCCATAACAGAGGTGGAATTTAGTGGAGTTTAATGAGCATTTACGTCATATTTGGGCTTTACAGACTATCCGATTTTACTTACTGCTTCTTCCAATATCCGATCCAGGGAATTTGACCAGCATTAGACCAATAACAATACTGAGTATCGTCTTGGCTCATCCCTAACTAAAAAAGAAACCATTGTTCAACCATATTGTTTTAATGATTACCACCATGAGACATACCTGCCATCCTGGTCATTGATCCACCTCACAGAGCCACCTGTTGGCCTTGTTTCATAGCAGATCCGAACAGTGCGAGGGAACTCCTGAGGAGACGTGACCCCCGTCTTCCTTATCTGCAGACTCCATCTGTCTCTATGAAAATGCAGAGAGCTGCCATCCTTAGTACTAGGGGCATGGCTACACAGCAAAAAGAGCTGGTTCTTTTGCCTCCATTGGCTAGAAGGCAAGGATATGAGTTTCTCAATAAAGGCTGCTTGTGGGTTCACTGAACTGAACCCTAACCTCTCTGATGTGTGCCCTGATGGGAGACTAGACATGGCTGAGACAGAGGTGACATCCACCTCCTCGATCTTTGACACATCTAGGTCACAGCAGTCCAACACAAAGGTGAATTCACAGTCACTAGTGGTTTGCCACAAATGTGAGGAATGAAGACTTTTTGTTTCAGCTGCAGTCTTTGACCCATCCCCCAAGAGGGTCTGAAATTCATCTCTTTCTCCAACACCAATCATCTTCTCCGTGCTTGTCAGAGTGTTCTTGGGTCCTTTTGTTCCATCCTCTATTATATCCACATCATGAAATCCATACGCTGACTCCTGACTCATTTCAGCATCTTTAGCTTCATTACCAATTGCAGGTCCAATGCCACCCTTAGCATTAGTTTTACTCCCACTGCAAGGCTCCAGAAACAGAACAATACTACCACTGATGACCTTCCTTTCAAAATGAACACTCAGGTCCAGCACATAATGTCTTACAAGTATATGGTTAGTATTAGCCCGTAGTGGAAGGTCATCCGTGTCAGGATTTAGGTCTTCATTTGGTTCCATGTCACACAAATGGCATTAGAGTTAAGCAGAGAATGGGAAAACCTAAGAAGAGAGCAAAAAATACAGCTTAATGTATCTATGTTTATTATGTGTGAAAACTTTTGCAGTCAGACTCATTCCATTCAGCTTGCCTGGGGCATAAGGGAAGTTTGGCAAGACAGAGGTGCAATTACTATTTACAACACAAAAAAACCTTCAGAGGTTATTGAGTGCAGGAAAAGCCATAATGTACCGGATCAAGTTTGTTTAAAACATCCATCTCTGGCCTTAATGAATCCGTTTCTCTAATAATCTGAATTTTATTAGTATTAAAACATTAATTTCATGTTACTACATAACCATTTCCCACAAGCTTTGTAAAACATGATTACAGCTTCAACGCCAACTGCTGGAGTAAACTATGAAAATAAATGAATGAGGCTCTGCTTTAAGAAAGCAATCTATTTCATTAGGGCCATTGTCAGTGATTTTTAAACAAAAAAATGTTATTTCCATAAAATGCATTAAAACACAGCAACACTATCAATGCTATATTAACACAGACAATATTTGATTTATGTATAAATTGCATCATAGATTCAATTGTAAATTTCATTGTATATAATGAGCAGACTGAAATAAGCTTGGTATGATATGATCTCTTATTTACTTTTAATAATTGAACTAAGCATAGATGGTTGCTTAGGGCTTAGTGAAGAAAAGACAGATCAAAAAAATGATAAATGACTACAGGTTATTAATTGAGGAGACATAAACTCTGACAGGTCGGGACACATACAATGCAATGCCTTTACTTTACAATGCAGGCAAAACAGGTAAGAGCCTGCCTTTCATTCAAATTTATTATTAAAGGTTTTGCTACATAGTAAGAGAATAACTACTTTAGTACAGGTTTAGTGATGGTTAAACACGCTGACACACAGATATTTAACTCAGCAGGAAGACAGCAGTGTGTTTTTTAAGTTTTCAACTTTGCTGGCGTGAAGCTAACTTTGTAAGTGACATGTTAAGCTACAGACTCTCGGGCTAAATTTACACAAAAGTCCGTGCACAGCATAATAACATAAGCAGCAAGGTCACCACTAAACAGACAGCAGCGTCACTGTGGACAACGGCGAGTTTAACAGCGTTTGACAAAACAACTGCGGCGAGAAAAACACATGTACCACGAGTTTGGGATACTACCTTGTTGTGAATGAAACACAGACCTTGCGATCTCCGGGATGTGAAGTCGCACGACGATGACGTCACATCGACGCGACGACATCAGATTGTAGTTTTTCCATGGATTTTTCACCCGGATTCCTCCTACCCGTCAAATCTCATTAAACATATTTTAAAACGGGGTAAATGTGCTTCACATAGTGTGTAAACTATTTTAAATAAATGAATGAATTCGCGTTTTAAAGACTTATATTGTTTAGCGTTTGTCTTATAAACTGTCAAGGACAAAATGTGCCACAATAAACCAGTAATACCCATAAGACTATTAGACTTATGGGTATATATATATACTATTACTGGGTCTTTTAAAAACCTTTATTCTGTTTTGATCCTTATTATTTCATTTTTTATTTGAGTAGGGATTGCATATTAACATCAACATGCCTATATAAAACAAAATAAACAAGTATATTAACTGAAAAAAAAACAATATAATAAAGAAAATAAAAAAGAACAACAAAAAAAACTTTGGCTGTGTTCCAGTGACCAACTGACAATCTAAAATGTGATGCAACAAGACAAACCAGGAAATAGGGGCCATACATTACATACAGTGAACACAATGTGAAAGTGTGCATTCTCAAGAGTTAAATAACAAACAACCAAACTCAAACCAATGTACATATATTGCTTTATTCAGGTGGTTTAATACCATTGTATGCATGGCAAGTTAGATTTCCACATCTACCAGAGCAGGTATGGACATAAAAATAACTCATAAAGAAACATAAATGCAGTCTCCAGTGGTTCAGTACCACCAATATATGATACAACACCAGCTCTCAGCAATTTCTGGCATGTTTCAAAAATAGGTATACATTTTGATGAATAATTAATACTCATGCACGCTGTGTTAAAGTTTTTCATATTATTTATCAACTTTAAAAACATTCAGCAGTTCATAAATATGGGATGTAACTAGAAACAGAGCAAAAAACAAAAGAAGAACATTTTTAAACCAGTATTAATAATTTAAATAAAAATGTATGCCCACTTTTGAAACACCAAGCACATAACAACATATAACACTAATGAAATGAGCCGTTTCATGAATGTCAAATAAAATCAGAACATTTCTCTTGTGGAATGTATTCAGACATACTGAGTAAACATAATTCACATTGCAAAAGCACAGCTGTGTGGAGTGATTTCTGAGCATCTCAGTTCCTACAGAAATGAGAGAGGAATTGAATTTGGCACCGTGTGTATCGCTGGAAGTCTATTTACAAACAGGTACTGAAACGGCAGGATCTTAAAGTACCTAGTCAGCCACTGAATCCTGCTAAATTAATATAATTATTGCTTTTATTTATTTTTTTATCTAAAAAATACATCTCCATAAAATAAAAGGCAAAATAGCTTTTCATACCTCTGTAAACATATTATTTATTATCTGATCTAATACATCTCCTATATACAAATGTGGATTTAGAGATAATGTATATTAGAGACCCAAACAAGTCCATCTGTCCTGTGAAATTACATCAGATAACTCTTAATAAGTTAAACTCTTCTACTAGCTACACGTTCAGATACTGTGTGTCGAAAAAATCATAGGACAAGAATAGCTTTAGGAGTTTACACAGGTATCAATGCTCTCTTTAATGTACATAAATCAATCTATAGCATTGCTACTCTAAGTGGCACTGAGTGGAATTTCAGAGGCCCTTTAGCATATGACAGAATCATTCATCATCACTGAGTACAAAGTGACTTCAGTATGGCACTCAAATCTTCTACTCGATAAACACATGTTCATTCAAACATTTACACCCACATACAAACAGGACACGGTAATTACTGGCATACATACAGGCCCTGGGCCAGCAAGGGCCTCAGAGAGGAAGTCAACTCAGCTTCTTTACCAACCAAGAGGAAATGTTTGCAGCATTATTAGGACTTGCAGTTTTATATACATATAAAAAAAGAAATCAACAGAGCCTAAGCATCTGCAGATTTTACAGTGAGTGCTCAATAAGCCACACTTTGCTTAATTTTCCCACTCCTGTTTTATGTGCTCACCTCGCCATGCGTAACAAACCACTTTGACATCATGAATGTGGACATACAACAAATAAACACTGCTGGATTGTTGCAAATCTGCGAGCTCTCCATTGTGGACACATTGTACTGCCCCACACACACACAAAGGAGTGCCAGGGTATCACCAGCAATTCCTTTCCTTGTTTTTCCCTCATCTTTTATCTTATCATCTCTCTTCCTCTCTCAGGTGTGTGACAGTCTCTCCATCCCGCTTCATAGCACGGTGTCTCAGATGAGTTACGGCAACTCAGGAGTTTTCCTCCTGAGCTCTGCGGAAACTTAAACGTTTGAAGGAATCCCTGTGAGAGGGAGAGGACAGCGGATGAGAGATGACAAAAAGATAGACACAAAAGATGAGGAATGATGATGGGAATGAGGAAGAACAGTCAGGGCAGCAGAGATACTGGATAATGCACATTTGTCACGAGGATGGCACAAAGATAGGAACAACTGCTGAAGGTGCAATGTATGCTATGCTTTAAAGTTCAACTCTATCTGTACACCACTGCTTTATCATCGATGTCTGCAAAAGTGGACAGTGTGAATGAATCTCTGCTCAAATCCATCACTCCTCACTTTACTTTGGGTTCAGCAACAATACAGAGTGATGAAAAGATCAATGATATGTTTTTTTTTCTCTTTCAACACAGGATAGGCTGTTTGATTTGAGTGGATCAGTCTACCTGTTCTCTAGCCGAGGCCTGATGATGGGTTTATAGAGCTCAGGAATCTTCCTCTCCAGCATAGGCCTCAGGCTCTCTCTCAGGCGGTTATAGTTTTTCTTTAGCTCCTGTTGGTATTCCTTCTGGTCAGAAGTGATCAAGTGCTTATTCTTCTCAACTGCTTCGCCACACCTACAGGTGAGAAATCACACGGAGTCCGTTTAAAATTCTGTTTTCTTACAAGACATCGCATGAGATGAACAAAGACCTTGACCTTTTTATTGTAATAACATCAAACCTGAGCAGCTTCCATGACTCTATAAAAAAAGAAATCCTTCACTGATTAATTCACTTCACTTGGGTATAATACTATACTGTATATCCAACAGTATATACATATTAGAGCTTTCAAAGTACGATGTGTACCTAGACTGAGAGTCAAACTGTAAATAAACCATACAGGAGAGGTAAATTATTAATTACTTATTGGAAAAAGCCAAGTGTCGTAAGACAAAGCACCACAAGTCTGAGCTGCACAAAGAGAAAATGAAGGTACAGGGTTGTGTACCCTGGCAGTCTTTCTCATGACACGTATAATGGCCAGCATACAGGGAGTCTGCAGAAAATCCCAGAAATGGGGATGATTACAAACACATGTCTGAGTTTATCTCTTAGCTTTTAATGAAGGGAATATGGAAACTGCAATGTCGTAAAAACACAAGGTATTGTAAATGCACAGTGCAATGGGATTTAATGACAGTTCACAAGAGGAACAAGAATGTTTTGTGTGTGCAGCGCTCACTCTGGAAGCTTGCTTTGAAATTGTATAAATGTGTGTGGCTCTTTCATTTGCAACACCCTTACAGGTTTTTTTAAGCTGCCATTTTTAAAAAAAAAAAACACACAAAAAAAAAGAAGTTAACTAGAGGTAAACAATGAGAAGTGGGACTAGAAACAGCAGCTTGTGATAAGCAAAAGTGGATTTCAACTTCCTTTAAATCCGCTTGCACAGTGCACCATGCTCAGAGCCTTAAAATAGAGCCCACGGACTTCAACAGTCAGTCTGACCACAGCTCATTTCAAGACCAACACACCCATAAGTTCTCAGTGCAAGTGCATTTGTTACTGAAAAAAACACAAGGCAGTGGACAGGAAAATTGTGGGTCTGAAGTTAAACTGGCCTTGTGTGAGATTAGGCCCTTAATCTCAATGAAAATACATTTCAGAAATTATGTCAATATGTAAAATTAGCCTTTTCTTTGAGTGTTCATCTCCCATGATGATTGGTGAAATCTTAAATTGGTATAATTGCATGACTTGACACTATAAAATTATTTTAATAAAAGTGATTACAAGTGGTAGTAGAGTTCTAACACATAGACTGTGGAAAAGGAACAGAAAAAATTGAATGCAATATTATGTAAATGCAATAATAATGCAAATATTAATATCTGGTCCAGCATTGATTCCCTTCACATTACAGTGTAGAGAGTACACAGCAATAAATAAGCAGTGTTTACAATATGCTGCACAGCAAATGACATGGTTATTTGTGAGGCCTCAAGCCTCAGGGGGACATATGTGGGATATGTGAGAGGGAGACGATGACGATAACGTAAGAAAAACAAAAACAAAAATGTGTGTTTCCTGAGCGGATTCTTTTTAAAGACGCCACTGACAATGAGATCGCCATACAAAGGGACCCGTGCCAGTGTGCCTGGATTTAGGATAGGAAATAAACCTTTCTGAAATTACAGTAAATATTTGCCATCCTGGTTGCAGCAATCAAGGCAGCTGGAATGTGACCATGGGTTAGAAAATGAAAAGCACCTTTTTGGAGGCGAAAAAGCACATGCCCAGAGGATGAAATCATATGCACGCACACACACACACACGCGCAAAACCAGCCTTCTGCACAAAATCAGCACATCCTCAGCGGGAGGAGTGGTTCTAATGATGTTATGCATATCCACAATAAACTGAAACAATAAACAATAAACCTTTGCAATTCCAGTCCATCAGTGTCACTGTGGGAAATGAAGCTCCTTGTATATCTTTATAAAAAATATTAGCACCTTATAGTTTTTAAATTTCTGTCTATTGTCTTTTTTTAATGTACGTGATCTGTCCATGTGTCTGATCTTATCTGAGGGTACAGCTTTGCACCTTCATGTTTACCAAATGTGTATTTTAAACAGATTCTGACAAAATATTCACAGCCACAATGGGTTATATTCATTCACGGTCACACTGCCAGTTTAATTGCATTAGTTATCATGTGGTTTGTGATTTAGTGGCAATTATAATTTCAATCTCTGGAACTTGACTCCATCACTCACAGCTATCAACAGAGCTCTTTTATCTTACGGTATATGTGCAGAGCATCCTGGAGAAGACTTGCATTCATTCGAAGACTCCCCAAGATGCTGCATTTCAGTTTCTAAAAGTATTGTTCTATACATCTACATACCAAGAGAAGAAAAGCAAATGCAAATAAAACCATTGGTGAACTAGTTTATAACAAATGATGTGAGTTTATGGCTCTAGTACACTAAGTTGTCAGTAGGTGATGTTTCTGTGAACGCTTCTTACCTCATTATAAACTCTTTGAAACACAGGCGTAGTTTATTGTGGTGGCGGAAGAGCTTTGGATCCGCTGGGATCTCATTCAGGAAGACCTGGGCCACCTCCAGTGGGCCCTACAACGGGGTTGGAGAAAAGAGGGAAGGGGCAAAAACAAAAGAGACCGGGTAAGAGAGAGACAAAGATGGAGAAAGCAGAACAGAAGTGCAGGAAGGAACGCGAGGAGGAAAGAGAGGAAGTGTTTGAGAGTAAAGGAGCAAGGTAGAGATGAGAATGTGCTTCATTCAGACAAGCGGAAGGGACTCGTTAACTAAATACTAATGGGCCAAGATTCTGAAGTAGAATATGAGAAAGACATCTGATCAGTGAAGGAGCCACGATTAGCCAACTGTATGGCTAATATTATGGCTAAACCTGCACAAACAAACCATTTGGCTCCTATTTGCCAAGTATGAAATCGAATTATCTTAACTTATATCCGCCATAAAATGCAGCACACTTCCACAGCGCCTGCATCATGACAGGCACAGTAAAACAGCTCTTATTAGCATCATAAATGCATTGGGCCTTAGTCCTTTGTGTGAAGAGCTGTGGACCCACACACCAAAACACAGCCTCCTCTACTGATTCCAGTCGAGAGTTATATGTTTACAGAGAATCTGAACATCAGTGTTATGTATACAACCATCAGATCAGAGCGAGGGACCTGTCAGTACGATAAAGCATAGGGGGGGGCTGACGCTGTCCCTATTTCCGTCATTACTCCAGCATTCACCACGCTGGCAGGACCTGGAAACGATCAGATCAAAGAGAGCGCTGGTTAAGCATGGCGCGCAGCACAGACATGAAAGGAAGAGGGGCCATGAATTGACGGTTTAACTAAATCAGGAGAAAAGCAGAGGGAGGATTAGGGTTATGGACGGGCTAAGGGCTTTGATGTGTGATCATTGTCATGTCTCCCACCTGCACTCTGTGACTACAATGGCACTGTAAATGTGATAAGATAAATAGAGGTAAATTATCCTGGTTTATTTCCCCCCCTGCACATTACGTAGGGACAATGGAGCCACAAATAATACAAAGACCAATCATATCAGGGAAACAGCCACGAATGGTTAAACATGAAGCATGAGATCAATTCAGATATAATTTTAGCCGACAGACAAGAGTGTAAAAATAGAAGCAGTGGCTTTATTCACAAAAGCCCCATTCACATGTGGTATTAACATCCGTCCTCAGTGATAAGATCGTATGTGGATACAGTCAAGTATGACTGCTCACACCAAGCATAAATGCTTCCTGGACGCGTCTCCTGTGACCACATGAGCTCAGATTTGGCTTCCCCGCCCTGTGTTTAAATACCCGTTGATGTCATAACTGTTGGCAAGAACAAAATGATGTTTTTGATTATGTAGAGATGTCACCGTGTTCGTGTGTGCATGCGCGCAGGAACATCATTTTGTGTGCCAACACACTTTGCTTCCTTCAACGCACTTTAAGAGCTATGACACCATTATCAATTGCTGTAAAAAACATCTTTAAAATGAGGGTTACGGGACGTTACGAGTAACCAGCAACACACTTTAATGATGTGAGGGTCTAAGGACAGAGTGCGTCACTTGCTGTACAGACTGTAAAGCCCTTTGAGGCAAATTGTGTTTGTGACGTTGGGCTGTATAAATAAAATTGACTTGACTTGACTCGACTTAAACAAACCATTTAGGAGGTGATCAACATTACTCCATTTATCCACGTAGTGTCAGCTCCTGAACCTCTCCAGCAGAACTCCATACACTGGTAACATTAGTTGACATTGATTGCATCCTCACTCTGTGTTTTGGTTGCTTTTGTGGTTTTAGAAATAAAGAAATCCAGAATTCTTTTGTTTTCCCTACGAGTGGGCTAAGGTCCTCGCGTTAAAATCAAAAACATACTTTAAATGTTTTAATATATTATCGGAGAAGCAGATTATCATTCACAACTAAAAAAAACAATTATTCAATTTTTGGTCAAATAAAAGGAGAAAAACAACCAAGCTATATCCACACTATGTGTTCTTCCCTCCTCAGTCTTCACCATTCCCTGTGTGTGTCTCAAAGTAAAAAGTGAATCAAAGCTCAACTCATGGCTTTAGAAGAAATACTGACACTGCAGCGGGTCAGAGGACGTCAGCTGAGGAGGAAGACTCCGGTGCATTCTGAGGACACATCATGCTCATGCATGCTCCCGCAATGTGTCCACATGCTTAAACCGCCTCTGAGAGGGCTTTTGTGATCAGATCTGAAGACAGACTGAGGACAGATTGGGAGCATTCAGACTTGTACCTGCACGTGCCATCTGCACATGATCGGATCACTCAGGTCAGATGTTAATAATACCAGGGGTCAAAGTCACTGCCGTGCTCCTACATTACCTGGTTAACAGTGGCTCCAACAGAGCCTTGCAGCAGCATCTGTAACATCTTGGCATCAGGCTGTTCTCTGTGAGTGGCAACAGCCAGCTCTCTGGTCTTCTTCTGCATGTCTTCTATGGCCACTTCAATAGGAGTCAGGTCAAACTGGGAGCAAAAGTCAGACAATATCATACAAATTCATTGCAGCAGTCTTCAAGCAGCAAATGTTTCTACACCATGGCTCTGGCCCTTACCTCCTCTTTCTGGATGACGTTGAGGCGCGTCTTGATGTAGGGGAAGGCATGCATCGTGGTGAGGATGGTCTTCCTCTTGTACTGCTCATTCAGTTCACCCCGGGGGCGTCCGCTTTTGGTGAAGGGTGTGGTGTACATGAAGCGCCGCAGGTTGAAATTCTTCTCAAAGTTTGTCAGCCGGTCTTTCATCTCGTAGTCATCAAAGTAGGGCTCCACATAAGTGATTTGGATATACGCCTGGAGGAGGAGCGGTGGTATTTTTGATTCATAAAACCAGACTGTCAATTTAATAATAACTCTGTGCTTTTAGCTGGAGATTGTATGCATTTATATGTTTTGCCAACATCCATTAGAGGGCTGGGCCAATTTTTGCATTCCTACCCTCTGGACTGATCTTTATTTTTAGGATTGCTGCACTAATGAGCACAAACAAATCTCCTCATGTTCTTTTCTTCTGCCAATTTGCAATGTAGGCAACATAACACAAAAATATAAGATTGCACATATTCAGCTTTTTGTAATGCATTACGAGCATTTGGTTCTTCACAGATAATAAATATAAATAGTCATTTATATTTAGTCAGATCTATAACTCCACACTGACAAAAAAATCACGTGTATGTTATATTTTTTAGAGAAAAAGGTTAAATTTGATTTACTATGTAATGGTAAGTCATTGCCTATTAAAAATCAATTCAAAATCATTTGCCTAACATCTTTGGATCTTCCTCTAATGGGTGTTGTGATATTATTGTCTCCTACCTTGTTGGGATTGAGTTGTTTTCTGTCTACAGGTGTAGAGTCCTTGATCATCACCAGTGTGTCATCTCCAAAACACTGATTGTAGAAGTTCTAGGAATCAGGAGAAAACTGGTTAGTCACTTATCACTAGTTTTGGAGCAAATTGGACTTGTGGAATGATCCCCCCCCCCTTTAGGCATGTAAATAAATATCAATCTTTTCTGTTGCATTCAAAGAATATTAGATTTCACCAGTCTAGCCAGGCAGCATCTTACTCTTTTTATTCTGCCACCATCTCACATTAACTCACAACATACACATGAGCACATTCTGCATGGTCTCTCTCCTCTCTCGTACCTCCAGCCTGTGTGATATCTCCGGCAGATGTGTGATCCCTGGCTCCTTGTAAATGAATTCTCGTTCGTCCAGGTCACCTAACTTGGCCCCATAAAAACCCACCCGGAAATAGGTTCCAAACATCCTCTTATGGCCCTGAAAAGATACAGCAAATCTATATTAGAAAGTGCAGCTATAGTTATCAGTGTGACATGATTTCACACATTCTGTAAACACTTTAAAAAAAATTAATAAATAAAAATAGGTACAATAATTTAGGTACATGACACCTTACAGTGTTCTACTGATTTTCAAACATTTACCATATAAACGAGGCAGCTGCTACAGTGCCCTATGGCCATTACCTTCTGAATGATGTTGTCAAAGGCTCTCTGTAGTTTGTCATGAGTGGACGACAGTTTTCTGAAATCTCTGTGAGCCTCAAGGATCGGTATGATGATCTTGTAGACCTCATTCACTGCCTCATAGAGACCACCCTGGAAAGACAGACACACAGACGTTAAAAAGGGAGTTTAGAAAGAAGAAACACTGCATTTGCATTTGATACTAAGAACATAAACAAATGATTTAAAATCTACAATTCAAATCATTATTTACTCCACTACATTGGCATGAAACAATGCAAATTAAACTATCTCCAAGAGACAACATCATTATTTTAATATATTTGTGTTTTTGATACATCCCTGAAGCTGTTTCACTTACATTTGCTAGTAAAAATATTATTCATATACTAATACTGCTTCATTTTTCTAGAGCGAGAACATAATCTAAACTAGATTTGGATTATTAGTATGCAGTACAGATTTGCGACACAGCCACAGGTTCCTACTCATAAATATGAGTCTCACATTGCTGAAGAGCTCCGCAGCCTGCTCAAGCAGTCCCACCAGGCCGCTCTCTGTGAAGTAACGTCCCGAGCACACGCCATCCTCGTCTGGGGACAGGATGTCGTCCGACACGGCCGACTCCTCCAGCACATTGGGGGAGATGTTCTGAGGAGAGAATCAGTCAACTAATTGATTAATTAAGCCTCTAATCAATCACAGGACTTTAAGAGGAGATGTCCGACAGTGGGAAACTAAACTAATTCAATGACCGTCCAATCAATGGCCTGCTGTCTGCAACAGGCCAGAGTGTCCTGTACCAGAGGGCAGTAGTTCTTCTGTGTGGCACAGCTCATCAATAACATCTTCACTGTTCCTGTTTTCAGTTTAAGGGAGGATGTATGCAGGAGACCATATTTAAATGTTGACGTTGTGAGTGTACAGCTCCCCCCACTGGACACAGGGGCTTCCCTCCCTTCTACACCTTCTAAACAGCAGTGTGATGAGTGTTTTTCATGATGTGACTGACTTTGTCTACGATAAATTGCACTGTGAGCACCTGACGTCGTATGAAACAACATTTCGTACTGAAGTGGAAACTTAAGTTTGACATTAATTAAACTGAACTGAATTTCCAAAGACTCTAAAATAAATCTGAATAAATCTGAACATATATATATATATATATAACTATATATAATATATATATATATATATATATATATATATATAGTTTGCTTGTCTACTTAAGCAAAACACTTTTTTTTAAATCAAATTCATTCACATTCATGATATGTGTACATCCACACTTGTGTTTCCTACCTGGAATGTGACACTCCCAACAGGCAGGTACTTGTGATCCTCCAGCATGCTGAGGTACTCAGCCACCAGAGCTGCAGCATGGACCAGACACATAGCAGACTCAGTATAACACTTCCTGTTTATGTGCTTCTCTGCCATGTTCTGCAGCCAGGTCAGACGAAGGTCAGGAGATGTCTGATAGCCCTTTGCTATCCTGGGGATGAAAGGGTAGAGGGGGGGAGGAGAGAGAGAGAGAGAGAGAGAGAGAGAGAGAGAGAGAGAGAGAGAGAGAGAGACAGTATTTAGTATTTGTCCTTTTTTTTTTCCTTTTTTCCTTTTCCTGGTAATAGCCTTATTGAGATTAAAATCTCAAGAATTACTCTGCCAAGAAGGAGCATTGAGGAATCAAGTTATAACATGCGCAGGCTACGAAAAACGAAAATTATCAAGCAAATCAAAAAAGGGCATAATAATAAAATCACAGTCAGTGGTAGTTAAAGAAGACAGAAATACACATTAAGTATGTATGCTGCATATTGTAAAGGGAGATGGAAAACCCTCCCTAACCAAACAGAGGCAGGGTAGTTGATTTAAAGCTGGGGTTTACACGTCCTCAAACACAACACAACTCAACACACACTGCCTGGACACTGCTAGATGCTGACTTAAGCGCTGGGAGGACATCCATGTTGACATACACTACATCATGTCTAAATCACCTTCAAGACAACACACAGAATGTAAGAATAACAAGACACTGAAGGAACAGCGTGGGATAATACCTTTCAGATCGCTTCCTGATAAAGTGACTGATCCTCTATGCCTTTCTCCAGAAGTCGTTTTTTATGTCCAGCTTTTTTTTTTTTTTTGTTGCATACGTCCACAAAACAATTTTAAGAAGTGTGACACACTCCCTTCTCTCCCTCTCTCTCTTAAACTTGCTTTCTACGCATTTGGAAACATTTTGGCTAATGTAAGTACACTACTCAAAAATACGTAATATTAGACTTGTTGTTTTCAGATATTTTAATCCAGAAATCCAAATCAATGGCAGAGTATGCCAGGGAATTAATGAATCCATTCAGCCTAAATATATTATTTAATCATGTTTATTACAATACTGAAAGGGCTGCAGTCACTAGGTTTTGTTTTTTTGTTTTTTTATTGTTGACTATCACCACGTAAAGAGGATTTCAACAAATCAAGTGTTTGAGAAACGGTCCCAAGCTTTAATTATGGTTTAAGCATAATTACAGTACAGTTTCTGTCTGAAAACATGCCAAAACTAAATGTTTGCATGAGACCGAGTGCTGATTATTGGTTTAGTGGTGTTTTACAACACTCATTAGCCAAACACTGAAATAAATCTAAAAACAAGATGCTGATCATGAATGAATTCAAGCAACTGGAGGATTGCATGTACATAGGCCTATATGTGTGTGGGCAATCCAAGGTACATATTGAGGCGAGTGTAGTCAAATGTGTAAAGTCGTTCTGTACAGCTGTCAGGTCACTGGGGCCAAAACTCAAACAGAAACATGACAAATGATACTCGTACGGTGATATTAGAACATGTCGAGGTAAAGTGCCTGAATCAATATACAGCACATGTAGGCTCTATTTGTCTCAGTGCCTCCCTGGTCGTATTTATCTACCCAAGTGCTACACAAATTCAAACACACACACACACACACACACGCCGTTTGCATCTGCATATACACAAAGCCAGATCAGAAGACTAAACTGCTACCACATGGTTACCATAGTGAGGGCAGCAAATACAGGCACAACAGCCCAGACCACAGAGAAATAGGAACCAGCAGCACACCAGAGGGAGAAACCACAGTGATGAGCGAGGGGGAAAGATTAAGAGATGGACACTGAGCACAGACAGAATTACGAGGACGGCTTTCTTTAACAGTTAATCTATAACCTACAGTCATCATCCATGGACAGTGTGTTTTGGCTTCTGACCTGTACATGAGGTCCATTAGCATTTCAGGGTCTTCCTGGAACTCCCTCATCTTCACTGTGTCTGACAAGATACTGTTGAGGTTTCTCAGGAGCTCATCTACCTGCAAACACAAACAACAGCTAACAGGCATGAGGTTGTGATATCACCAAAAATCAGTGATGTAATAGAGTAGTGGTAAAGTAGTAGTACTTTGCCTGTGTTTGTGCATTTGTGTGTTTTATTACAAACCTGTGAGGGCAACTGTGTGTTCTGCATCTCAGTGTCCTCTCCTGCATATGCCAGGATAGTGCGCAGTGAGCGTCGCAAGTATTCGTCCTGGAAGTCTGACGACTTGCCCACCAGTGAGGCCAGTGACATGGTCACCTGCATCTTCACTCTCGAGAAGTTCTGACGGAGAGAGACGTGACCACAGTGAATGTCACCATTTTACATCTAAGACAAAATGAGCAGATTTCGTATGACTAAAGACAGAGCAAACAGTAATGATTTGCTCTAATACTGCTACTGTGTGATGAAGTGTAAATGCAAGAGTGACATAGGTTGAGCTGAATTTCCACTCTAAACACTCTAAAATGATACATTCACTGCAGGTCAGAAAAAGGTATTATATATATATTCAATAGCAAGTCACGGCCCGAAGTATATGCAGTATACTGAGGCAATACAGCTTTGCACGAAGAAGAATATTCCTTTTTCTCTCCCTAATTGACTAAATTGACCTCTAAACTGCTTGGTTACCATTAAAGTGCCAAGAACGACTAATGCATGTTTACCTCAGGAAAAAGGCTCTTCCTCAGAACCATTCTCTATTTTTCAAACACATCAGTGCCTGACTATCACATATATGAATACCTATTAAATGCAGTTCGCTAGTTTGTTTTTCTTTTTGATATTTAAAGTCAATAATCTGTCCCATGCTCCCTACCCTTTCCTTGTCTCTCTATTTTTCACACTACCTGTGCAAAACAAAAGGCCTGACAAACAGCCATCCATCTTCAGCAGGGGAGACGGTGTGTATGTGTGTGAGAGATTGTGCTTGTGTATGTGTGAACTCCCATCTATCTCCAGCATGACCAGCTAAGCGGGAAATGATCTCCCATTAGCACAGACATAATCACCCATGGATCATCTCTACGGCCCCATTCTGTTCAACTGAGCATGGAGCCAGCGACTAACCACCCATCACTGCCCTCTAACTCGGTGTGTATATGTGTGTGTGTGCGTGTGTGTATGTGTGGACTCAAAAGAACCCTAAATGATGGCTTAAGTCAACAGAAAAGCCTCTGTCGTTCTCTCTCAGACCCATTTTCTTCAGGTAGTTTTCAATGTGTACCCGTTTCTAGTGATTTTTTTTCTTGGTTCTTTGAAAAACAGCAACAGATATTTTCACTTTACATTGTGAAAGTGTACAATTTAAGAGCTGGGGAGAGAGAAGAACGTGTGCAACAGAGGACAGAGCGAGACGAGGGTGGATGAAGGGATGAAAAACGTAAACAGAGGAAAGATAGGAACTCCTGTGCGAGGGAGTCGCACAGCTGATTCAAATCAGATTTTTTTTATACACCATATAAACAAACATACAGTGGGAAATACTCCCTTTAAAGTGGACACGTCTCTGTGTGTGTGTGTGTGCTCCATGGACTGGTGTCTGACTTTCATTAAAGTGTGCAGACTGTAAACACAGGAAATATCGACGGCAATGAAGGCTATCGAACCAGCAGAGAAAATGAAAGAAGATACTCTGTGTTCCCTTTAAACCGCCTGTGCTTTGGATTTGTCTCACGTCAATTTTCTTTTGTTTTCTTTTTTTTTATTTCCCTCCATCACTGCATTACCTCTGGCCAAAACATTGCGCTATCTCCATTATGATTTCCTCCTTTCCGCCTCTTTCACGTTCCCTTTCTTCCTGCCCCTAAGGCAGATATACTCACACATTCACACATATAGATGTACTGACACACACACACACACACACACACACACACACACACACACAGGTCTGGCTTTCATTACTTAAAGAGGGGTTGGAACATGGCTAGGCAGACAGTGACATATCTCTCTGCTCTTTTCTCAGAGACACATCCTTCAGCAGGAACTTTCTGCAGCACGCTCAAAATAGACATGGAAATGATATTAAAGCTGAGCAGGAGAGGAAAAGCAAAGATGGGATAAAATGTGTGCGACACCCTGCGTCTTTGTATCTTCACTGGGAAACATATCACAAGCAAAGCTGAACTCTTGTGTGCGCCTAAATTGAATTTAATCTGACATAAATGCATTTTCTCCTGAAAGCTTAGATGTCAGATAAGGTTTTATCTGACAGAGCGGTAGCACATGCCTGACATTTGCTACGCTGTGTGTGTTTCTCTGTGTGTGTGTGTGAGTGTGTGTGCATCCTCACAACCCACCAGAGCGTATACACAAAATCATATTTATATGTGATTACATGGTTTCGGTGTGCGTGTGCTTACACTGGCATTGCTGTAGCTGTATCTCATGATGAGATAGAGGGTGGCACAGGCCTGACTCCTGTTCTCATCAACAGGGCTGCTGCAGTAATGTAGCACCTTCTGGCACAGGTCCGCACACTGCTCCGCCTCCTCCTCAAACAACAGGTCCCCGAACTACAAACAAACACACCAAGATACATGATGCCAAGGTAGTGCACACACACACACACTGACACAGACATATATACAAAAATAATCTCACTTTTATCAGCAGTTTGTCACCCACTCAAATAAATAAGAACATTTAATGTAGACACAGGTAGTGTTCATGTAAACACACCAACCCACACAACATCCTCCTGAAGTACAGCACAGCACAACACAACACACACACACACATACAAACCTGCCTCATTAGCACCAGGTTTTGGTCTCCATGAAAACTACCGGTCCTGACAAGATCAGTATTCACACACAAACACAATCAAAGTACCTTGACAACCAGTGCTCTGAGTGTGCTGAAGGTGTGAGAGAGGAAAGATGTGCTCTGGTTGCAGGTAAGCGAATGCAGTAACACCTTCAACACCCCTCCAACCACGCTGTCCTTGCAGTCGGCCAACGGCAACGCCTGGACATGAGACAGATGGAAGCATTGACAATGTGACTAATGACGACGGGGAACCAGTTGCATGCAAAAGCTAATGTTTAAAGTGTGTGTTAAGTGATTAAAAAATATCTTGTGACTTTGTCTTTACTAATCACCTTGCTAAACCTGAATGACTATTTTAAATAATGTAATATTTAGCTACATCGTCTGCTCTGCCAAACACACCCTCATGCACATAAATGCTTTAGTGGGGACCAAAGCAGCTAAACGTGGCCGTATTCTGTGAAGTGAGGCACATTTTCACGATTAAGACATCTCAACTACCTTGCAAAGCAAAGGCAGCGATGTAGGCACAGGTGCAATTATTCACAAGACAACAGTTAATCACTGACAAAGCATTGAGTCAGTGAACCATGCTTTTAAACGTGCCAAAAAATCCCGAACAGAACACTGGAGAGAAAGTGTTTTCAGTCTTTACTCCACATTTAGTTACACAGACACAAGTGAACAACAACAACAACATAAATATAGATAAATCGAGATTCAATTCCTTCCATGGGTGACAGTATATTAAACATATCAATCTTTGCGTTGAACTTATTTTCTCATCTGCATCATGGCTGTTCACAGAGTGATATCAAACATACAGCATTTCTCCTAAGAATCACATTTCTCTGGTTTGACTTAGTTCAGTTCAACAGCCTGTGAGGAAATGTTTTAGTACATCAATTATGGCGGAACATAAATGGATTTTTAAATTAGGGCTTGCTACCGACAGATATTTGTTTTGTTGACTTTACAAATACATTTTACAATAACAAATGCATAGTGTTTGCATTCTCTGACCTGGACGATGGTCTCCAGCAGGTCCAGTACTATGAGGTTTGTCTCTGTGGCTAAGTTTCCACTAATCAAAGCCTCCTGATCCAACTCTGCTTTAGTCCTGGACAGAAAATGATATAAGTGAGACAGGAGAGAGAGAAATCAAAAATGATTCACCACAAAGGGTGTGACATACTTGTCGTGTCGGTCATTGGTCTGTCTCCACTGAGTGAGGTCTTTCCTCCAACGCAGGTTCTCTCTCTGACGCAGAGTCCTATCTGTTCCTTTTAGCGATTCAAAGGCAAAAAAACACATTTTATTTTATTTTTATTTAATTTATTACAGCTCTAACCAACATACAGTACACTCATGTTTAAACAATGCAATGACACCTGTACAAAATGGGACTTGAGGCTTGGTACTTCCCATTGTTTGCACACATTTACAAACCACTGATAAAGTGTTGAACATGTGTGAGCTCACTAGATTTGGAGATAGTGTGTGACCAATTCAAATTGTGACAGTGCAGCAGTCCAGGTTGTAATCCTGAAGGTGCAGGGGAAAATACACTACCTCCAACTCGTTTCATCATTTCGCCACGGGCGCCCATGCCTCTCAGCAGGGCTTCTTCTAGCTGCAGCTTGGCCTGCTGGGACTTCTGTAAGGCCTGGGTGCTCACTTTGTCACTGCTCTGTTTACCCTACACACACACACATATGCACACACAGTTTGTGGAGAACATTTCTGCATGATAAAATACATATGCACACATGGTATACATAGCCGTATGTGTATACAAACACTGAATTATTTATTATATATAAGACTCTTAGAACTGCACTGACTCAAACCAGAAGAAAAAGGGAGAAAGTAAATACATGAGCAAACTGACCCTGTACTCAAAGCAGGACACACAGATGGTGAGGAGCTCCAGCAGCTTGTTGAGCTGTGAAGGAGGCATATCTATAGTCCAGCGCTGAATCAGACTCTTCTCAGCGTTCTTCATCACCCACAGGAAACATACCAACAGGTGGCGACTGGTGTCGGCTGCCAGCGTGGCTACAGATTTACCTTGCTGAGAAGAGGAATGTAGAGAGGCAGATACGATCATGATGGTCTGGTGTAATATAATGACCTGACTGAAAAGCATGAAATGTCAATCTGTACATCTCCTGTAAGTGCACCGGCACCGATATCAGTCACATACAGTCATTTTAGACCACTTATGAACGTATGAAGCGAGTCATTTCAAAGACAAAAATCTCCAACCATGTAACGAATATTTTTTCCCAAAAAGAAGAAATAAACAGCGCAAACATGACTTGGCTAAAATGCTTCGGCTGATTTTTATTTACATTTTTACAGTTATCAGTATTGGACTGATAACGATTCCCATCCCTAACCCAGACTTGTACAGTAGACAAAGACATACAGACAGACAGATTTCATGTTGTTCTAGTGAAGCGTTGTTCTTATTCCCATCTTAATAGGTGCTAAATCTACTGCAAAGTCATTTACTTTCATTTGTGTGATGATGAATTGTTGCTATACAGGGCTACTGCTGCTATACTGTGTGGCAGCTTTGATAAATGTTGTCATTAACCTCCTAGTGCTCCAGGTTTCCCACCAAGAACCCAGTTTCTAGGTATCTGTTCCACAGCAGGAGAGAGGGGAGTTCACCTGAACCGGCATCAGATATTTGTATCCACATATTCACCAAACATCACTTTTGAAAATAAGCTGCATACTGACAGTTTTCTTTCTGTTGCTAAAAGTAAAAAGACTCAAATATTGTTTTTAGTGGAACAGCTTCGAAATGAAGAGCACTCTGGAAGCCGCCATGTTTAGATTGTTTGGATTTGTGATTGATCCCAGGCTGATGGCACAAACTCACAACAGTATTTTACCGAAAAACAAAGAAAAAGTGATTCATCTCTTGGAAAGAAGCTAAGAAAGCCAAAGAGCAGTCAGTTTTCGTGCCTGTGTTGTTGCTGTGGCTGCACTTGATGGATGTGTTTGTCAGGGAGGACGACCCTGTTCACTTATGATGCCAATGCCTGCCCATAAACCATCTCCTGCAGATGTGTGCGTCCGTGTGATTGTGTGTGCGTGCGTGCATGTGTGTGTACTGTATGTTTATGTGTGGTTTTTCCACGATGGATGAAGTGTGTGTGAAACTCTGACAGCTAATCAATCTACTTCACAGCAGCTCACCTGTTCAGAGGCAGACAATTTACAGGTACAATCACACAAACACATAAACAGATGCACTTATGAACTTTTTCAAAATGATTTTTAAAAAAAAGGCATACTACAGTTAGTCATCAACTTCAGATTAGAAAATAATTTCTGAATTTTACCATGGATGCCATGGAAACGAGGACATTCCGCCCCAGTGTGTTGAAGGGGTTCCCAGCGATCGCCAAGGCAACTGACTGATTGATGGGTGGGACATTTTCAAGGTCATCCTCAGGTACGCCTGTCTTGTTCTTCCCACCACGTGTGTCAGAAACTACAGAGACAAACAGGGTAAAATACTGTGTTTAACTGAAGGTAGGAGCCTGGAGTGCTAAAATAGACACAAGAATAAATCATTTCCACAGCTATACTGTCGATGTTTAACAGGGAATTACAGCTACAACAAAGGTTAACAAAAAAAAGGTTAAAAAGGCCGACATTACGGCATTGTAGCGGCGGAAATGCACAATGAAAAACACTGATGTCTTAAGTGCACTTGACATTTTTGTCAAGCCAAAAACTTTAGAACTCACTGTTCTTTTTTTATTCATTTGGAACTTGCTGCTGTGATGGAATTGTTTTAAAAGTCACCACTGTGTTCCAGTTGCTTAGCTCTCGTTGTTGTGTTCTGTAAAATAATTCCTGTAATAATTTACCATGGATATGTTGAGTCTGTGCATATAAAAGAGCCTGGTTGATTACCAGTGAAATCCAGATAATTTGTAGAGTCGATGATAATCCCCACTAGGGGGAGGTAGAGAGTAGCCACCTTGGCTCTAACTTCAGGTTTAATACATCGATGGTCAAGATCATGAGAACACAGCAGGCTGTAGATGGCATTGATGGACTTTCTCTGGACTTTTCCCCTTTAAAAACACACACACACATTTATATATACAGACATATCAAATGTACTATCTGAATACACCATAACATTGTACGTAAACTAAACACAGACATTTACAGATGTATATTTGCCTGGTCTTTTAGTTTTCACTGAAAATTAAGGTTTAGCAATAAGTGACATGACTTGAAGAAAGCTGGTTAAGCACTAACTTACATTACACTATAGATTTGTGTAAATGAGGTTATATGAGAAAGTATCTTGGATATACAGTAATACGCCTGTGTTTCCTTACCCCTCCGACTCCATGTCAAGGGCGGCACTGAGCTCCGTCAGCAGCAGACCTGTGAGGTAGTGCTGATGCTTGAAATCCTGAGAAAGCTCAAACAGTCCCAAGATCCTCTGCTGCTCCTGGAAACTACACGAACCAGAGTTCTGAGGAGGAGAGACAGAAAAGAGAACCACAAAATGTAGGTCAGATATTTGTTTCATACATACACATCATGCTTTCCCTAGAACTTCTACTCTTCAAGAGGGTACAATAGCCCCAACACTTTTCCTATTCACGCATTTTGTATTATTCCTTCTACTTGCTAATAAAGGATGATAAATGAGAGACCTGTGAGGAGATGGATGGGCATGGCGAGGCAGGGGCAGAGGCAGGGCTGCTGAAGAAGAGGCTCAGGTTGAGGTAGTGCTCATGACTGCACAAGATTCGCAGGAACTCCAGGCGCATGCTGATCAATGTCGGCATGGAAACACTTTTAGCTGACATCTAGGAGAGAAACCAAGCAATTAATTCTGGGTTTTGCGCAAGCAAAATGTTAAAGATACAGTTGTTACAGTTTTAGCATTAGTGAAATTTCACCTGGTTGCAGTAGTTTTTCACCAGCTGGAAAACAAATCCTCGATCCATGAGAGACAACAGGTCATAGAGGAAGAAGGCCAGGCTAATGTTGACTTTCTCTGCTTGCTCTACCTCCTAAAACAGCAACAATCAACAAACAGTGCTAAGTGGATCTTGTCGATCACTCTGACCTGTGGTGTAGAGGGCACCACCGACATAATGACCACTGAGGCTGAAACTGCCTCCACCAAACAAGCACTGTCCAAACCTTTTGTTGTTTGACAAGGATGGTCCCGATTTCTGCTGTAACCACAGAAACAATGGTGGTCAGGTCGTCTTTAAATCGGTCAGAAAAGCGATTTCTTCGAGGGACATTGTGCTTGTCCAGGTAAGACACGTGTTGGGCCATGCTTTTCACCTGTTCAAGCAATCACACGCCAAGCAAACAAACATGAATCATGAAATATGAACCCCTGCGCTCACAAAAAAAAACATGGACAATTACAGTGACAAAGACAAATGTGATTTAAACGGATGATTAACACACAATCACTCAACTTGTCAAGTAACGTGACAGATGCAAAGTTGATTTGATAAAAAATGCGGCCCGACTATGAAATCTTCATTGATCATATTCTATTCTCCTTTTTCATTCAAATGACTAAAGATACCGTCACAGCTTAAGTGAGTGTCTTTTAGTGAATGGGAGGCATCAACGCCCAAGAAGTGATTATCAATGTGTCCTTCATCACACTAAAAAGCCAACAGTCATGTTTAATATACATAAACACAAACTGACCAGTAATTCAAAGAAGAACCAGGCATATTTATACACATTCTCTCTGCAGACCCCCGTGCTGACGACCATCTGTAGGGCCAGCTCCTCATGAAATTGCTGTAAGACAGAAAACACACAAACTACAGTGAGACCCGGTCTTTTTGGTGACCGCTGATTAAATTAATACAGTACATCTCTAGCAACTAACTGGGAAATCATTTCTGGCTGAGCATTGACCAGGGAAGAAAAAGAGCGACAGTACTGCTATACTTAGTGTCACACTGCCCCCATGTGGTCACTTGCGTTAATATCTAAAGCTCAAGCTGTTCAGAGTCTGCAATGCACTGATAATTCTGACAGCATTGATTAAGTAGGTTCACATTTGTGATGAACCATCAATCAATTACTATTAGGTGCATAAAATGAATAAATATTATATTTACTGACATCCAATTATGCGTTTAACAAAGATGTTTAATTTTTCCCACTGACACTTATTGATATAAACCCCTTTTTTTTCTCAATGCTTCAAAAGGTACTGATAATGATCAAAATCCAACATGTTGTGTTGTTGAGAAAATCTGAGTCAAAATTGAGGAGTGAAAGCTTTTCACCTTTCTGTTTGAGGGACGTGTGTTTCCTGCGAGATTCTGGTGGTTGTTTACTTCCACATAGGTGGACATGCGGCAGCCGGGGGTGTTGAGACCCTGGGGACGAAAACACACGCAGGATCCATCATCACGTTGAACATGATGGATGCTTTCATTAGAGTGGGTGGCTCGTGGTCTATTACAATACCTAATGTACTGAGGGAATGAATTGCAAATTACCAGGGGTTGTGTGTATTAGGGAGTGTGGTGAGATACACAGATGAGTGTGCATGTTACAGCAGCCTGTTATTATCAAGTGGTTAGTTCAACTTAACGCAATAGTTTATTATAAAAAAAAACGTCAGGTTTTAGGTTGTAACATGAAAAGTTTGTTGAAAAAATGTGAATCCACAGGATCAAGGAACTTAAGCAAATGCCTTGTGGTACTTCGGGTCAACCGTTCTAGATGCAGTTCAGATGGTGAAACCGTGATTCTCCAGCTGATCAATAAGAAATGATGCTACCTCCAGTTGGTCGGGAATGTAAATACTTACCTGTGATGAATACTGGACTGAACTGTGCTGTGCATGTGAATAAATGGGTATCTGAACTCAAATACGAGTGGCACAGTGGACACCGGATTATTGTTTGCCCAGAACACACGTCCAAAACAAGTTACACCCCTCCACACCAACAGATAAATTAAGAGTATTGTTTTGAGTGAAAGACTCATAACATATCACATAACATCCACACACTCTTCATATGTGTGTCACACTCAAAAGGGTTTGTGTGGAAGAGAGCCACAACAATACTACTGTTATAATCATAATTGGCCCTATTCCTTAATTAATCCATTATCTCCAGCCGTCCTCCCAGACAGGTTTGTATTAAGACGTGAAACATGTTACATTTTTACAGTAAGCTATGACATTAAACCACAAAATGTATCACTGACACATTTTTCTTTTTGCTGCAGTGGCAGTGAAATGTTACTGCACCGTGTAATTTGTTAAATATGTAAAACCATTTAAGAGCCTGGCGATGGAACTGGATTTCAGAGAACATTATGGCAAAAGGTTCCATTTTAAACCCTAAAATCAATGTTATTGGCCTCTAAGAGTACACGAACAATACAAAATAGTCTCTCAGCATCTAGAAAAGCCTCCACAAGTGAGGAAAATTCAAGTCTCCTGACCTTCAGAGAGATTTGTTTTGATGAAATGGGATTGATGATGATAATGGGGGTGGAGTGGCTCAGTGGTTAAGACCAGTACACTGGGTACAAAAGACTTCATGGTCACAAGTTCAACTCCCCACCTGGCTGATTGTACTCAATTCCCTTGTAAGTCGCTTTAGATAAACAAATCCGCTAAATGACATGTAATGTAATGAAACCGGGTGTACCTTGGCAGTGAAGATGTTTTTAACCTCTGCATCTTCAGCAGAGGTGTGAGGGCCAGGGATGTCAGGATTGCTGCTGCTGCGGATTCTGGATTGGAGAAGCATAGACCCAACTGTGGCTGCTGTGGCCCGACCCATGGTGCTGTAACGAATCTCTGTCGAAGTTGTCACACCCACTGAACCTAACCACAGATATATTGACACACACACAAGTCTTCAGCTCTTAAAATAATCAAAACAGATAGGAAACAGACAGGAAATTTGCCACACGGAGGAAAAAGTAGGCAAATTCATGCTAAGAAATCAATGTGTCACTACCTGCATTAGGCACATCTTGAGGGGGGTCAGGCAGACGAAACACCCAGTAAAGGTAAGTCGCCAAGAGGCTGTTCCTCCCCTGCTGGTCCCTGATCAACTCCTGGCTGTTATGAAGACTGTTGACAATGGACACCACTGATTCGAAGGCTATCTGTGCCAGATTGGCTGTAGAAGACAGTGGTAAACATGAGTTTAATAGTTAATGATCATGAAAAATGCCTGTTAACTTTTAAGAATTTCAGGTACAGTACATAGTGGACATAGTATTCTGGTTCACCGAAGGAAGTAAAAATATATTGAATAGCCACCAGGAGGCGACTCTGCTGGTCGCAAGGTCAGTTTCAATGGAAGTCTATAGGACACTTTGCCTCCTTACTTGATGTTTACCATCTGTAAACATTTTCCTGAGGAGTTAATGTCTCAGCCTTCTAGTTTCAGATCTTCTTCAATAAAACATGTCAATAGAAGCCAGGTTGCTAATTCCAGTTGCAAGCAGTCACATTACTATTACTAATATAATTCTGGAGGCTTCAAAACATGAGTTCATATTGTTAGTGGTGGTTGCCAGTATGAATGACTTTTGCACTGCAGGAATTCTAAGACAATTTGCACAAATATGGTGTAAACCAATTAATGGAAAAATACTTATACTTAATTATCCAAATATAAATGGATACATTACTGGATAAATTGGTCAATAACTGGAAAAAAAGGTAATATGGTCTTGTGGTATTTTAACAAAAAGGATATAATTTTGTCAATATCATTCAGCTATAGACACTGGTCTCTGAATTGTAAAATGAAGACTTTAAACTACAGTTGTTCATCTCTTCAAAATTCCCCATTCTCAGACCACATGTCTGTCACAGTTGTGCATGACTAGCCGAACTAACACGATGAACATTTCCAAAAATATATACACATAAAAAGATACGAGTTAGGGGAAACCAGTTAACTCTTTCACTGATATTTCTGATATTTCACTGATATCAACACCCAATCATTTAATTGGATGCACTCTCTCACCGGTCTGGCCAGCAATGACCATGGGCTGCATGATGAGGGTGAAGAGTTTATCCAACACCAGGTGAAGGAAGAGCACCAGAGGCTCTAAACTAGATGAGGACAGGGAGACAATGCTGAGCTTCAGCTCATGCTCCAGCTTGTTCTCTGGAATTTTCTCTTCTCGAACGCGCAGAGGGAATGTAGCTCCGCCCTCCAAGGCATGGCAAAGCGTGAAGAAGCGCTCCAGGTGGTTGTCCTGGTACAGAAATTGCAAGAGTGGTAACAATGTGGGCGATAAGAGGGACGATGACAGAAGCAGAGGTCATGTAGGTGTACATTAATGTTTGGTGCAGTCATCCTATCACTGTGTTTGTGTTTGTGTTTGTGCATTCAACCATAACTCACCTGTGTGTGTACAGATGACACAGCCTGGATCTCCAGGTTGAAAAGTCCTTTATGACCCTCCATCCACTTAACTGAAGCAGCCTGAGGAGGAAGTTTCTACACAGGGAATATAACCGTGTGTCAGTCTGCATGTTTCTCCTTCTCATGACCTTTTAAAATACCTAAATACAGAGAACAAAATGCTCCTTTACGTGGCAGGGCTGGCCAATATTACAATAATGATAATGAGTTTATTCATTGCACAATGAGTTTATTCATTGTTTATCCAGTGTTTTCTTGATATAAAAAACATTTTAAATCACTGAAGACGTTCACTTAAGAGAAAAGCCCTACATGTATGAAATGGAGGATTCGATTTTAGTGGTGATCCAGGTCTCTGCTCTCTCTGTGCAATGATGGACGTACATACCTCAGGTGTGTGCAGTGAATAGTTGACAGGTAGTCGATCCAAGACAATGGGCAGACAGAATTGACCGGTCTGCAGCCGGTCATTATGCAGTATGGGCAGCCACTGGATCAGAGGCAAACAGCAGCCAAACAGTATGTCAGCTACAGGCGTTTTAACATCAGACAGTATACCAGAGGTTCTCAATTATTTTCTGTCATGCCCCCTCTAGAGGACAGATTTCTTTTCACTTCCCTCCTTGTATTGAAAAACTTTTGAGAACCTGATAATATTCATTTATTTATCGAGATGAGTTGTCCCGCCCTGCCTCTCACGCCCCCCCCGACACCTCACCGCACACCCCAGGGGGGTCTGCCCCACTATTTGAGAAGTACTGCAGTATACTACACCTGGCAACCTGATCTAAATCATTGTTTTGCATCACATTTTCATCTTTCTTAATTTTGTTTGTCTTGTATTACTATTTAATGTCATAAATCATTTGTTAACTGACATGCTGTACATTACTAATACCATTTTCCTCTATTCATATACATATAGCTACTCACGGAGTATCCGATGAGGGTCTCACAGCTGCTGCTTTGGTTCTGCTTCTGTTGGCAGCTGATGTGGTAGAAAGTGAAAAGCAAGTGATGTTTCGCCGTCAGGAACGCTGGGAGAGCCAGCTTCACCTCCTCATAAAAGTCTGGAGACCTGAGAGATGGAGGGAGGAGGGATGAGGAGTTACTCAGACTGTCTATATAACAAAATGAGACTGTCACAAATAATATAATCAGTAAAGTGTACTTGCTTGTTATGGTAGGTAACGGGAGTGTAGACTTGGTGCAAAAATTCAGGGCCACCTGATTTCCCAAAAATTACCTGAGAATAAAGAGAATAAACACAAATTACCAGTGTAATAATCAAGATTTGAATTTGATATATGGCACAATACAACATCAGTAATGCTTTGATTAGTGTAACGCAGGCTTCTTGCATTCAGATCCGGCTCAGATTAACGCTGACCAATGTACAGTAACGTCATAACATCGGTGTATGTATTTCCAGACGTTCTAATTGTTCATGATGTACACAGTTATCATAAACAGCAGCACTCACGGGCAGGGAAGAGCTGGGGTCTTCTCCGCTCATAAACTGTATTTTGATCGTGATGTTTCTCGCTGATGTCAGTCTGTTGACAAAGTTGAGCCTCTGAGGGTAAATGAAGAGGAGGTTCCTACAGAGACACGTGGGGATAATGACACAGAGAGACTTAATGTTAAATTATTACATTTCAAAAAGCAGTTATAATGTACATCACTAGGTGGCACTGTTTTCTTAGAAAACACCTTGGTCATGTAATGGTAAGGTGACAGTACATGTCACAGAAAAATCAAAACAACCAGTAATTTAGAGTTGCCTTTCGTGGTTTAAATACAACACTGTAATCTGGTCTTGAAATCTTGAATATGAGGACCTACCACACAATCTACTGTACAAATGCTGAGAGAACAATAGCATGTAATTACCCTACAGAGGATTTGTTCACACATGAAGTTACTAATGTTCTGTAACAAGAGGAACCATTTTAGAACTGAACTTTGAGTAGAAGTGAACCCCCACTGACACAGGCTGCCTTGTTACCGTTGAACTACACTGCAGTTTTGCAGGTTTCATGGACAGAAATGCCTAAAAATACCCAAAAAGGATTAAATGCTCAAAGTGATGTCAGCTCTTGAGCGACAAGCATAGCATGACTGCTCTCGTTGCTTCTGGCTTTCCAGAGCTATAAAAACTGCAAGAGCTAACAAACCTGTTCAAACTGCAGGCTGTGACTCATTTGTTTTTTAAAAACCATCTTTTTTTAATTCATCCTGTGGGGGATGAAGGCATAAGCGGTTTCCACTGACTATCTTTTTTTAAAAACATGTTTGTTGGATCAGGTTGTTTTGTTGTATGAACAGAAACAAGTATGTGGTCACTCAGTGACATAGCATGGCCGCTGACTCACCTGTAAACGGTGTGAGGGACATAAACCTCATTGGATGGGAACTCCAGCACCTCTTTCACAGGACGAATGTTTTTCTCTGCCACTGGTATGAGAGGGATGAGCTCAGTGGACAAACATCCCAGCGGCGTATCGATGACCGGAGACATGTCCAGTTTTATGGAACCTAAAAGACACGAGATAAACTCACACTTCTGCTTTTGCAACAAATGAACAACAACAACCTACTTTATTTTTGTGGCTAATCAGTAAATTAAGTTAAGTGAAGTTATTTTTATTTGTATACATTTTTGGTAACACTTTATATTAAGGAACACATATTCACCATTAACTAGGTGCTTACTAACATGCATATAAGTAGTATACCAGCCCTATTAGTAATTATTGAGCACGAATTAACACCTTAATCTGGAAAAATCTTAATTCACGTCGTCATAGAGGTAGAATAAGGTTATGCGTGCTTAGTAATTACTAATAAAGGGCTAGTATGCTACTTATGCATGTTAGTAAGCACCCAGTTAATGGTGAATATGTGTTCCTTAATATAAAGTGTTACCACATTTTTTATACTGATACATTTTTCTGGAGAAGTTATGTAACATTGTTTGTGAAAAAAAAACATTTGCAATGTACAAAAAAACAATTAAGGAGTCTTTGTATTGTGTGCTAACATGAAATTTGTTTTAAAGCAATTTCCTTAACCCACAATGTGTTATTGTTTACACTGCACACCGATACATTGAAGTCTCTGTCCAGTCAGGCTAAGCGAAGTGGCTGCTGGCTGTAGCTTCATAATTCCATGTACATACATGAACACTACAAAATAAAATAAAATTATGTAATGATTGATGACCTGGTATTGTCTTAATTCTTCTCTGTGGAGTAGAGTTTTTCTTGATATCAGCCAGAAACTTGAGTAAGTCCTCATCACTCAAACGATCTCCTTCCTGAGACATACAAATGTACGCACACACACACAAACAGTCAATTTAAAAGCCAGTTAATGAGTGAATTGTGCACAATACAGCATTAGGATACGAGTTCAGTTTCAGCCTTTGCTTGTAAGAAAGTAAATGAAATATACTTCGCAGATGAGTCAATGAATGACACTTGATTTTATCTAATGTCATAGAGATAGTACTAGGAACTGGAGTCCTTAACATAGCAGATGCAACCAAATAATGAGACAAGGCCGGGCTGTCAACACTGTCAATATCTCTGTCTTAAGGAGGTACACATTTTTTACATGTCAGCCAGATTGCCTGCGTGTCCAACCTGTTTGAAGATGGTGCTGATAGTGATTGTCGCAGGTTTGAAGGAGGAAATGTTACAAAATTGATCATCGATGGTGCTGAAACGCTCAGAGTTCCTCCTGGGTAGCTGTGTCTTCCGGTCAATGCTGCTGGATTTAGCTGAAGAAAAAAAAAATAAAAAAAAATGGAAAAGGTGATAGGTCACATGATACACACAATCAAAGGAAAGACCTATAAAAATGCAAAGTCATCACAAAGGGTTCCTGTCAAGCATAGGCACTCATAAGGTCAACACACAAGCACACACCTCTTAAACTATCGGAGTCTGTGACATCACGGTCTATCGCAGCAGTTGAGATGACCTCCATGACATTAACAGTCGCCCAAGCAAAAGGCATGCGATAGCGACCAAGCCTGTGGCAGAAAGCCTCCGCCTGGCCTCGCAGCTTCTCCAGCTTGTCCTTGTTCTAGAAATAAAATATACAATGAATGAATTACCTTTAGAACATTTATAGTGATTTGTGTGACACAAGCAGAAATGATCGCATTACCTTTGAAGAGTCAGATTCTCTCAGTGTCATGTAAGGGTCAGCACAGTCACTGATCTCTCCCTGCTGGAGAACCTTCTCAATCTGGAACACACGCAGGAAGTACATGAGCCAAATCAACAGCTCAGCATTAATGACACAAAAGGAAATCTATAGGGCAAAGGCAAAGGCACAGTATGCGGAGCAAGAGGTGTAACACTGAATTACAGGGTATATAAAAGTGCTACACACTGTTCTTGGTCTTTTTTTAATAGCTGCTATGGATGTCATTGTTACCTTGATGACCAGGTAGATATCTGGGGAAGGGTAGGTGACAGAGAAGATGGCAGATCTGGCCAGAGTGGACTGATCCACTTGCGGCGTGTGAGTTTTCAAGAAATTTTTAAACTGTTCTGAATTCAGATCACAGTAGAAGTTCTCCGATATCTGTAAGAAGATAGACAGTGACAACATTTCTGAACAGTTATGGCAAAAAATGATTATTAAAACAATTTTTTTTTTTTATCAACATTGAAATCAAGATTATGCAATGATTTTTATGACAAATGTTTTTTCATAGCAGTATATTCAGTGCTGGTGCAGGAACAGCAGCAGTTGATATTGGCTCATGCAGACATGTAATCAGGCGGTTGTTTAGGGAGCACTTGATTTGCTTTGCATTCTATTGGCAGAAGGACACTTTCCACAGGGAAGCCAAAAATCCTTGCTCACGATTAAAATATGATTGCGCTGCCTGACTGCAGATCGGGGTTCATTTTTAGCAGTAGACACCACTTCTAAAACTTTCATGTAGCTGGTGTGGTTTCCGCCTCCTTGCCTGCAACATTTGTGACATAACATGCCCTGTGTGCAGCGTGGAATGCCACCAGGCAACATGCGCTCCAAATACCGCCACACTGAGAAACACAGAGAGAGTCGCGTGGTGTTGATAGGCTTTATCAGTATTGTGTGGACTGATCTGGTAATGTGTAAATAAATAAATAAAAAGTTACACACGACAGCCTTATTGCTGAAAACTAAAGGAATTGGTATAGAAAAGACACATAGTTTCATATAAACCAAATACTGATCCTGAAATATCATCTGTTCAGTCCACTCTACTGTTTCTCCACTCAGATCCCCAATGACCTGAGGCTAGGAACACAGCCATATGTCTTGGTCTGGTCTGGCCATATGTGTCATGTGATACTATTCACTGGAAAGCCATTAACTGCTCTTTTTCATTCTGCTCATCCCGTAGGACGTCCATTACACTGACCACACCAAGGCAGACTGCTCGTTCGCCAAAAACAAGCCAGTATCTTAAAGGGATACTGTGATCAAATGACACACTCTGGAGATGTAATCTTGGAAGATCGCAGTTGGTTTTGGTAAAATCTAACTTATCTTGTTAATATTGCTCAAAAAGCTTGAAAAAATAAACCCCTGCACACGTTTCTTTTGATTGAAATGACCCAGTTCACTTTAACATGAGGTACAGATTAGAACATTTGTTTCAGATGGTCTCAGTGGACGAGTCTACCTCTCACTGACAAATAACTTTATAGAAATACTTGCTAAAATAAAAATCAAAGACAGCTGACTTATATGGAAAACTACAAATTTGCATTAAACAGAAACACATGTCAAGTCTGCATGTGTGTTTGTGTGTGTTCAAAATTCAAAAACGTGATATAAGATAACATTGTTTTCAGATGCACATTGTTTCAAAACTTGGCTTCTTTTCTTTTCTTTTCTTTTTACTAGGAAATACCTAAGTATTAGCACCCATGTTGCATGATTTGGCATCTTCTCTGACTCATTTTAAGCAATATCTATGGACCTATTGTGTAATAGCCCTTATTCATTTAGTGATAATAATAAGATTAAATAAACAGCAGGAGACAAACACTTGCAGAGTAGCCACCAGATACTGTATGTCTTAATGCTGTCGTCTTGTTCTGATCACTTTTTGTTACCTGTCATTAGTATAAACGTATAATTTTTGTTTTGTTTGAGTGGTTTTTTTTATATATCCATGAACCTGATACCATAAGCTGACCACTTGCTGGGTCAGATTCTGTGTCTGCACCTCGGCTGAGGGACCAGAGGGACATGATTAATATCCCTAGTTTTATTTGGAATTAACTGAACATCTGCTGAAGATTTCACAGATGTGTGACAACAAAACTGACACGAATGAAAACCAAACACAGGCATAGCAACATAATTCCCCATGGGACACGGGAGACAGGAGAGAGCATGTGATGCAGGAAACAGAATATCTGCACAGAGGAAGTAGAAATGAGATAATAAGAAACATGACACTCTTCAGGAGGAACAACAGACAAATGGTGATTTGGAGCAAAAGGGCAATAAAAAGGATGACAGATTTAACACAATTAAATCACAGACAAAACAAGCTCAACATTCTCTTCTTCACTCACACAGGGACACATTTTTAAACTCTTTTACAATCTGGAAGTGTCTCTCCTACTCAGCATGAAGTTGAATTAAGTTGGATAGAAAAGAATAGAATAGAATAATAGAATAAACCTTTAACAAGATGGCTTGTGACAATGTGAGTTTCTGTATATCCTTCAAATGTCAGTGAATGACATACAGAACCAGTCAGAAGTCTGGACACACCTTCTCATTCAGAGGTAACTCTCGGTCTTCCTATCATGGGGCGATACTCATGAGTAGTGTTTGATGTTCTTTGTGAATGAATTTGAGGATACGTTCAAATTTCTTGAAATGTTCCAGATTGACTGACCTTCATGCCTTAAAGTAATGGTGCCCTGTCGTTTCTCTTTGCTTAGTTGAGTCGTTCTTGCCATTTTAAAGATTATACAGACAGTAGTCAAATAGGGCTATTCACTTTGCAGACCTGCACAACACAACTGATGGTATCGAACATAATGGGAACCTCCGCAAACTCCTTCAAGACAGTTGGAAAACCATTCCAGGTGACTAGCTTGTGAAGCTGAATGAGAAAATGCCAGGAATGTGCAAGGCTGCCATCAAAGCACAATGTGGCTACTTTGAAGAATCTAAAATATAAAACACATTCTGGTTTCTTTAACACTTGTTTTGTTTACTACATACTTCCATATGTGCTCCTTCATAGTTTGGATGTCTTCAGTATTATTCTACAATGTAGGAAATAAAACAAATAAAGAAAAAACATTGTATGGGAAGGTGTGTCAAAACCTTTGACTTGATACTGTATATTGCCTTATTCGCATCCCAAGATCAGCCTTTACTATTAATAGATAATTTCCAAAATAAGGGGCTGTTAAATTGCTTTATTGAACTTGACTGTCTGTGTTAGAGCATCAAGCTAGACAACAGCTGGGCAGCACTGAGACGAGGGAAAGGCCGGAGGCTTAATAAACCCCATCTCATCTGAGAGATCCATGAGCACTTAAGTACAAACTAAGTCCTTCCATCCCCTTCACCCAAAAAATCCAGCTGTGCAAATCCACAGAAAACATGCAAACAGCCATCACGGCTCAGAATGGTTGACTGGGAAAATGTAGCGCAGTATTAGTGGTGATAGAACCAAAACACGACCACCCCAGGAGTATAAATATGTGAGGATGAGGAGACATAAAAACCTTGTGTTCCCCCTTACTACCACTTAGACCGCCATTCATCAACATGATGGTCACATTAGGTGAAGGAAGAAAACATGCCATAAATGCAATTTTTATACACAACAGATGTTTGATTGCAACTTTTTTGACATGAGACTGCTTATTAAATAAAGTTAAGCTCTATTAGGTTGCTTTCAGTTAGTGTTCATTTACTTGTGACCAAAATTTTTAGCCATATTTTACAACTGTCACCACATATTTGTTTTCTTAGCTTCAGAGCCGCATATGGACACTGATCTAAAATGACTTGTATGACTCAAAAGTGCTATGGAACAACTTTCCTCTCACTGACGGCGTCTTGCACGAAAACACAATTAATTACCATTTCAAAAATTACTTGTGCTTTTAAAAATGTGTGCTGTTCCCTATTAATCCAGACAGATTTTCTAAATTGATAGAGAACAGCTACAAAAATGTTATATAGGAGGTTTAGATTTTAAAACAACAGCATTGTGTGTTATGATATTACAAAAAAAGTGTGGTTTTAAAATGGTTCTGATGCACATGAGCCATTGATTGTGTATTATGCACTATGACTCTGTTGTTGAAAACCTAACATGGAACATACAAGAGCAGTGATCACAAGTACAAGTAGACCCAACATCATCTGAGAGACATTTTGACAGATTCCATAACAAAACACAAAGAAAGGTTTCCAAACTATCATATTTCTTAAATTAGAGAAAACCCTGAGGCAAGATTAGAATTTCCTCACCTTTTTCTTCTCTTTCAGGTCGTACAAGGCCATTGTGGCAAATACAGGCTCAATGTCAATCTCAAACCTGTGAATCCAAAGAGGAGAAATGTTATTTAGCTATTCAATTGTAGTGAGTGAGGCAAAGATACAAGGTATAGTGAAGATCAGTATTTCCAGTAAGTACTTCCAGCTGTTGTCCTCAAATTCTATCCTATTTCTGCCTCTTCTATTCTATTACTGTGAAATATTGTTATGATGAGAAGTGACAACATGGATTAGAGTAAGTGATGACATGTTTGAAATGAGGGTCAAAGGAGCTGAAATGAAGCTGCCAAACCATTGCAAGCCGAAAAATGCATTCAACTCAAACATTGGCAGTTTTTGTATGTGTGTGTGTGTGTGTGTGTGTGTGTGCAGTGTACACCAATCCCTCAGGGACAGGGAGGAACAGTGATTTTCTGCAGAACAATTTCTGCACAGCACTCCTCCACCCTCCCACAGTGCTCTATCCATCTCATCTACTTGCATGTCATTTTGAGACAGCCACTCAGACTCTTAATTCATGATCAAATGTGACACACAAGAATTCCAAGTCATTTTCAAGAACGAAGGGGATAATTTATTTACATTTAAACACCACCAACAGCTGGTTTTTTGTCAAATTTCTGAGTGAAACAGAAGACAGCTGTTCAAATGTTAGCGCTGTTCTCCCTCCTACATTATAACAAATATGTATGACATACTTGATGGCCTGGCATCGGACCAGGATGCGGTCTCCAGTGTGTTCTTTTGGGCAGTCAGGAATGGGCCGGATCTCCACTGCATCTTCCTGGAACACAAATTCATAAAAAAAGTCAATATAAAAAGGGAAAGAAAGGAGGTTTTTCCATTTTTAAGTTGTAAGTCAACATCAGAATGGGCAAATTTACTTAATTTATGACAATATTTGAAATATTTCTTTCTTTTTTTATTTTATTTGTTTACCTATTATTTAACCAGGAAGTCTCTTGAGACTGAAATCCCTTTTATGGGAAACCTGATCAAGACAGCACCTAGAGAAAGGGTCCAACTATTTATTACACTTTCAGATTAACCTTTAGATTAAGCCCTTAGTAATTTTCATATATGATATACCAGAAAAATGTGTATTATAATTCCCCAGAGATCAATGTGATATCTACGGATTACTTTTTTCCACTATAGTCTAAATTCCCAAAGAGATACTCAGAATGCAGTTTGCAGGTCTTCTTTAAAACCCTCACCCCTATGTACCTTGACTCCATGTCTCACCTCATCAGCTGGTGGGTACAGTGCAAACAGCTCAGGGTGTCTGTTTCCCTGCCGTGCCTCCTGGTTAAAACGGTCCAGCTCCTCATGGCTGCTGAAGGCCAGCAGACCCTCCACTCGCTGGTCCGGAGTTAAACACCGAAGGTTAAAGTCAGAGGAGGTCAGCGTCCGGCCAGAGTCATCACTCAGCCCAGCTAGAGTTGGCGACTTGACCTGGGGCAAAGACAGAAAGAAGGGTGGTGGGTGATGTCCAGGGGTTGGGGGCAGGACAGAAGGAAAAGGGTGAGTAATGAAAAGACGTGAGGGGGAGAGATTGAGCAATAGGAAAAAAAAAATGGGTCAAGAAGGTGTAATTTAGAGAGAAAACAATTGGAAATGGGCCCAAGTGAAAAAAATAATACATTGCTGGATATCTTTAAAAGGTGCAGTGTGCAAGGTAAGGAGATTTTTGTTGTTGTTGATGTTATTACTGTGCTTTTGTTTGGTGGTGTGCTTTGATTGAGAAAGAGTTTGTGTGTGTGTGTGTGTGTGTGTGCACTAGCAGCACAGGGGCGGGTGAGGCAAGAAGCAATGTTCCCACCCAACAGCTGAATGACCGGGTTTTTGGAGCAGTAGAATTCACAGGGGCCCTTCGTAGTGTTTTCAATCACACTACAACCTGTTTGCAGAGTGGGGATCTCACCGGGCTACACTGTTGAATGTTGAGTAGTTGGTCAGTATTTTAAATATTGTGTTTTACTGGGTTTCACTGAGAATATTTACTTATTTATTTTCTTTTTTGACATAGTTCTTAGACTGATCCCTATTGTGCTTGATTAATGTCGTACTTTTGGTACTCTGTTTTTAACTGTAGCCGGTGGACTGCCGTTTAACTGCCGTTCAGGAATGAATAATGTTTTCTGAATCTGAACCTGAGAACTAAACACTGCTATACTGAGAAATACAGAGAGTCATGTGTGAACTCTGCCTCAACAAGCACCAGCTGGTCCTCCAAGTATCACCTCGACACTCAACACTGCATTTAATGAATACTCGCCAACATACACTTTATTCAAAATGCAGCCTCCATGGACATGCTGTCAGCAGAGACAACAAACGGGCATTTAGACAGACGTTTTGGCCTGAGATAATGACAGTCTTTCTTGTTGTTCCCGATCAAAGCTCATTCATTGTTGACTAGTATGTAGCATATGTTCAGAATAGCCTTTGTGTAATGACGCATGGTTGGTATTAGTATGTGTTGAACATGTATAGTCAGACAATAGTGTGCATTTTTCATTTGATCTTCCAACGCCCTGTACTACATGTGGGGTGGTAGTACTCACTTGTTGCCTGTTATATCGACACGTTGTGCATTAACTTATCAAATTCTGTAATTGGAGCTCTCCCAGCAGGCTTGGATTATAGCAGTAAAAAGGACCGAGCTGAACCCCTGAACCAGAGGAACAGTGACCAACGATAAGCTGCACGCAAGAAACTGCATATTTTTTGACATCCAGTGACATCCTTCCCAGCTAAGGTTACAGACTGTTGGACAAAAAGGAGCAGCGGGCCATGGCATCAACTTGCAGAGTTAATCCTAATTTACTGATGTGAGGCGTAGATGCCATGACCACCAAGTGATACAAGAATATATGAATAAAAAAATCTGATTTTAACATAAACACCCTGGATTTAAAAATCTGTCTTTAGGAATCTGATGAGAAAAGCATGTAATAACCAATGTTTTTCCTTTTTTTTTTGGACCCTATTAAAAGTCTTTCATGAACAAAGGTTGTTTAACATTAGAGCTAAAAAGAAATGTGATGAATTGATTGAATACTATATTAGTATATAGTTTGACTTTCTTGTTTTAAGCAAACCAATCGTTGCTTTCATTTGTTTCAGCTTTCTCTTTATATTATTGTAGTATTGTAATGTAATTATATTATTACATGAACTCCTGCTCATAAACTACCTTTGTAGATACAGTGATATAGAGAAATGGAAGCTATTAATCCTCCTTGAGACTAAAAATAACAGAATAAAACATCATTTGTTCATCAGTAAGAGGATCCAGTGTGTCACAGGGACCATGAGGAATCACTCAGACTTAGCTTTGGGGTAAGTCATAACCTCAGTGCTCCCATGCTACATACTGTTTGGGTCAGTCCCGCTACCCACCCCTCTGTCCCTGTCTCTTTCACTCCCATCACCCATCAGTCTCAAACCCAGTTCTAACACCACAGGCAAGGACAGACCAAGCTTCCACTCTGGCGACGCTTCACCCTGTTGAGGCTCCACAGTACCATCACACCATGATCCCAGGGCTGTTTCTAAAGCAGCCTGGACCATAAAAGCAACCTATTAAGCGCAGAGGAACAATAGTGCTGTTCTTCCCTGCTCTGTCCCTTTGCTTTCTGGCATGTAGATTATGCAGAAGCCCATGGCGGTAATGAGGGCCCTTTGGTTTGAGTGATTAACCAGAATTGGCAAGGATGCAACAACAGGAGGAGGGGCTGGCTGGTGAGGAGAGCTGGTTGGGTAAGTAGCTTGAGGCTGAGAGTGGCAGTGACTGAGAGTTGGATTGGCTGCGACTGCCTCACGCAAGAATCTCAAGATTTGGCCACTTAGAAAAGGGAAGTGGAGAGAGAGGATGGGAACCTGGCTCAAAATCACATCAATGGACAACCAAGGCATGAATTTGTAATGAAACTAAGAGGTCATGTCCTGATGCAGATGTGAGCTTCTGATTTAACAAAAAAACATTTGAACAAAACACTCCTTTCAAGTTAAGTGAGAACACAACACTTTTTGCAATTTTGCAATTGGGGGCATTTATTATAATCAAGTCTAGTACCACAGTGGCAAGTGTGTGATGACTAACAAAACACTGTTGTGTTCACTATTAAAGCTTCCTCCCCCCACCCCATTCTCACACCCCTCCCTCACATCTCACATTCAGACATGCTGGCATTGATCAGTACGGACTACAATACAGCTCTCACTAATATCTCCACCTCACAAAAGACACTTTAAGTACATTCCTTTGAGTATGATTCTAAAGCTCATACAGCTTTTTTTCCCCTCTTCCCCAAAAAAGTGTCAAAGCAGCAGTTTGACATTTTTTGGGAAACAGCTACATATTTACTTTCTTGCCAAGTGTGAGAAAAGAAGAGTGATACCAAACTGTATGTCTGTTCAATAATTAAGGAGCCAGGACAGGAAGGCACTTAGCTTAGCTTCGCATAAAGACAAGCCCGCAAATCAGCAAAGCTGCATGGCAGCAACTCTCGCTCTCATAGATCCACCTACAAGTGTCACTAACGCTCCATAACTACCATTTAAAACATTCAACGTTAACTTTCTTCAACTTTTGTTTCTTCACACTGTTACTTCACACTAAATCAAAGTGTGTTACTGCTTTAAAACTGGTTATAGAGTGAAGCATAAGCTGAAAAAGATTCAAGGGCAAACACTTCTCCTTTATTGAGTGAGTGTTGGCACAGACTTTGTGAAACTTCAATAAGAATAAGTAATATTTTCTTACACTAAAGATTCATTGGTTAATTTATTAAAGCTTTGTAGAAATTGCAAACTTCTTAGTTTGAAAGTGAAAATTCAGTGAATGAATGTGTGAGTCAATTGCATTGATTTCTCCTTACTGGTTTCAGTTGCTTTTCTGGCTGGACATCGGACTCGAAGGTCTGTTTCCGGAGGAGTTTGTGTAATCCAGCTCGCTCTGAATATGCGCCCCAGCCATCCCCCTGGCACCTTTACACACACACACACACACACACACACACACACACACACACACAAACACACAAACACACAGACGCAGGCAGGCAGGCAGGCAGAAAAAACAACACGCATGGTTACAACAGATACACCTCTGCCCTTTTAATCAATCCTGATAACAACACAAACTGAAGTCTTGCGCAACATGCTCAGTGTGAGTCTAGTCTAGTGTGTGTGAGTGTAGGTGAGAGAGAGAGAGATAAACCAAGCACTACAATGAATCAGACAGAGGATCCCACACTAATGTTTATCAGGCTCTCTCAGTCAGGCCGTTTGTTTCCTGTTAGACAAACACATGCAACTTCTCAGACAGTTGGCAGCTGTTGCACAGTCTAAAAGCAAACAAACTGTACCTAGTCGGCTACTACAGTCTCCGATTTGTTTTGTTTTTAGTATCTATAATAAGCAGCATTCATTATTTGAACATCAATTCATTTAAGAATATTAAGTGGTGTTTCAACGTTTATATCCCGATGTACCGATGAATGAATCCAGGTATCTGAGTCAAAGCATACATTTACCTCCGAGAAACCACAAGCCATGGCTGGATGTAGCTCTTCACGCAGTCTCTGACATGGGGCTCCAACTCCACTCTACAAGGAGAAGGACAACGATGAGGAGGAGAATAAAAAGATATGCAAGGAGACATTCACAGACAACTGACAACTCAGCATTCCTTGGTTTATCTTCATTCAGTATGCACATCAAGGTGTGGGACAAGTGAATGTTTTAAATACTGTGCTCAGTAACAGACATTGTTGTAGTGATTATAGAGATTCGTACAAACTCTTTCAGTCCTCTGATTTAACAGTGTTTTGATTTTTTATGTTGCAACTACATGACTTTTGACATAATGAGAAATTGTATGAATAAATCATTTTTGTTAGTATAGGCAGCCTGTGTCTTCAGGGATAGAATGGGTTGGCTACTGTTCCCTGAGTTGGGGTTTTAGTCCCTAGCAACCTGCAACCCTCAAGTGGAGGATAAAGCGGTAGACAATGGAACTTGTGTTCCATTCATTCATATACTGCTTTATATTCAAAACCTGTTTATTGGGAGTTGTTGGGTAACCTAGTAACTCGTTCGTTTTATGCCACAGTCTACTGTCGGTCTGCAACCCACCCATCCTCAGGAACAGAGAATCTGACAGTGCGACACTCCTTCTCCACCTGCTCCACTTCCAGGTCATCCTCAGGAAAGTCTCCAAGTTCGTGCATGAGGTCCGAGTGTCCACTTCGTAGCTGTGACATCAAGAACTCCTCCAGGTCCAGGGGCTCCACTGCGTCATATGACTGGGGCTTAAGAAGGAAATGGAGGAAGAAAAAAAACACGATAAAATATCCAAAAAAAAAGAGAGAGTTACACGGCACAGCCAAAAAGCATGTGGATGCTGGTCAGTCACAGGAACAAAACTGCAAAACAACAATGAAAAACCACCACATTATGATATGACTTTACCTGGATTCATAGAATAAAGTAGGGTAAGTTTGGGTTAGGGTGACAAAGGCAAAAGCAATTGTTTCACCCCAAGTAGATGAACTGTTGTACAGTCTTTAGTCATCATATTCACATAACGCAGGAGCGAGGATGGAGTAAAATGAAAATGTGGAATAGGTGATGAATCATGATTATTTTTCCAACACCACATGCCTGTCGAGGAAAAGAAGTTATGAGCACCTGCATATACAGAAGCTGGAACAAACTGGCCTGTATCACACGTTTTTTTCCCCTCAGCTAACCTATTTTTAGGTGACTCACACTACAGAGACTGAGCGGATCAAAGAAACGGCTGCAATCACTTCTGTGTACAGTAAAAATGGGTTGAAATTCTCATATGAGACTTCTGTATTGGGATATTTCTCCAGGCTTACTGAACTGAAACAGCTAAATGTAGCAGTTACCAATTTACCTTCCAGAAGTTCTGTTAATGAGTGTTTTCTGCAATCCAGGGTTTTGAAAAGACATTTATCAGTTTCATTTATAGCAGCATATCAACTCAAAGGCTCATGTTTTGAGAGGCTCTGTACACTCTGGCCCAACATTTTACTTTTCTACAGTACTAGCTCAGTTAGTAGGCAATGCTAAAACACTTTATTTACTTACTTGGCCTGATCGTATTGTATTTAGTTCATTATTAGCAAGAGCAGTTAATGTAGCAGGTGGGTCAAAATATTGATTTTGTGATATATTGTCGGCCTTCCTTGTGCAATACGATAATCGATAGACACGTTAGGGCAAATATCAATATTTTAATTAATAAATTGAGGTGCTCTAAAATAAACAGTCCCTGCCAGTCTCACTCGCCGGGCGTCACTATGTGATGTATCCTCGAGGTGGCGTTGCTCAAATGAATGAGTGAGACTTGGGCGGCAGTTACCTGGTCGAAGAGGAGGGAGTTCACAGTAGGATAATGATGGAGAAAGCCAAGTTAAAAGATGCCCCATCCACATTCAATACATAAACTTTTTGCATTTTGTTCTCTATGTTGTGAACAAATAGAGAAATGCCGCACTTTTAACTTTTACTTAGACAGATATCGTGATTCATCGCTATATGATTGCAATATATTAATTACCATAGAATAGTTGTATCGTGATATTATTGGTATCGTGGACCATGTATAGCGTATCGTATCGTGAGGTATCCTGATTTACACCCCTAGAAGCAGTTCACTTTATAAACACATTCTGTTGTTTATGTCCCACTCAATTCAGATAAATGTCAGAATGACTGATATGCGATGAGCTGTTTTTTTTTTGTTCTTTTAAACTGCAATTATCGATACTATTGAATCTCAATACTCGCAATAAATTGGCACACAAGTACTGTGGGTGCAAACTGATGATGACAAAAGCATATAGTCCTAGTCCTAATGGAAACATAGTGTAAAGCATATACAGTAGTGAGAAAGAGAAAGAGAGAGAGACAAATTAGCCAGTGGCATACACACTCACATACAACAGAGAAGGTAATGATAACTGCAGCAACAACATGAGTCACTGCTGTGCTCAACTTTTGAAAGCAGAGCAAATTCCTTTTGCCTTCAGACAAGTTTTTACACATCAATTTCCCCTAAGGGATATTTTTCTCTGCAGAGCAGTTGTGAGCAAATTGTCCCACATGAGTTGGTATCAATGCTTTGCATGCAACAAGAAGGAGGCAGAAAGCAGCAAGAGAGACGGAACAACTGAATCATTATTATTTTAAATGACAGGCCTTTTGATGAAGCCTTTAGCGCCTCTGTTTGAGGCGGAGGAGGCGTCAAACTTGACAAGTGTCTCTACAGTGGCGACCTTCTCCATATGTGCATCTCTGTGTCTCAAAGTTCAAACAATCGGTGTAGCGTGGCTTCTTTTTCTTGATTGGTATGGAAGCTAAAAAATACAAATGAATGCAAATGTATGCATGCCTTTGATCAGTGCCTGCTGCTCCGTGGAGTCACGAGAGGGAATTGCATGAAACTAACTCCTCTTGCCAAATCAGCAGCCAGACTTGTTTACCATCAGCTTACTCATTATTGATTTTTATAGATGATGACTTTATGAGAATGGGGTTTGTTTTAAAAGCAGGAAGAAGTACAAGTGTACGTCTGACAAAACTCATTGAGCCACATGGTCGAGGAGAATAAAAGGAGCTTTTTAAACATATAAAAAAAAAAAAAATGAAAGCATCATCACTGTGCTCAATGCTCAGTGGTGAAATGATGGAGAGAGGAACGATATTAAGAATGACAAAAATCCAACTGCAGCCACATAAGTGATAAATCACAGCATTTACAGCAACCAAGCATGTTAATAATCACATTATAATGTTTCATGTTGTTCATATGAACATTGTAGACTTACCCTGCTGAAAACTTAAAAGCGGTAACGTAAAAAAGGAAGTGCACAAAATGGCGCACTCCGGAAATGGGAACCTGCAGTGAGCACCTACTGATACTAAATGCTTGCTGTTGAAACTGAGTCGCGACGCAGAGCATAGATCCTTTTTATATTGATCCTCATATTCCTAGATGCTGTAAAATCCAGTGGTATCATAACCAAAAGTGGAAGAGTTGTTTGTAGCCAGTCAAAGTGAATGCTGAAGTTGAGCCTTAATCTTTGAACCCACAGAGTGATTTCATAGCTTTGCCGCTTTGAGACAAAAGTGTCTCGCAGTTTAGAGTTGACAACGGCATTGAAAGGAAGTGACATTAGCAAGGCGTCCCTGCATAAAATGGTGTTTCAACAGACAGGAAGAGAAACTACAGACACACACACACATGCTGATTATACACACCCACAAGCCCCCCACACATTCATAAAAAGGTTTGTTTATCACAAGGCTCTAACTCCTGACAGAGATAGGGCTTTTTCCAGATGTTCACAAGCCTCTCTCGCGCTTCCTTCACACATTCATAAAGCTATAATGATGGAAATTATACTGAAAAAAAAATTATCCTCGAGGACTGGAAGTCATCAACTCCACCTAGCTTCAAAAACTGTTTGTATGAGGTTTTCTTTGTCTTTCAATGACGCCTCCAGCTCTTTTAATGTATTGTTTACACACATTTATAGCTATGGATGTACTACAGTATATACTGCTAATTGTTTTCAGACCCATTTGAGATCAACTTCAAGTACAACTACAAGTATTTATTTGCTTAGTTATGCTGTTGTTGTTTCATATCCCAAAAGTATGATTATTATTATTATTTTTGGTGAGTGTGTCGCCAACAGTGGTATGAGGGGGTGTGTGTCTTTTTTGTAACATTGGTTTGACACATATTTCAAAACATTTTCATCAAAATCTCTCAATATTAAAACAACAACACAGATCTCAGGCATAAAAAATAGCAGCGGTGAGACAGAACCCATGTGAATTGAGCCATAACACAACTGCAACAACAAACATCCCACCCTCATCCCTATGCTAGACATGACTACTGAATCATGGGAAACCATCATCCCAGAGATTATAGTATTAAAACCCATCTCTCACATTTTAAATCCGGCCATATTAAATATTTGCCCGTGTAAACTGCAAGGTAAGCAGGCCCAATCCGTGCTTGTCACTTGCCAAGAAACTAGTCCATATCCCAAGCAAGCATGCTGCATACTGTGTCAGCTGATCAGCTTAAGGATCATTGCCAGGAAAGGTCTTCAGATGTGACAGGAGACTTAGTGTCTGAGAGCTTCAGAAAAACTTGACATGAGAGAGAGATGTTTGGCGGAAGAGACGGAAGAAATATGAGGAAGAGACAGAAATAGAGAAAACAAATCAGGAAGTATGAACGAGAGATTTATTAATCTGGGTGGTAGAGGTTCAGAAGGCACTGCAGAGCAAATCCCTGCAGAGGATTACTGTGCATCATTCTGCCGGCTTGAGAGAGCAGGGTTCACTCTGGCTTCCCGCTGGGCTTCATCATTAACGGCAGGAAAACAACCTGTCATGGTGGCAGTCAGTGCTCTGCAAAACCTAAAGGATGACTTTTCCAAACAGGCAGAGTCAGCCTGATTTGAACAAAAGCATGCTAAGCCATAAACAGGTTCTCATATTATCTATAATTACAGGACGTAAAGATCCTTTCAAGCAATACCCAGTTGCTTATTTTGCGGCTGAGGCTGAACTTCTACAATTCACATTCTAATCTCCAGGATTGGACAGTGAACTCAGAGTCAGACGGAGTCACTGCTAATGACAGTAAAGAGGATGTGAAGAAGATGCGCTTATAGGCCTGTGGTGGTGTAAGCGCTAAAGACGTGTGAGTGCAGCATTAGAGGAAACCGCTGACATTCTGCTCACAGTATTTCCCCATTAACTAGCATTACACCACCAATAAGTGGAATAATCGACGGACAGACAGTATCATGCCATGAAATATTACAATATTTTGATAAATATGTTAATATTTTCTTACAACCCCAACACATACATACATTTATATAAAACATACTGCATGTATGGGTCCATATACAGATTTATAATTGGCTGCTGTGACAAACACCTGCTCACTCACCACAGTGATGCACACTGAGGCCGAAGAGTTGGAGTTGGACCGGCTGTGATATACACCTTGGTTCCCATACTGTCGTCTGATCTCTGAAGACGAGTGCCTGGGACAAAACATGGAAACATAAACAGAATCATGAGGTTGTGTAGAAGGCAGAAAGTAACAGTTACAACAAGTATACCATAGTCCAAGTTCAAATCAAAGATAAACATGATGGCAAATATGACAAAAGGCATTTGTGTGTAATATTCTAAAAGAAATCGGGCATTGAATTTTCTACAACCTGATGTTTAATAAACAAACATGGTGTGACAACAATTTCACCGTTTGATCTTACTTGCATCAACATAAATTGGCCAGCCATGATGATTTCATTCAAACCTTTGTACATTCTCTCTACAGAAGTGCATCTCTGCTGGCTGTTTAAAGAGCTATGCTTTTGTTGCATAGATAGAATGCTGTGATTAATAGGTGTGATAGGCGTGTCTTTTTTTGCTATTGTTGTGTCAAAATTGCTTGTTTTATGCATGCGTCAGAGTCCGAAAGAGCATATATTCATTCGGAAACACTGCCACTAAGTGGCAAAGACTTCAAATAGGTCACATCTCCCAACTGCTTTCTCTGTGGTCAATCTCATGGGTTCATTATTTCCCCAAGGTCATTGTTGCAACAGCCTTGTTACTAATTACCACCACAAACCCATAAACACCGATGCAGTGGAGGAATGCAGCATGTCAAATCCACAGAGGCTGCAGAGTCATGAGGCACGCTAAATGTTTGAGACATCTCCACGCAACCAAATACAGACTAATATTTTAATATCACCAAGTCTGTTCACAAATCAAGAATCATGTAAAGCTTCAACAATGTATCTACTCCAATCAAACTGTCCATAATAGAGCTGAAAAATTTGTTAGAAATGGTGTCAATATTTTCAAGTGTTAATACTATCAATATTTACTATCAACAGTTTACTTTGCAACTTCAGTCTTACATGTTTGCATTGACTTTTAATGTATAATTTATAGGTCATTTATAGTTATTTATATACATATACATATATACACACACATATACAGTATATATACATATATACGATAGGGTGTGTAAAAAGAGAGCAATAATCTTTAAAATATCAATTATTTGACATAATGTTATGTCCCTGACATCAAAAATCATCTACAAGTGACATTTAATATCATATTTATTGTAAATATGCAGATATCGGCCAATACATCATTTGAATTTTACTAAAATCTGTCTACAGCATGACAGGCAATGTTAAGGTAAGGGAGGGAGAACCGTTTACAAATTATACTTGCAGAGCAAAGTCCAGCAGTGCAGTGCTATTTCATTTACACGCAGCTCACTATCAGAAAAGAAACACCACAGAAGATTTAAAAGATGAAATAGAACAACTCATGGATGTGCAGTGGTAAACAAAAACCAAACTCAATCAGGTGAAACCAAAGCCACACATACAGTTTGCATAGCAGTGACTTTCACAATTCACCATTGCTGGCTGCTTATTAGATTTACCAGAGTAGTGCGTGTCCATTTTAAACCCGGGATTAAACATTTTTTGACCTGAGGGAACAGGGTTTAAAGTATGGCCAAATAAAGAAACTGATGAGGTGAATAAAGAGGCAGACAATAATGCAACACAATGCACGCCATCACCTAACAACAACAAAACTTAAGTCTCCATGCCTACTTTTTACACTATGTGTAAAGGACTGTGTGTAGTTACTCAACTTGCAGGACTCGACAAAACAAAGTATCAAATGCTTGTTACTCTTTCAGCAAGTTTAATTTAAAAATAAGAATACTGGGATTTATGTAATGTTGTATATTTGCTACTTTAATTGCCAGAAGCAAGCCCCATTCCTTCTTTCCAAGACAATTCTTTCCAAGAAAACAAACAAAAGGGACATTTTTTTCCCAGGGGCAAATTGTCTGGCGGGTGTATTAAGATTCCACCCAAGGCAATTAAAACCCTGTAAAACCTCCTCATAACTTGACTTCTAAAGAGACATGAACCATCTGAGCTCATAACCACTCTGTGGTCAACATGCTCCCTCCCTCTACATACTGTATCTAAGACAAAGCTTGTGCATTGTAAATACAGAATGATTTACATATACACACACACACACACACACACGTCATCATCACAAGCACGCACACGTGGGATTGCTTTCTTGCATGAACTGACACACATTCAGAGCCTGTGTATAAAAAGATTGGGCAAGACAAAAAAAAAAAAGCAGGAGTCAGTTCTTGTCAGCAGAAGCGAGGAGGCATTATTTGACCACGAGTAGACAAACAGCTTGTCACAGCAGACAGCATCTGTCATTCTCTTTTGTGGCATAAACCCAGAGCTGCTCTGGTCAGGAAGACAAAATGCAGGGATTTGAATTTTGGTCATTTGGGGCAAAATAATACCAGCAGCAGCTTGTGCCATTAGCCCTTTTTACTGAAACCACCAAGACACACGGACTGAAAAATGAATGACTTCTTGAAATGAATCGACGCAAAGACAAGGCCTCACTGAGACACACGTTCAAATGTCAACACTAACAAGAAATGTTTTTTAGCTGGAAGGACACAAGGGTCAAACACAATGGTTTTAATAGAGACAGTTCACCACCTTTTAACGGAGCTCTTAAAAAAACACCATTATTGAAGTTGACAGATTTGATCCTGAAAGAAACGTCTGAGGTTTTGGAGCCACATCTTTCAGGACGTTGGGCTTCGGGTCTGACATCCGAAAAAAATTTCCCACATTATTCACCACAGCTGAACAAAGCCACGTCAGCAAATCAGCTGACGCTGCACCTCCATTGAGCAACACCGAAACCGCTTAAATGGGCAGAATAAAGAATAAGTTTGTGCTCAGGATCATTATTCATTACTCACTACGCAATGAATGAATGTGAGCAGTACATACCTCTGAGCAAAGTACCCAACCCACATTGCTCCCCATTTATTACTTAATTGGACACTCAAAAAATTGACCTGAGCCACAGGCATCCAGTGTACTCCAAGTGCCAGTGCCAAGCCCAGATAAATGGAAGGGTTGTGTCAGGAAGGGCCTCCAGCATAAAAAAATTGACAGTCATTATATCATACACAGATTGTTTAACATTTATATGATTTGGTGTCCTACAAAGTCATGAAACAATATCTCGAATCACTAAAATAGACCATGATGACTGATCCATGTTAGATGAATCAATACCCATGTTACCACACTTAGTGTGGTCCTGCACTCTGATTTCCTATGTGACCCGATATCATCGCAAAGGAACCTCATTTCTTGTGTGCGTGTAAAAACACTCACTATGCATCACCACACAGCATGCTTCTAGGTCATGAGATCACGTGAAACAAACAAAATCTGTTGCAAAATGCCAAAAAAAAGTCAGTGAATAAATCACCAGTCTCCTTTGTGTTTTATTTCCACGAGATATATAATTATGACTATGTAATCAGCACTGATGAGGACGGCACACTGGCACAGCTGTTCCCGGGGAGTCGAGGCAGAGCCAGAATTACAAATGACAGGTATGAAACAGGGGCTGATGACAGATTAGGAAACATCAAGACAAAGCACATTTTTCTCTCCCATCATCTTGCTGTTTGTCAGAAACAGAGCCGAGTATATCACACTGCACATCAGTTACCTAACTCACTGCATTAGCAGGTCATGTCATCAAACCAATTAGGAGAATATTATCGATCAGCCTAATAATTCTTTCATTATTAGGTTTTAGTAATCAAAAAGTTGTTCTGAAAGTGAATACCTACATGTTCACCAGACGATTGTCACACTTGCACAGAACTGTTATATCAATGACTCCCTTCCCTTCTTTTAACCGCTCATGTTTAAGTTACACTACGATAATTAGCTGATAGAAAAAGGTATTTAAAGAGAGAAAGGAGAGAAAAGCTTGTTGTTCTCTTGTCCACTGGCCAATTATCCTCTAGTGTGGGGCAGGCTTTAATCTACTTTAATGAAAGCAGCTTTGTAGACAACCCCATTATTATAATATCCATGAGCTGTCAAATATCACTCTAATATCTAATGTCTGTTAGAGCTTGAATGCTCGATGCTATCAACCATATTTTCTGGTTTCTGTGCTCCATATAACAAAGAAATCATTAAAACTGAAACTTTATGGTTTGTGGACAAAACAACACATCTGAGAACATCCATCATTTCCAGATTTGGGAAAACCTGATGAACATTTTTCCACATTTTCTGACATTTTATGGACCATGCAAGTAGTCGATTGATCGAGAAAATAATCGTTAGTTGTCGGACTAATCCAGTGGCATTGTAATTATATTAGAGGTGATACCGTCTTTGACTTCGCTAAAGCCACATATAGATTCTCCAGACTCGCACCCAAGTTCAGAAACCTTAACCTCCTATAGAAAGAGCCTGGCCCCTTTATATTATGTCACGCTTTCTATAGCAGGCCTGCACTTGCTGTGTGTGCATATGGTGTGTTCCTGTCAGCATTTCTGGAATCATTAGCCAAGCATACCTCACAGTGAGTGCGGCTCCAAAACTACACTATCACTGCTTTAGCCACAGTTCTGACTGAACGGCTCACCAAATACACAAATCTACAATTTACATTTGCTCCACAAGGCACTTGAGACTCTCATCAGGCATGCTGTTCAGCTAGTCAGGCTACAATTACCGCCGCTATCATCATCATCATTATTATCAAGTCTATCCACTAGATAGAGGTGGGTGGCTCCTTTCACTTTTACGATATAGCCCATTGTCCCTCATAGTAAGTTTTGTAGAGGGAATGGTGTGGTGTACATGACAGGAGGAGACCAAAGGGGTGGACATCCCTGTGTGTCTCATACTATCATATGTCTCCAGACTTAATGGGTCTTATCACTATCAGTGCCATCACGGCTCAGCTTCCTGTCAGAAGCAGGCAGGCACGCACAAACACAGCAGTCATTTAGCAGCTCCAAGCAAGAACAAGTGACCAAAGAAAACTCCTAGAGTTTGTAAAACTTAACCACACGGTGAATCATTTACACACACACACACACACACACATACATACATACATACATATATACATACATACATATATATATATATATATACACACACGTCTACTTCACGCCCTGTCAGCCCCATAAATCATTGGCCCACCAACAGCCATGAGGGTTAACAGATGTCATGGGCCCAGAGGAAATCAGATGCAACTCAATCCGGATGCCCCCTATCACTTAAGACCATTGAGCAACAGAGGCCCTCACACACCCACAGCTGTCCTCACACCTGTTAGCATATGCTCAAAAGAAACAGCAGCTTCAAGGATGGAATATTGGTGATCTACTCACTCACTCACCAAAGCCAAACACACCGATGCTCATGAAGAAACACACACTTCCTGATTTAAAACGGCCAAAAGTTAAAAAAGTGAAGTGAAACCAGAGCCGCTCCTTGTCCACGTGTGCAGGATTTCCTTCACACACCATCCTGATAAGAGAGACGAACTGCACGAGAACACATCTTTTTTTTTTGTTTAGTGCGGGATACGATTGTTGCTTATTTAATGCAAGAGTGCAAACATCTCCCCAAAAATTCTTCATGGAATTTGAGTAGCGATGGGGCAATATACGATATTATCGCTTATCGGGATTAAAATATACTTTAATAAATTATATTAAAATGTAAATCACTATTCTTTTGGTCAGGATCATCATAAAAGTTGACGTAAAATATGGTCCCATGCCTAAATGTGACAATGAACTGCTTCAGTACTGAACACATGCGTTTCTTATGACTAGTGTTACTCTTTGTCCATGCAGTCTGTTTGTTTAGCTTTCATTGCCATGGTTTTCTTGGCTGTTCCATGATTTATGTTACACTATCCTCACATATCCATACATTTGACCACACCTCTGATTCCACACTTAGTAACTTCCTAAAGCATTTTAAAATCTGTGTGGACTCCCTCCTCTTCTGTTTCAAGGCTGAGACATTTGTAACAGTACCATTGCACAAACAGTTTAGATCACATTTTATCTCTTTGAAATTGCAGCCTAAAGGTAACCTGGGGGTTTAAGAAGATGTTGCACACAATTGCATCATCAGTGATCCCAGCCAGGAAGTTACAGTACATCAGTGGCACATCATCTCTGCTGACCCTCCTGTCACTTTCCCACTGTCCACCAAAGCATAATTCATTCAAAAATCACACATACAACATATCAAAGTACTAATTATCGTATCTGACCCAAAATGACACCACCGATATAAACAAAACACCAAATAACTTTAAAACATAAAAGTGTACTTTCAGTTCACGTGACCTGCATCATCATTAACCGGCTGAGCAGTATCATTAACACTATGAAAATGCTATGAAATGCAAAGTTTTGCTACAGTACAGCATCCTCTATGCAGCTCGTCTGCTGGCTCATCATTGGATTCAGGCTGTGACTCAAGATCCCTCACCTCCCTCAGCAGCTCAGCTCAGCTCAGCTCAGCACAGCAACTAATCATTACCTCTGTTGCCCTTTAGAAACAAATGCATGGTACCTTCACTGTGGATGAAAGTGATTATTTTGACAGGAATTACGATTGCTATATGATTTGCGATAACAGAGGGAATTTTTTTGTCATTTTTCTCATTTTCCTTATATTTCAAATAATTACTGTGTGATATTTGTGCAGACAATGTGAGACACAGATACTGTATGTTCTCTTCAGTGTGTAGAATAAGATGTGTATAGACCCAGACAATTCATCTAAAATGATACTTTGACACACATTAGATGGATGGATGGATGGATGGATAGATAGATAGATAGATAGATAGATAGATAGATAGATAGATAGATAAATAGATAGATAGATAGACAGCTACATGTGCATGTTTCACATGTTTCAGCAGCTCCAAAGAATGTGAGCAATCTGTCATCTCACCATCAGATATCAGTACTGTAATTCTTACACCGTGGACCTTGTAAAAAAGTACAAACATAGCAAATAACATATACATATTCCACTCCCTAACCAACACAAGATGAAGGTACAAAGTGTGCCTCCTCATCACCATCCAATGACCTACATTAAACACAGCAATCACCCTCTCTACTCTCATACACTCTCCACAGAGTGAATGAACCCTGGTGCACTCTCAAACTGCTGTAAAATCACACTTAAATTGTGCAACAACAAGGCACAACCCTGTTTGACCTGCACTGCTGCTCCAAGAGTGGCCCTCAACACACTTCATGTGTCTCTGACTGTGTGGACAAAATCAGTGTATTTGTTTGAATGAGTCGCTCTATGGAAGAGGCATACACAATGGACTTCCTCCACACCTGGACCAAGTCACAGCAGGAACTATGACCACATCCCTCCTCGTGGTGCTGACTGGTCAGACTTTACACATCACAGGAAAGAATCATATTAGCAACACTAGATATAGAATCAGCATCCTCCTCACAAGGAGGAAATGGCACAGTAAGTGCAGTTTGCTTCACTTCAGAGTATGAAAACAATCAGCCTACAGGGAAGAAACTAATATTCATGAGCCATCACATGACTGTGTAGCTACTCCGACAAGTTCTGTAAAAAGGAAAAAGTTGGCTGACTGTCGTCCTCTCCCTCTCAGAGTGAAATAACTAACCTGCAGCATTAACATTCACAACATGTGGCTGCCTGCTCCACTGTGGAATCCCCTCCAACTGTCAGGAGAGGGCTCCTCCGTCCTCCTCACCCACTGCTCTGGAGAGAGGAGGAACCAAGAGTTCAACTCCTCCACTCCTCAAACTTAAACATGACGCCCTGACAAACACCACTGGACTTTTTTCCCCGTCTCTCTTACCTGTTGAGTTTCAGGGCGAAAGCTCGGCGCTCTGCGCTGCCCAGAGAAGCCATATGTCAGCCCGAGCTCCAGCTTCAGCCGCACTTCTTCCTCTGCACTGCCGCCGAACCTCGCTTCTGTCACGGACGCGCCGCCTCTTGCTGCTCGCTACAGCTCCACTGTCATGTCCACACTCATCTCTCTGCTGTGGCGGCGGCGGCGGCAGGTTCGCTGGGTGTACACTTCCGCATCTGACTTCAACTGTGTCGCAAAGACAGGGAGAGAGAGGGAGTGAGAGAGGGAGTGAGAGAGGGAGGGGGATAGCACGGGATAGATGGGACACGTGCGCTCCCCCGCTGGCTAAATAAGCTTATGCGTATTTAATCTTTTTGGTCTTGTAGGAACATTTGTTAAATGGATTAACGCAATTCACCCAATTCATCTGAACGCAACAAAAAAAAATTCAACCGTGAATCGTGTAACATTAAAGGTGGAGTCCCCAACTTTATTATACAACAGGGCATACCTGTAGTCCAGAAATTGCACACAAAAATGAATAAATTATTTTTTTAGAGCTTTGAGTATTGTATCTTAGTATCATAGACAGGTGCACTGTCAGGACAGGCATATCAGGGGCACCAAATACCCCCCCCCCATTAATTTACAATGACACCCTACCAAGTAAAGGTTCTCAGTACAGAGAGAAACACAAGTACGAACAAGGGCTTTACCGTTCAAAACCGTACAGTACTGTTGCCATGATACCATGATGGAAATACACCAAAAAATAACATAAATAACAATAATAAATAACAAATGGGCCCCCAAGTGTCGGTCCTGATAGCATATTTGGCATCCATGGAGCCCCTAAAACCCCTCTAATATGCAGCTCACCACTGCTACATCAAAAAACCCTTAATGTGGTCCATTCTGACTGGTGGGTGGATCAGTGAGAAAAATTCTCACCTCTCAAAACACACTGATCAACATGAGCTCTGTACTAGACTGACCTGCGAGTGGCAGTAATGAGCCCCTCAGTTTAGGGTGTACAGGTGATGAGGGCAGGGAGAGAAAAAGGCCCCAATTAGCTTCTTTGCCGCAGAGTCTTGGATCGCATCTGTTCATAGAGCAGCATGGAAGGTAAGGCAAAGGAAAGAGAAGAAGGCAGTAATGCAACATTACATATGCTTACTGTAAAAACACTGCAGACAAATAAACAAACATTATCAAACATTACTTTTTAGTTCTGTTCCTATCATGATTGTTATTATTACTAATGGTGGTGGTAGCAGTGGCTTTTTTTAATGTTAAATTGCTTTCATAAACCCTGCACATCATCATTTTATCATATATGTACCTGTTTTATCTGAATACTGTGAAAATACTCTGAATACTCTGAAAACAATACTGTGCTGAACCCCCTGTTTATTAGCGGTTATCCTGTTCATTAGAAGTTTGCCTCATTCATTTTATTTGTGAGCGCAAATAGAAACCAAAACCAGTTTCAGGTGAATGCAAATTAAAAGTCTCACAGTGGCCTATGAGGGAATGTGATCAGTTCTCCCTAAAGCTGCTATTTCCTCCATACAGTAGAGCCAAGATAAAGTCATGCAATAGTGAAGGTGTGGAGACTGTTTACATAGCAATGACTGGACAGATGCGGAAACAGTAAACAAGTTCACTTCACGTTCACTTCAAGTTCACTTCAAGTTCACTCTGCAACAGAATACTTTTCAACAATTGCAATTTATACCTTTCACATTTGGTAACATGTTGACATGAAATGGATGCTCTGTCAAAACTCCCTGCTTCCTAACAGACAATCCCTTTTTAAATGCATAGTGTGTACTGTATTTTGTTAAGTGTAAAGTGCTATATTCTTTTCTAACCCTGAAGCAATTTTCTTTTTTTAAATTGTAGGTTTGTGTTTCCCCAATAGGGAAGGTTTATTTCTGTCCATTCAGTTGATTTTCACACAATAGTATGTCCTCATTTTGAACGTCACATCATTTGTCTGCATTTATGTCGGTGTAAGAAGGCAAACCTGGCTATTTGAGTTATTGTCATTTTTGGCCTTAGGTGAAAATGTACAGAGGCACTGCTTTTATAAATTGGTTTCTGTCGCCCTCTTCTGGTAGCTTTTTGTAACCACCCCAAGTTCCGTCTGATAAACTCGGAGGAAAAATAAAACGTTTATTTTTCAATGTATTGCTGTGAAAATGCTCTATTTATTGGCCATTGCCTCTGTGGTTAACGTTAAACTTATCTTTGATCCGTTTTTCTTTCTGCACTTCAACTTACCCGGGATTTACCCGCGAGGTGAAGAGGAACCATCGTCGCTGCGTCAGGCTTTCAGCCGAGTCAGAGAAGTGGAGCACATTGTCAGTCACACCGGAAATCCACAGCAGTGTATGAGTGTTCAGGACAACATTGTTGGAGATAATAACTTAATCAGGTATTTATTTACAGTCTCTTTAAATCAAAGGACGTCTGTTTGTTGTTGTGTCGAGGAGTAGGTTTAGAGGTAAGATATCCACGTTGGCTGTTTAATTCTCCTCATCTTAGTCACCGAGCATTAATACTGTGTTGTTGTTGTTGATGATGTTCAATGTTCTCTTTATTTGTCAAGGAATTTATGACGACATTAACTGACCGGGCTGTAAAATAGGACTTTTTTATTATTCTTTATTGATAACAGTATGTGTTATAACTGTATAACACATACAGTGCTTAACACACCACCCAAAGTAAGGTGTATGCCACAACTGCCCTATATCAACAGGTAATTATCAAACTAATTTTTCACGTTTCTGTAATGGTTAATACACCAATATGTACGAAACTCTTTAACCGAAAACGATATGTATAATGACATTAAGATGTCAAGTTATTTACTTGCATTGTTGAACAGAAAAATGTGTTTTAGTGGTTGATTGTTATGCTTGATTAATTTCTGTCTTCTCGGAGAAGCCCAGTGATACTTAACAGACACTTACAGTATTGGATGACTAGAGAATAGTCCAATAATACAGCATAAAAAAGTTACACATATTAAGAAAAAATCCATTCCATAAATTAAAAATATAACATATATAACAGATAACAATCCAACAAAAACCCCAAAGCAATGTGCATTAATCCTTCATAAAGAGATTATGACAGAAATTCCTAAGTTTTTTCACTCTTCTTTTTTAAGTTCAGTAATATAAAATAAAATAAAAGGACTAAAGACTTTCATTTTTATCAGACGTTTTAACCTTTAACTCCATTCTGCTTTTATTGTCATATGTTGCTTGTTTTGATTGTACTTGTTTTTACTTCCCTTTTATATTTTATTGTTACTCTCTGCTCATTTTGAGATCATTCTACGAGGTAAAGAGGTAAAAATGTAGTACTATCATTATCTTCAAACTCGTGCAGAAAGACAATGGCGTTGGGAGAAACATTTGTCAGCCTACATTTACTTCTCTTAGTGGATTTATCTGATGTGATTCTGATGTGATCCATATTAGGCCCCTTTAGGAATTCTGCACTTCTGTTATGGATGGCATGGTGATGGATGACGATGATGACTGCCCAGAACTGGTGTCCATTGATGCCCAGCCTGGTCCCACTGCAGAGCAGATACCTGTCACCATCATTACAGGATACCTTGGTGAGACACTATCTGCTGTGTCCCTCACTCATAAATAGATTGTCAACTGAATTACAAAAAAACAAACAATGTTTGGTTAGTCATCATTTTCAAGAAAAGGTCCACAAATCTGGAATACTCCGTCTGTCATCAGAAATAAAAACAAACTGATTTTAACTCCAAATCAGGGGGTCTTAAAATGTCTTAAAAAAAACCTAACCAGGGACAAGGTCTGCTATTTAGCTAAGTATAGACATTTTGTCTTTTACATTTTACTCAGAGGATGTTTGTATAAATCAATAAAATCTATTAAATAAAGCAGCATGTTCCCAGACCAGGGTGCTGTTGACCGTCATGATGATAGTGGGGAAATGTAATAATTGGTGCTACCACTAATGACCAGTCTGCTCAGACATTCCATAAATCTGGTGTTTTCTCTTTTTCTTTGTAGGTGCTGGAAAGACTACACTCCTGAACTACATTCTGACAGAACAACACAACAAACGGATTGCTGTCATACTCAATGAATTTGGAGAGGGTAAACTCACTGTGTGTGCTTTTGAGAGCTTAAAACAGATATGTACAACTTTAGTAAAGCCCCTCTCAATACCATGAACATGTTGCCATGCTCACTGAGGTGTTTCAGATTATCACCACATGAGGGCAGCAGAGGACTCAGAGCAACTCGCCAGTGTTTCTTTTATCTTTCGTCACAGTTTGTTATCTATTGTGCAGTGTACTTGTGTTTTTTTTCACATATGTTACTTTTCTGTTTTGACAGTTTTTTAGTTTTTCATTTTATTCTTTTAAATGAAGCTTCCATTGCTGTAGACGTTTGTGATTGTCCTGTTAATTTTTGTCCATATTTCTTGACAGCAATACAAAATATTTGGTAGACGACTGCTCGATCTCTTTCAGTGACTTTAATTCTGTTGCAGGTAGTGCCCTGGAGAAGTCTCTTGCAGTGAGCCAGTCAGGAGAGCTGTACGAAGAGTGGCTGGAACTGAGAAATGGCTGCCTCTGCTGCTCTGTTAAGTATGAGAATTTACTGTCTCCTATTGTTACAAGAGAATTGAATCAGAGGATGCTTTTAAGTTGTTGCTTAACAGCTTTCTGGGCTTACAACACGACACATTCTTGCTTTGTATTACGTTTTTGTTTCATGTCACAACAGAGAATTATAGTTGATGTTTTATTAATGAGCTCCGTATTTTCCGTTTTTAATCTTTAGTCACTGTTTCTCAACTTTTCAGAGACAACGGTTTTAAAGCCATTGAGAACTTGATGGAGAAGAAAGGAAAGTTTGACTACATCCTGTTAGAAACTACAGGACTTGCTGATCCAGGTACACAACAACAAGTTAAAGGAAGAGCAGTTACTGTGATAGCTGATAATTATATTAATCTCAAAGGTAGAAAACACCTAAGGTACAAAATCTTCCTGCTAAAAAAACAAACCAGGATTAAAACCACATTGACTCCGAGAAACAGCATAAAAAAGACCGAATAAAGATTTTCACACACTTGCATCACAATGTCTCAGAACTCTTTGATCACTAATGGTCACACGTCAGCATTAAAGGCTGGTGGTGGGATGATCCATTCAGACATTTCTAAACAAATCACTGCATTTTTATGCATGGTTTTTTTAAACTGTAGTACGTCATTTTTAAAATCCAATCAAGTCTCTCTTACATTCAAACCACTGTAAAATTAGTTTGCACAATTCTGATTAACCTGATCAGCTCCACTCGACTCTCTCTGTGGTGTGTAGTATAACATGGTTTCGATCTCGTGTCACCCAGATAAATTACTTTGCAGCACACAGGAAGTGATTCGTTATGTGTTAAATCCAGACGGAGGCAACAGCAGCATTGTGCAATAAAGCAAGATGACTGCAAACAGGTTGGACTGACTATGACTGGACACATAAAGACCAGTCCACAAAAAAGAAGTGAATTCTATGACCGAAAAACCCCCCCAGCAATTTGATTGGATCAAAACAAATGTGAGAGTGATCTGTGTGTCCTGCCCCAGTGTTTTGGGAGTGACTGATCTGCACTACAGAGGATGTGATTATCTGGATGACTAAGGACCTTCAAAGACAATCCATTCTGCATTTTATGTTCAGTAAATTATAGACTGTCCCTGGCTATTGTCTGTTTTTTTACTCAGAACAGCGAGCACAATTTTTAAAAATGACATCAGTTAATGCTTTCAATATGGTATATGTTTAAATGAAACCCCTGCAGATTTCTACACAAACAGAAAGGACCAAACTTAGGAGCATCTGATGAGCCTATTATCATCATTGCAGCCAAAAATACTTGCTCTCCATTCAGCTCAGGTTTAAATCAGGAAATAAATACGAGGCTATTAGAAGTTGAGGGCTGTAGCGATCAAGGTGTGCCGCTAAATGACAGCTGTCAGGATGTAGCGCCAAGGGCAGACGCACATGACTTGGCCTCACAGACAGAACCAACAGAGCATGCTCAGACTTGAGGCTGTCCTCGCGTCTCTGCTACGTCATTGGCTGAGACAGGCTCGTTATCAACCAGGACAGGTCTGTCATTGGCTCCGGCAGCGCTGTCAATCACGTAGGCTCCCAGGGGATTCTCAGTCCCTTCCATCTAGGAAGAGGTTGGATGGGTTTATGTGAACCGTGCACTCAAAAACAGTGTTTTCATTAAGCAGCCATCAAATATTTACAGTGCTTTCTTTTTCTCGCTTTGCAGTCCAACAAAATGGCATTTTGTGAACACACTGTGGCTTGCATGGGAACACAGGGTCTTGTAATAACTGTGCTCACTGGCAAATGGAAACAAACAAAATGTACCAGCAGGAGATAAACAATTGAAAGCTTCTGATATTGGTTTGATCTGCTCCACAGATCCCGGGCCAGAGAAAGGAAAAAGTCATTCAGGGTTTCTGAAAGTGCTGACTCTAAACACAAATACATATGATTTTAATTCCTCTCAAAGAATATTAAAAACAACTGTGGTAATCATGGAATCATGCAATATTCTCTGGTTCCAGCTTTTCAAATGTTTTGATTTGCTATTTTCTGGTGTTTTCAGTTATAAAATTTGGCACACTCTTAACTATTTATTTTTTACACTTTATGGACTAAATCATTAATGGATCGGTTGAAAAAAATCTGCAAACCAATCAGTTGTGAAAATTATTCATTAGTTGCAGTAGCTGTTTTCATGTGTGTATCGTCTGTACATCTGTCGTTGATCTCAAACCTAACAATTCATGTCCTATGGTAGGAGCTGTGGCCTCCATGTTCTGGGTCGACGCAGAGCTCGGCAGTGACATCTATTTGGACGGTAGGATGTTTGTAATGACACACGCCTCTTTGACTCTTTGATGCAGTGCCCGTTTGTCCGTCTGCTGCATTAAATAAGAGTCGCTCGGATATCGCTGCTCTGTTTCATGTAACTTAAAATGAACTAGACATTAGCTGCTTTTCAGACATGCAACAAACTCTGGAGATTGTTGCGGGATGTGTGTGTGAAAGCTAATATCTACACATGTCTTGCCAGAGATTCTCCTGCCAGTTCCCGCCGTCAATATCCCAGGGAGCTCATATGAGAACCCAGCATCAAGAATCAAGAAATTGTCATTATGAGGATATAACAAGATTTTGCGGCAGTAACAACCTGCCGGAGAATCCACAGAGAGTGAATGGACACGTGTCCTACCTGAATCCTGAAGTCAGGTGTCACCTCCACACCTGGATCCTCTGGAGATTCTCCTGCTGTTGTGAACCTCTCTCACCCAAACAATGTCCTGCTGCGTTCCTCAAATGTGAATGTTCAGATCCAATTTTCTGGACATTACTACCATTGAAAGTTGTAACATAGAATAATTATGGCGGTTTCTCAACTCGGAGGCTTTAACTCTTTCCATAAACCCGATAAACACAAGTATAATACTGTATATCAACCATAGATCTAGTAGAAACAGCATTTTAACTACAGTTCCAGTACAATTAATAAGACACATTTTTGTAACCTGACAAAAGGGCGCTTGACTCGTAGGGAGGACTCACTTTATTTATCTGTGTGTTTGCATGAACGGTATCTTTCTCCTCACACCAAACCCTCCGCTGTTCTCTTTGTTGTGACAGACTCTTGGTCCATAAGTGTACTTCAAATAGCTGAGACATTTGTATGTATACTGTATGCCGGACAGAACTTAACAGAGCCAGTTGTGATACTTCTTTACATTTATTGAACCCCAGTAACTTATAAACATCCTTCATCCTCTAGGCATCGTCACCGTCATCGATGCCAAGTATGGACCACAGGTACGTGACGAGTGGCTTTTCATTTATGAAATTCTATGTAGTGTCTTTTGCTGAAGTAATTTGTCAGATTTGATCTGACATAATCACGTTAAAGTCATCTGTGGAACATTGTTGGGATTACAGTCCTCATTTTCTACGCTCTTGGAGTGATTTGTAAATGAAAAACTTGCTGCAACTTCAAAATGACATTGTTGCAAAACTTTGCTCTGGAGCACCGGCATTAAAAAGTAAATGTTTATGACTCAAGCCAAAATAGGCAGTTTAAGTTTGTGAGAGTGTCTGTTTCCCCACCAGCAAGTCACACCCTGCTCTCCCCATGGTATTTAAAAAGAACCAGGATACGTGACACCTAGATAATGGGCTCAATGCCCAGTGAGGTGACACATTTCATAGCCTACTACGTTGTCCTTGAAGCAGAGAGAGAGACAAGATGGCAAAATTCCTGACCGAAAGAACGAGAGGATAACTCATTGTGAAGGAGTGGCTGATATGAGAGATGTGAACTTTGTAATTGGACTGTCACATCCACTCACCTTCCTCTCTTTTAATCCGTCTCGTGAAATATCCATCTGTCTGAGGGGGGGTTTAACGGTACCAGAGCCTTTGGCCTCACAGCCTCTGAAAGGCCTTTGTTTCTCGACACAGGCTGAAATTGGTCAATCTCATATATTTTCCTTTTCATCTAATATATTTTTGTCATTCAGGCAGTGACAGATTGATGTCAGATTGATACCCGGGGGTCACGATCCAGATTAACATCTCCTGCCTTTTCTTTTATTAGATATTAAACCGTTTTTGGACAATGCTGCGTCCCCAGTGACGGTGGGGATGCAAGGGATAATCTCCTGGGATTTCACGTGTTGAGAAAGTCGCTTAGTTCACAAAGAAGAAATCCAGGCATTTCATTTGTGTCACTTTATCTGTCCTGTTTTGTGTCACGCCTGCTCTCTGATATTGGACTTTTACATGAGTGTATTTAAAGTTTGAATTCTCTGTGGTCAGTGTGAGCCACATTGCACTTTGAAGTCTTTTGTATTTTCATTTGGTTGGTGCCTGTCTAAGTTGTGTGCTCTCTCTCTGCTCTGTAGCAACTAACAGAAGAAAAAGCAGACCGACTCATGAATGAAGCAGTCAGGTATGTTTAATTGAGCTTTGGAGGTAACTTTGGACCTGAATTCACAAAATATACAGATTAGAATGATTGTGAAATAAATAAATATGAAGCGAATATGTGCAAATAAGATGGTAAATGGAATATTTGACTGTGTATTACTGACAACAAAGCAAGTAAAGAAATAATCAATATAATAAATTGAGTTGATAACGACCGACATTATAGTGCTATTGAAATCAAAAGAATCTGATCTGTAATGTACTTAATATCTACTGATGAGGGTTAACACCTTGTCTGTAACCGAGTGTCAACAACCTTCAAAGGACCTTAAATCTCCTTCCATGTATTAAATTTGACAGGAAAAACTAGGTGTTTGCAGTTTTTTGTAAACTATCATGACTGGGTGTTTTATTGGAAAGAAAGCAAATATGTGGATATCCAAAAATATCAAAGTATTCCACAGAGACTAAACAAGAGTTTCCTCCAAACCTTCCTCCCATCTGCCTCTCTGTCCGTCTCTCTATGTGTCTCTCTGTCCGTCTCTCTGTGTGTCTCTCTGTGTCCCTGCCAGCAGCTGTATGGTGTTGTTGTTGAACAAATACGCCGATGAAGAAAGACCGGTTGCATGACCCTCTGCATTCTTTGTCTTTGTTTGTGTTTTCACCTCTAAACTAAACAGTGCCCTGCTTCCATTTGAGTGTGGCACACACTGACCTCTGACCCTGTGGACACTTGGACACACACACAGAATGAATTAACAAACAATTTGACAGGGCTGTCACGTCTTGATTTTAGCTGGAGAAGTTTCTCTCTTCTCATTGTTCACTCACTAAATGGACACTGTGTTGTATTTAATGTACTTTCAGGCAGGTCGCTCTCGCCGACCTGACCGTTATCAACAAGACGGATCTTGTGAATGAGGAGGAACTAAATAAAGTCAGAGACACTGTCAGGTCAACAACTTAATCTTCTATACTGCTTATTTTCTGCCGTCTCCTACCTGTTACACTTATTTTTCAGTGCATTTTGGACAATTGTACTTTTTCCGTAGCATGTATTAACATTTTTCCTCTCTTCAGATCAATAAATGGTGTTGTCAAGATTCTAGAATGCCAGAGATCAAGGTAAGAGTTCTTTTCTGGAAACAAAAAAAAAGAACTGAATCACTTTTGCCTGTGAAAAGCTATTTGTTAATTTTTCCATGGCCAGGTCCCCCGCTTTGTTTCGTATATGAACGCCACTGCTGCTCCGTCTTTGATCTTTTGCATCAAAGATGAAGCATTTGAGGCGTGACGTTGCTCACACGTACACATACACAAACTGAGATGTCCTGAGTAAACACCAGACCTTCATCGGGGTGTCCAGTTACCCCTTGAGTCTTTGCTCTTTGACCTCGAGTGATCAAGCCAGCGTGGTTGCACATGTGCCAGTTTGCGTCCGTGCAAGTGTGCAAATGGCCCCTTTTGTTTTAGCACGTTGTGTGTCGGGTAGCATCTGACTAATCCATGCAGTGTGTATCAAAGTTCAGGCCAGGGTGAGCAGATGAAAGACACCGTGCTGTGAGGGGTTAATCGGAAAAACATTCCCATTGCTTGAGTCATCTCACTCAGTTACCCTTGATTTTATTTTTAGCAAATCTTCCAGAAAATGCTGGAATTTCTTATTTATTACCCGCTGTGGTGTGGTTGGATTAAAATGAAACTGGAAAAAAAAATTAAGCAGTAATCTTCTTCACAGGGTGGATCTCTCTGAAGTTCTGGATCTGCATGCCTTTAACACTAAGGATGGAGCAAAGTGAGTTGGTTTTGTTTTCAATTTAAGCCTCATGTTCACCAAATATATTCGTTTAGAAAAGCAAAAAGAGCAAAAAAACACAATGTACTTTTTTAAACCCAAGATCACTTGGATGATGTGGTTTTAAATAAACCTGTCAGTGCTTTCTGGCAGACAAACTATGTAATACTGGCTACACATTCCCTGAGAAGTGCAGTGATAAAGGATGTCTCAGCAGAAATTTAATTGACTACATACAAAAATCATTTGTTTTTCATAGCCTTAGAATAAGACTTGAAGGGCCGCTAAAATGCAGTTCCCAAAATTGCGTGGAACAAACCAGAGGTGTTTTTAAGCAACCAAAAACAAAGAGTTGCTGAGATGACCAGCCTCGCTGAATAAAATCAACACATTTCCCTGAGAAAAATATTAGAATAAACCATTTCAATGGTTTATTTCACTCACAGTAGCTTTGCGGCTCGATGTGGTGTGGAAAAAAACAAAAAACCTGTCCTCTCTGTTTGTATCCTCTCCTTCACCCACCGGTTCAGAAGCTTCGTCTGGATGACGGAGGTTCACAGTTTATTTCAGAGTCAACGAAGACTCTTTTAACCTACTTATTTGGCCCCAAGTATCAAAAGTTGCGCAGAAAGTGCTCACTACATTCCAAAAAGGTGAGCTATTGTCATCTTAATGTGACACAGACAAGCCTAGCCATCTTGCACTACCATCTTTCTATAGCAGGCAGTGGGTACTTACTTTGTAAATTAACCATGTCACCATTTCTGGTCACTGTAGTTCCCCAACACACATAGTAAATGAGGGTGTGAGCAGAGGAAGAGTCCTGCATCTGTTAGATATGGCTGATGCTTACACACTGTCAAGTAACAATGCAACATTATTACAAGTCATGAAATTCTTTGTGCTCAGTGTCTTAACATTGCAAAAGGAAAATCTCAATTTAGAAAAACACAAAGGATAATGTGTCTAAAAATAAACCTGCATCATTCTTCTGCGTGTAAACTTTGACATGTAATATGGTCATTAGTTTAAACTTGCCCCCTTTTTTAAATCGTCTGTTCTGTCCTTGTGTTTCTTCTACCTTGCAATTTGTTTGTGTCAGTCGTTTTTCCCCTTTATACTGACGGTGGAGATTTTTATGCAGCCTGACTGATTTCTGGGTAAAAGGGAGAACAGGGCAGGAGTGGACTGGTCACACCTCTGATCATGGTCATCGTTCTATCTAAACTTTGACAGTGGACCTGCAATGTGCCAGCTTTGTAAACAAGTAAAGGTGGTTGAACCACTGGGCCCAAGCTGTACCACTACATTATTACAGTACTGTTGCACTTTGCTTGTGCACAGACAAATTGACACTGTTTTTGAAAGTAAAGGTTCTTTTAGTTTTTCAGAATCTCTCATAATCCCGTTTAGGAAAACTGTAAAATAAAGTAGTCAGTTGTCTCTGGTTGACACACAATTTAATGGCGAAACTTTTCACTGCAGTTAAAAGATTCTGTGAATGGCGACGTCACTCTGTCTGCTGACGATACTGAACATGACATTGTACAGTAGCTGTGATGTCCTATTTAAAACGCTCCCAGTGAAAGATCAAGAGCTTATTTTGGCTGAATCAATGGCCTTTGTTGCTGTTCCGTCTGAACTGTGTATCCAGCAGTCTTTGATACTATTGCTCACCGTGTTTCTCTCTAATTAACAGAGTCTTTTATTGAGCGTCCCCCTGTTACACCACAGGGTGGTCATCATATTGTGTCCCCCCGTAGAATGTCATTCTCATGAATAGAGTCTGTGTTCCTCATGTGAATGAAATGGGCCGCGGTGTTAAAGCTCTCTTACATGCCCTCTGAGACCAGCTGCAGAGGATTAGAGCTGTGTGTGTCCACTGCCCTCTCTCGAGGACTCCCCCATGTCCCAACACACAGCTCCTTTCCCCGTTGCCTATCAGAGTCGGGGCCCCTCCTCCTTCTTGATCCCATGCTGGCTGTTTGAAGCGGCCCCCCCGCTGCTCTGCCTGTGTGGTACTAACAGCACACAGGGCTCAAACTGCTGGACACAACGTTTAGCCTCCTTGTGAGGTCTGATGCGGAGAACAAGGGCTGTGGTTTATTTGGGGGTGGTAGTGAGTGTTTTGTAGGATTTAATTGCCGTTTCTAAAGTTTTCACAAGTCCATTCAGAGTTGTGTCATTAAGCACTGATACGGAACACTTTGTGTTATACTGTGAGGAAACGCACAAAGGAATAAATGGCACGGCCCGAGATGGTTTAATCCGCTCTTGTTCTGCGGCAAAGACAAAAGACTTGGATAAAAAGCTCAAGTACATTTCTTTGTACTTATATCCAAAACAGTTCTTTCGAAAATAATTATGTTTCACCTTTATTGAGGCAGGGCAAAGTTCAAACAAGGCAGCTATAACGATGAGCTACAGTTAAGCATGTTAAGTAGGGATTACAAAACATGTTACGATAATGAGGTCAAACGGAAATATTATAATACAATCATTTAAATTCAAGGATCCTAAAGCATTTCTATAAATTATTTTAAAGATTTTATCCAAAAAAACAAATCCTAAGTCTCCCAAACTTGGTTTATGAGCCCATGACTTCTACTAGTGTAAGTAAATATTGCAATATTTCATGGAATGATACTGTATTGATTGTATGAAGTGCTCTATCAGTGTGGAAATATTCTTGTTGGTGGTTTTGTGCTGTACTTAAGCTTCAGTTTGCTTATATATGCATATTTGTTATGCATATAACACAGTTATTGTTATTATTATTCAGTACCATTAATGTAAAGTTCCACAGTTTTTCTTAAAATAAACTATTTTAAGACTGTTTGGTTTCTTGCCCATACACAACCCTCATGACGACTTGTAAAAACTTGTTAATAATCATGTGATTTGCCATTTACCACATTTATTTATGAATTCATTTGTTACAATCCAGGATGATGCCATACAACAACCCCCAGAGCAAGAATAAAAAAAGACAATGACGATTTATGAACATGACCAAATATAAACAGTCAAAAGAGCGAAGACGGCACTTAATAATGTCATTATTATACACTGTAGTGCATAAAATTCAGTGTGCAGAGCAGACACAAACTTTTATAGCATTTTAAGCATTTATTTACTGAAAAAAATGTTTATACTACGTTTGATGATGGCGAGCATTTCATAACTGTCATTGTTTTGATTGTAAATGAATAAACATTGCTGTGCTGTGGGGTTTTAATGAACTTTCTCCTCTGAAAGTTTGGCAGAAAAGCTCCAGCTCGTGAAACCAACACAGCCTCACCTCGACAAGGTATTGTTTGTCTGCTCTGAACTGTTTCACACTCATTCACTCCCTGTACTTAAATTTCCTTGTTTTGTTTGCTAATTTATTTCAACACATCATGTGCCTGGAGACTTGTGGGGGGGCGGGGGTGGGTGACACACTCCCCTGAGGCTAAAACGGTGCCTTGCATTTCCCCAGGCTGTGACACTTATGTGAAAACTCCCTCCCTGCTTTGTTTTTTGTGTTGAGATCAATTTGAGGCTTTTGATGTTTTTTTGTTTTTTTTTACTTAGACTACAAATAGATGAGTCTGGGTTCATACACGGCAGCATGGACACATCCACTCTAGACGTCTGTATACTCGGTGCACCATGTCGGCTAGACTGACCATAGTCTTGGCTGCATATTATGGCTCTCCTATTGGTTTGACTTGAATCCTGGTGTCATATAATGTAGCATACAGTTTCTGGTTTTACAAGAAAAGCAATTTTTTTCCCCTCAAAACAAAAAAAACACAATTTTATAAGTTATTTTTTGTTTTTTAAGAGCTGATCTATATATAATTGCAGGACTTGTCTCATAGCATGTGTCTTGCTGTTTCCTTGTAGCGTTAGAACAAATGACTGCTTGTGGCAATTTGTTTGTGTTTTATAACCATGAACTTTTATCACAGGATGAGGAGAAATGAGGGCTGTTTGCGTGGGCAAATAATGCCATTGTTGTCTGTTTTCTCCGGGTTCCCTTTCCCGCATGAAGCTCAACATCCCTCTGAAACCCCCCCCCCTCTTCCCCGTGTTGCTCTTTTCATGTAAATGAGAGTGCTGTTTTTCTGTTGTTATACCAAATGACAAGGAAGTGTGTAATCTTAACACTTCAACACAAAACCCCCAAATATCTGCAAAGTGCTCTTTTAATGCTGTAAGGAAGCGTTGAGAGGTGTGTGTGTGTGTATGTGTGAGAGAGAGGGAGTGTGTGTGTGTGTTTCGACACAGTCATCAGCCGGGGCGTAAAAAACAAATCTTTTGGTGTAATGTTCATAATGACTCTGCTCAATTTCAGAAATATTTGTTAAAATGGAATTAACTGTGACTCAGTCTCTAAAGTAAAAACCAGTATTACACTGAACTAAGAACACAAATTAAGTCAAATAACGTAAGTATAATTTGAGTTTCATGCCATTTTATATATGACATGCATTTTTAAGACAATACTATCACCACCAATAGAATTAAAAATAATGATATTATACAATGTAACTGGTGAATATGATGTACTTTTTACATTTGGTGCTTAAATATTTTTCTCAGCTCAACTCAAAAAATAGAAACATAATACATTTAAAAATGGTACGGAGCATGGTAAAAAAACAACAACACATAAAAGCAAATCAAACTAACAAAAACTATAAGAGTCCAGCTTAACCTCTGGAGTAATAGTAGTTTTTTTTGTACTGAAGTGAACATATTTATTTATTAACTGAATTATTTTTTCATTGTGGCTTTGCTACTTGTACTTGCAAGTGTTAATTTTTACTACTAAATCATTTATTTTCAGTTTCCTGGCTATAAATTCAAAAACATTTCTGTCTGCTTTTCATCTTCAGAGTATTTTAACGGTGACGTTTGAAGCGGTCGGAGACGTCTCCGAGGCCGCCGTAAACGTCTTCATCCAGGTACCTTCACACGTCACACTCTGCATCATTCACTCACATCCCCGCTGCCTTCAGTGCTTTTGAAAAGGAAAAACATCCATCTGCCTCTGTTTTCAGGAACTCCTATGGGAGAAGATGTTCAAAAACAAAGAAGGGCAACCCATGACCGTCATCCGGTTAAAAGTACAATAGAGCACAGTAGTCATGCCAGTGTCAGCAGTGATCAATAACAGGCATCTGAATTAAGCAGTGGCAAATACTTTATCGAGTGTGGGTTAAAGTGTCACTTGTGACTCGTGACTTGTGTGTTTTCAGGGCATAGTGTCACTTGCAGGTAACGCCCACCAAGTGATGCTGCAGGGGGTCCACGAGCTCTACGAGCTGAATGAAACTCCACAGCTTTGGGAGGAGAACCCGCGGATCAACCGCCTGGTCTTCATAGGTGAAGACTTGCACGCATCACACACACACATTTATCTTGATGTTATTCTTTAACACCGCTGTTAAGATTGCCAGTTCAATGAGTTTCAATGAATGGGTGAAAATGGGCGGGCTTCTGTGACGGTTTTTAGGTGGAAAATGTGCGTGTAAATAACATGTATTTACAACTTGGCAGTATCCTCTGATTTTTGCGTGAATGCTTAAGAGTGACTTGAAAATATAAAGAGAGATTTTTATCCACAGGTTTTAATTTTGTCTGTGTTTACATAGCCATGCTGTGATAATGCTAACTCCGCTCTGATTCGCAGGGAGGAACTTGGACAAGGATGTTCTGCAGGAGCAGTTCAGATCAACCCTGGTGCAGGATGCAGACAGAAATTAGCTTTAAGATTGCGTTTCCTCTTCACATCAAAAACTGCTGAGCCTGGAGCAGAAACTGTGGCTTTGCCCAATCTGCAAACCTGGGACTGTTTCAGGTGTTAATTCCTTTCCCTCATGAAGACGAGGTATGTCCCAGGATGGCTGAGGTTACTGTAGAGATCGAGATCCATCACAACCAGCTCTCAAAGCTATAGTAAGAGTGTTTATGTTGATGTAGTCCCCAAACTGAATGCTGTGATGTTTCACACCCTAAAACCTAGAATAAAAAACCCCATAACAAACTAAAATGAGTGTACACACAAGAGACACCACAAGAATCTTGAAATTGAATCACTAAGCTGCTATTTAATGAAGACTGCTTTGGCAAAATCAGCTATTTCTGAAGGTTGGGAGCACTAATAGTGTTGTAAGTTGCAAAGCGATGAAACTGTACTTTATACATGAAGCAGCTATGATTATGTATGTGGCTTTTAAATTATTCGAAATAAAGTTGGGGTTTTTTCTGAAAGTGTTATTCTGTAATTGTCCCATAATCAAAAATTGAATTTATATATACATATATATATTTATATATATATATATATATATACATATATATATTTATATATATATATATATATATACATATATATATGTATATATATATATATATATATATACATACATACATACATACACATATATATATATATATACATACACACATATATTAAAACAAAAACACCCAATGTGAATTTGTGTAAATTTGGTAAAATCAATGTGATACCCAGCAAAGTGTGAACACCTTGTGTGAAAGCATTAACATCTTAACTTTCATTGTTATTAAACGCATACAAAGAGTCTTTTAACATTTACATCTGCATTAAGTGAACATGTGATGATTAGAATAGTTTACAATTGCTACTGAATAACGATTTACCACAATTATAGCTAACTAGTAATAATAATTTAGTGTGTGCCATGCAAACCTGTGTGAGTCCTCGTTCTTTTCAGTGAAATAGGTAATAGGTATTTACTGGTTTGCTAAAGTCTGAAACAAGTTCCCAGTAATGTGTTTTTTGTATAATTTATCTGTCCCATGAGTCAGGATTATTTATTCACATCAGTGGCTCAGTTTCACTTGGATTACCAATAACAATGTCTATATATTATCTACTACAGTGGAGCCAGTGGATATATGATGCTGATTATTTTTTGGCCAATATGTTTATCCATTTTCCCCCCCATCTGATAAAATATAGCAAAAAAGATAGCACTGAAATAAGCTTGTATCAAACACTTATGGTCTATCTACTTTGCATTCTACGGCATGCTATCCTTTTATATTTTAAGTAAAAAATAATGTGTAAACTAAATATTAAATACTAATAAAACAAAAGGTTTCAAATCAGTTTATATCAATTATTATTACAATAAAATAACAATGAACCAACTACTTTATGGACAAGAAACATTTGTTAAATGTTAGGCACACATTGTGTGTTTCGTCTCGATGTGTGTTTGCACAGTGCATAAACATAGTGGACTAAAGTTACATTGTGTGGGGATTTATACTGTCATGGAATTATTGCTCAGCTCTATTAAATACACTAAAACAGGTCATCATCAAAAACTGAACTTTGACTATTAAACATCAGTGCTTTAGGCAGCAAGTTTCTGAGAACAAAGCTGCGTAAGGTCACATAAACGAGTATTGATCGGCCAATTTAATGATTAATATAATACTTAGCTGATGTTGGTCCATCTGCCGAACACACCTTTGCTGAAACACTCTAATGCAAATTTCAACCTTTATACCTTCTGGTATTTATAATATAATAAATAATGAAATGTATAATTTATTTTAATAGTGTAGTTTGCAGCTGAATATTCCCCATCATGCACTTCCATTCCAAGTGCAAAATCCTCCCCCTGCTGTCAGGCCCTCTCCACTATCCAACACTTCGTGCATTGGACCCGAATTTTATCAATTTTTTTAAACTCATATAAAGTTGCATACATAGAAATACTATTGGAAAACAACAAAACTGCATCTTTTACTCAACTGTGAAAGTGTATAGTGTGTGAGGGTCATGTCGCCTCTCTTAAGTGCAGTATATCAGTTACATGGGGGGGGTGCAACATGTGTAAAGTGTAGAGAATAGGGTTTCACTTATTAATTCCCCCATTTCTTATTTTCTCACCAGGAAGTTGGCAGTCTTACTTCAGTTATCATTAAAACTCAAAAGATGTTTGGTTTGTCCATTGTGGGCCATTGTAGAAACATGGTAGGTTCCTGTAGCACTGACACATATTTTAATATTCCATTCCTGCTAATAGAAAAATAATTTAATCTCAATTTTACACAGTGGACTTTTATTCCTGAATGTGAGGTCACACAGACACAAATCTCTCTCCCTCTGTCTCTCTCTCAAACACACATCCGCAAACACAGAGTTGGCGCAGTCCGGTGAGGAAATAGGTGGAGTTTCTCCAACTTTGGTGATTTGCAATGGAGATGCTTTAGCAGCACGGTCTTAACACATATCCGCCGTTGAACCGGTTTGCTTTGAGGTTTGTCTCTGCTGCTTATTCATCCCGGTCGTAAAGCGGAGCTGAGCTCTGTAGGCCAGGACGCACTCAACAGCTGAGCCGTTTCCTTCTCGATTCTGATGCTGATGGTCTCGTTAAGACGACCATTGCCTCTATTCTTCGCTGGCTGCGGGGCGTCCTGCCACGGCCATTTTCATGGCCACATCACCCGCGGGCATCCAGAGGTGGCAAACTAAACGAACCCGCAGGGGTTCCTATGGGAAACACCTGGTTTCTTATCACGGGTTAGGTGTGGTGTTGAATTGCCAAGACTTTCCCACCTCCCACTGTGCTGCATCGCGATTTTTTTTTAATATTAAATGATTAAATAAAACATGGCACATGACAGTTCATCATCTTAACTTGCAAATATATGTATAAACCAACGTCCTTGTCTGTGTGTTTTATGTTGGGGTCATAATCTAAAATAATACAACAAATGAAGCCCCTTCACTAATTACATATGAAACACTGAACTTTGGTTCTTCTTTAATTTTATAGGAAGTTCACTCTCATATCAGCTGTTTCATAATGTCAATAAATCTCACAAAAATACAAGGATTCACCCCTGAAGTTGTGCTCTTTTTTGCATGAATGGGCCCTGCGCACTCAGCTCCCTCCCCACCTGTATTCTCTGCTCGTGCTCCCCGCTGTGAGGGGCTGCGCTGATAGGTTCACAGGGTGAAAGGGACTGGCCTGCAGGGCAGCAGCCTCTCAACATATAAAGCCTCAGCTCTGACAATCACAGTGAACAGCTGGAGCACAACGTGTCCGGAGAACCAGACGCCAGATGCGCTTTTACGCACGAATAGTTACCTCTGGTTTTTACGCACGGCGAACTTAACGTGCCTCTTTGGCACAGTTGAGGATTTTTTTACGCGTCTGTGAACATTGTACGTGTGACCATGACTCTCTCCACTGAAATTGAAGCTTCGCAACACGTCGCCCTGCCTCTGGAGGAGGATGAGATCGACATAGTGGGCGAGGATAAACCCACACACGGGCGTTTCTATGGAAACGAGTGCTCTACAGACGCCGGTTCCTCAGCAGAATCGGGTGCTGAATTCGACTCATCAGGCGCTGACTCGTCAGGGGAAAGTGAGAACAATTTCTGCGCAGACGCACAGCCGTCCAGAAAAGTCCAGAGCAGCTCGGTGAAGCCTCCCTACTCCTACATTGCCCTCATCACCATGGCCATCCTGCAGAGTCCGCAGAAGAAGCTGACTCTGAGCGGCATCTGTGACTTCATCAGCGACAAATTCCCCTATTACAGAGACAAGTTCCCCGCCTGGCAAAACTCCATCAGGCACAACCTCTCTCTCAACGACTGCTTCATCAAGATCCCAAGGGAGCCTGGGAACCCGGGCAAAGGCAACTATTGGTCTCTGGACCCAGCTTCAGAAGACATGTTCGACAACGGCAGCTTCCTGCGCCGGAGGAAGCGCTTTAAAAGAAACCAGCCCGAGTTTGGCAAAGACGGACTTGTGTTTTACTCCGGGGTGAACTTCCATCGGCCTTACGGGCAACCATATTGTGTACAGGGCCAGGTTAGCTCCCCACCCACCGCTGCTCTCCGGTACATGCCCCTACAGGAGGGCATCATGATACCTCCCTCTAACTATCACCTTCTGCCACAGACTCTGAACAACCAGGGTAAGAGCAGCGGCGCTCAAGATTTCAGAGCGCAGCATTGCGCGTCAGAGCCCGTTGTGCCAAAGCCTGTGCCAAAGCCTGGCCCTTTAAAGTGCTCCTTTAGCATCGACAGCATCATCAGCAAACCCTCACCCGTCACCCCACAGAGCCCAAACCCACACAGCGCTCTGTTCTATGGTCACCTCGTGTCCGGTTCTGCTGCCGGTTTGGTTCCGACGCTTGTTCAGCCTCCCAGGACTCCATTCTGCCCGCCGGCCATGCTGAACGCCGCTGCCCTCATAAACGAGCGCCTCAGACTCTCCTATCCTCGCTGCTGAAGCCTCTGGCCTGAAGAAACTTGACCGTGTTTGTATGTTTACACGTTGGGCTATTGTTCATTTCTTAAAGAAATGCTTTACATTGCATGATATTTATGTGAGTTGACATTCAAAGTGATGTCTGAAAAAGATTCCATTGTAAATAAGATAAGTGGTAATATATTTGTGCAACACACTGCAGAGGGAACTCGACCTTTATGAATGTTTTTGTTTTGTTTGGTTATTAAGCTCTGAAAATAAATGTCTAAAAATGACCTGCTGTGCTTTAGCTCCTTTATCTGGACACAACAACAATTTAAATTGGTACATGATGGTTTGGTTATAAATGAAATGATTTAACTGCAGCCTGCCAGATTAGATATCAAATATTGTAATTGAGACAAAATTAGTTTCTACTGATAAAAACACTTTATTCCTCATTACAAAATTAAAATCTCGACATAAGAAAAGAGATGTGCCTCATCTAAGTGATATAACCTAAATGTTGCCAAAATGTAAAAAAAAATCTTAACAAATAATGTATTATTATATATTTGTTGATATATTTCCCCATACCATTTTCTATCACTCAATACAATTATACCTCAGATAATTTCGATTTACAATTTTATATTGTTTTTTTTTATTAATTTAATAATATTTTACAAGACATCTTGTTTATTTCTTTATGACAGTTGCACATTTGTGTCCTAATTAACTCTAACTACATGTGTGTTCCTTCTTGTGTTTCATTTAACAACTTTAAGTTGCTTTAATCATGCTACACGTTTTGCAATGTGTATATACCTATGGACAATTTTATATATACACAAACATTTTCTGTTGTGCAGTGCTTCCCTGTGGCCCACAGCCCACTAGTGGGCATTGGTACTATTGCAAGTACGGGATAAAAATAAGTAAATGCAATCTTATAATTTACTGAATTGAATTGAATGACTTTATTCCTCCCCTAGGGGGGAAACACACATTCACAACAGCTCAGTTAAGAAAGGTGAGAATCGAATAAAAGTAAAAATAAGAATAAAAATAAAAATAAGATAAAATAAAAATACAATACAATACAATAGTAAGACAAAAATTACCAAAAGATAAAAGGTAAAAAGATAAAATTACACTCTAATATAGAGTATTATCAGGGAAAGTGAGTGGACATTTAAGAGGAGTTAAATATCCGAACAGCAGTGGGGATGAAGGACTTTCGGTAGCGCTCTGTCCTACACTGAGGGTGCCGGAGCCTGCCGCTGAAGGAGCTGCCAAGCCCCTCCACAGTCAGGTGCAGTGGGTGGAGTGTGTTCTCCATGATGGAGGACAGTCTGGATAACGTCCTCCTCTGTCCCACCTCCTCCACCGATTCCAGCGAGCAGCCCAGGACAGGGGGCTGATTGAAACCAGGGGGCTAATTGAAACCAGGGGCGGAGCTACAGGGGGGCAGTCGCCACTATTGTGTTCTTAAAACTTAACTTGTAAAAACATCATGCCACTATGTCCACAAGCTTTTTATAGCATTGAAACAAACAATAAATTGACCGAAAGTGAATCATTGTAAATATAATCTTAGGCCCCTGACCCACTTCGCTGCGGCCCTGCATCAAACAATAGCAGTGCGCCGTTCACAGTGTGGCTCACACACAGCTAGTCTGCTGCGGTGGTTCTACCCTGTATCCCGGCGAAGAGTGGAGCGACTGAGCGCCCCCCCGAGCATCTGTAGGTGAAGCCAGTTTCCCCAGGTGAAGTTTAAACACACCAACTTAACTTAAAGTTACATTTATAATGAATGTAATCCAGGCTAAAGGCGATTCAGCATTAGCAATAACGGCGCGTGCATTAATTAGCCAAATGTGAAATCGCTCGCTCTTGACTTGTAAGAGTATTTTTGATTAGTTTTGATTTTAGTAAAGACAAGAACAGCTTCATACAATATATTAAAACCTGTCGTGTTTTAATCCATAACGTTTACAGAGGGTCGCCGTTTCGTTACGTTACAACACACTACATTTCTATACTATAAAACCACTTAATGTCACAAATCACAGCAATGAGGCTGCACGCAACCTAAACCAGGTGACATCATTTACGGTCTAAATGGGAAAATAACAAATACAATAGCATTAAGTAGTCTAAACATAACTGTTGTGTGTGTGTAATTAATATTTTCTGATGGAATATTTGTGATACTTATTAGCTATACATGGCCCTACAGTTTTTTTAGGAAGAAATGTGCACAGCAGGAAGAGGAGGAGGGAAATGAAGGAGAAAGGTAGTCAACTGGAGAGACCAGGAGGGTCAGAGCAGGAGAAGGCCACAGAAGGAGATGAACAAATAAGTGGAGAAGAGGATGTGAGGGAGGAAGAGGAGGAGGCTGCTGCAGATCCAGAAAGTAGAGAGTGACCACCAGTCAGATGAAGATGACAGGGAGGAAGAGGGTCCTAGGCCTTTTTTTGCTCATTTTGCTATTAATAATTTTACTTTTGAAGAGATGCACAGTTTTGTTTCGTTTAAACACTGGGCTTGTTCCTGTTGTAAATAGTTTTAAAGTATTTTTGTGTTTGTTCCAAATCCATTTACATTTGGGGATTCATACATGCCACCCTGCCAAGACCTCTTGCCACTGTTTTGCCACCCCATGTAGAATTTTCTAGATCCGCCACTGATTGAATCATATTTTCTTTGTTCTGTGAGGGAAAAAACATTTTAAAATATATCAAAATATGACTGATGAAAATATGATGTTTCGGTATCATTTTCACATTTTGAAAATACTTTCTATGTTTTCTATGAGGCTTTTGAGTTATGGCTAAAATGATAAGTTGTTTTTGATCAATTATCGGTAATCGATCATCTGTGTACCTCGATAATGTGATATTTTCCTGCTGGTGTTTATGTCAGAGGACCCTGGGGCTGATATAATGCCATGAATGTAAGTGCAGTTCTTTCTACAGCCTCTAGGTGGTACTGTTTACCACCTGCTTGAGCTTACACGCTGTCTGATGCTGACTTCTTGTGACCATGTAAAGTGCAAACAATAAATACCATATCGTAGATTCAAATAATTCATTTTATACATTTTAAATCTACCATGTGCATTTTTATGACCTGTAAATAAACAGTGTACAGTGAGTGTTGTGTATTAAAAGTTTAGTCAGTCACCTCTCATGTCTTGTGGCGGACAGTGTAGACAGCACAGATAGGAGACAGTGTCCGGTTTCAGACTGGGATTGAAACAATTCCCATCTGCCATCAGTCACTGGTCTATTTTTGTCCTGAGGCTCAGCTGATTGTGGGCCTTGAAGACTCTGACCCTCCCTGGTCTTTTCTCTTTTTTTCTCCTCCCCTCCTCACTCACTTGTTCAGGCTTATTAGGAAAAGAGGGAGTTGTCTCTCTGTCTGTGTGTGTGTGTGTGTGTGTGTGTGTGTGTGTGACAGGCAGCAGCAGAGCAGTGGAGGCTTTAGCTGTGTGTGAACTTCACCAGTGAGGGATGCAGCTCTCCATGTAGAGGAGCATTTCTTTGTTGAGACAATACATCTTTTAGAGAATATAAAACATACTTAAAATAAGTGGTTTTACAGACTGCAGGACTCCCTCTTTTTTTTTCTTTTTTTTTCTCCCCACTTTGAGATCTTGTTCCAGCCTCAGCCAAAACTCCACACCTCACTTCAGGCTTCTGTTGGATCCCGTCGAGGAGGATGGAGACGAGTCCCATCCCTGTGATGACGGTCCAAACCGCCCCCTTCGACGACCAGCGGCCCGGCACCAACGGGCTGCGGCGGAAGACTGCGGTGTTCGAGGGCAAGAAGAACTACCTGCAGAACTACATCCAGAGCCTCCTGTCCTCCATCGACCTGCGGGACCGACAGGGCTGCACCATGGTGGTGGGCAGCGACGGCCGCTACTTCAGCCGAGCTGCCACCGAGGTCATCGTGCAGATGGCAGCAGCCAACGGGGTAAGAAGAGAAGAGAGGAGATGGTCTGGGTTTGGACATACAATAGTCTGACGTGCATTGTTATTTACAATGTTCTCTGCAACCACATTTTGAACCTAGTGTTTTTCTTTAAATTAGTTTTAATCTTGATTCATCCACAGACAGCATGTCCATATGGGCCCCATTTAGGCTCAGAATATGGGTCCCAAGTGGTTTTGTGTGGTTTCCATGGTGTGTTCCATGTGTGTCTCACTTAAAGTCCAGGCTACCTGGATTCTAAGTGTTTACTAAGTGGACATGGACTTGAAGTGGACACATTTTGCAGGTCCCATGTGGTTTCAGTAAAATGGAACCCACTGTGGTGATGGTTGGGACCCACAAGTGATAATGGAGGCAATGAAAGAGATTTGTAATGGAAACACCTTTAAAGTCTCTGCTAAATAAACTTGCCAAGAGTGATTATGAAAGTTTGGCCAATAAAGGTAAACAGAAGGCTGTGGTTTCAGAATGTTGATGTGGACCAGGGGTGTCCAACATGGGGGTCTGGACCTCTGCAAGGGGCCACAGTAACAACCTAAAGGGTCACAAGATGAAATGACATTTCTTCAGGGTTTTTTTACTCCGAGTTTGTGTTTTCATCTTTATCTTTTAAAACGTTTTTATCATAAAAGGAACATTGTTTCATAGGGGCCTGATAGATAGATGTTTGTGTTGAAGCAGCACAGTATCGAGAACCTTAACTGTAAGAAAAGACTACGAAAGATACACACGTCACAACAGACTATTAAAGATGATAGAAATCTAATGACATACTTTTTTTTCAGAATCTATGTTTTCATCCGTATCATTAAAAATGTAAACAGCTTCAGATAAGACGTGCAACATCAGTCATTAAGGGACCCTTCATTTTGTGCCACAAGCAAAGAAATCCTTACAAAGAAATTCAAGAGGCACTGCAGCTTGTATAAGATCCCGTAATTATGTGAAATGCCTTTCAATACATTTGAAATCAAATAACTTTATTTAGGAACACTAGTATGTATCGGTATGAAACAGAGCAATAAATAGTCCTTAAAAAGTACTCCAAGACAACATGAAAGCTTATCAGATGAGTTCATGTTGTGCCTGCAGAGATCTGATGTGACAAACATGTAACACGACAAATCACTGAAACTGGCTGAGCAGCCACGTCTACCTCTACAACATCTCCTCTCAAACGGTTCGGGATAAGGTTAAGTCATGAGTGAAAGTGATGGTTTGTAGGAACAATAGGAACAAGCAAAGTAATCGTAAACTCATCCCTAAAAGTTACTGACCTCAAAGTGCCAGTGGCAGATAATTGACAGCAGGAGGATGGAGCGAGAGACAGACAGACACACAGTGGAGGAAAATCCCCACGGCTCATTTAAAACTTTTGCTCTGAGATCTTTGTGATTGGCTTGGTCAGGTTCCAAAGGAAAGAAAACTGAAGGGAATATAATTTGTTGTTGAGGTCGGTGTGCTTTTCTGATGGCCCAGCCAAATGTCTCCTGACGTCCGTCTTATCAGCAGTTCCATCCATCCTGCGTTATTTTCCTGCCTACGTGTGCCCCATCCTGTTCCATCTATGCTGGCCCAAACTGCTCGCACTGGATATCCCCTCTCATATGGCACTGGACCAAAAGTCAGACGGGAAATAGTGCAGATATGTCTTTTATTGTTTTTAACACTGGCTAGTGATTTAAATGTAATCAAATAGTTTATACAGTTTGTTGTAATCTTTTCGAGGAATAAACACCTCAGTCCTTTGTACTGCACATGCCTGGAATGTTATGAGGATACACACTGACGTAAGGAGGACACATTCCTCCACAGTGAGGACACTTTCAATTAGTATGACATTCAGGGCTATTATGGGATGCTGCTTTAAAAGTAGCACGTAAACCATCTTTGGGCCGATGATTTGAAAGTGAGCCGTCAAGTCAACGTCCTGGAATAATCTGCAACTGACACTACACCTCACTCAATGTCTTTGCCTTCAGATTGGTCGTCTCGTAATCGGCCACAACGGTCTCCTGTCCACCCCAGCTGTTTCCTGCATCATCAGGAAGATCAAGGCCATTGGTGGCATCATCCTCACGGCGAGTCACAACCCAGGAGGCCCCGGTGGAGACTTTGGAATCAAGTTCAACGTGGCAAACGGAGGTGAAAGAAGGATGAAGCTGGATACTATGGGGTTGTTTCAAGTCCTTGCTAGTATTGTTTGCTCATCTCCTAATTTTTTTGGCAGGTCCGTCTCCGGATACAGTGATGGAGAAGATCCACCAGGTGAGTCGAACACTCGAGGAGTATGCCATCTGCCCCGATCTCCGCATTGACCTCTCCAGGCTGGGAAGACAAGAATTTGACCTGGAGAACAAGTTCAAACCTTTCAGAGGTACAGTACTTTACTCACTCGTCACAAAAATGCACACTTGCCACTCAATACAAACGATCTCTTGTGTTTCCAGTGGAGATTGTCGACTCAGTTGAGGTCTACCTACAGCTGCTGCGGAACATCTTTGACTTCAGTGCCATTAAAAGTCTCCTGACAGGACCAGATCAAGTAAAGATACGCATAGATGCAATGAATGGAGGTGAGGGAAATCATCACCCACTGTTTGTTTCTGGTTGTTTCTGTCTCGTCTTCTGTTCTCTTGTCCTCATCTTTTCTCTCCTCTCCTCTCAGTGATGGGCCCCTATGTACGTAGGATCCTGTGTGATGAGTTGGGGGCCCCAGCTAACTCCGCGGTGAACTGTGTTCCTCTGGAGGACTTCGGGGGCTGCCCTCCAGAGCCCAGCCTAACTTATGCCACCGCTCTGGTCGAGGCCATGAAAGGAGGTGAATTTGGCTTTGGAGCTGCATTTGATGCAGATGGGGTAAGACATCTGCTTTCTATATGATCTTTAAAAGTGACTTACAGTATATATGTATTTAAAAACCTTTCCAGATAATTGAATAAACAAAGGGATGATGTTGGACAACGTGATTTAGGATTTTCATATTTACTTTCCCACGTAAAAAGGAGCAGTGAACTGCCCCGAGGCGCAAACAAAAGCCCCAGCAAAAACTGAAAAATCATGTACATTTTATAAAAAACAGACCAATTTTGTATCAGATTAAGACGTTGATTAGCGTAGAGTTTCCCGTCAGCGATGAAAGTAAACAATGATTTCAAAAATGAATGCAAACAATGCCTACAGCTGTTCCAACTTTTGTTGATCACGCACAAACAACAAAGGCTGTGTTGACAGAAACCTGTTACTCTATCCTGTACGGCAGGAAATCATGCTGTATGATATAGAAGTATCGAATGTGGACCAACCTTTTTGATCAGGACTTCATCGTACAGCGAGAAAACAAAGAACATGTAGAAGAAAGGAACCACGCTGTGGGTTTATGTGATGAAAGAGCGGCACAGTGTTCACAATCACTGAGCTGGTTCAGGGAAACCTGGACACAGAGTGGAAAAACTACAATTGTGATACTTGACATCCTGAAGGAATTTAGTCTGTTTTTTTTTTTTGAAACTCAGTTTCTCATGAGAGCCTTTTTTTAATCCTGTAGAAATAAACTCCACCACAGGTCTGACACACCACCGCTGTAAATGCGCTGAACTAAACAATGTGGAAACACAGTGAACAAATGCTGTTATTAATATAACTGCACACATTGTCATGTTCCCCATCATCTTTATTGGTACTGTTGTTGCTTGAAATTAAAATAATCCTTCCCATAAGCCACATCAGGTCTCGGCAAGAACGTTACATGCTGTGCTTTTGTCAAAGCGGCCTGTCTGTAAAGAGCATAACTTATGTGTTTCCCATCATTCATCCTGCTCGCTGATATTTCCCAAATGTCTGAAAGCTTTGGTTGTCGTAAAATAATAACAATAGATACATTTAACAAGCATAGAGAAGCACATGCTGGAATTGCTATTCAATACAGTATTTGAATTTTGTCACAAATTATGACAATGCATTTTTTATATATATATATGTCCTGGGCTATAAAATACTGTATAACCAGTGCATTCATGAATTCATTCATTTAATTTGTTAATTTAAGTTGGACTCCACCCATAGATACCAGAAAGAACTGCATTTATATTTTATTTGTTTTTGTTTGCTCCTTGATAATAGGAAGAGCAGCAGTGGGAATCCGAAGTAAGACTTTATCCATGATGATCAAACAAGCAGCTCACTTTTTCCACAGTGTCAGCCAATAGTCATGTCACCCTTTTGCTTAGCGTCAGGGGAATTATATTATTTTATATGATCTGTTTCTCCAACAAAGTTTGCCGGTGTCTTCACAATCATTAGAGCCAGTTTTTATAATCAAATCAGTCAATGTTTCTTTTTTTTTAACGTTTACAGTTTTGTCGTCATCTGTGGCTCATTCTGTCCCATGTTTTATGACAATTAGTCGAAGAGATATAATTGTCTGTATATGGTGTCATTTTCTAATTCTCTTACTAGCAACAAATCATATTGAAACACCAAAATCAACTTTGCAACCGTTTCCTTTTCCTGTTCTTTGAAATGACAGAATACATTTTTCTTTTTGTGCAAAATGTAACCCTTGCTTAATGCACACAGAAAAGGGTTAAAAGTGTTTCCAGAACACTTTGAACTTTCAATACGTGGCAGTTCTTTACAATTTACTGCATGTTAAAAGAGTGTATTAACAGTTTAAAGACAGGAAAAACAAAAAACAGACTGTAGTTGTACATGAATATGAGATTTTTTGCATTTTAATTTTGAAATTCGAGCATTATGAAACAAACGCATCACCAAACCTCAGTGGTGGTTTTTATCACCCAAAAGCACCGTCTTCAAGGCATATTTGGATAAAAATCACCAATTTGCCGCCTTCCTGCATTGACGTCAGTGAAAAGTGCAAATTCTTAGCTTTCAGAAACAGTTGGAATTGTTCCACAAACTGTCGCGTAATTACAGTAATGTAAAGAACGCTTGCCCAAACGTGTCGCCGACGATATGTGGTGTTGAAATCGGGTTGCAAATATATATGTTTTTAATGCCGCCTAATTTCCTAAAACAAGCTGGCCTCTGCAGTGGCTCCACCAGAGTAAACTCTGCATCTGTGTGGGATTATTTTCAGCTGCAGATTTATATACACAGAGAGTGAGTATTTATGGCAGCCTGTAGGATTAACTCTAAATAAACTGCAGCGGTCATATTCATCATAAAGGAGGAGCATGTCACCCAGTTCAACTGTGTTGTCCAGTCATGTGTTTTTAATAGTTTTGTTGAAAACAATGGCTTTTTTCTGGCACAAAGGAATCCCCTATATTATTATTAGGTGTTGGCTATGTGGAATACCAGTTTATGATCTTTTTTTAATGGATTTTTGCTCGTAAATGAATAATAAAAGAGAAATTTAGTCTGACTCTAGTTCTTCCCTTATATAATTAGCTTGGCGAAGGAGGCCATATTTTTGCAGGCGTTTGTCTCTCCGTTGTTTGTAAGCAGCTCAGAACTGATTTTGATTCAATTTCCTGGGAATGGAAGAAGAAATGGAAGAAATTATAACATTTCTTGTAGCGATCCACGTACCGATCAAGATACACTTTGTACCAAGTGTTCTGCTAAAGGTGTCAGTTTTGTTTTGAAGAAAGTCATTTAACATGATCTCATAGAAGTCTATGTTACTGTGTACAAAATCTCCAGATCTCCGTCCATATTGACACCATGAGAAACTGAGCGGCCTTGTCGTAGAGCTTTCTCTTGCTAAACTGTATGATTTTGTGCTGTTTGTCAGGACCGGTACATGATCCTCGGAGAAAACGGCTTCTTCGTGAACCCATCTGATTCAGTGGCCATCATGGCCGCCAACCTCTCCGCCATCCCCTACTTTAGACAGCATGGCGCCAAAGGCTTTGCCAGGAGTATGGCCACCAGCACCGCCCTTGACAGGTACAAGATATACACACACACACACACAAACACAGATGGACGATGAGCTCACATACACACACACACGTATACTTTTACTCACCGCCTAAAAATATTCTCTGTTATGTAAAACTAGAGCTGTGCAGAGGGTGCTGAGTGAGAGGATGTGATCCCAGCTAAAGTTATCCACATTTACATTGTTCTAGTCAGAGGGATCCCTTGCACTGCACCCCACTGAGGCTTCAACAGAATGCTCCTCAAGGGTAGTGTGCTGTTAAATGCCATGAGGGAACCACAAGAGATCAACTATAGTTAGTTCACACTGCATTCTGTGAATGTATCGTGTACTCATCAAGTTAAATGAGACCCGAGGTCTTTCGGTCTCTCGTCTTAGATCGCGTAATAACCTATTCAAAATCAGTAAGCTCATGAAAAACTGACTTTATTTTTCCTGTGTTTTTGGTAATTGTAATTTTGTAATTTCTCCATGTGGACTATACTGGTCTTGACATGGTCAGTGTTTATGCTAGAATTTGTCTTAAAGAGTACACACAATTTTTAGATAAGTAGCCTTTTCTCCAGTTTCTACTAGAGACTTTTTGTCTCCTTTATCTCTATTTTCCAAGTGTTGGTCTTTGTTGTATTGATGATCGCTTTGATTTCCTGGAACCCATTACTTTGTTGCGCAGTCTGCCAGAAGTGGAATTTACTTTATAGTTTGAATGTCTGTTTTAGATCATTTACCAGACGTTATCAGATAGAATGAAATATTATCAGATAATGCCACGCTCCTTGTCAGAAACAAATAGCATTTTGTCAGGTTTTCTTTTTTTTCCCCCCCCTGTTAAAACCAATTTCACCGGCGTACTCTCGGGTAAGCGTATTGAGATCTCGCTGATAAGCACTGCCATTCTCGGATGACAGAGTCACTTTGTTCAACACAGCTTCATATAACAGGCACTTCGGGTTCTCACACAACGCTGCTGTCTCTGGAGATCTGACGTCCATATCTGCGCGTCTTTGACGGCTTCTAGGGAGTGTTGAAGTACTTAGCAGTGTGGTATTGGATCCTGGAGTCGACCCAAATGTAGGCCTTTTTAGGAGAATGTGTGGCCTCGATGTGTGTCTGCACGCTGCAGTGTTTAGACTGAGCAATCCTCCCTGCTGTGTGTTTATGCGTAGTCAAGCAAACTGTGTTATAAAAGCCTTGATGAATGTGATGTTGTGTATACACTGTGTGTATAGTTATGTATCTGGGAGGAATAAGGGAAAATGATGGGGAGGAGAATCCATTTGTTCTCAAGTTGAGCAGTGGACTTTCTTTTGTTGTTATATTTCGATCAAGAGACGGCTGAAGTTAAAGATGTGGAACCTCACTGTTGCCTCATTTGAAGGTGTGTGTGTCTCTGCGAAACACACTGTAAGCAAGGTCTGGTGCAAAGATGTTGGGAGGGGTGAGAAGGAGAGAAAGTAGGAGGGATTTTTTACTTAAAGGAAACATCTGCCTCTCCTGTAACTTAGGGAGAGGAGTTCTTCACAGAAACCATTATTAGCAAATCAAGCAGAATCAAATTGTTTTAGTTGTAACGGTTGTTATGGTTGCAGGTTACGAGGATGTGTAATCAGGAACTAACGTGTGCTTCTACCACAGGCTGTGCTTTTAATGTCACACGTCCACACATTGAGTGTTGCGGTTATGTCAGATCTGTCATTATTTGTGTTTTAGTGGGATGATAAATGGAAAATTGGTAATGATCACAGATTGGTTACAGATATAAGACGCCCCAGCTCCAGTCACAGTGATGTCACAAAGCAGTGTTTCCCAAGCTAGTTTGTATAATGTACCCACAGAGGTTTATCAGTGTCCTCTTCCTCAATGTAAATGTGTTAATGAGTTATTAAAAAACCCAATAGGTTTATTTTGTTGCACCCTATTTCACACACCGTGCACTGTATTCCATCACTTTAATGAACATTTCTGACTTCCAGAGTTTTGTAATTTGAGGGCAAGGTATGCACTCAGCAACCACTAGGCAAGACACCTAATAAAGTGTCAGTAGGGTGGCACCTGGTGTGGTCTTCTGCTGCTGTTGACCATGTTCTTCAAGGTTTAAGATGGTCTTTTGGATACCTTGAGTTACTGTGTTCTTTCTACCCTGTTGAACCAGGCTGGCCATTCTCCCTTGATCTCTTGATCATCATCAAGAACCAGAAAACCACTGCTCACTGGATATTTTCTTGTTTTCTGACTATTCTCTGTGTACCCAAGTGATAGTTGCAAATGGAAATACTAATAGATCAGCAGTTGTTTGTTCTTTTTTAAATACTCAGGTTTAGTGTGTCTGGCACCAACAACTATTCCATGTTCAAAGTCACACTTCTTTGCCATGCTGATGCTCTGTTTGACCTTCAGCAGGTAATGTCGACCATGTCTACATGCCTAAATTCATTGCTGCCATAAGATTAACTGATTAGATCTTCATTGTTATCTTTATACCAAACCAGTTTTATACGGGCTGGGTTTTTTTTCCACGTAAACTGCCAAGTTCATAAAAAACGGACAAAATTGGTTTTAAAAAAAGATAAAGAACTGAAAAATGCTGTCATCGTGTTCAAATGCTATACGCACCAGTATTTTGACAGCGGGCAAGATGCAGCAGGGAGCCAAGTTAAACACTGACCTAACAAGCACACTTTTCCACTTTGTATAATATTATGATATGATAAATATCTTTTTAACACAGCTTTGGAAATAGTTTGAAACCAATGTTAGCACTGATGTCTCCACAACACGTTGTGGGTAACAGCTATGACCATTTACAGAAATCACCTCAACTTTATTTTCCTGCTCTCAGCTTTGGCCGATAAGGCAAACGCCTTCAGTTTATTAAATTGACATGATGTCCAGTGACCTTTTCTGATTCAGGTCAGGAAGGAGGTTTTAAGCCCAAGTAAAGCACCAGCATGCTGTGCTTTTTGTCCTTCAAGTCCAGGCTGTAGTGCTGCTATGGCTGCATACCATGTTTGGTAAGATATCAAACCAAGGCCAAAGGCTAACAATATTTCACTGGACACATGCAGGGAAGGAAAGAAAGAAAGAAGGGCAGTCCCTCTTCAGTTTCATTACATGTAATGCATGTCATTCTTTAGACAGAAAAAGAGTTGCAAAAAACTTCCACTCTGTATTCTTCAGTCATTTTGTTCAACCATGAGAATGTATTCATTTGAAATAGTGCATGACAGGTGAGGCAATTCATAAATAAAGTCGGACTGAAAGGCTGTTAACGATATATGATACAATAACGATACAGTGGCTAGCACTGTTGCCTTGCAGCTAAAAGACCTGGGTTCGCAACCCAGTCTGACCAAAGGCCTTTTCTGTATGGAGTGTTTTTCCGGTTTCTTCCCACAGTCCACAAACATGCAGAGGTTAAGGGGACACTCTAATTTGATTATAGGTGTGACAGTAAATAGTTGTTTGTCTCTGTGTGGCCCTGCGATGGACTGGTGAGGATAAAGCAGTAGCAGATTTTTAAAATATGCTATAATCTGACGGCACATCTCAACATCTGCTACATCAGTTTCATAACTAAAACTTTTTTATTTATTCCTTATATGATAAAGGAATTTATCAAGACACATGATCGATGTCTGTTTTCTCACACCAGAAAAGGACTGAATTTTGAGAGATAGAGAGATAGAGTAGAGGCTTTAGCAGCTGAGAGGTCACACCTACACACAAGGGATTACAGCCCTAAATAGAAATCTTCCAAATTCAGACCCTGTGTCCCTGATTATATTCATTGGCCAAAATTCTTTAGTTTAAAGCGGGGCAGAAAAATCCCATACTACTCTGCGTCTGCTGTCTATGCAGTTCATGTTATGTTCTGTGAAAGATTCCAGCTCCTGAGTTCTGATCTTGACCCGGGTGTTGTCCACATAACTAAAACAATGGATAAGTGCAGTTCCTGCTCTCCACCTCGCCACTATGAAAGATACTGGTGACCCCATAGCACACCCAAATGTTCTGCCTGTAGAAACCTTCATGATAGTCAAAGTAGGTCAGAGAGTTCAAGCATGGAATGTGGTCTGCAGGGAGAATGTGTTGGTGTCTTCCATGAGCTGTTTTCTTGTTTGTCTTCTCTGCTTCTGTGGTGTGGATGCATGTGAAGAGTAATCTGACACCATGGTTTCCTCCGGGTCCAGTTTAATCTCTTTGGCTTCGTTTGCAAAGTCCTGGGATTTTTCGATGTGGTGTGTGTGTTGCTAAACACCACTGACTACACCACGCCAAGTTATTCCGTCTCCATGTTGATCGAGTGGTTGTTGTTCCCGATTGCTGACTCAGTGGCTACGATGAGATCCACCACTGGGATCTGTTGTGATAGAGACAGCAAAATCTTGTCCCTTAGCCAATTTCATTCAGTTCATTTCATTTTTGAAATGAACTTAACCATTTTCTTTTGTCAGTAGTATGGGACCTGACGTCACGAGGGAGCATAGGCCCCTCAGTTGGATTCACGACCCCTTCTTTTTAAGCTTAATGCATCTGTAGGAAAATACTAAGAACACCAAGATTATTGGATGATATGTTTCACTGTTGTCCTGAAATTGAGCCTTTATGGTTGAATAATTTGATTTCTTTCTTTCAGTACTTCATTTAATAAATGATCTCATTTTCTGATAATGTGATGATGATGCCACGTATACAATATGATGGGGAATTTATATCTCTTCAATATAAGCTTCAAAAAGTCTCAGCCCTAATATTTAAATGGTAAATCAAATGTCAGTCATCCGAAGTTGCCCTCTAAACACAATATTCCCACCAAATTGGGTGACAATCCGTCCACACTGAACCTGATCGTTGTTTATGTTTGTGTTGGTCAACTGCAGTGTTTATATTCTCACACTGTTAACAACAATTTTGTCCCAGTGTGTTTGCGAGAGAGTTTGAAAGCGGAGCAGTGGTCGGGTCAGTTTCAGTGCTTGTGTTGGCTGTGGACATGCCATTTAAAACGCCATCAGATCTTGTCAGGGGGCCAGGAGTTTTTAGGAATTCCAGGCTTTCCGTTCCAGCTCTCACTTCCCCAAAGGAGAATCAAACTGGTTTACTCTTATTTGGTAATTTATCCCATCCTCATGTAAACAACTGTAATGGGCACTGTGCGGAGGTTTATTTATGTGCATGAGGATTGCACGGATGTTTGTACAAGTATCACCACTTAAAAACCTTGAATGTGGCTCAAATCCACATTTATATTTCTCTGAATTCCCACAATAAAAGCATTTAAAATGGCAAATTTTAAATGCTGCTGGGCAGGAAGTGCAGAGTTTGGTGAATATTATGTTAAAACAAAACATACAGTTCTCGAAATGCTCCCAAGAGCGGAGGGGATTTGCTGAGTCTGTGATTTTCCTCTGTGGGTTCAACACCGTAAGCGTCTCCTTTCATATACAAGTAGTAATTTAATCCATTGTTATGATACATGTACTGATCTTTTGCACGTTGTGATATACCGTCTCGCACCTTGTCAGCTTTAATCAACTCACCATGCGTCTGTTATCATAGACTGTAAACAAACTTTTAAATTCCAGAAACAAAACTGAGATTATTACCTCAGTGTCCTTTACTGTAACTGCAGCCTTTTCCTCAAGGCCTAGTCGGTATGGACAGAAAACTTCCGTGTTTCAGATTTATTAATGCATTTAATTAATGCTTCTGCTTCTTTTATACTGTATTGTTATTGTTATATGTATTTTAGGTCAGGGAAAGTGCTCAATGATCATGTAAGCTTCTATATTCATAGAGATAAAAATTTAATAAAATAGAAAGTTGAATGGTTACATGACTATAATTGACCATAAGAACCTACGAAGAAGGCATTTTTGTCTCCTCAGCTCAAAGACAACATGACAACATTTAACTTTGCATTACAGATACACAATATCACATTACATTTAGATAACATTTGCCTGCTACAATGACATGTAATGTCAAATTTAGGTCCGGTTTAATATCAGCTGTAATGGGAATATAATAGTGCTTGTGTATGGAAGATGAATCTTGAGGTATTTGTACTGTAATTATGCTGCTTTTCCATTTGAATTTACATACTCTGCTAATGTTTTCAGGCGGTTTATAGTCAAGGGTAATACTTGCACTGTTAAAATATTTACTGATTTTGATTGTCATTTTCCATTTTTGTTCAGAGGTGGCCACTCTTTTCTAAAAATATACCCTTTTATAATAATGTTGTGCATTCCCTCACTGTATCCAACCTTATTCCTCTGCAAATGTGGGTTTAAAAGGACTGCTAGTCTTTCCTTTTAGCTTCTTCTCCCTAAAGTCTTTGACTTTGCGCTCCCTCTCCTCCCAAACATTGTACTGTCTGCACCCGTTTCCCTCTTCAGGACCCCAACATACATTACACACACACGCACACTCCGTGTCCTCCTCTGTGGCTCAGGTTCAAAGCAAACATCAGCTTAAATGTTAGCTCACTTTGTTCTCGCTGCCTTTGCCTTATTAAATGATTGGATGAGCTGTTGGCAGATTTGGTTTACTTCATTTCAAAAAGGTCAGAGGATTGCTTGTAAGCTTATCTCTATAGCAGAGCTGGGGGGGGAGATACAAACAGTGCATCTTTTGTGAGCATAATATTGACAATCTTTGTCCCAAACCTTGTTTTAATTTCTCTCTGTGCTTGTTTTTAGAGTCGCCAAAGCCATGAAACTGGCACTTTACGAAACGCCAACGGGTTGGAGATACTTTGGAAACCTGATGGATTCTGGCCGTTGTTCCCTTTGTGGGGAGGAGAGCTTTGGGACAGGTATGATAATGATGACTGTACAAATGCTGACAGGAGCAAATGTATGTATAATGTAAGGTCTTGACTATTTTATTGTTATTTCTGTAACTCCTCCTATGTAACTACTATGTGAACGACACATTTCCAAGAGATTGATTAAAAGATTGATTGATTGATAAAAGATTCAAAACATCATTAATACATGCCATTTGAAACATACACACATAGGTTAACGTAAAGTCAAGTTCAGTAAAAGACTGGGAAAAAGATTCTCCATGACACATCTATATTTTCTCTGGCATGATCTGGCACAGTCATTCGCTCACATTGAAGCCCTCCACCATCAAACTGTCATCAATACAGAAAGGAAATTATCCACTAAATACAGAGACAGTGCAGCAGTAGCCTGTTTGCATGAGGGTATAAGGTCACTCATTCAAACCCTCGGTACGTCTCGGAAAATGTGAGTAGGTGTGTGACTGAGAAATCCCCTCCTCTCAACGGCAGCTGTTGTTGAGGTGCCTGCAAACAAGGCCATCACTGGAGGACGGCAGCAGCCAGCTGCTGCTTCCTGAATATGCAGCTGGGACACAATTAAACATTTCAGCAGCCAATCGTTTCCAGTCAACTTTTTACTTGAAATTAATGGTGAAATTGGGACGTTATTAAAATGTGTTATGATAACACTGTGTGTGCCGTTTAGAGAGCGGGAACATTCAACAACACACTGCAATTAAGTCCAGTCAGTGCGGTTAACTGCAATCCAGAGGTGTTTTCCCACAGGAATTGGCACACACAACGTTTAATAGCAGTGCTGTGCATTGTGCTGCTGCAGATTCATGTTTTTGATTCATGTCTTAGTACAAATCTTTTGTTTATTTTAACACACAGCATATCATTTCCGACTCTAGGGGTCTTTCAATCAAAACAGTAACAAAAGACTTGGTTTGATGGTGTCGGGAAGCAGCGTGGTAACATGGAAATAGATGATTTTTTGACTTGTTTGGTTGCCATGTGTGTGAGCGCCTCAGTGGCAAAATGTTGAGCATGAACAGCTATGAGTACTATGTCACTTTACACATAAAAATTATGGCCATGAAAATACAGAAACTAAGTCCAAGTGTTAATGAAATCGCAACATCCCTTTAAAGATGAGCATTCCCTTCTCTGGCTGCCTCATATCTAGAGTTGAAAGTGGTGCTTTCTGACTGCCTGTAGCTCCAGTCGGAGTCATATAATGAATGTGAAGGCGGTGACACTGACTGCATGTGTAAATAATCCCCATTCTTCTGCTATAAAAGGAGACAGGGGCTCCATGAATCACTGCAACATGTGAACAGGCGTCCAGTGGTTTCTATGAATGCAAATTCAGGCTCGTACGCAGAGTATATAAACAATGGGCATGCACAGATGATACATGCACATTTGCTCTTGCCCTCCGTCTACAACTGTTAGTCAAGCTTACAGCTTTCTTACCTTTCCTAATGTCAGTGAATCATTCTCTTTGATATCACCGATGTTTGACAGAGTGAAATTTAAGAAGTGGAAAAAAACTTCACACGAGAAGCAGTATGTAAAACTGTGTGTAAAGGATCAAGTCATGGGTGTGAACAAGTCAGATAAGAGCAGCTTTTAGAAAAATGAGGGAGAGGGAATTGGGAGAGTTTAAATATGAGAAGTATTGACGTGGAGGAGAGAAGTGGAAGCAGCAGAGAGCACAGAGGTCTATGGGAGCTCACTCGGTGTCTAGCCATGTAAGGCCAAAAGCTCAGAGAGAGAGCTGCAGAGTGGTAAATCATCAGAGCTACTCACCACTCCTGCTCCTCACTACCTCTCCATACCCTTGTTCAAACACACAGCAGGACTTATGGCACGCAACATATTAAAAAAAAACCACATGATGTTATGTAATATTTCTTTTCTAGAAGTGTAACATACTAAGATCAGCCCCAAAGTCAGTGAAGGTATCAGTAGAAAATGTTTCTCCCTAGTGTTTCCAAACACTGATATTGTCATAGACTGTATATAAAAAATGATAAAGTCTTCCAGGTAAAAGTGAACCCAAGGAAGTAGGATGAAAGAGGCTGGTAGCCACCAGGGGGCAACAACGCTGGTTGCAAGCATGATGTTAATTAAGAAATTTGTTACATTTTGTGCATGGGTTTTATCCAGGTTCTCCGGTTTCCCCCCACACTCCAAAAACATACAGATTTTGAGATTAGGCAAATGTATTAATGAATTTTACCATTTACCAGGAAAATAGACAATAAATCACTTCACATGAGTGGAGACCAGTGTCATAGTTGCCTGGTTGCAGATGATGTGCAGTGAATTTCCAGTTCCTAAAACTGTCATGGCGGCAGGGGAATATCTGGATTTCAAAATAGTAGTTGGTGTTTCATCCGTTAGACTACATGCTTTTCATACACAGTCTATGGTTTATAGTGCCAAAGCCGGGTTGCTTTCCATTTGATCAACTCCTCGATCATAACACAGAATGGTGATTTTCTAGATTACATTAAATGTATTAGATTTACAGAAGCTCTCCTTGTGTCTTTAGTTTTGGTCGCATATTAGAGCAACTGCACTGTTTTTTATTTATGAGACTGCTCACTGCAGTTATCATTTTTTTTTATAGTGTAGATGGAAAAGATGTGGTTGTGCCTCAGAGGTTTACTAATTAGATTTGTAGGTGATCTTCTGTGTCTGTGTCAGAGAGTCAGACAGAGGGAGACTGACCATGAGCCTGGGATTAAATAATGACATCAGTTTCCTAACAGCTGTATAGTACAACAGCCAGACATAGACTGTAGTACACTTCCCGTTTACACGATTTGATATTTAAAACTACTGTATACAATTATGTATATGGTAAAAGACATAATATGTATTTTGAAAATCAGCTAAGTGTTTCCACTTTGGGCTCTTGCTGGGAAACATTATGAACATATTCATCTAAAATGTCAGAGTGTTCCCTTAACAGATAACTTTACTGTGCAGCTGTCTTTGACAACAAACTGATAGCTCCCCAATGAAGGAGACTGACGAAGGGCGTGATCTGCCTCTCTGACTGGGTGTATTAGTGTGATTATTTGGGGTGTGGGGGAGTGGACATGTGGGAGATGCTGTTTGGAAGCATGTGGCACATTTGGTATGCAACCCAACCCCTCTCTTTAAAAGCTCTTTCATAGGTAAATGTGGCAAAATACATTTTATTCACAAGGGACGTATTCATAATTTTTTATTCTCCAATTTTACACCCTTTTTGGAAAAACATATTTATTTGCCATCTTGTCAAGTTGAAAGATTGTTTTGCAGCACACTAGCTGTATTTATTGGTCAGCAGTGGGTAGTTGCCTCTCCTTGTTTCCAGTCTTTGTGCAAAGCAAATACTGTATATAAAAAGAATTCAGAATTTTGTAAAAACTGAATATCTTGCATAGGACCAATGTTACATTAAGCGCACAGCAGATGTCATGTCATGTTTTCTTTTCATCTTTAGGTTCAGATCACATTCGTGAGAAAGATGGTCTGTGGTCAGTGCTGGTGTGGTTGTCCATCATGGCAGCAAAGAAGCAGGGCGTGGAGCAGATTGTCCGAGAGCACTGGGCCAGGCTTGGACGCAACTACTTCTGCAGGTAATCAGTGTCCTTTAAATGACTATATCTTGAATTTATGACAACCAACAAGTACTGTGACTGACTTCATGGCCCCACTTTTCCCAGATAGGCTCAACCTTTGTGTCAGGATCAAAGCCAAATATGTCTCAGAGATCTTCAGCTTCATCTCCTCCTGGACTCCTCACTTGTTGCTACTTGCTCTTATTTTAACCTCTCCCTGTGAGAGGCAGAGATTACTGCTGTAGTGTTCCCATTGACAGTTGGTCCAGACGTTTACATGATGCACATATGCCACAACATGAAGCTGTATAGAGGAGAGGACATACTGATCAGGCCAAGCACAAGATCACATATTCTTTAAAAACAACTATATCATCGTTTAAGAAATCAAATCAATTAATTACCCTGACAAATGTTTGCGTCTTGCAGATTCGGATCATGTTAACAGGTCCAGTGTATTGTTTTTAGGAAGGCTTATTGGCACAAATGTGATATGCTTCCCAGGGCCTCCATTTTGTGCCACCACAAAATGGGAAAGGGAGTGGTGAGCTGCAGTATCACCACTAGATGTCACTAGTTCTTACACACTGGACCTTTACGTTACATCGTCAAACACTCACTACGTCTGAGTTTTTGTATTGCATACATTAGAAAATGTATTGGGGAAAGATAAAAAAAAATTAAGAATGTGTTTTATCTCTAAAATATTCCCTCATATTTTCCCTCTCTCTGCTCTTTGTTTGTGTTCCGTGTTGTATCAGGTTTGACTATGAAGGTCTGGATCCCCGTGGAGCTTTTTACCTGATGAGGGACCTGGAAGCAGTCATTTCAGACAAAGCGTTCACCAGTCAGAAGTTTGCCGTCGGTGACCACATATACAGCGTGGAGAGGGCTGACAACTTTGAGTACATCGACCCTGTGGATGGAACTGTGGCCCGAAACCAGGTGAGTCTGACATGACCATGGAGGACGAATGTAGTAAATTCAGGATTTTACACCACAGAATTAGAAGTGGAAGTGAAAGGGAAAGTAATAATATTTCAGAGTTGCTCTTATCAAATATGCCAGATTGATATCAGATAGAATATTGACCTTGTCAAAGAGATCAGGTGTCAACATCTAAAACGCTCAGTTTTGTTTAAAAAGCTGTCCCTCATTCAGTCACGGAGGTAGCCAATGTTTTGCTATCTGTGGTAGCTTATGCGAAAATGACAATGTTTTTTAAATATGTAAACCTTATGTTAAGTGTAGCAGCAGATAACAAGGCTGTTTGTAAAAGTTATGTCAAGACTGATCCAAACTGTGTAAAAAGGATTTAAGAATGAGAGAAATGTAATGGTGAGACTGAAGAGTGCAACAAACAGGGGTTTTCTCTGCTCACTCCTCCTTTTCCCAAACACGTCAGGGAACTACGGTGGCCTTCAAATACCAGAAAGGATACTCTCCTTCCCTGTTCTTTGTTTGTTTATGCATTAGATTTATGTGGCTGGAGCCATTCTTAATCATTTGTGTTTCTATTTCCACATCCGTTTGGTCTGATTTAGAAGTGGTGATGCAAGATGGAAGCCTCCATAAAGCAAGCCCTCTACCTCAAGCAAATTAGGCAGTTTTTATTTTAAAGCATTTATACTTTGGAACCTCATACTTGTTGGTAGTATTTTTAATTCCTGCCAATAAATTCTCCTAAATATTACACACTGGACCTTTTCTGTTTCTACAAAAAAAACCAAAATGAAATATGTGTGTTGTTTATTTATAGCTTGGTGTACCTGATAATGTGTTAGTCCTGACCAGCAGGTGCACTAATAAATACATTTTTGACATTTTCTTAGCCTTGTAGTAATTTGTAATTAAATTTAGTTTGACTAAAAATATCTGACTTGAAGACATATTTTATGCTCACGATCACACAGTCCCTCCATCTTGCTTTCTTTTATACACACGCGCTTAGTCTTTACACTCTTGTGGACCAGACCACACACTGAGCGTCAGTGTTATCTCATCGGGAAGGTTCCATGTTTGGACATGACAGTCCGTCTTCCATGTTCAACCATAAACATATGCACACAAACACAGATTACATACAGCACAGAATGCTTTGCGCACACACACACTAATAACTCCCTCACTCACTGTTACCTCCCTCCCTCCCTCCCTCCATCCATCCCCACCAGTGGAGTTTACCCAGCTGACTCCCGCTGTTCTGTCCACAAATGTGTGGAAACTCATTCCTGGCGTCAACACTTCTTTGCATGTGCTCCACCTAATACCACACACAGATTTATGCAGCCTTCCTTTTAAGGACTGTCATAGTCATCCATTCATTTCAGCTTAACCAGTGTATCGCTAACCCTAATAATAACAACTTACATTAATTTCCTGGAGACTTACTTTGATCTTAGCCATAATCACTATTGGTCTATTCCTAATCCTAACCTTAAAATGCATCTTAACCTTTTTTGTCCCCATAACGAAGACAAGTCCCCATAATGTGACTGTGTAAGCAGATTTGTCCCCACAACATTAGTAATACCTGGACCACACAAGGGGACACTGGAATGTCAGTTGTCCATGTAAAAAAGTGTGAAGACACTTTTCATTTATTAGTTTATTTGTCAGGGACAATGCAACAAAAATTGCATTACATTTCTAGATTTCTAGCCAAGGCTAATTTGCAATCTATCTCCCTGGTGGGGCTTTTTACTCACACAACACATCAACAAACTCACCAGTCACTTTATTATGTGCACTTGTTCAACTGCTTGTTAGCGCAAACATCTAATTAGCCAATCACATGGCACTAACTTAAAGTATTAAGGCATGTAGACATGGGTCTAGTCGACCTGCTGAATTTCAAACTGAGCATCGGAATGAAGCAAAAAAAGTTCAAATCTACTCTGATTGCTTGGCTGTTTTACCCTGGTTACAGTGACTCCACAGCACACAGTTTGTCAGTTGCCCCAAAATGTTTTTTTTACCTCACTGGTAAATCCTCAGTCTGCCTAGTGTGTGTTATTACAGCACACATTCCTCCCACAACAGAATTATATCAGCTGTCGTCTCACTTGCAGCAAGTGTGTTTGAAGGGGAGGGCATTGGCACAAACACTTAAAAGCGAACACACACACACACACACACACACACACACACGCACACAGAGACAAATTTTGGGGATTTACACAGCAGGGACATGGCAGCTTTTCTTCAGTATATATATCTTAGGCACATACAGTGGATGAATTCACAGACAGATGGATAGATAAACCGACATAACTGTAAAATATGTGATGCCTAAACATGGACACTGAAGCCATACTCTTGTTTTGGGGTTATTAAAAGGTCTGTGTGTGTAACATTTTGGAGGGTTTAAAAGATATTGAAGACGGCTAAACTACCCATGAGTATGTTTGTATTCGTTATAATCCCTTTAAAATGAAAATAATGTGGTTATGTTGCCTTAGAATAGAAAAAAAAGATGTTTATGTTCTATAGGCATTGCATTATATAGTGTGTCATTATAATTTCCTTGCGCTAACACACCTGATTCAAATCATCATCAGGCACTGCAGAAGCCTGATAACAAGCCATTTATATGAATCAGGTGTGCTGGAACAAGGAAACATGTAAAACATGCAGGACAGTGGGTCCCTAGGACCAGGATTGAGAGACCTTGGCTTTAGCGCAAGGAAAAGTCCAGACTACCTCAACTAATGGTGGAACCATCAATGTAACTCATGTTTTCCCAGATCTGTGCCTCAACACAAGCCTGTTTCTGAGCTCTACAGGCAGTTCCTTCAGTCTTGTGGCCTGGTTTTTTGGCTGTGATGTGCATTGTCAGCTGTACATAGACATGGGTGTTCCATAAATTAAAACAATTTCAAAGATGAGAAGGATGAATATGAGGCACATAGATAGATAGCTAAAGATTCTGAACGGCGCTTTTTCATAGCTGCCAATTGGATACACACAGATGTTTCTGATCAAATTAATCAAGGTTTTATCAGCACAGATTAGTAACACCTGTGTTTACCTACCATTTCTTGCCAGACGGTTGTCAATGAAGGTCTGTACTCAACCTGTATTCTCCTTTCCTGAAGTACTTAGGAAAAAATGACCTTGTTTCTGTGTCTCATGTCAATGAATTAGTCTTGTCACAGAAAACTCATATGTAAATGAAATGACTTATATCTAATACACAAGATACAAGGTACAGACACATGAACTGGTATGGTTCTACTTTGGGACACTTGATATTTTATAGCTGCTGCTAACCTATTGTTAGTGATGAGCTGACTGACTCACAGGCGGCCGGATGGACATCTCTAATTTTAGAGATTTTCTAGTCAGATTAGAAGTGCCACGGTCTATAAAAATGAAGAGCTGAGTCATTGTTTAAAGAGGTTAATAGCTATTACTGTATGGGTTAATGTTGTACTGGGGCGACTATTACTTCCACAACAGTTCATTAAACTCTTCTTAAAGGGAAAAGACTCATCGTTTGTTAATGTGAAGACTTTTTTTTTTTGTGCTGAACACATATTTTATATACTACAAAAGAAGTCAATCAAAGGCATCCTCTTCAATGTTTCATGAAACCTCCTGATTTATTTTGGTTATTTTGTCCCAAAACATTTTGCTGTCTTTCCTCCTGAGCTTGTCTTTTGCGCTAATGGGATAAGGAAGAGCCGCTGTGGAATCCTGCACAGATAAGAGTCATCACACATTACTTATCTTCCTTACGTCAGACAGTAGAGCTGTAGCTGGTCACCCCAACGCAACAATTTCCTGTTTTCCTTAAAAATATTCAGGCTAAGTTCAAAGAGTGAACACGTTTTTAAGTAATTGCCAAAAAACAAAATTAAGGAAACTTTAGAAATGCAAACTTTTAAATGTTCCTGAAATAAATGACAAAGTTAAGGCTTAGTTATCCCTTTAGATAAAGTTAATAATCAGATTCATGCAGAGGAATCCAAGATGAACAGTCCCCAAACTGTATATACTGTTACTTCCCTCTAGTGGATATTGACATGTACTACATTAAAAAACTAACATTAAACATTTTTATACAGTACCAAATGTATGATAAATAAATATTCAAATATTTATATGAAGCGCACAATGGTTTTGTGCTGTATTTTATACTTTTTTAGAATGAAGTTGTCAATTATTCACTTTGTCCTCTCACTGATTCAAATCAATGAGTCATTTTTCAAAAAACAGCGCTACAAGCCCGCGTACCAAACCTGTGCTGCTTAAGCCATTTTATGAGTTTCCTCATTTCCTCATCGCATGTTATTATAAACAGAAAAAGATAAGATATTTCTTTATTACTTTCTTTATTACATTTGACATAGCCCATACAATAACAAAGTTGACAGCAAAAGAAAAGTAAAAGAAAATGTGGGCACAACATAAGGAAAAATATAAATTTAAAAACAACAAAGAGCAATGCAAACATACATATATACACTGAATTGATATTAAGAATATTATTCCACTCATTAAAGTAATTGACTTTGGATTTGTTAAGTTGTCATTACATGAAGAGGGAGTTTTATAATAAAGTCCTGGCTTTGTTTGTTTCCAGGGTTTGAGGATCATCTTCACTGACGCGTCACGCCTGGTGTTTCGGATGAGTGGGAGCGGGGGAGGGACGGGCGCCACCGTCCGCATTTATGCCGAGTGCTTTGAGAGAGACCCTGAGAGACACGACAGAGAGACACAGGTACAGTGACGCAGTGATGACTGCTTATCCATGTATTCTAGGACAGAGTCACTTACCTGTACCAAAATAAACTGTTTAAAAGGTCCAGTGTAACATTTAGCAAAGTGTATTGGCAGAAATGGAATATACTCTATGAGTATGTTTGTGTCAGTAAATAATACCTTTAAGACAGTGGCGGTTGCTGGTCTTTGAAACATATACAACATATATTATACATAAATAATAATCTAAAACTTAAATGGTATAATCTATACGTACAAATCGTCTATTTCGCAGGAAAGCCTCCGCTGTCGTATTTTTCTGCAATGCTGTCTATCAAAAACTGGTTCCCGCCTTTCAGACAGTTCCTCCAATCATTATGCAGAAGCCCAGTGTCTGCACCCAACTCTCAGAGAGGCTGAGCTTCTGTGGAAGTTGTTGCCGCATTTGTCCTATCAGCGTTGCGCTGCTTTTAATGCTGGGGCTGCTATAGGAATACGAAAATCACGTAAGACGACACGTCATCCGTGATAAACGGCTGACTCTGAACGGACTAGTGGCGCGTTCGAATTGTCTGATTTGAAACGTTAGAAGTTATGCTCTACACTGAGACTCTGCATTTATTCTCTGAACAATGTATAGATTCCATATATTATACATAACAGATCACATCATCCCTTAAGTGAAACATCTCACGTCCCTGTTAATAAATCTGTAAATACACAAAGCCTCAGTTGACGACTTTGGATTTTCACACGACACTGCTGAAGTTGATTGACTTGTAGACTTTGGAGTGATTAGGAACACGATCGTACCTTACCTTGGGTGTTGGGATAGCTGGTGTACTTTAACCATACAGAGGCTGTCATAATGTTGTTGTCATCATGGCTAGACGGGCCTCGTTTATGTTTTGATACGGAGTGTTCTGTGCTTTCATTCATGGGAGACACCCATGTTTTCTAAAGCCTTGAGTCAACAAGGACGACCAAAGGACAGGAATTACTGTCTGACATTGTAGTGTCCTGTCACGAAGCGTCAGCTTTGTTAGTGGTTTTGTCTTGCTTAGTTAAGTTATCGTGCTAGTTTAGGTTTAAAGTCACGTTAAGTTCATGTCACTTTTGGTGTGGGTTTGATTTTCACTTCCCTTTTATTTTAGTAAATATCATGTCTCCCTGTCTCGTAGTTTCCTCAGTTGTTTTGACACATCTCCCCTAATTCCCTCATGCACTTCACCTGGTGATCCTTATGTAATCACTCACACCTGCCCTTGATTCCCTCTCTCCTATAAAGTGTCCCCAGTTCCTTTGTTTTTGCCAGTGCGTCGTTTATGCTTTCGAGAGAACACGTCAGAGTCCAAGTCTGTTTCAGCAGACTACGATTATGATTTTGCCTGCTTTTTCAAGAGAAAAATAAAGACTCTTGAAATCACTCATCGTGCCATCTGTCTCCTGCACTTGGGTCCAAGCAGTGTATTCACCATTCCTAACATGTCCTCAAGCAAAATCCATGACTTTCAAATTGTTTTCCAACACTATGAAACAGATATAATTAAGAATTTATTTGAATGTAAATGTCAGCGGACAGAAAGAGTCCAAGCTGTGAGGGGAAAGTTCCCAAGTAGCAATAAATATAAAAACAAGAATTAGTTACCTTCTGCAATCTCTCATTAATAATAAATAGAATCATAGTTCATTCCTAATCATCCTGTTCCTTATTCAGCACACAAATCATTTGATAACATATATGATTAACATGCTTATTAAGCTGTTAGACTAGAAACTCTGCAGATACTGCAGTTATCTATGGCACAGTGAGCTGAGCAGCAGAGCCACAGTCTGTGTGTGTTGGTATTTTGTCTCCATTGACACTGAAGCTGCTGTGTTTAACCTTTACAAAGTGTACTGGACTATGTGTTGTGCATCACATGATAATGAAGGATTACAGTTGACACAAAACACCTGAGTCAAGTCATATAAATGTTAAGCAAAGTTGGGTGGCCTACACCGAGCACGTACAGCAACATCAAATACTCTGATGCACTTTGTGATGCTGTGTGGCAAACACATGCTGCTCTTTGTTCTTTTGCCCTCATGCATTTTGTGTGTTTTATTTACAGGTATGTTCTAAATGTTTTGTCACCTCTGATCCCGGTTGTGATGGCGCAACGCAACGTTTCCTCATTGCCACTGTCTTTATGACACCGCAGTCTTTCCTGTTGTGCAGACTTTATGAATGAATTATTCATACCAGCAAGAACTGGTCGACAAACTAGGCGATTGCCTCAGTAAAGTCCTCTTTACATGCGTGTTTACACAGTCTTTATAGGGCCACAATGACGTAAGTCAATCTGGGTTACTGAATGATGCATCTGTTTAACTATCTGTTTATCTGTGTCAGGTTTGTGGCCCCAAACTCACATGATGCCTGTATGTGCTGCAAAACAAAGCAGCTCGTAAAAAAGGTTCATGTCTATGAGGAGAAGCACTCAGCAACAAATGTAATTTAATGTGAGAGATAATAATACTAATCATCACACATTCTGTTCATTATATAGTGTCTGAAACTAACTTAAAAACCAACCAAAATCAAACTACTGAGACAGAACTCTAAGAAATAAAGTACTGTGCAAAAGTTTCAAGGCACCACCAGCTTTGTTATTTTTATATTCGTCAAATTCTGTGATCATTGGCATTTGGATTAGAATGGTGTGACTGAAAGTTGGACTTAAATTAGCAAACTGTCGGGCACGTCTTGAATAAACCTGGCGTAATAGACCTCCTTCACAGCAGACATGAATTAGTAGGACAAACACAGGTTTTAGCAAAAACATTAATTAGCGTTCTCGTCCAGGCTTAATTAAGAAAGCAAGTGTCGTGTGCGAGCAGGTTGTCACGGCTATAAATGCTGATTAGCAAGTCAGAGGAACATTCATTCATTCATCTTCTACCACATGAGGGTTGCTGGTGCCAATCCCAGCATTTTCAATAGTCCAGTAGACATTGTTTAATTCTCCTCACTGACAAAGCTGCGTACTGTTCTGTGTGTTCTTACTGCAGGTGGTGCTCGGGCCTCTGATCGCCATCGCACTGAAGATCTCCAGCATCCACGAGAGGACAGGTCGCCGTGGACCTAATGTCATTACATGAGCAAGCATGACAACACACACACACACACACACACAAACACTCACATTCACAGTCATCGACTTGTATCACGCAGGCTAAAATGGCTTTGTTGTTTTGTTTGTTTAAATGTGCCTTCTCTGTAGCTTCAGTTTCATTATTTCTTTAAATGTCAACTAAAGTGAGTGAGCCTATTGTTACTGCTGCAGTTTATTTTTAAAAACAAGAAAATGTCATGAGTGTTGCACATTATCGGTTTATTGATCGGCTGTGTGGAACAGTGTCAGTATCAGAAAACAAAGAAGGCTATTTAATTATCTTGACGGACAAGTCATGAAAACAAAAGAAAAACAAGTCATCAGTGCGCAGACTGACATTTAACTTTCTGCCTTGCTTGAAAGTCCTAAGAGAAAATGTTTTGTTAATCCACACTGATGGTTTTTTTTTTAATCACCTCATGTTGCTCGTACCTTATACAGTCTGTCAGTGTTTGTCTTCATTTTCATGCAGAAATAGAAATCGTTTTGTGTCAAAGCTTATTGTTTCTCTATGAAGAAGTGGGAAATCATCTGCATCACTGCAGCCCGAGGACAAAAATATAAACTAATGTCACTTCTTTAAAAAAGGAACAAAGAGAAAAAAAAAAAAATATTGTTAGTTTAAAACTTTGGGAAAGATACAGTACGTAACCATACTCCAAGATATTTCTTTTCCTTTTTTTAAAAATCCAAATAAACGTTCTGTGTGTATAGTGGTTGTGCTGGTTTTCTTTTATAATTGAATTGGACACGTCTAATGGGACAAATAAAAACACATCAGAGTGAGAGATGCTGCCTTCAGGCGGTTTTCAGATTTTAATTAAACATGTTCTTAATTAAGAGCACTATCCTGGGCTGGTACTTAGCGCTGTGAGTGAACATCCTTGAGGAAAAGTGGAGGCTTTTTTGTTGTGGGGTGAGCACGCGGGCACCTGTGGAAAGTGTAGAAGCTGCTGTGTTGATAAGAAACGAGCCGGGGATTTTATCAGTGTATGGCCTGAGCGAGACACACAGAGCAGGATCTCATAAAACGCTGCCGATTGCCGTCATTACGAGTTGAGGACATGCCAGTGGATATCCGCAAGGATGTGTTCACTTAGTCAGCCACACATTACAGGTTATTGCCGCTTTATAATGTCGACGCTCATTTCTGAGGCTTTGAATGAGCATCAAAGCCCAAAGTTTGTCACCTCACACTTTTAGCTGAAATGAATTTGACGTTTCAGAGGACGGGTGTCAAATGAGTAGTTGCATTAGATGTGCACCCTTTTTTTATAATTTGGGCTTTAAAAGCCTCAAAGTTGCAAACCTGAGCACATTAATGTGTTTTTATTGTGCTTTAAACTCAACTGTCAGAAAGTACCTGCTGCGACAAGTCGTGCTGTTGTACAGACTGGAGAGACATAATGGCTCATAAAATAATTAAATATACAGTATACATAAACGGGCACGGATGGAGTCGCAAATACTTTACATACATTGTGAACATATTTCACTACATCTCAAATGAGTGTATTGTATGTTATTTAGTGCATATTGTAGTGATTAACTCCAGACACTGTATATATGTTGGATTTATTTGAAAGTAAAACATGAAATAATCTAAGTACATTTTAATTGATAAATCCCTGTTTTTATTTTAAGAAAACATAATTTTAGTCTTCTCTCCAACAAGGTTATATCTACGCTGTCTTGTTCACCAAGTTTTTCAACCTCACTTAAAATGTTATTTGTCTGACACACTTTTCTTCTAATACTTTAAGGACAGTATCTTGGATACAATAGTATTTAATTACATTATTTTTAATATTCTCAGTTCAGGTCAGACAACATGAATCCTAATTAAATCAGGTTGCCCAGTAATAAGACACATAATAATATTATTGTTGAATATTTAGAAAGAAATGTGAACACAATCATTTTCTAAATACCTTGACATTTTTTTTTTGTGTAACACAAATATAGATCTCCCCTGACCAGATGTAGTATAATTCATTTATACACATTTACATACAGAGGTCTCAAATTCACAAATTGGAAATAAAGTGCAAATGTAAAAAATAATAATACTTTGTCTGTGCAAGCAACAGGATTAATAATGTCATGTCAACAACTTGAACACGAAGCTAATCCTCATAAACATCTGTGTACGATCACAGTTCAGAGGGAAAGTGCTGGGTACAGATCCACGACTCAGTCGTCCTTCATTTGGCAGCCGAGCGACCCGACCACGCGAGCCTTTTTCTATGTTCAGGCTCAGTCCGGAGCTCGTGCCTCAGTGCAAATCAGCACCTCGTCTCTCAGACAGTAAAGCAGGGACACGTGTCTCTCCCCCTTCTTCAGTTCAGTGTATGGACAGGGCCTCTCTCCGCTCCTCTGCACCCACCTGTCCCTGCTGACAACGCTCAACCTGACTGTACCGAGGAGGCTGCTCCCTGCTCCACGTGCAGTCTGGGGCCTCGGAGCCGTCCTGGTTGTACAGCGGCGGAGCGAGACTCAGCACAGCGTCCACCGCGTCGACCACAACCACAGTTTCGGGGACTGTGTGAGAAGAGACCTGGTTTCTCTGGGACTCTTCATATGATGGAGGAAAGGAGCTTGGTCTGCAGAAGGAAAGAGTTGTGTTAGTTTGTTTTTTGTTTAGATGTGTTTGTTTTACAGAGATAATGTGCATGTAATCAAATTTCAGCTTTTTATTTTAGATTTATTCACTATTCCATGAATTAAAGTGTGTGTATCCAATGCATTGCTCTTAAAAATGGTTGGACAAAATACAAAATGCTATGTTGTGCACAAAGTCAGCTCATTTCGTGTCATTATATTGTGAATTATTTGTGGTAGTTAGTGTGTCATCTTTAAAAAGTGAGTTTTCATGTAAAACACTGATTTTGATCTCCATTTGAAATTGTGTTGAGAGATAGAAAAACTAATGTTTTTCATAAATGTTTGTGTAGTTTTCTCCACACCAAGAAACTAGCTATAACTAGTTGTATTATAAAATACATTAATTTGCTGTATATAGTGATGGACACCTACTTTTGTTTATTGAAATGTACTTTTCTGACAGCTTGCCATTGGTAATATGCTGCACACTCTATGGTGTACATTTAGATATTTTATCATTCTTTAATTTTCTTGTAGATACAAAAATCTTAGTGAGTATGAGAAGTATAGAATGTATTACTATTTTAATATCATGGATATCAGTGTAAGCAGGGCTCACAGGTGTATTTACCTGTCAATGGTGAAGACCTGGATGTGATTTTGATGTCCTCCTCTCTGGTACATCTTGGTCCTCATGTTGTGACACATGGTCCAGAAGACCCCGGTGATGATGGCCATGAAGCCCATGACAATCATGATATAAGCTGGGATGTTCACCTGTTTAGACACCAGGTAGACACCGACGCACACCAACGCAAATCCCACTCCAGGCAGCAGTAAACGTGCCAGAGACCACAACTGCTTTGTCACATTCATAGTCATTTTAACTCACTTGAAGCAACTTCCACAAGTCTTTTCCTCACAGACAGTGATATCAGGTACAGAGATGATCAGGGAGGCTTAGATTCATCCAGTGCCTTGTCTGAATTGTGCAAATTCACAATCCCATGTCATGCCAAACAAATGCTGTTGCAGCTGAAAGTGTGCGACACGTTTCTCTGCCTCCTCAGACATACTGTAAGGGGAGGTTGCTGGAATGTTCCTCCCTCCTCGGTTGTATATTAACATTGTATTAATCTGGGGTCAGAAGGATGAGCGAGATAGGACGACTGCAGGCAAAAACATTGAGAAAATTCTTTTGGCTGAGAGCTGATAAGAGAACAATGGACGAAACTTGCTAGTGGACATGGTGAGTGCTGCATATCTCAGTGTACTCCGTTCTTTCCATTGTGACAAGAGGAGGAAAATAGCAGGTGGTTTATGTAACGTTAAAAGCTGTGGTATGATGTGTAAAATGAGGGGAGAGGCGATGAAGTTAACTTTTCAAACTCTCTTCATGACATAACCTGTACTGGCAAAAATAAACATATGGGACACTTGAGTTGTGAATATTATTCTATATTAGCTGATCTTTTCCTTTACTTAAATTCCCGCAATGGGATAATTACTTAACTGAGGTAGAGATTTATGTACATGTTTGTATGCATTATCTTTCAGGTGTAAAATCTAAGAAATTCCTAAGAGATACTCCCCATTGCTGTGAGGTGTCATCATATTTAATAAATCCTCTCGCCAAAGTGACCACATAGTCTTTACGGTCTACAGTGTTTCATATGTGTCTCCTTCCTCGGGTCAGACGTTGTCAGATTTATTTGGTTATGATTAGGAAGAAATGTAGTAAAAGTAAAATAATTACTTCCATGAGCATCTTAATTGTCATGGTGAGAATCATAAATGGTCAGTTGGGCTTATGGAAAGTCGGTGGTGATATAAATATTACTATAAATTTGTAACCATTTAAACAAAGTGTGGTTTCCTTTGTTAGAAGCAGTTTGTTCTCAAGTCTTTTTTTTAACCAGAGAATCTCACAGGCTGAAATGTAGGGAAAAATGTGAGGTCATATGAAGAGACAGTTTTGTTTACATTACAAACAACAAAACTACTGTCCCTTTCCACCCAGAAAAGCTTTTTCCTTTTACAGCGAAAGGCTTAAAAAAATGAATTATTAGAGAGGTCACCAAACAGTGAGAAATAATTCCAGATAAGCCCAGAACTCTGCATGTGTTGACTTGACTACCACTATTATATATTATTGATGTTTGAATTCTCCAAACTATTGCTGAACACCATGAAAGATGCAAAACACAGACCTTTACATATGAATTTTGAGTTAATGTGCCATTTAATCTTCATTATCAGTTACACATCTGGCAGTGAGCTGCAGCCAGTGATGATAGAAGGACAGCATTGCTCAACATTTGTCTCACAACAGTTTACATGCATTTCCACTTTGTTCAAGTGGAAATGCATGTGTACAATAATGTTAGGATACTAGATAATGAAGCACAATTTGAAAAGAAATGTATTTGTTTAGTTAGTTAGTATTAATCCCCTTAGGGAAAGTATTCCTCTGCATTTTGACCCATCCTACAAGTAGGAGCAGTGGGCTGCCACACTGAGTGGCGCCCGGGGAGCATTGGGGGTTGGGTACCTTGCTCAGGGGTACCCCAGCCCTTTTTTGGCCAGGTGGGGATTTGAACCGGCGACCCTCCGGTTACAAGTCAAGTTCCCTTTCCCCTTGGCCACAGGCTGCCAAATTGACATGTTCTTAAACATACAGTATTGATACATTTGGATGTGGGAAAATTGTTAATTGGGCCATAATATCTTTTTTTCCCTTCACCCACAAATTTAGTTTAAGAGCTTAATCTTTAAATACATTCTACACATGAACTTTGGCCTTAATGCAACAAGCTGTAATGTTCAAACTATTCAGTGAAAACATGACTTCCTTGTTACATAAAGCTGAATAATAAACAACGGGGTTGAGCAGACCACACCCAGAACTCAACCAAGGGCTCAAAACAACAATTTTCATGGTTTCTTTTGTGTGTTGTTTATGACTCTGCAGTGAAGACTTTGGATAACTTTTATGCTTGTTTTCAGTGCAACAGCTTATTTTTAAGCTCCTTGTGCAAAATATGACAATAAGAGACAAATCACGTCTATAATAAGACTAAAGTAACTGAGCTGACTCAGCAATGAGCACGGGACCATGACTCTTCCTCTCTGGCCTGCACCTTGTTCCTTGTTTATTGGTGGGCATCATCATAAGTCATCTTTTAATGATGCTGCATCATGAATGGTGCACAAGTCTCTCTTTATGAATGAAATCTATCCGTTTTGCTGAGATTGTAACGGTTTTATGAACCTTATCAGGCTTATCAGCACAGAGTTAATCCCTTAAGCTTGGCAAGGTTTTTTGACAGGTTAACACACCCTTGTGTTTGATGCCAACATTAAAATGGAGCTTTCTTAAAAGGCCACAATTACTGAATGATGAGTGTTAATAGTGGTACTTTGCTGAGCAGAATATTAATATCTGTAGCTTATCCACACATGGTGTTATATGGAATGGCAAATGGCCTGCAGCAAGAGGCACTCTGCTGTGTTTTGAAGATGATTATGATGACGTTTGCACAGTTATGTTGCAGATAGCATAGATTCTGACAACTCTATCTTCAACACTCTTATCACAAATTGTCTGCGCTGATAGTGCAAATGAGCTGACTGTTAAAACAAGGAAGGAAGAAGAGTCGTCTTAAAACCAGGAGAATGACACTGCAATATGCTACATGCCACATGGCGGATAATCAGAAGAGAGCATTCACCTGGGCTGTGGTGTAATATCCATCTGGGACTGTGTTATTGCTCCAGGGAATTTCAGTGTCTCTGTCATTACAGCAGATTCAGAGGAGGTGAGAAAATCCTATTTCAAAGTGTTTTTCTGCTCCCCTCCAGAGGCCCGTTTTTATTTATATTAAATCATTGTATGCAAGCGTGTGCTTTGAGCCTTTGGTGTCCACATCAGCGTCAGCTGTTGGTCTGATATACACTTGACCACCAGTATTTTAACATGTATTGCATACAAACATCTAGATGCAGGTGATAAAAATAAAATAAAACACTGGATTTATTACTGGCAGACCAGCTTAAATACTCGCTATAAAAATATTATAGTGATCTGTCAAGGAAGGTAAATAATATACTTAACATCACTTTCAACTTACTCAAGCTTTATAGTTACCTCTCCACCGGTTTGATTTATTTTTTTGTCACCTGCTTGTTGTTGTGAATGCTGATTTGTCCGCTAAATAATGAGTTATTTGTTGAATATTGTTTCCCAACTCGCTGTATTGGGTTTATAATTTAATCAGGTATTTTTGCATATGCCCTAAACTGACAATGTGTACTCAAAAATAATCCCATTTAAGATAAACAGTGTCTTGACACTTAAAATGTGAAACTTTACAAATTATTAAATAAATATTATCTGTAACATAAAACTGTACAGTACAGTATAGTGTATTTGAAACCTTTATGCTCCTTGTAGGTGTCTCACATACTTATACACACGGCTTCTTTTAGACCTAATTATTGAGTGGTAATTATAGACATAGTGAGACAGGGAGCCATTAGTTGTGCCGGTTATTAATCAGCTGGACACTGATAAGAACCTGCCATCCCCTCTGTCATTAATACACATCAGGGTCAGACGACACACTCAGCACTTATGATGCAGTCACAAGGCTCAAGACACATACACACAGTGAGTGACTGGTTATCAATGATTGATTGTTTTGATGGTCAAGTAATTCATGGTCTGCATAAAAATAAAGGAAATCATTTGTATTTGTAGTACCGAGAGAGGTCCAGTGAGGGCGATGTTGCTTTATTTATTTTTTCATCACTGCTAAGCAAGGGCCCTACAATAGTGCTTGGTTTATTCTAAAAACAACTCAAGGAAGAAATCTGAAATATTGAGTAAAAAAAAAATGCCTCTCTTCTACTACATCATATTTAATATGTTCAAGAGTATCTCAAACTCCCAGCCAACATGGCCCGTCAAATCGATTTCATAGGACCCACTAAATGTGGACACTTATGTTTATGATATTTATAGATTCATGAATGATTTCTCTTGTGAATTATATGAAATGTAAAATATCCTCACAATTGATGCTATATCATGATGTAGTTTTAAGATAATATCACCCACACCTACTGTATTGTTTGTAAAATGCCGTTACAGATGAGATGCATCAAAAGTTGAAAGAAAAAGGATGTTGAAGCAAAGGCTTAAGTAAAAAAGGTAAGGAGGATAGGACGAAGAAACTTTCACAGGTATTTGTCTTTTCTCCTAAGTGGCTCTCCCACCATTCTTTCCATGTTAGCTGCTCTTGTCTGCAGTGTTTCACTGCTCTCTCCTGTCATAGCTGTATAAAACCTCACACTTGTCTGGACTAGCTGAGGCAGGAGGGGATCAATGAGAAGATCGATAGGGTCCGTGGGAGTCCTAATGGCCCTGTTGCTGCTCACTGACTCCCTGCCTGGCTGCGTGAAACAACAGCAGGGAGCATCCTGTGTGACTTTATGTACGTCTGTGTGTGTGATCCAAATCCTGTCCTCAACCCCCGCCGAGTCGACACTGACACTCAAGTCATGATACAGCACAACCTCAGTGATTGTGCTGTTTTATGGAGCTGATGGCTGAGGATGATCTGTATGAACTACAGTGCCTTTTACTTCTCTTTCTGTCTTCAACTTACAGTCACTGAAGGTAGACTAAAGTTGCATCCCACACGGATAAATATTTGGTGTACAGTAAAGTTCATTAGAGTCCACTCAACTCATAGTTTACTGTCCATTTAGTTTGTTTCAAAATGTAAAGCTAACATTAAATACCTTGAAAGTAACACTTTAAGTCGTTTTGTAGTAATATTAACTCTGAACTTTCTACTCCAAAATTAAAGTATTTCAAGGAATCTGACTTGGATTTACATCACATTTTTCTGTTAATGTTTTAAATCTAGATTTCCTTTTCAGGGTTTTTCTCTGTGGTGCACCTCTTGTCACTCTGTATACTGCTACAAAGCTGCTAACGTTAGCATAGCTGCTAACGTTAGTAGTTAAAGTTACATATTTCGCTAACATTAGCAACCTTGCTGGTGAAATGACTATTATAAATTGGCTTACATTTAGCTCACAGCTTAATTTGCTTACATTTATCTTTTTAATCTTAAACTTGTGCTGACAAAGATTATATCTATGATAAATGTTTGAGGGGGGATTTTACTAGCAAGCTGTTAGCTAAGCTAGAAAAGCTAATGCTAGTACTGAAAAGAACACAAATGATGAGCTCCAGTGATGGAAATGGCTTCTCAGTTCAGAGCACTAGAATATTTTCTAATTTTCTGTCTTTAAGAGCTCAATATGTTCTCATGTGCTAGCTCAGGTACAACAAGTGTAAGAACCAGTATCTCATATCACTGTAGCAGGTCTTACTGCCACTGTGAGTGCAACTTAACATGAACTTTAATTAATACATGTCCACAAAACAGTACAAACTTAGTGCTATTTTTTTGTATATGCCCCTGTTCAACTCTTCAGCCAGCTCTTCCTTCATGTGCCCAACACTCTCGCTGCAGTCCAACAAGCTACTGCATATATAGAGAGAGGAGAGCATGATTACAAAGCAGCTTCAGCTGTGTCAATCAGCTCACCTGTGACTGCTTTCATGAGCCATCTACACACCTGCACTCCCTCATGCAGCCACACTGACCTCCACAAAATATTACTTAAAAACATTAGGAATCTGAGTCTTTAAATGCAAATCATAATTTAAATGTTTATGTTTATTCAGAGGTTTACAAGAATGTTTACGTCAGACAAAAAAATATAGAAAATGTATCTCTGAGTGGACATTAATATCTAATACTTTTAATTAACATCTAGATTTTAAATATACAGATTCATTAATTACACCAGATAATGTTACACTACTAATAGTTATGCTACAATGTAGTGTGGCTCCACAAAGACACTTAAAAAGCTGATTTTGGTGTGCAATGATGGAGCTGATATTTGTAATACTTGTACTTTAATGCAGTTTTAACCTTTGCTACTTTATTGCTAGACCGATGACCTTGGGATTAAGTTCCTTAAAGGACATTTTATGCAAATACCATGATTTATGTTCAGTACCAATATTATGGCCAAAACCACAACCAACATTGCGCCCTACAGCGAAGCAGAAAAATGAGGGTATGGTGGATGAACGCATTCACGCAGGGTGAGTGGCACTGCTGTTATGATACATTAATTTTCTGACAGGTCTGCAAAACTGTGTGCTGACATTTCCAAGAGTTCAGTGTTTTTGATTTTGTCTGAAGCTTTACTTTGGGAACAGCAAATTTTGGGAAAATAACCGGAACACTCAAGCATGGGGCACCTGGCTTGAGTATGCTCGATGCAGGACACTTGCCCACTGCCCAAAAATTTGAAAAATGTTGTCTGTGGCTCAGTGGGGAGATTAATCTCTCAAGTCTGAGGAAAAAGTTAATGGTTTTGCACACATTAGGTGTGGACAATGAAGTCTTGCGTTACACTAGACAGGGAGGGTCATTATGGGAATTGCTGGTATTTTCTTCTCTTGTGTGAAACCCGCCAACTTTATAGAAGTGCAAAATTAAATTGGGTAACCCCTCAAAGGGTAAGTCTGGTCTATTGTATTCTACATTTTTGCTCTCAACAAGTCCCATAAAAATACACAAACCGACATTGTTTTGGTTCATCTCTCAATACTTTCTGACTTCCCCAAACTGGCACTTTGCCCAACTCTTGTGGTTCCTACATAAATCACACATACTGTACATAAGGCCTCAGTAAATTCCTGAGCACTGTAGTTTTAAGAAAACACCACTTAAAGAGGAAAGTGTGTGTTCAATAGTGTGTGTAAGCACAAATTAATAAGCTCCCATAAGGCACTGGATGCACAGACAGCACTTGATAATAGAATCATAACATGGTTAACTATAATCTAAGTAATGGCATTCTTTAAAAATAGAAAAGTATAGAATACTTTTGGTATTAGTTTAGCAGTTGAGTAACATTTTAGTTGAGTGCCATGCTGCTAGGCTGTTTGAGATCATAGATCTGACACACTGGTATGGAACAAATAAAGAATTGGACATATTCAAAATGAGACACCATGGAATCATTTTGTTGAAATAAAACTGCCAAAAATGTTTTATGCATCGGACAGCCAAAAACACGTGTGGCATAATTTGTTTCAACACTACTTAATAATTTTCCACTGTACGTTGTTTTGTTGCATTTGTAGTTTTCTTTGTGTTCACCGTCTGTCCATTTGATCTTAAACCAGCCCCATGTGGTTGAGTCTGGAGATGGTGCTGCTTCTCCATCATGTGAAGACATCACTTTAATTCTCTTTTTTCTGTCTGTTCTTCCTTTGTTACTGGTCTTTTTCTCAGCATTCTGACAATAACACTGTTATAAGTGCTATTTCCTCCTGTACTAATGATAGATACCAGAGGGTGTAGAAACAGTGAGACAACTGGAGGACTTGTCAATCCAAAAACATGCAGATTTGGGGATTAGGCTAATTGGACACTCTAAATTGACTGTAGGTGTGAGTGTAAGAGTGGATGGTTGTTTGTCTCTGTGTTTACCCACTGGACACTGTCACTTTCTGTTGGGTCATCAGCTAAAACGGATACAGTTTAATATAAAAGCCCTCATCATTCATACTCTCATACAGGCTGTAATGATGGTTGTGCACTACCTAAGGTTTCTGACATGTATGGACAACATATACAAATAAACGGAATGTTGACGTCTCCTAGTGTCACCACTGGGGTCACAAACTCTGGTTGTGTGTTAAGCAAAACATTTAATTGAATATCTGACAGAAATTGCATAAAACAAACGAAAAGACACATGTGGAGCCCCCTAAACAAATGAAATAATAAGTTCACATAAAAGTCGTACCTCTTCCATGCCATATCACAGCAGAGAGGCAAGAAGTAACCACGCACAAAAACGGACAACAGTGAAACATTACTGACAACCAAAGTTCCATGTGTCAAGTAAAACAGTGACAGCAAAAATGAATTTTGTGGAATTATACGTTAATGTTTATTACAAAATAGTAATTGGCGTTGTTACGCGACATTCCTCAAATTAAGAGTTCCTTTGTCACAACAGTTTATCGAATAATTTAATTAAAGACTAAGCGATAGAAAAAACCCTGAAATGTACTGAAATTCAGCACGAAAAGCTGTGTGTGTGTGTGTGTGTGTTCATGAGGACTGTGTTCCTGAATGTGTGCATGTGTCACATAAGGGTTTAATCACTGCCACAGTTGTGGCACATGTACACAGCAGCCCACAGGCTGCAGGATTTGTGAGCCAGGAAGTGACAACGTATAGACCAAACGCCAGCCTAAACTTTATAATGAGCTGTTACAACTGTCTCCTCCCTTAATGGCATCACATGGAACTGTTTAAGTGTTTCAGTATGAGTTTTAGGTGAGCATTGATAGGAACGCATACACTTATTAAAGAGGAAAAAAGGCTACTTTATATCATAAACAATCATTGTACATATATGATGAATGGTAAATGCAAAATATCCTGGACTCTGATGCCTCATTGTCTGTTTTTGTTCATTTGTTTTCATTCTGACTTTGATCTTATTTTGGTTAGAATTCTGCATGTTCTGGATGTCAGTATTTTACTTTACAGGTTTTTGTTGTATTTTAGTTTTATTCAGTAGTTTATTTCATCTAGTTTTTCTTCCTGTTTGTCCCTCCTCCTTTGCCTCCACACCTGCCCTTCATCTGATCTGATTAGCATTGCCCAGGTCTGTCCTGTGAGGCTCCTCCCATCTCTGCACCTGCAGCTCATTCCCTCGTTTATGACTTCATATATAAGTGTTGTTCAGTCTTGGAAATGCTTTGTTGGGTCCTGGGTCTTTGTGTGGGTTGTTCACTGTGCTGTTGGGTTGTGTAGGCATTATTTTGGAAGTTCTGTGTAAAAACTGCCAGTTTCAAGATTGTGGGACTGTCTTGACACCTGACAGATCATTTTGTGTGATGTTGATGGTGACACTTGTTTCTAATTTGTCAAACTGATGGTTTAAACACTCCTCAGTAATTCCATGCTGATAATGCATCTCCAACAGAAAAAGCAAATCCACACATTCACCTCCACATTGTGTCCTTTTGCTCCAACTGTTGTTTTTACTGAAGCAAACACATTTTCTCTGATTTGATATGAAAGATGTGAGTCCAGAGTTGTGAAATTCTGGGGATTTAAAAGGGGAAGGTTGGAAACCTAAATACAATAATATTGGCTAAAACAGTCAGATTTAATGTGAATCCAGTTGAGTATAATATACTATTCCTCAATCACCAGGACATAGCACACTACTTACTGCAGGGCAACTGAGTCCACACCTCCCACATGCATTGTTCATGTCTCCATATGCACAGTGGTTTCTACAATTCTGAACTACTAAAACTACTTTTCTGAGCCCGCAGCACAGATACAGACTACATTAGGTCAAATAAGTTTTGATATTATGAGGTAGATATTTGATCTATGATGTTAAAGTTTAGCTAGCTTACTGGTAAACCAGATATGCTAAATGTAAGCTAGCTAGCAGAAGCTAGCTTATTGGTGCTAGCTACTGCAAATGTGATGCTGTTTCTTTTGCGTCCTGCTAAACAGTATTATGTAACCACACAAGATTTCATACCTAAGTTGTAAATGTCATGAGTTCAGCTATCTACATATCTGCATTTTTTTGTCATCTTATTTTACAGTAAAATGCCACATACACCATCCAGTGTGTGGAGGCGTTTCACACCAGCTAAAGTTGATGGAAAGTCTTTGTTTATGTGTAAATATTGTGTTAAGACACATGCGAAGAATGCCACAAAAATGCAGCAGCATATTGCAAAGTGCCCAAAATTTCCCCAGAGCTCAAATGCAGCAGACAAGAGTTCCACTCCAGACAAATGATACCAAATTTCTAGGTAATTCCCATAAATTCACATTAATTCCTATGGGAAGTTTTCAATTTGTAACATTTCCAAAATTCCATGGAAAGTTTATGCAAATTTACCAGGAATTTTCCACTCCTTTGCAACACTATGTGAGTTTAGCATTCTCCCCATAGAGATATTTGTGATTTGTATCAGTGTTGATGAAGCCTGCTGCAGTGTATTTGTTATCCAGTGTCTCTCTGCTTCCCTCCCTGTGTCAGCATTCATATTTACACCCCGATACAGTGCAGGTTCTCTCAGTGCGCCCACTCAGAAATAAGTCGTGAAAAAGTACAATATATCAAGGCTGCTGGAGCTTACTGCTTTCTGAACACCCTGCTGATTTCCCAGATTATCAGGCCTCACACTGTCGCCTCACTTGTGGTAATAAACATGTAATGTTGTGTTGGTGAGGAAAAGATGATTACAATTCAGCAAATTGTTGCTGTCTATAATTCATACCAAGAAGATGAAATATTTGTAACAATAAGGGGGGGGGCTTCAGTAACCAGATGTCTTAGTCGTCGGGTCATCGGAGGGTTTCCTTTCGGCTATACATCAAAAACAGATGGGGGGGGAAGCCTTTAAATAAGCATGTGGAAGCTGCATTTGAGGGGCCATTGTTGGGAAAGTGTTTTCAAAAATGTGTGCTGTTTACACAAATACTTAAACGCTGAAAAAAGATGTCTGTTTGTGATGAGGTGGAGCCTCTAATTTCCATGGAACAGCACTGGGCAGGTTTCTGCTTTAGTTCAATGAGTAAAGTTTCCATCATGTGGGTCACTACCGTATGTTTGATTAAACCTATAGAATATATACAGTGAAGCTAAATGGAATGCTAACCACACCCCCATCAGAAAATATGCCTCTGTAGTCCATTAGAGCTCCCACAAATAAGCCTGTGATCCCAGTCATATGCCACATACATCACATTGTGGATGTGGGGATAAAGTTCAAAGATCCGCAATGGAATCATGTTGGAGGCAGATGTTGCGCTATATAGCGAGAGTTCCCCATGTAACGCTCCTCCTGGGTAGGGATGATACGACGATAAGGCCAGGGACGTGCTGCTAGGGCCGGAGGGAAGAGGTAATAATCGCAGTGTATAATTCAGGGTAATGAAGGCTCCACCACTAGATCGGCCATAAAGAATGATAGGGGAGGCAGACAGAGAGCCGCTCATGCGTTTGACCTCCACTGGCATCCGTCCACCTCCTAAAAAATGGGCTGTGGTTTGACTTCACTTCAGGCAAAGGGAAGAAGAAGAAAGGGGGAGACGAAAGAGGAGATGGACAGATGTAGAGAGAAACCAGGAGGAGGGGAATGAGTGGCAGAAGGAACGCATGATTGAGCCTCAGCTAAGACACGGGGGTCAACTCTTGTTCTCTGATCTTTGAAGAAATATACTGAACTTCTTGTCTGAGTCGGCTGGACCCAGAACAGTGCTCGCCATGATGTACTGCAACATGCTGGAGCTTATCTGAGAGGTATGACACATGAAAAGAGGAATCTGTTTGTTTGATTTCTCGTGATTGCAACAGCTTAAGGATTCTGTCAGCAGTGAGTGACAAACATGACCAAAATAAACCATGGCATCTCTTACCATCAAAGAAAACATTGGGCCATCTCTAACTCAAGTCTCTCCCACTCAGTGCGTCCCTCCCTCTCTGTTTTCCCTCCAGTTCATCGGTATGCAGGCGTTGTGGCAGTATATTGTGGGCACACTGGGCTGCGCTGCTCTCCTCTACATGTCTGCTAAATGACAGTAATTATTTTCTTGGGCTGCAGGCGACTCATGCATGTTTTATTTGCACCTCCCCCCATCTGCCTGCATGGCAATGCATGGCACACACTGTGGTGGAATGGGAAAAAAAACAAAAACTGAGAATTTTATTTCTCTCCATACCCTCCTATGGGTCCCCACTGGGTTTTCTGTACTTACTTCTTTTTACAGAGGGGGCCTTCTTTTTTTATGGTACATTCGGGGGGGAGGGGTTGCAGCGACTGACAGATGCTGTTAAGCTGGTCTCATGATGGTCCAGACACAGATAAAGACGCCTAATGGTAGTTTCTGCACACTGGCCCCTGTTGTAAGCCGTTTGCCACAAAATGGCTACCATGTTTCACTTCAGGTCCAGGTTGATTTCATCCAACTGACAGTGGCTCCAAGAAAAAGGATTCCTCTGACAGTTGATTCCTCCAGACTGTTGAACAATAGAAAAACCAACCATGTCACAACTCAGTCAAGGTTGCCTGATAAATGCATCCCATTAATTCTGGAGACGGTTGTATTTTTTTCTTTTTTTTTTCACTCTTCCTTAGTGGCACCGTGTTGTGTGTCACGCCGTCCTGTGACATGCAGCTCGTTTGGTGCGACTCAGGGGATCTCTAATACCCTGCAGCTTTCATAATGAACATGTGGCTTCCCTCTCTTGGGCACAATTTAGTGTAATTCATAAGCAGAGGACGGGGCATTAGCCAGATGGTGCTGTGGGTGGCATCCTTTCTCTGGCCATGCATTAGAACTGAGCCGGTCTCTACATTCCAGTGTGAAGAGACAGGCAAGGTATCTGCTTTCTGTGTGTGTGTGTGTGTGTGTGTGTCTGGGATTTCTGCAGCACTGGTTTTCACAGGGGGCCGTGAGTAAAAAATTACAGAATTGAATCAATACAAGAATAAATTTAAATATGGTGTGAAAAATTTAAAATGTTATGTTCGGTGTCGGAGCTCATCTGCAAAACTCTGCTCAAGTAAAATTGAGACTGTGCATGGATGCCACAGAGACATGGAAATACAAATTTGAACCACATATTTGGAGAGTACAATATTGTCCTCTTGAATCCTGACTGAAAAAGTAAACAAGAACTTGCACCCTGTTTTGTATTATTATTATTATTATTATTATTATTATTATTATTATTAATAATAATAAAGAAATATACAGTATGTTAGGTACAGTAAGTTAAGTATGTTGACTATTTGTGAAGAACTGCTTCCTAACAAACAAAGCAGAATCAAAGAATACATTCTCACTGATGAGCTCAGACACTTTTTTTTAAAATCTAGCTTCTTTTGATTTGTTCTGGTTTTAAAGGACTGACTCTCTTGGTTTGTTGCTCACCACTTTAGATTTGGGAAATGTATTTAAAGCCAAAAAAGGCTCTGCGAAACACACCGTTTACTACACATACTACTTATAAGTACTACTACTATAATTGGAGACTCTATTTTTCCATATACAGTAGATGTGAATATGAGTGAACAACGGATTTCGGACATGCACTGAAATCTGCACGGCTTCTTCTGAACCAATGTCTGCAGAAATCAAGCATCTCATGCAAACAATGACCCAAATCTCCAGACGTTACACAGAGTTCATGTCTAAAACACGGCTTACGTTTGTCATCTTCTATAGAGTCTTCCGGCAAGTGGCATCCAGAAAGTGTCATCACTGCCTCCTTATTGTGTGTCTTTTTCTTCTCTCATCCATAGTTTGATTGGCTGTGTCCAGATGGATAGATTGGTGTCAGTGTGACTGCTGGGTGTTGGACTACTAACAAATCCATAGTCTTCTCACGCTATTAGGTCAAATTTATATAACGCTTCTTTTACTTCTGCCTCTACTGACCTACAAAATCCACTTCCACCATGTTCCCACTTGTGTTAACCTTCTGTGGTGTCTATTATGCTGCGGAAAACTTGGTTTTGAAAATATAGCACAAGATTATACAAGTCTGGACATTGAGACACATGTGGGTCAACTTTTGACTTGTTTCTTACTTTAAATACATGACTCCTGTTTCTCCTGGGTGAATTTGAATTAACCAGTGAACTGTGCTTTTAAAAATCTTTATGTACAGAAAACACATACACTGCATTATATTTTACCATATATTCAATATATATTGAACTTTTGTGATATTGATATTGGCAAAAAAAAATATTGCAATACATATTATTGAATTATAGCCTTAACTTTTACCATATGAATAATGATAATAAAAGCAATATCAACAAAGGGAAGGGCTTATGAATAAAAATCAGACGTTTATATTAACTGCAGATACAATTGTAAAAGGCACCAATTATTTCAACCCGCAAACTGAGTGATATACACACGTGTACGTAGCACAGTGAACTGGCACACACACATTCTGATCAGCAACTCAACCTTGCATGGCTCTCCTCACTTCGTCAGTGGAGGTGTCAGTGTCCCCATGGCAACAGTATAATGGGGCAGGCCTAATTCAGTCCCAGGGGCAAATAGTGGGTCTAGTGGAGACACACAGGGAGAATTGGTCTGGGTCTGAAACCTATTCAAGTCAGAGCTGATGTGCTTTAGTCGCCGCATGCTCAGTCACCGAGGAGAAAACTCCACGAGTTCACAACTTTCACATCCACTTTTAATCCCTCCTTTTGGCACAAGTCCGCTCTCCTCTTCCTTTCACTCTCTCTCTCTCTCGCTCTGATTATTTTCTTCTCAAAACCCATGCTCCCACTTTCTTTATTCATCCACTTCTTGATGACTACTCTCTCTCATTATGACTGCACGTCCTTGCCTTTCTCGGCGTCTAAACTCCCTCCACTCTCTCTCTCCCCGTCTATCTCTTTGGTCTCTATAAAATCAATACCTCATACACTCTCTCTCCTCACTTCTCTCACTGACATTCAGGCTCAGGAACCTGATAGGATTTCATTAGTACCTCTGGATCTTGTTATATTATTGTTATCCCTCCCCGAAGAAGACAGGGATTAGCACAGGGGCTGGAGACAACTTAAAGTAATAAGCCTGCAGCCAACCGTCCTCAATCACACATGCACAGATACAGCAAATACATACACCCACAAAAGGTGAGCAGGGAAAGGGAAGCAGAGAAGAGGCGGCAAGAAGATTCACATGCAAAAAAAGGGAGGAGGGAGTCAGCACAGCACACTGCCCCTATTGTTATTACCGCACCAAACCAATCACACCGCTTCATACGTGCAGCCCAGAGATTGAGACTCGCAGCTTGTTAGGGAGGGAACAGTATGTTACGGGGAGAGAATGGTGTGTAACTCCTGTCACTGGTTCTGCATATAGAAAGGCCTGGGACTGGCCCGGGGCTATCTGTGTTTGCAGATGGGGGGAAGGGAGGAAGGAAGTGGGTAGATTTGCATCCCTTTGACTCTATATCTCTAAGCACCAGAGGAAGAGAAGAGAAGAGAGGAGAGGCTGTGTGAAAACACCAAAAATTAGACTGAGGAAAAACTGCTGGTTGGTAGCCGCTGCTGATTGGTGCTGTCAAGCTCAACTCATGCAAGCATTTAATCCAGTCTGATTTACATACTCTAGTGTTCGCCACAGTTGCACTTGACATAAAGTGTTTTTCACTAATACAAGCCCAGCCACACTCGTGAGAGGGAGAGAGAAGATGTAGAGCCGAGGCAGCACTGCTCACACAAGCATGCACAGGCTCGGAGATTGGCCATTACGTTGACTTGAATAGATTTCTTGTGTGCATGAATAGCCCAGTGAGAAGAGGGAAAAAGACTGTTTCCTCTCCGTGGGTTCATATTGATATTCATAGTGCCTCTCCACCACGAGAGCACAAATGTCACTGAAAATGGCCTTGATATATGCGCTCATTCTTTCCTCTTCCTGTCGCTCCATCCCTCTTTCTCCCTGTCTCTCTTCCCCTTCTTTGTTCCCGTTCACCGGACGCACGGTGTCGGCTGCTGCCGGGGGGAAAAAAAAAGGCAGTCAGTGGATGGATGACAGAGTGAGTGGAGGACATCATGCTGTTACTCATTTAGGCCTTTTAATCAACGCGAGCCGAAATGTTAAAGCTATCTCCTCCTGAAAAGTCCTCTTAAGCTTGATTATGGTGTTTGTTCCTGTGGAGCAGCCCCAGCTCGTCTCAACACACCGCTCATACTATTAAAAGTCACTTTACCTGGAATCACAAGCTCTGTTTTGGGCTATTTTGCAAGACTAACTGTGGAGGCTGCCACATTTGGGCTTGGATTCTGTCTCTATGTCTTCATCCAAGACACAAGATATTGAATTTAAATGCGACAAACAAAGATGTGGCTGTTTATGAGTTGTGCATGTTTTATGGCAGTGAAACCAAACGGGGGAATAAGAGGAGTCAAGTGAGTATTTCTCCATTTCTCAGCATCATTATGACATTATAAACACTGGCAGACAGATTTAGAGCCTTTTGGACAGGCATCCGGCACAGTGCTGGCAATAACAGTGAGAGATGAGGTGAAAGTATTTTTGGGTGGGAATAGTCAGATCACAGGTGCATAAATCTCTCTCTATCTGTTGGCTCTCGTCTGTTGCTCACACGTAGGCACAATGTGGGGATGAATGTTGGGATCTGTCTGTGTTTCTCAGTACAGCGGCTCGTTGGGTTAGTGACTTGCTTTATGTCATGACAGGCGGCGGCAGCAGCAACACTGCAAACAGGTCTGAGTGTGACTGAAAACACCACAAAATGGCATAAACTTGGTCCCGCAGTGGTTGGGCAGAGTAACTGCTCCTTGTCCTGTTCGCGACTGCATACACACAAATGCTCCCTCAGTGTGTTTTCGGATGAAGGACATAGCATACAAATGATGTTACAGTGTTTCTGAGACAGAATAACATCAATTCATCCGTTTTCTACCGTTTTATCCTCCACATGAGGGTCACGCTGTGCCACTCTCAGCTGACATGGGGCGATAGGTGCGACACCGCAGGGACCTATGGTCAATTTAGAGTTTCTAATTGACCTAATCCCCATATTGCATGTTTTTGGACTGTGGGAGGAAGAAACCTACACACACACACAGGGAGAACATGCAAACTCCATGCACAAAGGCCCTTGTTCCAACCAGGTCGTGAACCCCGGTGTTCTTGCTGCCAAGGCAAGAGTGCTAACCACTACACAGAATAACATCTACAGCAATAATAATTAAAAAGCTATGCACTGCGGTATTGAAGGTGTTCTGAAGAACAGAAGAAGAAGAAAAACCATGATCAAAATGCATATGCATAAGAGCAAATCCCCCGCAGAGTTGTTGCACGTTCCAAAGCACAGCTCCCCGATCTGGTGTTGGTTCAACTGACATTTGGCTGACTTGTCGCACATAGCGCCGTATCTTCCAATTGCTTATAATGATTACTGATATTGGAAGCAATAAAATATTTGTGGGCCAGAAATTGTGAAAGAATAAAATTAAATGACGTGTGTAACTTTGTTCTAACATTTTATGTCCCTCTGAGGCTCGTTCCCGCCTTGCCTGAAAATGGCGAGAATGTCAAAAGACGTAAAAAAGATGGCACCGCAGTGTGTGCTCAGGGTGTAAGTTATGGCCGTAACTTTCTCACTCTGTCAGGCGCTTTAACCGTCTGTCCTGGAGGACACATTAACTTGGTATCCTTAAATAAAGTCCTTTAAATAAAGCTGGGGGAGTTAAATAATGAGAAAGCTGCTCCCACTGTCCTTTCTGCTTTTAAATGAACCTCTGCCTTTCTTATTAATGTCCCCTTATCGCTCATCACAGCCACTGACCCGCTGCTGTAACCCCTTCCCACTCAACCACATGAGAAGCTCTGGCAAGTGGTCGCCGCAGAAGTAATTGAGGGCAATTTTCAAATTAAAATTTAAACCCCTCGTCCATCTTCATGGGGTGGGAGGAGGCGGAGGAGCCGGGGGGTTGGCGTTTTGGGGGCTGATGACTTGATCAGGTTTTGTGAGCGAGGCAGGTACTCGGGCCGGGCGAGGTGAGATGATGAACGAGCGGCATTAATCTCTGTGACAGAAAGAGAGGAGTTAGCAGCGGTGATAGCAGCGCTAACGGCTTTAATTAGCATTTAATCAGATGCCTCGGGGCCGATGGAGGGGGAGAGAAGAGATCAAACTCCAACGGCCTTCTGTAAGACGAGTAGGAAAGGAAGACAGTCCCTGTGGTAGTCGACCTGATGCTGCAGGCAGTGTGGGAGAACACATGCCTGTGATCTTCCTTCTTTTTTTTGTACTCCTGTAATGATAGCAGGCTCCATGCATCACAAAAGCCCCAGACCTTTCTCAGAATGATGCTAATGTTAGAACGCTTGAAAAAAAAGTGTCTTCTCAGGACTTTTCCTCGATAGTTTTTGACTCCACAAGTTACGAATGATGACGGCGAGACAACTGGGCACCGATCCACAAGCATGAGGTCTCATGCTGGACTGAAGGGTCGTAAAGTGGGAAGAAATGCCTTGTGTATGCCGGGTTCATAAAGAGAAGTTACCTCATCAGCATAGACATGATTAGTTGACTACAGTTGGAGGACGTCCAAGGCTTGGGCAGACGTGTCGCCGTAGAGTTACCTGCACAATTGAAGGGTGAAACTCGGGGTACTTTTTCATAAACGGTGAAAAAAAACACAGGCATATACATCAAAATAATGTATATTATGTGCGTATTTCAAACATCACAGAGCATTAAAGGACGTCCATTTGTGCCACCACTGACAAACTGAAAAGCTGAAGCATATGCTTTGTAAACACATGATAATACACTGTGTGGTTGGTAGTTTTATTCAATGCTGAGAGGATAAAAGTTAACAACAACTTAAAAGATAAACTTCACTGGACGTGATGCCATTTATAAACGAACATAGAAAGCAGAACAACCTAAATCTACATCAGTGCATCGATCAGTACTAAATCCAGTCTTGTATAAAGTACTTTAAAGGGATACTTGAGTAAGAGTAAAAGTATCTTACCAGAAAATAGCACCCACAGCTTGTGTTCTTGTACTTGATTAAACTATAAAACTAAAACATCAAGACCAAAATGTGTTGTTGACGTTGTGGCACAGTGTGTGTGTGTGTGTGTGTGTGTGAAGGAGAGGGAGTGAATGCTCTGGATAGTTTTGATGGTGACGATGAGGAAGAGAACTCTTGGCATGAAAGGGGTGAGTGTGTAATCATGATGTCATTAGGAGGATACAGTGAGACAGACTGGAGGAGGCTGCTGCACCACACGTCACCCAAGGGACATCATTACCAACTGGAAGTGAGCAGGGACCTGAGCACAGGTCAGACACACAGGAAGTGGACGCACACACACACACACACCCAGAGAAGTGTGCGCTTACTCGCATGGATACACACATTTACCTGAGTCTTTTTTATTCTCCAACACACACACAGCCAGACATCCATCACATAACAAATGGACAGTTCTGTCTGGCATGTGAACGCAGACGGGCGCTTTTGTTACTAAACCTGACAAATTCCTCAATATCTAAGTGGACACCTCTATGGACGCACGTGCCTCGCTAATGAGCACACACAGATGGACGACGCACAAACACACACACGTCGACGCAGACCGGGAGCCCGTGCTGTGCTAAGCTGTGGCGTGTTCGCCGGTGTATCCGTCTGCGCTTCATTACTGTTCACACGCAGACAGTTGCAGTGTTTTTGTGTCAATGTTTAATGAGGGGCTGGGAGTCTAGGGACCTTTCTGCTGTCAGGAGCTCCTGTAGTCTGGAGCTACCACCTGTTCCCATTCACTCCCTAAAGGCCTCGACACACATGCAGGAAAACACATGCAGACACACGGAGGCATGCAAACAAGAAGGAGCATGCACCAAAACATGTCGACACAAACACACCTGACAAAACTGCGTACACTGATTTAGTCATTCTGTGGCACCACTGTCAGTGTTGGATGCGCGTAAACAGGTTAGTGCGGTCGGCTGCACAACGCGGCGATACACGAAGACGACGGGACTTTCCGATTGATCTAGTGCATATTCATCGTCAGCCTCGTCTGAGATGACAAGTGTGAAGGCTGCTGCCAGCCAGAGTGATCTGACTCTGACTTATTCTGACACGGCTGTTTGATGGAGATCTGCGCCGTCCCGACTGATGCGTCGACTGACGGACGCCTTCAAACGCACAGGCTGCGTTCAGTCCAGTAACGATCCATGACAGACCTCCTGAGACAAAAGTGCAGCTGTGCAAAAAAATAAAGTTTACTGTGTCAGGGTGCAGGGGTACGGAAGAGTGTTTGGGCCACATGCAGAGCAGATTTCTGTGAAAAGTCTGAGATTTAAGTCAGAATTCTGACTTTCTTCCCAGACTTTTATCTCAAATTCTGATTTATCTCAGAATTCTGACTTTCTTATCAGACTTTAATCTCGAATTCTGACTTTAATCTCAGAATTCTGACTTTCTTATCAGACTTTAATCTCGAATTCTGACTTTAATCTCAGAATTCTGACTTTCTTATCAGACTTTAATCTCGAATTCTGACTTTATTCTCAGAATTCTGACCTATCAGACTTAATCTTGAATTCTGACTTTATTCTCAGACTTTAAACTCAGAATTCTGACTTTCTTATCAGACTTGAATCTCGAATTCTGACTTTATTCTCAGAATTCTGACTTTCTTATCAGACTTAATCTTGAATTCTGACTTCAATCTCCGACTTTTTCTTTCTCAGAATTCAGACTTTTTTCTCAGAATTCTGAGATTAATTTATTTTTTACACGTGGCCCTAACACTCTTCCATACAGGGGGGTAAAAAGCATCTCAAAGACATGAATATACATTTCAAAAAAACTAACTTTTATTAAAACAAAAAAACAAAAAAAAACAAAAAAACAAATCAATTATTGACTCATTAACAAGATTATAAAACAGTGATTTTAGTTACATAAATAAATTGATATCGGTGTATCAAATCTTAATTTCATAAGCATGTATACATGGGTCATTGTAATAAATAAAATGGGAGAGCAGAAGTTTCCTACACGAACAAAAGAAAATCAAAATAAAAAATGAAATAAAAACAGAGAGAGAGAGAGACTCAGAGGAAATTGTTTCTGAAGAGAACAAGAGACACTGGACAATGATTTTCTTTTTTTTTCTTTTTCACCAAACACACGTGAGGAATTGCTTTTGTTAAAGCATGAGTTACACAGCCATTCACTTACTAATTAAGGACACTAAAGCTGGGACCAAGGTGGGTCGTCTCTCACCTCTTAGAACGCGTTTGGTTGTTAGACAAGATCTCCCGTTTGGTTACTTTAAAGCGTTAAGACAAGGCAAGAGAAAAGGCTGCTTTTTATGTTTAATCAACACAAAGTAGAAAAGAAGAGAAAAAAAAGAGGGGAGGGGTATAAAGAAGAAGAAGGTAAATTAATGACAGGACAGCTGAACATCGCAGAGGAGACACTGGCAATTCTGTGGTGAACGGAGGGGAAAAGTGACTCGTCTGTTTAATCTTGGACAGATTTGAACCTGTGCATAACTATCACTGTGTGTCTGAACGGCCATTTAGCTACAGATGTGACACTGACGTCAGCCAAGACTTACATTCATGCAAGGCTGGACACATAGTACACAGTTTCTTTTTTGTTAAAAAAAAAACCCAGGTTCTGCTCCAATTAGTAAAACACATTATCGTTTACCCCCCATAGGATCCTGTGGAAAACTAGGCTAGTACAACGGCTTACATGCATAATTAAGTACTTCAAGAAATCCTGTAGTGTTTTCAAACATTTATCGACCCATGGCCTGAAGTAGTCTACTTCCCTCTTCTTTCTCCCATGCTTTAGTCAGCAGGAATGAACATCTTTTATTTCTCTCTCTGTAATTACCAATTTGACTCAACTTGCATTTCTTAAGGGGATCCAGCATCTCATGTATGAACGCCCGAGGCCTTTGTGAGCGTAGAAATTTGTCAACAAGGTCAGTCTAGTCCTTCTGATATGTTCTGTTTTTCAACCAACAAAATGTAGAAAAAAAAAGAAAACAAGACAAAAGACAGAAAGGAGAGAGAGAGAGAGAGAGAGCAAACTACAGCGGCTTCAAGTATTTCACATTACATAGAATACTCTGTATAAATTAGTTAACATATACTTTCAGATCCTCCATATTCAGACATATACTATGGCATATATACAGAGTACAATAAATGCTCGCTCACGTTGTGTCATGTGTTTGTCTTTCTTTTTTTTTTCCTCTAGTCAGTCATTCATTTGTTCCGCCTTGGTTTTTTTTTGTTAGTTTTTTTTTTTTTTAAATCCTGTGTAGAGAAATCCCTGAGAACGTTCCGGTTTGACAATTACTGAAGGTTCCACACAATGAACTATAACAGCAGAGAGTCTAATTTTCTATGATTCACATGCACATAGCGTAAAAAAAAAGACACTGGCCAAGTCTGAGAATTGACCATACAATGGTGGCCGCAGATGAGAGGGGGACCGACATACAAGACATGTCTTCCGAGTGCCAATTTGTCTCTTGAAAAGGGGGCGGGGTTTAAGTACCAATGCCAGGGCAGTGATGATGTACAGCAGAGAAAAAAAAAAAAACACTGAGCGGGAATCCGACTCCCCCATAACCTTGGTGTCACTTGTGTGAATCTCTTGTTTAATTAACACTGTCGGGCTATCTGAGATGATAAATATCACGATAGCGGGAAAAAAAGAAAAGAATCGGGAGCTGGTTCAGTACCGTGTCATGAGGTAGTCGTCTCCCTCTGCTTCAACGAGAAAACTCAGCTACAGTGTGTGTGTGTATGTGTATATGTATATGTGTATGTATGTATGTATATATATATATTTATGTTTAACTTTAGCCTCATTTGGGGCTGTTGGGAAGTAACAGCTATACTGCATTACATTAATGTGACAATAATACTTGTTATCTTTGGCTACATCCACATTACTTAGTTTTCAGTTAAAAAAAAGGGGGGGGGGGTGATTCCCCTGATTAAGAGTACTGAAAATGGATCATATCTTAATTTTGGTTTGAAAACAGAAGCACAGACGCACCCGATTGGTCATTACCAGCAACAACTTGGGAGTGAAAATCCCAGTTTTCCTCTTCACCTGTTGTTTCTATAGACCGTATGCGAAAATGGACGTAGCCTTCTCATTTAAAAAGATAAAGCGCAGAAGTAGCAGTTAGCCACTAGGGGGCGACTTGGCTGGTTGCAAAAAGAAAGAACTCCATTTGAACCGAAGTCTATGGGAAAACGAGCGCACTTCTTACTTGACTTCTAATGTCGGTAAACGTTGTCCTGAGGAGTGGATGTCTCAGTCACTAGTTGCAGGTCTTCTTCAACAGCACATGATGTCAATTTGGTAAATAAATGATGTTCCACATTAGAGGCTGATGGACGATAAAGCATGGCTTATGTGAGTGTCTGGTTGCAGGTGAAATTCTGGTGGCAAAAGCCGATCAACTTGACTTGGAAACTGGAAGACTACGGCCATTTAATTACGCAGCCTACGGTTGTTCCTCTATGTTTATATTTGACCAAACTAAGTAACAGCAGAGCAGAGAGTCAACGTCCTGTTTACACCAGTACATAATCATTTTCAGGTGTTTTTTGAGTCTGGATGCAGATTTTTAATATCTGAAAATGCTTTTTTTTTCTCAAATGAAAGCACAGTAGTTTGGATGTAGCCTTTGTTTGTACGTGTAGCGCCTGCTCGCTGTGTTCGACAGGCACTCGTAAGAAAGGGTGTGTGAGACAGACTACGACCAGAGCAACACCAAGTTAGCTCAGAGCATTATTGTGTCGTCATGAAACTAATGCCTGGGACCCAGAGAACACCAATAGCTTCCCATGTGCCCAATGCTGCTGCTGCTGCTACTGCTACTACTGCTGTGTCTGGAGAAATGCTGATGGCAGCTTTCTGTCAGTGCTAAACCAAGCTGTGCCATGCCGAGCTGAGCCGAGCTGAGCTGTGCAGTGCTGCCCAGCACCCAGCGGTGAGGGCGTAGACAGAGGGAGGTGCTCTGTGTGGTTTAAAGCCTTAGTTTCTCTTTGAGGATTGCCGGGCTGTTTTTTTCTTCTTCTTCTATATTTGCTTGTACATGAGCGCTATCGTAGAAGGGCTTCTGCCACTTGACAACATATACCTCTTCATACACTGATAAAAGGGAGAAAATAAAGATGCTTCAAATAAAAAATAAAAAAAAAGCCATTTCACTTTTCATTTTTCCTCTCGCACACATGATGTAGAGAAATACACACAACATTCACAACATGACAAATTTCCTCTCTTCTGAAAAATAAAAACACGTATGTACATGTAGTAGTAATAATGTTATCAATAATAATAATAATAATAATAATAGTAATAATGTTTATAACAATAACAACAGCAAGAACAATAATACCACGTGTGGCTCTGTTGATTTTTTGTCATCTTTTCCTTTCTCTTTTTGCTTCATTCTACAAATCGCGTCCCTCGTTTTTCATTTGTCTGTTTTTAGAAGTCCAAAAGAAGTTCAAAAAGGCAGACTCAAGTTAATAGAAAAGTACTAGAGTCAGGAGGGGGGGCTTTTGTTGACCCCCCAGCCTCACCCTCAGCCGAACCTCTCCCTCACAAGCATCATTAGTTTCTTTTTGCCCTTGTAGATCTGTTTCAGGTTGTCTATGAACTGGGTGAACTGAATGTGTCCATCATGAGCCATCATGAAAGTCTCCCGGGCTTTCCCCAGGAACTCGATGAATTCGCTGTAGTGGCGCGGACTAATGTGTGTGAGACGTGAGTGCGTGGTGTTAATGTAGGCCCCGATGGTTGCGTCTAGCAGTTGCCTGAGTGGGGCCTTGTCCAGGGACATCAGTTTCCCAGAGTTCCTGCGGCTGTGAAGTGCGGACACCATGCCCGGCGTGGTCAGCGTGCACCGCCGCAAAATGTCCGAGAGCACGGTGGCGCACTTCACACTCTTGACCACCAGGGGGATGACGGCAGCCAGCTCGTTTTTCCCCAACGAGTGGCTGAGGGCGCAGGCCCACAACACGTCGTTGATGGCCGGGTGTGTGTCCTGGTTGTAACTTAGGTTCAGATGAGCCATGGCTAACGTGGCCAACTTATACGCCCGCATGGGGTAGCCGCGGTGTTCCATGTAGCGTGCTATAGTGAACAGCTGAGTGTAGCTCATCCCGGTTGCCGCTGCATCCAGTACAATCTGATAAGCTGTCTCAAAGGCAATGTGGTCCTTTTCACAGAGTGTAAGAGCGGAGAGGGCGCAGTTCTGGGGGTCCTTCATGGCGCACTGGAGGGCCAGGGTGCGGGCGGAGGAAGCCAGGTTCTCCTGCTGGTGGCAGTCCAGGTGGAGGCGGACGATAGTGCTGTTGGACATGACCGTGGTGGCCACAATACTGGTGGCTTCTGTGGGGGTGAAGAGGGTGAACCAGCTCTGCATGATGCTGTCCAGCGCGTACACACCTGCAGGAAAAAAACATGATAAAATGATTTAGAAATGCTACAAAACAGGAGAGTTAAAAAAGAACAAGAGGGGAGTTTAGGAGTCACGGTCACTAACCAACTTCGGTGGCACATGTGACTAACCAGCGCACCATCTCTCTTCTCCTCCAGTTTAACGTGGACAGCGTTATTCTCATTACCTGAGGGATAAGGAAAGAGTGAAGCAGATGGAGGAAAAAAGAAAAGATTTCAATACAATACAATTAATAACTGTCTCACTATCCATTGTATCCAATTTGAACCCTCAGGGGCATTGAAGAATAAATAGATCTTTGTATCCTTCGCACATAAATATTGTGTGAAGACAGGTCTTAAGACTGGTCTGGATATTAGAAAGAAAAGCGACTCAGAGTTTGATCTCTGAGTTCTGGTCCTTGTTCTGCATGGCCGTGTAATGGCCATGTAATACGGAGCCCTTTTTAAAGGAAGTCTAGTTCCTAGTATTCTGGGGAAATTTTTTTTAGGATTTTAGGTTTCACAAACACAGGTTGTACATCACTTAATCTTAATATCCTCAAAGGATTCTTTTTAGAGTTGTTTCAAAGAGACAGTGAGTCAAATATGAATATCACACAGAGTGAATGTAGAAGAAAAGGGCATTTGTCTTCAGTCTTCACACTTTAAAACTGTAATCTGGGTGAATCTAGTGAAAGCTGAGATACAAATGCACAAAAGCCACTATACATCTGTAGCACGCATGGCTTGGCTCTGCTCGAGAGTTGTCTTTTTTTTTGCTTTTCCATTAGCGATAGTACCTGGTATACCTGCTCTAGTGAGGACGACATCTGACACAAGAATCAAACCGAACAATGCCGAACTGCAGATCAGTTAAAAAGACTTAACAATCCTGAAAACACGAGTTAATCTCCAACATTTAGCGAGGGAATTTGTCAAATCTCAGTGATTAAAAGGGGAATCTGGTGTATTTAGTGACAGCACTGCTGAAAGGCAGCGAGCGAGAGCCAAATCACAACCCGTTCAGCCGAATCTTAGTTCAGTGACTGTGTCAGGCGGAGTCTGTGCTCCGGCCGTGCAGGAAGTACTGAACTGATCTTTTTAGTTGCACTGAAAACCACTGCTTTGCACTCGTCACTAGTTTGTGTCTTCCTGTCTTCCTGCAGCTTATGCCACGAAGACACTGCTCACGGTGAGGAGAGTTATGCCGAGTCATGCAAGAACTGTGTAGTGCAACCGTTAGAATGAAAAGAGCCATTTTTGTGCACCCAAATAAAATTAATCTGGAGCTGCAAAAACCATTTGACCCATAAAGTTAAGATAATATTACTATATACATGGAAAATGAATGAAATTAAAAGTAACCCACTTATATAAAGCAATATTGCAGTATGTGGATCCTGGCTTCCCATATTTCAAACGCCAGCTTTGACGTAGATATTGGATGACATATTAATACACTTATTTATCACCTTGATCTCTAAATAAGAGTTGTATTCAAAGCTGCAAGGAGCCACTGCAGAGGGGCCACAGGTTGCAGACCCCTGGTGTAGTGGAAAAGTGCCATAATAATGTACAGTATGTGAGCAGTTATGTACCTGCAGTCCCAGCTCCAGAGAGACTTTGAGAAGCGTGATGTCGGGCAGGCTGTCCATCAGCGTGGCAATCTTGAATGCGTCCTGTGCAAGTTTGAAGATGTGAGACGAGGAGTGAATGTTTTTCTGGATGGACTCCAGGACTGTTTCCAGCCTGCGACTATCGCCTAAAAGAAACACACCACAAACGCATGTGTGCGCGTGTTAGAATGGGACAAAACGTGCTTGGGTTAATACTATTTCTTGTGAGGGTTTATGCACCTTTGGCAGCGGTGAGCATGGTGGAGGCCAGCTCACACTGCTGAGACTCTATGTGGCTTAGGGTGAACCAGCGCGGGTAGCGATTGGGAACCACCGAAACAATGTGGTGAGGTCGCGACAGGTCACCAGACGAGGCTGTCGACTCCAACACCGGCAACCTAATGGACAAAGAGACGCAGGGAATGAGCTCCAAGGAACACTACTATGAATCAGAAAACTTCAAAAATACTAATAAGGAGAGTACAAAAAGGATTATGATGGCATTAGAAGTCGAAATAATAATCCGAGACACCAGAGGTCCATAAATCAGTAACATCACAGTGAGATCTTTTCTTTCTTCTTTCAGTAACAAGCAGACAGACAGAAATCCTGTACAGAGAGAACAAGTCTTCATTATGACGGTCTAAAAAGTGACTTCAAAATGACTTTGGTGATCACAGGAGGATTACAGTTAGCCTATCCCTGCAATTTATTTGCAACCTAGTATTTAATCACCTAGAAACCAAGGTATAATTAGTATTTTCTTCGGTCTAATTGGTCATGATGAACTCGGAGCTGTGCAACACCTGCTGGAGGATGAAGGAGCTCCACTAGTTTCCTTTCTCTCATTATGATAATTCTTGACAGGGCAGAAGCTTCACCGGCACCACGAGCATCACCACCATTACCACCACTGTGGCCGGCTCATCTCCTATTCTGCTTCACTTCTCCTCCCTCCGCTACCACCTCACTTTTCAAAGGTCTTCTCTCCTTCAGAAGATACGGCACAACCTGGCCTTCTCTCAGCCAATCACAAAGCTAATTGAGTCCGCGGGGAAATTAGGGAATTCACCCTCCAGCCCTGCAAGGCTGGACACACATCAAACAAATACCAACACACATGAATGAAAAGAGTCAGTGTGCACATGCGCGCACACACACACACACACACACCTGCCCTTTTGAAAACACATCAAAGCAGTCCGGTAAAAGCAATGTGATGCTAAATGCCAGTTTCAATTTCAGCGCAGAAGTGCATGTGATACTGTTGCCACCTGAGTGAAGGCAAGCACAGACACGACCTCGTCTTCACCGGGTTTTAAGTCATGCTCGTCACCGAGTGTGAGAGAGAGAGAGAGCGTGATGGAAAACAAAACCAGTCGAGAAGTGTGCAAATGTGAAAACTCACACATGGTGTAAAAACGCCCTGGCAACAGCCGCACACATCTAAGGAGCTGCTAAAAGCTTCCACAACACTGGGGCCTTCTGGAAGATTCCTGGGGTGTAGCAAAGCACAAAAAAGGGCCCTGGGTAAAGATGGAGGCCTCATCAACATTCCTGTCTTTGTTTGGGTTTCACCAGAGAGCCAGAGGCCTCCACTGGATGGGAGCTTGAGAGGCCTGGCCTGCTGAAAAATAAGCTAAAAATGTGGGGAGGAAAATCCATACTGGGCCATTGTTTCAGGAAAAACATGAAATGAAGGGAAAAAACCTAGTAGAGTAGAGTGTACCCCACTACAGGCATGTTCTCGTCGAGCATCTTGTAAACTGCTGCTGAATGATGCAAACTGGTTATAAACACCATCGTCTTCTCTGCAAAAACAACACTACACAGACACTTCATTCAAAGTCAAGTGTGCTTAAAAATGTGAAATTAAACTCATATTTCTTCGCGGCACTGCCATGGCTGGATATAAATGTACATCAGTGATGTATGGGGGGTCAGGTGTCAACCGTGTCCTGTGTGCGCTGTCGCACCGCGTCACATCTACGGCAGAACTTCAGCGCCTAAGTCTGAGGTGTTCATCCACACAACATGCTTGTTGACCTGAGCTACTGTAACCTTGCATGTGACCTGGCTGTCTGGAGTAGAGCTGAAACAACACAATAACAAAAATAACAAAAATTAAATTAACCAACAACTATTTCGATAATCGATTCATAGGTTTGAAGCTTTTTTCATGATTAAAACAAGATTTCCAATTGTTTGAGCTTCTTAAATGTGAATGTTTTCTTAATTTCTTTGCTCCACATAACAAGGAAATCATTAAAAGTGGACAAAACATTTGAGAACATCATCATTTCCAGGTTGGACGAACACCGATCAACATATATTAATCGAGAAAATAATCAACAGATTAATCGATTATGAAAATAATCGTTAGTTACAGTATTGCAGCTGCAATACACAAAAACAAGGTCGGTCACCAAGAAGAAGACGGTGCTTAACATGCTGTTGTGTTTTGAGAATTGATGGTTGAATGAATAAAAGGTGTGTCGAGATGAGAGCAGAATGTAAGAATTTTAGCGTTGTGTGTGTGTGTGTGTGTGTGTGTAATTCGGGATTTCAATAGGGAGCTGTAGTTGCATCCAAAGTGTGATTCAGAGACACTGGCGTGAAGGGAGTCCACAAAGGACCATGAAGACGGATAACACACACACACAACAAATCAGGAAACTATAAAAACAACAACAAATGGGTTGCTGTATTCTTCTTGGATGAATTTTATCTTGATCCATTGACACATGTACACAGCAAACTGTGTGGCAGGTGAAAGAAGAAGAAGAAGAAGAAGAAGAAGAAGGAGAAGAAGATGAAGATGAAGAAGGAACAGAGGAAGGAGTGAGACGTTGATAAAAAGCAGCCCCGCCAGGTTTTACCCAAATCCCAGGGCTTTGGGTTTCTGGTCAGCATCACCATGACTACTGACTCCCCAGGCTCACACTCCTCTCCCCCTGAGACGATAAACACCTTTCACTTTTCATAATCTATGGAGCACACATCCGTCAGCTCTGTGACACATCCGCTGGAAGACCTCCACTCTATACACAAACCAAGCCACTCAGGCCGGAAACCGCCGCGATACCTGGTGACAGGGGTCAAGTCATACTGCACACGACCTTAGAATTTCAGTCTGTGGATCTTAAGCGTCAAGGATTGTTGAAATAACACGTGTTTGTTGTTTCCTCGTTCAAAATATTAATGTCTTTAACAAGTTCTTTTACGATAACAAAAGCTATTGTCGCTTTCACAGCAGTGTGATCTCTGTTCACATGCCATACGTCAATAATAATAATAACTATCGAAGAATACTTTCATGAGTTCTACTTTACAGAGATTTTGTTGCCAGTAGTAATGCAGCTATAGATTTTTATATATATATATATATATATACATATATAAATATACATATATACTTCTAGGCTGGTTTTGCTATGTTTACTCTTGTAATGTTTAGGGTTTGAATTCTGAATGAACCAAATGAAAATGCTTTATGTGTACATTATGTGTTTAGACTTCCTGCTTTCCATAATTACCACAATGATATCTCATATTCAATAGATCACAACGTAATAATGTGCAAATTAGGGAACACATACAAGAAAAGAAAAAGTTTCAGTCAGAGTGAACTGAAAGACAAAAGGATGTTGGCTTCCTGTGAGTTTCACTGGCATCGCTGTTCTAGAATAGCCTCAGTCTGTTGTATGATACACAGCACTCTATGTATATATATATGTATATTTTACAGATTATGGATTATGCAGAGGATCGGCGGGTTGTGGATGATGGCGAGGATATAGATTCATTAGCATCGGAAGACTTGAATCTCATATGGAAATCTCATACAATACCAGAACGGCTAGGATTTGTCTCTTTGGCGTCCACGCAGCCGGGATAAGGACGATCTCTGGAGAGGCGACAGCCATGAACCAGTCAGCAGACTCCTTGTTTTTTTTGTTTTTGGCCGCTGCACATGCTATTCTCACACACTTTACTGAACCCCCATCCATGTGCATGCGCGTGTGTGTGTGTGTGTTAAAATACTCCACTGGATATACAGTATATGTGTGTATGAAGGCACTCTGACTCATTAAAAAAAGGCCCGTTTTTGAGAAGAGAAGACAAATAGAGACGGCAAGTGGAACGTGAAAAAGTGTGTAAATGAGAGGGTGAGTTAGACTTTCTCTCTCTTCTTGTATCAATGATCGTCTTATAATGGGTCCATTAAAATAGCACTGGTTCCTTTACCTCCTCCTCTATATTTAACTGTCCGCCATCCCGTGGGAGCAGGGAGGTATATGCTATCATATTACACTATGCTACATTACACACATTCATTATGTGCTGAGTAGACACCCCTGGTTCCCAGGAGCGCCCATAAGTGGCCATATTATTCTAAATCGCTGGTTTCACACCACAGGAGTGAGGATGGAGGAAGCAAGGGGAGGAAATAGGGGACGGAGCAAGGGATGGTGGGGAGTGGTTGACTCTGGGAAAACCGGCTCGGGGAAACACAGCAGCGAAAATGTGCAACCTTGGAACCGCATGGCCCTTAAATGAGAAGGTCCGACGTGTTGTTTTGGTTTTGTGAGCGTGTTATTTCAGTTCCCGATTCCTCACTCGACTCCTTAACTGCAGAGAGTGCAGAGAGAGTGGGAGCCATGTGTTTGTTGTTTGCTTTTGTTCTTTGCTTGTCCTAGTGTGGTTGAAGAGGAGGAGGAGGAGAAGAAGAAGGATAAAAACCTCCCTTCTCGTTCATTCACTAATCATTTACCAGTTTTACTGCGATGGATTTGAAGAGGCCCAGCTTTGCAGAAACACAACAAACATCTTCCCACACTGCCCTCTCCCTGTTGGCCCTGCATGTGTGTGTGTGTGTGTGTGTGTGTGTGTGCGTTCTCCTCATTACAGCCACACTAATTACACTCTCATTAATGTAATTAATATTCACTGATCAAGCTCCCACTAGTCTCAACATCAAAACACAGTAGCGCACACCGTTAAACACACACATACACATGTACACAGATTAACACACACATACACACACACACGTACACAGATTAACACACACAGAAGCTTGAAGGGCCCATATTTTGGCAACTTATAGATTCATAATATTAATGTTGAGGGTAGGGGAATCTATTGGAATAGTTTACACACCATAATATTTTTTTTCTTTAATTCTCTTTCACTTCTTGACCCTGCTCCCAAAACAATAAAACATCCAGGCTGCTCTGCTCTGATTGGTCAGCTGCTTGTTCCGTGTGTCGGAAACATCCCTTCCCCCGGGGCTTTCTGGTCATCTGTAAACTTTGTCGCCATGGCAACAACAGGAGTGTCTGTCCTGCCACACCAATTTCAACGTGATATCAGATACTGACAGTTGGGAAGACGCAGGCGACAGATCCGAGCCACCTTCACCTACGTCACGGTAAAAACTGTATCTCGGCAGATGTTTTTTTTATAACTCGTCAGGTCTTTTACACGCACTAAAAGGTAAACACACTTAAGGAAAGGGGGGAAAAACCTGAGAGGCTTTTAACATGGGTCGGCTCTTTCATGTGCCGTAGACAGATGACTGAAACCGACATTGGAGCTTTAGGGAAATGTGGGGAGATCTGGGATCAGATTTAGTAAGAGGTGTTAAGATATCCAACAGGTTTTACAAGCTTTCGTTCGAGTTGGGAATCCGGACCAATCTAAACATGGTCCTGCACTCTCAGGAGGTTAGTGGCTTTTAATAGGCTCCATTAACGCAAACTTCCTTCATCCAAATATCAGACTCGTGCAATTTGATCTATGGGGGGGGTTTGACATGGTTACAGCAACACACAAGCAACACACGTATAATATCAAGAGACCTACCGCATGGCTCTCAGTGCAATTTTGTACGCAAGTTCAGCGTCATGAGGTAGGAGAGAGCTGAAGAGATAACGGGCGAAGGTGTGCATGGGGACACTCTCTCTGTGGACAATCTCTCCGAGGCCAGAGTACGGACCAGCTGTTTGAGAAATGCACACAAAAAAAAGGGGTGTTTTAGTGACGGACAAAAAATGGAGATTGAAGAATTGAAAAAAAAATTCACCAACACAGCAACAATTTGTGCCATCAATCCAATGAATTTCTGCTTCTGAAATGTTCATTTTGCCATATTGTGAGCTGTGGTTCTCCCCCCTCCCCCCCCTGTGCTCCGAGTGAGCACGACTGGTCTGTTCCGTTGCAGCCAGGAAGAGGCAAAACCATGCAGCATTAAAACAAACCGTGACGTCAAAAAACCATATGGTCGTGTGTGTGCAGACTTGGCCTCGCGCTTGCTCTCTTCCTGCACTCCCCCCCCCCTTGTCTCTGGTGGGTTATTTTAAACCCCGACAAACTCCCAAGCCACAGACCACATCACACAGTGGTGCGGCTGCAGCCTCCTGGGGCCTGTGGAGGCCTCAGAGCCTGCTGTTCTATTAGCAACGGAGCCAGAGGTGGGTGGTCGTGCCGGGGCCGAGGCAGGGCTGGGGTTTGGGTGGGGACTGGAATGGAGATTGACTGGGCCAGGCCCTCCATGATCCGACACCTCCCTCCCTCCACCTCCTCCTCCGTCTACCATTTCCACAAACCAAGCCCCACTCTGCTCCGGCCCCGCTCCTGTAAATGCATGTGTGTGCTGACACAATTCCCCCGGTGTTGCTGTGTAAAGAGCTCATTTTGGTCTGGCCCAGAGCAGCTCAGCCTCTGTTTGCACCACAAAATGAAAGGATAATAAATAGTGAGACAAAGTCCAATGTGTTTTTTATCCAGTGTTGGGCTTGTGTCTGTGCCTTTGGGTGGAGACTGGGAGATGTAGTGAATTAACAGGGACAGCAGTCATTGAAATCTCTTCAATTTCCTCACCCTCGAGCAGAAAGACAGCCTGTTTACGGAAGATTTTGACCAAGGACTCGTCCAATTCCACTTCTTGCAGCTTGGCTAGTAGCTGCTCCTCGTTGCGACAGACCTTCTCTTGAGCATAAAGCCCATCGGGCATCACGCGCTGCTGGCCCAGACCTATCAAAGCTGTCTCCACCGCGAGCGCCACGTACGATTCGCCGTCGCCGAGCAATCGCTGCACAGGCAACCGCTGGAGGTCCGCTCGGCTTACGACGCTGGAGCAGTCTGTGGAGGAAGGGGAAGAGAAGGAAGGAAAAGAAAAAAGGTCTCCTGTTAAAAACCACCGCGTCATGGTCGAGGTCTGAATCCAACAACAATCTGAAATAAAGATCAGTGCCTCAGGAGCATTGCTCAGTTCACTTCTCTGCCTCAGAGAGGGCTATTTCTGGGAGCAGAGGAGGCATTCAGGGACAGAGCAGTAGTTATTTCACCACACTGTGTACAGTATGTACACACTGTATTTGATATATATATTTATATATCGAGGCAATATGATCTTTCTAAATTTACTTCACATGCTGCCATGAAACCTAAGCTGCATGTAAATACATGTGTGAGTCAAAGCTGTGCTGAGCGACTTCCACGTAAACAAACTTTCAAGCCACGTTCAAATGAGTTCACACAGTGCTGATTAAGCCCATCGGCTCTCCACGACCCTCTCGGTGTCTCTCCTCAGCACACATTCCCATGCTGGACACAGGAAGTTATTCATTGTCATGGCAACAGCAACGCTGCGCTAGTAAAGCGTGCACACAGGGACGCAAGCAGGATGGAGAGCGGCTGAAAAGCATGTGCCCACGAAACGAAGTGAATTCTACTGCTCAGAAAAACACAGCATACAGCGCTCTCTCCGTGCAGCCTGAAGTACAGGTGTGAGTTGAATGTACCTGAGAGGTCTAAGCAGGTGTTCGAGCCCTCTTCTCCTGATCGTCCTGACTCAGTCAGCGTGCTGAACAGGGTACCAATAGGATCGAGGGGGTGTCCCACCCAGCCCTCCATGTTGGTTATGGAGGTGTGGCCTTTCTGGAGCACCTCTGAGGGACAAAAGACAAAGAAAGTCTGAAATGATTAACTGTGAGCATCAATATACTAGACGTGTATGGGTTTGTTTTTTTTTGTGCGTGTGCATAATCCGAGAACTGGTGAAGAATAATGATAGAAATAATCTCAACCTTTCTTGTGCCGGCGGAAGTGCTCGAGCTGTCTCTGCTGTTGCCTTCGTAACGTGTTCACCACAGCGATGGCCAGTCGGAGGGCTTCCCTCGGGTAACCGTGTGAGCGCAGGGCGTCGACCCTGGCGCAGGCTGTCGGGACGTGTTCTGCGGAAGAGGCGACGTTTTAAATCACAAGATTCACAAAGTGGACATTGTACGTTCTCAGCCAAAGCCCACTTCGCCAGAATCTGGAATCAGTTATACACACACAGTCGAGACGTACCATGCCACAGGGGCCAGCCGCGGGAGTCAAAGAGGGAACCCTCCTGGTTGTCATGGTAACAGTAGTTGGCGTAGAGGTCACTGGCGATTATGTGCTGAAGGTGCCGGTCCTGCCAGTGCAGGTCACAGGCCTCGATGGCTCGTGTGAACACAGTCCGGTGGGGACGCATCTCTGCGACAGACCAGAGGAGAAGCGAAGAGAAGAGGAGAGGAGAGGAGAGTTTAACGCTTGAGGAAAAACACATTAGTGTGTGACTCTATAATATTCTTAATAGTGTCTGAGAACATGTGATTAGAAATGACAACTGTGGAGGAGGGAATTATACATTTAAGACGACAAACGGTCTCTCTGAACAGTGTTCTGACCAGAGGTTTTTTTTCAGGTGTGTGTAAAAGGAGCACACGGTAAGCACCACTCCGCTTGAAAACGTTGTAATGATGTCACGGTGAAACCCTCGCCGTGCTTTATCAGCGGTTTACCGTTTGCTCGTGAGTAATTACACCTGATCCCACACACAACTGTTTGTTAAGATGCCTTTTTCCTCCCCCCCACAAAGAAGGTGCAGAAAAGGCAATTTTCTCACTTCTCTTACACTGCACTTTAAGCAGCGGAGAGAGAGAGAGAAAGGCGACGCCATTGCGTTTATAAAAGGGGGAGGAGTCTGGGAAAGAAAACTTATGACGGAGGCTCGCACCAGCGACTTAAGCGTGGACTAAGAAAGGCAACATCTGAATGCCTGCAGTAAATATGCTGATTTTTTATTGTTGTTGTATAATTTCAAGTGTGAAGATTTGGCAAATAATGTTACTAGGCACAGAAATTCACTGGGTTTCACCTGTAAAAAAGTGATTCATTTGCACTTTCATGACCTTTTTTAAGTCCTTCAAAACTTGGCAAGGTTGTCTGTGACACATTTTTCTGTGGGTTGACAAATTCGGGAGCGATATTTTTATTGCTTTGCACAAACTTTGATTTTCAAGCCGTACCATTATGACTGAAAATGAATACAACTGTCACCTAAAAGACTGGCAGCCTGAAGTAGCTTCTGCACCATAGAAAATCTGCCAGGATGCTTCTTTTTTTTTTTTTTAAAAAGAAAGCTTGCGGGTGAAAGTGCTACAGGGAAAAATGACCTCAAATGTGTTGATCGTAACCAAAAGAGTAAAGAAGAACCTCTTCAGGTAGAGGCTTCACCTGTGGCACAACTCACTTTGTCTTACAGTCGTAAAAGGTATTACAGAGTAAATATGCTATTGACACACATACAAAACGTGTCAAACTCTGACCTTGGTTGCCATGGGCACCCTGAGGCAGTGAGTGGGTGAGGTTGGGCAGCTCGTTGCCGTGGTTACCATCCTCCCAGGGGCAGACGTCCACGCTGTTCCATCTGCGTAGCTGGCGCAGCCATGATGACTTCTGCTCTGGTTTACAGTGAGGGTTCAGTACAATGCACATCCACAGGGCACCTGGACACACACACACACACACACACACGCACATCACTTATCTGCCCTACTTTCCAATGTATGACAACAATGTCATCAACATCCTAAAATACAGTTATCAAGCAAAGATTGAAAGCTCAAGGCAGTTTTCATATCATCAAAACATTGGTTCCTGTTTCCCTTTAATGCACTATTTCTCTATGCTGCTGCCATCTTGCACTGGAATACAAAATGATTTTAAAAAACACAACTTAACTAGTCCCAAGGCTAGGCTGACTGCACACACATCATTTTGGAGTAAATTGGAACAAACAGAATATGAAAAGTGGCCGGGTCCCCGGGGAGGTGAGCACATTCAGGGATTTTACTCTCAAGACTGCTGAGGATTTGTACACTCCACAGTGTGTGTGTGTGTGTGTGTGTGTGTGTGTGTGAGAGAGTTTGAGAGGAAGGACAAAGACAAGGACAGACACGGTAGAACACGGAGAAAAAGAAAAAGTGCAGAAAAAGCGAAGTAGAAAATGAAATGAAAGTCGAGATGGTTTGGACAAGGATGAGGAGCCGTGAATGAGGCACGGCTGGCGTCTGGAGAAGAGGAGTAGCTCCGGCTCAAAGAAGAGAGAGACAAAAGAAGGAGCGAGAGAGAGAGAGAGAGAAGGGGAAAGAAAAGAGGACGAGAGCGGCGCCGAGAGGCAGCATTCACCACACATCAGGGGGAGTGATAAGGACTTGGGAAGAAAGGATTGAAGTATGGACTTCAAAGAGACTGTACACACACACACACACACTTCCGAAAATACGTGGAACTGAAACAGATGAGATCACGGCACTGTTCTCACAATGTGCTAAACAAGACTAAAGGGAAAAAAATGAACAGCATCATCAACTCCTGCAGCAGCAGCAGCAGCCGACAGAGAAACAAAGACAGGAGGAAACGCGACTGCTGTCCCGCTGACGGCCTTGTTGGTTTTTGTGGTTTGTGAGGAATCATTTTGTTGTAGATACAGTGCGTCCGCCACGACAACTGCACACTTTATCAAGAGCAGTGCTGACTAAATGTGTCATTTTACACCATTCTAATATCTGTGCTTTTGATGAGGCGTGATGCGCGGTGTTAAACAGCTCCTAAGTTACAAAAGACGCTCCTGCTGTGCTGTCACTGTGGAAGGAGAACGGAAGAGGCCGTCAGTGACGAGTGTGTGTGTGTGTATTTGAGTGGGTGTCTCTGTGTGGGCTGTTCTGGAAACAAAGGACAAACAAACAAACAGGAAAGAAATATGTGTTTGTGTATGTGCCTTCCTGTCAGTGTCTGGGATCCATCACCCACCTTGCTATATTCGTCCGTACAGAGTGTGTGTGTGTGTGTGTGTGTGTTTCCTCGCACACTCACCCAACTCATCCCAGAGCTGTCTGTACTTGTCGGTCATGGTGGTGCCCTGCTGTCTCCACAGTGCCAGCCGAGGGTCGGCCATGAACTGCTCTGTGATCAGTGTTAACATCCTCGCTCCGTTGGAGTCGCGCATCTTCAGCATCTCCCTCACCTACAGGGAGCGAGAGAGGGCGGACAGTTACACACACACACACACACACACAAACGTACATGACTGCACTCGACTATACACTCATTATAAGTGATAGTGTGAAGTGTTTACTTTGTGTACTGTATTACCGGTTTGCCATCAACACATTTTACAGTGACAGTATTGGATCTTTTTTTTTTATTATTGTTTGTGCACAGTCGATTTAAATTTAAATTTAGACGCAGCATCCAGTTGTTCTTATCTATATTTAATTGGAAAAAAACATCTCACATGCTTCATACAGCACACTGTGACACGTGAAGACAACAGCCGAGAGTGTGACATTCAGGTGTTTATTACTGAGAGATACTAAAGTTTGTCTCAATCTTTTTTTTTTTTTTTGTTAGGATCCAAACACACAGTGTTTTTCTTAATACTATTCAATCTCGCATTAGTAGTTTTGTCAGTTTTCTTAACGATGTTGTCTAAAAGCGACAAGATTTTCCAATTCATTTGATTTATTTACATAAAAGGCTAATTAAGTGACAATATAACGGAACTGTTTATTTTGGGATTTAGTGAGAGAGAGAGAGAGAGAGAACAAAGACCATTCACAAAAGCTGCCACTTGGTAATTGAACTATTTCCTTATTTTTCTAAAAAAAACATCTTTCTCTTACCTATTCACACTAAGTAAAAAAAATAAATGCATATGCAGTATGTGTTTTTGTGATTCGTGGGAAGCGCTGTGTGTGTGTGCACAACTCCCAGTGTGGTAGTGAGTGTGAATTTGTCATCGTGTGTGTGTGTGTGTGTGTGTGTGTGTGTGTGCTGAAAGGGATATAAGAGGCATAAAAGAGCAGAGGACATTCTAAAAGCTGAGCGGGATGGATGATAATGGCCTTGGCTTGCACTCTTTACATAGCGTACAGTACATTAATGCTGCCCCTGCACTGCCACTGAAATACCAGGCAACAGAGACAACCACATATCGCCCGTGTAATTGTTTAATCGTGGGTAGACAGTGTTATACTCTGTGAGATGTCCTTCCTTCTATAGGTCTTTGTCTCTTTCTCTCTCTCTCTCCATCTCAAACTCTCCCTGTTGCAGCTAAGAGCCATAATGGGATTTAATTCATGTGCCAATATGTATTTTGTCTGGATTGCTCTAAACAGAGTAGGCAGAGTAGGAGTCCACCAATACGTTTTTCCTCTGTGGCCGACGCCAATGGCAGTTTTTTAGACAACAGGGTATATAGCCGATAACTGCCATTTGTTATTTTTCTTTTATTTGATCAAATAAAACAGTTAAATGATAACAAATAATCAAAAACAATGACACTAATGGTCTGCGTCTCAATCTACATTTTATGTCTGCACTGCAGAGAAATTATATACATTATTTTAATTAAAAAAATGATGTATAAACTCAACATTTGTCCAGTTTGTCATAACTGGACAATTAATAAACAATAAACCAATTAGAGCTGAAACAATTCATCGATGAAGCGGTTATTAATCGATTACTAAATTATTCGACAACTATTTTGATAATCTATTAATCGGTTTGAAGCTTTTTTCATGATTAAAACATTTCCAATTGGTTAATGTGAATATTTTCTTCATTTCTTTGCTCTGCATAACAAAGTTAATCATCTTGGTTTGTGGACAAAACAAGACATTTGAGAACGTCATCATTTCCACGTTTGACGAACACCGGTCAACATTTTTAAAGTTTTATGGACCAAACGATGAATCGATTATGAACCAATGCTCTAAAATCAATGCTGATTATTATAAAAAGGGCAAATATCAGCAGATAAATCAGCAGTCTGCTTCGAGAGGAGGCTCCGTGTTTTTTAAGCAAATACAAGATTAGTTCTTTGTAAACAGGAAAGGAAACCTAAAGGAACAGAGGTAGACTCACACACAGGCACAGGAAGGCTGGCATGTTTTGCATGTGTAATGTTATGTTCTGTATGTGCATGAATGAATGTTGCCAGCTCTTGACCTTGCTGAAGAGCAGGTTGAGTTGTTTGCCGGAGCCGTGGTATCCTCCCTGGGAAAGGAAAAGCTTGACTTGCTCCTGAACCTGCTCCTCATCCAGATGCCAGCAGTTCTCGTCGTCCACACTCGCCCCTGCTGTAGGGTCCGGGGCCCCTGGACGCATACAGACACACACAGATGTGTATTAGACGACTGAAATACCCTGCAAATGGTTTCTGTTTAATCATTAAAAAAAACAACAACGACGATGCACATTATGGTGATGAAGACCTGTCGTTCTCCTTTTCTAATTTGCTTTTCTTATTGACGTCCTGCATTTTTAAACGTCTCTGTTTTTCTTCCTCTTCCTTAAATGTCTTGTCATACACAAACACACACCTCGGCTCTCTCATGCCATCTCCCCCGTCCCATGCAGTCCCCAGTTTCTGTGTGTTGTCTGTCCTTCCGTTCTCCCCCTCTTTTATTAAAGTAAGCAGCAGGAACAGTATTGATAACAAGAGGTATTCTCTTCTCCTTTATCTCCCAGCCGTTCTCTCTGTCCCTGCCTCTGTATCAATCTCTCTTTCTCAGAGGTAAATAACGGGTCTATACTGTTGATTACAGGCACACAGTCTCTACTTTCCTGTCTGGATCTCACTAATGAGCAACATTGATCCCGCCACACTTTACTTCCATCATGCAGTCAATACACGTATGCACGTATCACCACGAAAACGCACACAAACCCACATGATGCTGTGGGCTTAAACATGCTCATTATCTTTTGCACACACAGAGCCCCCAGTCACCTTAACGTAAACCTAATTCTAACCCGAAAACAACGGCCCAATCCCACCTCTCCTTGCAACTGAGTGACAAGGGGTAAGGGGTTAAAATCTACCCCTAAGAAAAGGAACACCACCTTCAAGTATGTGACACATCATCACATGCTTTTGCCAAAGGATTCTGCATGCCGTAATCAGCGGCTCTTATATCGCTCACGTGGGCTGTGAGCAAAAGCGGAGATGTGTTCCAAAATGTTTTCAGCGCCTGGGAATACCGGCGGAGCAGTTTATGGTGTGTGTACAAAACAGTGGCGCTCGCCGGTCACACTTTGAAACAGAGGGAAGCTCATTTCAGACGCAGTTATTTATACATAAAGTCTTATATAAATTCTGCAAACGAACAACCGCAACAAAGAAAACGTGATAACTAAAAAAGAAAAATCACAGAGCAAATAACACACAACGACCAGCTATGTCAAAACAACCGGTTCCGCCTTACACACAGTTCCTCCAATCATCATGCAGAAGCCCAGAAGTCCACTCCTGACCACTGCTCCACAGACTCCGAGAGAAGCTGAGCATCCGTGGAAGTGACACTTTGGAGATCACCAAAGGGATCACCAAAGGGAGCTTCCCTTGCTAACAAGTTTTGTTGTGGTTAGCATAGCTACATTACATGCTAATCAACGTCCGCTTCGCAACAGTAAGATTAGTTTCTTTGGATTCTGTTAGCCAGTTAGCCCTTAGACTTCGCCTTAACTCCTCTATCTCAACAAGGACCGGGGACACCCAACAACTACATATGAAAGCACAAAATAATGAGTAGGGCAAACCCTCAAAAAGACCTGAAGCTGGGAAAAATGTCCTCACATTGAACCAAAATGTGTTCTCACATCTTTATAAAGACACACAGTTTCACGCAGCTATCCTAATCTTAGCTTAAATCTAACCAGTTCCTCAAAAATGCTCACAGTGACTTGTTATCCTACGCGTCTCAAATCCTCTGTTTACAATTATGTTACACATTTTTAACCTGTTTTTTTTCACGTATTTGTTTCACTGTTGCTTTTTTTTTTTTTGAGAGAGGTGATAAAAATAATTATAGATCATTAGGACCAGGTTTATGCCAGATAGAGGTAACACATACAAGTACACACACACCCACACACTCATTTTCCTCACCATGGACCTGGTTGATCTCCGAGTTCTGTGACAGAATCTCGTCAGCCAGTTTCTGTGCAGTGGGCAGAACCTCTGTGTGGTGGACTGAAATGAGATACTGGACGAATTTCTGCAGCTGGTCTCTGCTCATCTGGAACAGGGTTTCCGAAATGGGCAGGTGGAGTTTGACCTGCTCGGGCTTCCGTACTCTGTAAAGCGAGAGTGCCACTACGTGGGCACAGTAGAAGATGTCTTTGTTTCCGCAGGTGCACGTTACTGCCGTGATCTTACAGCGGTCGAAGCTGACGCTCACGCTGCACACAAGCTCGGGGGACGACGGGGTGGCGGGATCCGTCACTGTGCCGCTCAGATGAAAACCTGAGGAAGGAAAGGAAGCAAACACAATATTAGGGGTTTTAAAATAGTTATTGATGAGAAAGTGTGTTATGACAAGATGGAGGCAGATGGATATTTTCGAAATATAACAAAAGAGGTTCAATGAGTGAGTGCTTCCGCCCCTTTTACCAAGATAACTTTCACTTTTGATATCTGACAGTTATTCAACCGTTTAGGAATTATAGCACTGAGAAGCAAAGCTCTATTTCTCTGCTTTCCGGGAACCATCTCATCATCCGTCTTCTACCGCTTTATCCTCCACATGAGGGTCGCATGGGCTGCTGCGCCCATCTCAGCTGACATGGGGAGAAAGGCGGGCTCACACCCTCGACAGATCGCCAGTCCATAGTTTCTTGAATTTTCTAGACATCACAAATGGTCCAGGAGTTGCGGTAATGAGACGTATGCATGCCAAGGCCTGACGACAGGATCAGTAAAAGAAGGGCAACACTGTGCTAGTAAAAAGCAAGGCGGCTACAAACGGATGTGACGGATGAAGGAATGAAGGGAAACACAAAAACGTGCTCATTAAAGGTGATTTTTTTTTATTTACAGTTTTGTGGGATAAAAGCTCATTGTCCCTGCACTGATGCTGTATATACACAAATTCTGTTCAGGAAGACCAGAGGCAGAACAGTGACACTATCAACAGAAAATCAGCTGAAGTTACACACTGCAGCTTTAAGGTAGTTAGGTTTCAGTCTGAACTACTTTAAGAGAAGATCAGAGGTTAGGATTATTAATCAAGACAGTGATAAAGTCATGCATTTCTCCAGACAGACTCAACGACTGGAACTTTTGCCTAAACACTTTGAAATGAAATGGGAATTGGATGACTCACTGAATGTGCCCTTCAGTAAACAACATGATTTGGGCAAACGTCTGCAAATGAAAGCACACAGACAGGACAGAGTTGAACCATTATATGAACCAGATTCAGTTGGCCACAGTCACCTGCCACAGGCCCTGTAACTCCCTCTTATCATGAGAGCATGATGATGAGGAGCAGCTGCAGTGGTTCACTGGTCAGACTCTGAGCAAATGAGCCCGACAAGAATCGCAGGAACTAAGTTCAGCAGTGAGGGACAGAGAGAGAGACAGAGAGAGAGACAGAGAGAGAGACAGAGAGACAGAGAGACAGCGCGAGATGAGGGAGTGAGCGGTGAGTGCGCACGCAACAAAAATGAACAACACGGCGTCTTGTTTTAATATCATGTTTGATCTCATCCTGACTGCTATCCGGAGGCGCGGCTGGTCATTATGCGGGGATGAATATTAATGAGCGGGGCGGGGTCCCCAGCAGTGGCCTAAAACACACGGTGATGAGCATATAAAAGAGAGAAACCGTGTAGGCCCATACTGTGCCACAGCATGAGATCATGCATTTATTAATACTGGGAGTGGTTAGTGGAGATGAGAGTGACTCGTGAATGCATTTATGTGTGCACAGAAGAAAATGCACGCAGACCAGGCAAAGACATACATCTCTTAAATACGTTTATCAAAGCGCCGAGCACACGCACCGCTGTGATGTCGAGCATGTACTAACGCATAATATCAAAGCTGTTGCCGGGCGTCTAGGTATGGAGGGAGGGGCGGGAGTTTGAATATTTCATAGGCTACAGATGGAAATGGGTCAAGGTTTACGCAAACTAAGCTGAACAGAGGTCAGGTCATTGTAGCTTTTCTCTGTTCGTGGCGGTTCAGGGGAGTGCAGTGAACAGATAGAAAAATGGAGCCGAGAGTAAACAGGGTCACAATATTTGTCTATAGTGGTGGATGTGCCCCCAGGTCGCATATAAAAATAAAACTAGCTGGTTGTAGAGGCCTTATATTTCTCCTCCCCGGTCGCTCTCTACAGGCATTTGCAGAATCGCAGCCGGTTTAAAATAATACCCCCTATGAGTTCAGACTTTTCTCCAAAAATTTCAAAAAGCTTCTTCTGTGGATGCAGTAAACCTATAACACCACAAAAGGTGCAGAAATAGCAGCCACTTTGTTACAGGTGACCTTTTGCTCGGCATTATCTGCAAAACCAATAAGTGTTGGCTACAAATATCCAACAGTGCAGAAACTGCAGAACATTGCCATGGAGATATGCTTTTCCATGAAAGCCAGCTGGCAGAGAAAGTAACATGTTCATTAACAACATCCACACCAGAGAGGGGGTATGGATCAAATATGAAAACCGCTCGCATCCGCAGTGATCAAAGCCTATACGTCTGCGGCCCTGTCTGCGGCGGGCTCACAAAAGGTTTACATGGTGCAGCTGGTTGTAGAATAGCAAGCTTTCAAAACAAAAGAATATGGAAAAGAATATAAATGAGCAATGGCTTCTAACACTTGCTGATACATTTTTAGTATGTGTGAGTGTTTCTATGTGTGTGTGTGCGCATGCGTGCGCACGTGTGTGTGTGTGTGTGTGTGTGTCATGAGCTTGTGTTTCAAGAGTGGCCCCTGGTCCAGAGAGCGGAGAGAAAAAGAGAACATCAAAAACATGTGGGGCTGAGGGAGCTCAAAGGCAAATCAACGTCCGATATACACACACACACACACGTGCACACATACTTATCAGACAGCTGAAAAATAAGCTGCAATTTCTCTCGCAATTGTTAGTCTTTTTCCCCCCACAGGGCAAATTTACAGTTTGTTACAAACTCAAAACACATGGAGTATGAACAACTAAACGAAGAATACAGATTTGTGTTCGTCTGAAAGCTGTTGTGATTCCCATTTTCTTTAACGAACACTCAAAACGCTGTTGCCTTCCCAGCCCCTTTCAAGCATCCCTCCCACCATCCACATTCCCATCGCTCTTTCTGTCTCACTCTCTGACAGATGGGTAGGTAATGAGTTTCGCCTTTCCCTGTCCAATCGTCTGGGCACTGAAAACTGTCCCCCCACGCCAAAAATGCCCTTTTAATTTAGCCAGGCGCTGAGTACAGGGATATTACTGTTTAGGTACAGACACACGCACACACACACATTTATGCACACACACCTCCCATGAGTCCTGGTTGGGTGGGTATGAAACCTTCAATGTCTCATGTGCTAGCTATTAAGGATCCTCGTCTCCCCTCACCCAGTCCACCCAGCTCCACTGCCCTCCCCTCCCCTCCCCAAGTGGTGCTCATGGCTCTTTTCTGTGCATGTTCAAGAGGCCAGGGTTGGCTTTCAAAGTAACCATGGCGGCCATTTTTAGAACAAGGCCTCTGTGAGGTTGCCCTAGAAACCCCCTCTGACCGCCCTGGTGAAGTCACACTTGGCCAAAAGTGCTGTTCAAGGCAGCGAGAACAGTGTGTGTGAGAGAGAGTGAGCAAGAATGAGCATATGTATATCTATATATGTGTGTTCAAATCCCACAAAGGCCTGCAGACCACCCACACTCCCTTTTTTTTTAATGTGGGGGGGTCCACATCAAAAGCATTCCCCCAAATAGCCCTTCACTCAATCTTTCTCTCTCATTTTGAAATTGTATGACTGCGGATAAGCCAGCGAGAACCACTTCTGTCAACTCAACAACAAGGGGCCCCAGAAATGCTGCTTTAATTCCAATGACGTAAGTCCAAAACAAAGACCTGCGACTCCTTCAACGTACGTACATCTGCTGCAATGGCAGAACTCAGTCGGCACAGATCAGGGCTGGGCCTGAAAGGTTTGCTTGCCTAAGCGCAAAATTGCTGGGTTAAATGAGATGGAGCAACATGCATACATGTCTGCGATCACATGAAGACTCTAAGCCAATGGAAATTTAGACCAAGCCGTTGGAAGGTCTTCAGGTTTATTGGTTCATGAGTGACGGTCACCGAAATCAACAACACCACGCAGTTCATGCGGCGCCCTTCCATTGTGTCTGTGCGTGAATTTGTGTGTGAGTGCGTGATTCATTTTAGTGCAAAGAATTAGATGAAGCAAACGGGATGGAGAGAAAGTAAGCAAACAAAAGCAAAGAGGGAGAAATGAGAGCAAATAGACATTTAAGGCCTATTCGCCTGTGTCAATTCAGTTTAGCCTCACACATTAATCAAATTACCTCACACGCTGCAGGCAGAGACGCAACACCATATCACTCCAGTGTTGGCTTCTCTACACTGGCTCCCTGTACAGTTCTGAATTCAATTTAAAATCCTCCTCCTCCTCACGTACAAAGTGCTTAATGATCAGGCGCCATCATACCTTAAAGAGCTAGTTTTACGTTCTCATCCCCACAGATTGCTTCGGTCCTAAAATGCATGTTTACTTGTGGTTCTCAGAGTCTATAAGAGCAGAACGGGAGACAGAGCCTCCTGTTACCGGGCTCCTCTCCTGTGGAACCAGCTCCTGGTCTCAGTTCAGGAGGTGGACACCGTCTCTGTATTTAAAGTTAGACTTTAATCCTTCCTTTTTGATAAAGTTTATAGTTAGAGTTGTCTCAGGGGAACCTGCACCCTTAGTTATGCTGCTATAGGCCGAGACTGCTGGGGGAACTCCTGTGGTGCACTCACGCTCACTCCTTCAGACTCAGGTTATAAATATGACATTATTACATAACATTAACCTAGTTTGTGCCTTTCCTCCCTGTCTTCTCTCTCTCTCTCTCTGTCCTCATCTTGGAGGTGACACCTGGGCTGCAGGATCCAGATCCGGTTGCGAGGCCATTATTATTATTATTAGTAGTAGTAGTAGTAGTAGAATAGTTTATTCATTATTTTGTGCATTTGTTTTTCAACAAATGAGGTGCACGTCTTTGAGGTTCTCTGATTCACAGAGGACCACCTTCAGGAGTTGGTGCTTTAACATGGGATTGTACTCTACGTTGACCAAAGATAGCCTGCTAAACCTGGACGGGAATCTAATCCGGTTGGTTGTATTGAACCGAGAGGCCCCACTGAAAGCCGATCTGAACCACAACTGAAGGAAAGCAAATGCTGTGCAGCAGGTCCAGGTGGGGTCAGGAATTATTGGGAGACATCCACCACGAACACAAACTCCATCCCACCCACAGCTAGCGGAGCTTTTTCCTCATTGCAGCTCCTCAAACTGGCCCCGCTTAATAAGACGAGTACAAAGACGAATACAAGGCCTTTCAACATTTTACAGGCTGAGGACTGAGTGAGCAACAATGAGTACACGTGTGTGGTCCTATAAGGAAGCACCCATACAGAGACTATAAACAGAGATCAATGCTGTTCTGTGGGAGACCTTGCTCTGGGCATGTGTGTGCATGTATGTGCGTGTGTGTCCTAGGTGTGGGATGGGCTGCAATAACACAGCTGGGCTCTGCAGGGGCTGCCATATTTATGCCCCCCTTTTCTCATCTGGTGTGTTTTCGTCGCACACACACTCTGTGTGCTCATCCCGACAGTGTTAATGTTTTGAGATATTCTATGAATTTCAATGCGTGTGACAGCACAATCACAGGAGGGAGGGAGAGGACATCTGTGAATGTGTGTCGACATGCATGGTCGTGTGCATGTAAGCATGTGCGCGTGCTCGCATGTGCAGACTGACAGTTGTGCGGGTAATGGGAGTTGTCAGTGTCTGGCGATTGAAATGACAGTCGACTTCTGGGCCGCTGCCACTTAGTTGCAATGCAGTACATCAAGAATGACTTGGCAATTTTCTAACTATCACTTTCAAAATGGATTCTAATTTTGCTGGATTGGGCCTGTCAGGCAGAGCTGGTGTTACTGCTCCGCTGACGGATCCCAAAGGTTGGGTTTCAGACAGCTGACCAGAACAGAGAGACAGTGAAGCCTCTGTTCAGGGACGTGATCGAGACAAGACAAAAAAGGATGAAGCGAGGAGAAAATGCAGCCTCGGTCTAAGCGGTTTAATAGAGGAACGCTGTAGTTTAACATTTTGGGGAATCTGTTTGAGCGTTCGAGCTGAGAAGATTGTTGATAATATGATAATGATGTCTTAGCAAGTGATGAGTCACAACTAGGCATGAAACAATATGACAATTTGTTGTCATGACCATCCAAATTAAAACACTTGTGATTCATGAATGTAAAAATATGCCAACGCGCTGAAATTATGTTTGAAAAGAAGCAAATTGTTCTTTTGTGTTGCTGAGATGACACATTTCTAAAGTGAATAACATGAATCTTATGTAAGATCACTGCAAATCATCAGGACTTGGACTGACTGGAAAGGTTCAAACCAAACTTTTCAAGACACTCACATGAAATATGAATGATTTCCCACATTCATGATTATCCTGATAATGGAAATTCCCCATTAACAAATTATTATTATTGATGCATAATAAGTATAGAGCCAGCAGCCAGGGCTGCTGCTTCTTCCTCCATTTTAGACTCCTCTTAGCTTAACTAAGCACAGCACCGATCACCTCCAAAAACGCCATATCTTATTTGTTAAAGACGCTTAAGTGTAAAATCAACAACTTGTGGGCCAGATGACACAAAGCTGCTTTCAGACGTGAACTTAAGTCCATGTGTCCGAATAAATGTCTGGACATAACCCGGCTGTTTTGAACGCGTCTGACTAAGACAATCTCCTGCTGCATTCTTCACATAAGAACAGCAACCCTCGGAAAGTGACTTCCAGTTGTAGCTCCTCCCTGTAGCTGGATTTTATTACCAGCTCGCTATTAGATGGAGCTTCATATTTACTATAAATACTTCAAAAGTAGTATCAATGTCTCCTTTAACTTTTAACAAACGAGTGCAAGCTGAACAGATGAAGGCAAAATATCGATCCTGGTAGCATAGAATAATAATTCTGAAAGGAGTGTGTGTGTGTGTGTGTGTGTCACTTAACTATTTAACACCTAAAATTACTCTTGCGTGTAACTTCAGAACGGTACCTGTGCGATATTGGGTGAACTGCGCCTTTAGCTGCTATTCAGCAAATGTCACTGGAGAAGCCGGTGGCCTGCTAATTCCGTCTCCGGGCTGTACATTAACTATACATTATCCCAATCCATGTGCAAGGTTCATTAGTGTGAATGAAATTACAGCTGGCTGCAAATGAATGTGTGTAATTAGGAGGGGGGGTCTGTCCCAGTAGAGCCACGCAAGCTATAGAATGAAGGTAATGGGATCCATTGAAAAGCCATTGTCCGCTAGTTCAGTGACTTGAGTCTCTTTCTAATGACAAACCTATACGGTCAAGACATTAAGGCGCAGTGTCCTTTTTCCCAGAGAGGGGAAGCCTCGAGTGTTCAAGATGAGCTGGTCCATATCGGTGAAGAAAAAGAAAGGGACGATTAAACAAATAGGGCAACTACACAATTTCTTTTTGCCATGCGTGTGTAGAACATACATATGTGAACTCGAGAAGCCCCTGGGAAAAAATCTTTCACATAACTCAACATAACAAGTCCACTTGCTTGATCTTGAATCTCCAAGACGATAATTTGCGGAATTTGAGGAAATGTGCCAAACAACTAGGGCTGCAACGATTATTGTTGTGAATTCAACTATTTTGATAATCCACTTTTAACAATTAAAACAAGATTGCTGCTTTTTCTACTTCTTAAATTTGAATGTTTTGTCATGAAGTGTCAGATCTGTTAGTGGTTTTGTCTTAGTTAGTTCAGTTCTTGGGGTAGTTTAGGTCTAAAGTCACGTTAAGTTCATGTCACTTTTGGTGTGGGTTTGATTTTCACTTCCCCTTTTATTTTGGTAAACCTTCATGTCTTCCTGTCACGTGGTTTCTTCAGTCATCTTGACACATCTCCCCTAATTCCCTCATGCACTTCACCTGGTGATCCTTAAGTAATCACTTGCACCTGGCCTTGATTCCCTCTTCTCTATATAGTGTCCCCAGTCCCTTGGCCATGTGCCAGTGTGCCGTTTATGCTCACAGAGAACACGTCAGAGTCCAAGTCTGTTTTGCCTTTTGCCAAGTTAGCTCAAGTGCCAAGTTTTGTCTTATTAATTCAACTTCTAGGAAGAAGTGATTGTTTTGATTGTGTTTGTCTGATCAAGACAATACAGACCCTTGAATCTTTCATTGTGCATTTTGGTTCCAAGCAGTGTATTCTCCCTTCCTAACAATTTTCTTTGGTTTCTTTGCTCCACATAACAAAATAAAATCATTAAAACAAGTCATTTTTCTCAACTAATCCTTAGTTGCAGCCCTACAAATGACATCTGACGTGTTCCTCTTGCTTGACTTGAACTTTGCCCTAAAACTTTTTGATAAACCTATTTCCAAAAATGTGTCGTGCAGAAGAAAGCCAAGTAGAAACTGGATTCAGATAAACGCTTGCACAACATAAGAGGAAAACATAAGAGTGGAAGCTGGGGGAAAGTGGACAGAATTCATTTGCATATGGAAACAGCTGGACCCCAACAGTGCAACAGACTGAGAACTGCAGCATGGCTGCGAGTGCACACGGGCAAGTTTGTGTGTTTCTAGGTTCACTTATTCTTGCGAGGAAATAACCATACACTCTTTTAACCTTCACATTTCATTTGGAAAGTCACCTCACATATTGCAACACACACACCTCATGTTGCCTTCATGCATGCACGCACACTGGTTTCAGTGACTCTCTGCAGTCAACCTCTTCCTGCTCACAAACAGCCCCTCCTTATTCTTCCTCTCTCCAATAACTGACTCCTCCCCTGTTTCCCCCTCCCATGACAAAAACACATGCACTCACTCACTCACACACACACACGCGCACGGATGTATGCACGCACACCCACACACAAAGGGGAATGTTGCCTAGCCCTAAGCTGACCCGTTGTGTATACTGACGTCACGCACTAGACAAGGAGAGGCATCATTCCAGACAGACACGCACGCACACACACACACACACACACGTGTGTACACCCACACACACATAAAAATACACACACACACACAGGCCCCAGCCGAGGGGGAAGCTGCATTCCAGTACAGGCACACAGACACACAAACACACATCACCACGCCTGGCGGTGGGAAGCATGGGGAGCGCTCAGCTGTAGCAGGGAGGCGGGGAGAAGGGCCAGGGAGGCAAAGGGGGGGGTTTCAGTGGAGGGAGGAGGGAGTAATGGCCCTGAGCCAGTGTTCCTCTGAGCTCAGCACTTCCCCTTTCAGCTCCAGCCAGCCGCCACTTTGCGTAACGCAGCCCATGCAGCTCTGCCGGCTCTGCTTAACCCCTTCCTTCCTGGAGTCACTGAGGTCACAATCAACTCGTTCCTGTTCGGCAGCACATGCCACATCCTGGTATAAACCTGCCCTTGCCCAACATCCCCTGGCTCAGACTGTCCCATTAAAGCACTGAGCACACTGGCCCCACTACTCATACTTCCACATTATTACCTGACACAGATGGGAACACGCGCACAAAAACACCACCGAGAAAATGGGTTAACCTTTTGCATGCCGATTTCATTTTTCCACGGCAGTGTTCGAGTATGAGCGTGCATAAAAGTGTCTGAGGTTGACCTGGATTTACAGGTAACACAGCAGCAAAGCGACGACAGAGAGACAAGCGATTCACAACAAGCAGGCACAGGACGACCGCCACAGACATAAAATCCACACATTAACCACATCTCTGTTTACACTATGAAATTACAAAAGAGCACAGCGAGAGTAATGTGGGTCAGGTGCAACGTATCTCTATCTGTTCAATGGGTGTATGGGCTGACCTTCCCAGAGCTTATGTAGGCCAAAGTGTCCACTCTACCCAGAGAGATGTGAGGCCTCATACATCAGACGTGGCAACCTCCACCCCTTAAACCCCGATGAAAAGTGTCATAGCTCACACTAACCATGGCCGACACAGTCCAGGGCAATGCAGAGGGAGGAGTGAATGGAGGAAGAGGTTGTGTGTGTGGTTCCCTCACAGTTAATATCACTTGACACACATCATCCAGCATCTCTCAAATAGCTGCTGAGCTTGTGTTAAAGCCCCACAAACCCCTGCCAGACATGTTGTGCATGTGTGTACAAGTTGCACCTTGTAGACACACACACACACACACGGACAAACAAAGGTAACCCAGTGAGAAATATCCCAGCCACCTGGCACCGCGATGGACGGGGCTGTTGCAGCTGAACAGGAATAACTGGGATGAAGACAAGTGAGGGAGAGAGGAGCGAGGGGGGAAGAGGGGGAACAAGAGAAAGGTTGAATATGTCTCTGCTGAATCTTGGTGGTCGATTCTCTTGCCTGCAGGCTACTCCTGTTAATATTGACGTTGATGTTAGGACCACTCTCTTAAGGATAAGCTATAAAGCAAGGGGGTTAGATTTGCTCGGCGCAAACTGTACGCATCTAAAATCTCATGCTACGCTCTGCCTTCTGCAAGTGTGCTGAGGGGGGAAACAGTGAGAGACGAGGTAAAGAGCTGCAACCACATGAGGGAATTGAGCTCTCTCAGTAGGTTTACAGCTCGTTCCTCTCCCTCTCTAGATGGTTTAGGTTTCCACTCTCAAGCTAAAAGCAGGCAGCTGACATCAAAACCTTCATAGAGACCCCTATTTCCCAGAAACAGCTCTTGTTTCATGTAAATAGCTGCCTTTCATTGCCACATTGAGATAAATTGCACCCTGCTGGACAAGAGGGAGACAATGTTCACCCCATAGCATCTTTTGTTGACATCTGTATGCGTTACCATGACAACGTGCCAGCGTGACCGTGCAAGTGTGTGCGTTTGCATCCAGGAGCTGCAATTGTCGAGGCATACATGAGGGAAAACACGGACGCACACACAGTAAAGCGGGCAGGTCCACACACATAGAAACAGCAATGCAAATACCTCTGTCATTCTTTCACACACACACACACAAGCACAGCAGCACTTAAAAACACAAAGAATAATACACGAGCAAGACCAAAACTTCAGGTTATCAGGTTAGACTTGCTTCCAACTGCCATGTCCTCGTGGGAGGCTGCAGACACACACGTTTATTACTAATTATTCTCACATTAAAAAGAGCAAAAGTAATCCAGCTATGACAGCAGCATTTCCAAAACCCTCCAGAGGATCACATGTGCCCGGTCAAATGGGACCTAATCTGCCGGAATGCAATGATGCTTGAATTCATTTTAATTCAAGTGGGTTTAAGATGCAAATCCTCCTGTGGCATCGCCGCTGCTGCGTCGACAGTGGTCGTCTCTGTCCATCCAAGTTTGGAAGAGAACGACTGCGAACGGCTGTGCCGTCAAAGCGTCGCCACGCCGTGTGATAGAAATTGGTCAAATTAGCATTTTCATAGATGACAGAAGAATAATCATATCTGTGTGCAATTATGTTGATCATGTCTCTTCTGAGACCAGCGAGGGGAAGGATTATGTCACCTCCGAGACAATATGGAACAAAGGCCAACTGCTTTGTTTATATTTTACCACGTCTTTTCTCTCAGATCCTCATTATGTTCATGTGGGATGTCAGTGCCAGGAAGGGGGGGCAGGGGCAGAGGCACAAGGGAGAGGGTGAATTCCCGGCACCAGTGCAATCCTGAAAGTTGAGGGTCTCTATATTCATAATGTGGACAAGAATATGTGTGTGTGAGAGAATCCCCTCCCGTGGGCAAGTCAGCAGTCACCCATGAAGTAGGTCAGTGAAATTTGCCCAAATTAGGTCAGTGGCAGTCAATGGGTGCCATCCTGGACAAGAGAAAGAATGAGTGGTAAAGAGGAGGAGGAGGAGGAGGAAGAGACTATAAGGTTAGGAGAGCAGAACCAAGCGGCTTACTTCATCTTGGCTTTTACACTTAGTTAATTATGAATGTAGTGGTCCATATAAAGCACACACACAGACACACACGTTCCATAGAGTAAATAAAAGCCCCAGAGTGAGGAACCAAAACAAAGAAACTTCTTTAAAACTTTGTCAAATCAGTAACCGTGTATTTAGCACCCTTTCTCCTTCCTCTACCCCCGTTAGCTGTTTGGATGGTTCCTTCTTTGTCGTCTGCCTTCATTTCCTCTAAATCTTTCCCGCCCTGTTTTGAAGAAATCCACATAGGGAGAGAGGTTGTTGTGCATTGTTGCCAACAAATGGCAGAACACAGAAACCTTTGAAGTCTGTGGCACATTGTGATTTGCTTTCATCGTGCTGCATCTGTCAGTCAGCAAGAGAAATCACGTCTCCAAAGGAAACTTATGTTACCTCCCACACCCCCAGTTTCCTCTCCCCACACACACACACACACACACACACACACAGAAAGAAAAACAAAACCCAAAAAAAATGACAAAGACAGAGGGAACGACAAAGCTGTATTGGGCATTAGACAGACAGGGAGTGGGCTGAAAGATTGTGACGTTGCTTCAACTCGAGCAGACTGACTGCTTCTCCTTCTTCTTCTTCCTGCCTGCACTACACACTGGCCCACTTCTGCTCAAAGGGTGTGCGGTTGAGTGTGTGTAGCTGCGTCGAGTTGCCTGTAAACTTTCCTCTGTCACTCGGCTCAGTGTAGTCGGGTTTTAGAGAGGAAGCGCATTGACAGGTGTCTTCTGTGGGCCGTGGCCGTTCAAAGGCCTGCACCTGATCACACAAGCACGTACTGTCGCTGTGATGTCCACAGAGGCTGAGAGGGAGGAGGAGGAGAGGAGGAGGGGACAAAGGCTCTCCTCCTTGGGCAGCGATCAAATCCGAGCCCCCGGCTTGCCTGCAGATGTGACGAGGCCCACAAACCCTTCTGCAATCCCCCCGCACCCCACTCCTCATCTTCCCCCTGCTGCCAATCATGTGTCGTGCGCCTCACAATCTTGTATGATGCACGTGCTCGTGTGCTTAGCGTGCGTGTTTGTGCTCGGGCAGTCTGTCTACACCAGTTAAAGAGATGTACGGGAGCAAGTGACGAAGGAGACAAAGAAACACACGAGGAGTCAAAGTGCGTCGCAGGAAGTGTTGGGCCAGAAACGACCAAATGTACAAGCTCAACGTGGCTTGGAGTAAAGCATGCCACAATGAGTTACAGTGTCTAACACTGGTAGCCAGAGAAAGAAAGATGCCTGGCTAGAGACACTGGGTATAGGAGCCAGAGAACTGAACTGCAGCCAACCTGGATAAGGCCTCAGTCCAGATATGTTGGGACAGTACCAGGGGCCCCTGCTACAGCCCCGTCAGAGAAGGGAGGAGGGAAGAGAGAGAATTAGAAAGAAGAGACGAGAAAGAGACAAGTGAAAAAAAGAAAGAGACAAGGACAAGGCCAGAGACACACACACACACAGAGACAGAGAGAGAGAGAGAGAGAGAGAGAGAGAGAATGGTTTTAAGCCTTTTCAGCTGTGAAGTGGGATAGAGGGGGATGGTTAAAGGGAACCGCTAACAGTCGGGCAGCTCGAACTGAGGCTCAGCACAGGGCCAGAGCTGGACTGGGGCTGCTGAGAGAAGAGCCAGGGCTAGAGGCCAGAGGAGGAATGGAGGGAGGGTGTGTGGGAGAGGGGCTGGGAATAGGAGGAGGTTGTGGCAGAGCTGGGGCTGGGGCCAGAGCCACGGGGCCCAGCTTTAGATTTAGTCAGCTGTTCCCCTGGCCAGCAGCTGGAAGGACGTAGGGAGAGAAAGGGAGGGGAGGTAGCAAGGGAAGACAGCGCACAGACTTCGGGGAAGAGTTTTAACGGGGTAAAGGGAAAGTGAGAGGAGATGGAGGGGAGTAAGACGGGAAAAAACCCCAGCAAGCAATACAGGGAGGATGGAGAAGAGAGAAGGGGGAGATGGTGGTGGCGGAGGCTTGGAAAGAGGACAGTGGAAAAGACATTAGATTCCTATGAGAGAGAAAACAGCACTGAGAGCAGACAGACTGACAGAAGGTGGTTAAGGCTCACTGGCTTTGCAACCACTATTTCTTTCCTCCCTTGCTGGTTCTCCTGCTCCCTCATTTCTCTCGCCCCCCTCCCTCCCTCCCTCCCTCCATCCATCCATTTCTCCATCCTCCTCCTCTTATTCCATCAGTGCTCTGCTATTTTCTGGCTAGCTCCCACTTAGCCAGTTGTGCTTTGCCAACAGCCCTGCTATTCATTACACATGACCTGAAGGCATGACCCCAAACACACACCAAGATCCCAAACAGGTGCCCCCCCCCCCAGGACTTGGGGGTGTATGTAGGGAGTGCAGAGAGAAAGGGTGAAGCTAAAAGACGGAGCTCTCTCTGGCTGCACGAGAAGCATTACAGCACGAACAACAAGCAAAGAGGATGGAAAGACAAGAAAACATTGACAGGGGAACAAAAAAAGAGAGGATGTAATGAAAGCAGAGCATAAACACACTTTGTTTCGATAAAAGTGGTGAAATGAGATTTGGAGTGGGGAAGCAAGGGACAAGGGTTTGCCACGGGGCAAGCAGCCACTGCTAGCAAAGCACTTTATAGCCTATTATATTCCATTCAAATGGACCAGGCGTCTGGGATAAAAGCATTTAGTCTGTGCGTTAGTGAGTGACTCAGCACTTGGAGCCTTTGCAGGTGGACCCCATCATAACTACACAACGCATATCAATGAAATGGCCCATTCGCTGCATACAGATCACTCACCCCCTCAGTTTTTCTTTTAACCTCCTTCCTACCTATGGCACCTTTTATTTGACATTTCCTTGCACTTCAACGCCCCCCCCCAAAGTAATTACACCTGCTCCTCTCATATTAATGATCAGGGCAGTTTCAATAAGGCAGGAAACAGGGAGAGGCGGGAGGAGAACAAATGGTTCAGTGTTCTCTTAAAAAATAAACAAAGAGTCTAACGAATGCACTCCAAGCACATTTCTTGAATTGCATTTTTTTTGGACTTTTCCATTAAAAGGGGGATTTCTGTGCACAGCAGAAATGTTTGAACCACCTCCCTTTTTCCTTCATTTAGTGTTGAGACGGCAGACACCCCCCCATAGCATTCTCTACATCACTCTCTTGTCTCCCTCCACCTATCTGCCCTTTCCTACTTGTTCTACCTCTCCACCTCTCCATCCCCTTCTCTCCTCCCCCTTGGTGGTGGTTAATGGCACAGGGATCCAGCATGGAATATAGATCAGTGTGAGATGGATGGGGCACCAGGAGCTTCGGCCAGTCCCGCAGGTCCCAGACCAAAGATTAACTAAATATTAGCTGACAGGAAGAGATAGAGATAGAGAGAGAGAGGGAGGCAGAGAGAGGGACACAGCTGCAGCTGCTGGTGCCACTACTGGCAGAACAAACGACAGAAACTGTTTTTAACCCCCTTTGCTCTCGGGAGAGAGAAAGAGACACATTTGCGATAAACACACAAGAGATGCAAAAACACACAAAACACATTGGGGTATACGGGACATACTGCTGTGCACGCGTACGCACGCGCTATCAGAGGCACCCTGGGAGAAGGAGTACACTAATCACATTCTCTCCTCCCCCTCCTTGCCCTGCCAAGGCGGATGGCGAGGGGAAAAAAAGGAATAAATCTTTATTAGGCAATGTGTCCCTGCTTTATCGATCGCTTCGCTCTTTCACTCCCCTCCTCCCTCCCAGTCTCCCCTTCTCTCTCCCCTCCTTTTGTTATTTTAGGCATGTGTCTGCCATCCAGTCCAATTGAGTCAGGCTGTACATCAGAGATGACCATTACCCACGTCTCCCTGGGCTGGTCTGTCACTGGCTGTGAGGGGGGTCGGAGGTGAGGTGATGTAGCCACCCAGGAGGGACAGCTATCCAGCTCACACCTAGCCAGACAACCAGGCAGACAGACAGGCAGACAGGCAGATAGTGGGTTTTCTTGACAACAATGCAGAAAGACTGGATGGCAATAAAACACGGTGGGAGTCAGAATGGTCAACAATGCCAAGGAACAACAATGATAGAACTGTACTTCATCTGAGCTCAAGCCCTTTGTGGTTCTATGAGCCATGGCACAAACTGATTTATGGCACTAATTTCCCAAAAGCCACTCTTGGTAAAGAAGGGTCAGAGCGTATTTCTGGCAAATGGTCATAGCAATAGATGTACTGCATAGAGCAGGGATTCAAACCCAGCAACTATAATACTCGCTAAAAACATAGGACAGGCTATGGTATTAAATGATCTTCTTCCAATGCTGATAACCTCAGATTTGAAACCAGCATTCTGTGATACTTTCTCTTCTGGAATGAATGCTGGATTCTTAACAAACAACTTTTTCCAAACAACCGAAACCTGAACTTTTCACATGTTCAGTATTGCATGACAATAACCGCTTATTTAAATCAATAATTATGTGAATTAAGTGCAAGTTAACACAATTATGCTTGGAAAAATGTGTTCCGTTCATTTCTGCTTCATAGGAGCAGAGTATGGGTTATACAGCCGTGGCTAGGTGGTAAATGTATTAGTATAAACACCTTAGTGCAGGGATCAGCAAGTAAATGTGGCAGAGGGCCAATGTTTTTGTAAGCAATTGAATATTGGGCCAAAACATTGTACCTTCATCAGGCAAAGTGCCTTAAAACATCCTCAGTCCACAAAACCTCCTCAAAACCCACGTTTGCAGCCTTAAGCGAACAATAAGGTGGACGTTGCCTTTAATCACCAGCTTGTTACGAAGACAAATGCATGTGAGATAAACACTGTTAATATTTATTGTGCATCATTTCAGTTTTTCTTCTTTGAGCCTAACATATGCAAGCAGATATTTTACAGACCAGCAGTGTCTTTATTTTTATTTTTCAAACCAAACATTTAGTTTCATTAATCGGTCACTTCTAGCAACATATGAATCTGCACTTCACGGGCCACCAACTGCTGACCACTGCCTTAGTGGTTTAAAACGACTAATATCTGTATTGGTAGATACCCGTGGTTGCTTATATCAGACAAGAAAAAGTGGTATAAAGGCCTCCCTGTACTTGGCCCCCAACAAATCCAAAGTGTTTTATGTTAAGAGTGTACGTTGTCAGGTTAAGGCCTAGGGGTAATTTAAAAAAGCTTGAAGAAATACACCACAACAAATCAAATCAAACCACCCTAATAATTCCAGACAGCGACACACACAAAGAGCTTCTAAATGTAGCCACAGTGATAGCCTCAGAGCTCTGGTTGCAGGCTAACACTGAACACAGCGCAGAGAGTAGGAGCTAGCTAGCCAGCTAGCCTTCCTTTGGGAGTTTAGACACAGGAAGCACTACGGAAACATGCTGTATCTAGATAGGGGTAGTGTAAATAAGATATGAGTTTCTATTGCCTGGCTTGGGAAATGAAACTGGAAAACTGAGAAGGGGGAAAAAAGAGATCATTATGGCTCATGAGAAGGAAGGAGTCCGTAAAAGAGGAGGACAGACCCAGGTAAGTGCGGAGTGATCACGAGAGGCACGAGACGAGAAAAAGCAAAGAAGGAGCTCCTTCAAGACCAAACTCTTTACAAGGGCAAACTAAATTCCGCATTGAACTGATAGCCTTCATCTTGATCTATTTGAATGCCTTGCATTTTCTTTCATTGTCTGACTGTCTGTCTCTCATACCCGGAGAGCCTGTCGAGCTCAGTGTGCCAGAAAGCGGTGAATGCATGTCTCACATGCCACACAGCCACGACATCTTTGGACCAGGCACGGCCAGAGGCACAACTGCACCTCCTCCTCTGCATAGCTCACACAGCACTTGAGCCTGCCAGGCAAAAAAGAGAGAAGGGGGTAAACTCCCTCTCTCTCTTGATCTGGCTCAGGTTCCCGATTGTTCCACAAAAGGACAAAGACAATGGGCCTGTTTTTTGTGTGTGCGAGTGAGTGAGTGAGTGAGTGAGTGGGTGAATGAGTGAGACATTACTTACTTAAACATGTAAGAAAATATTGCTCACATTCAATCAAGCAAGCCAGCTTTTCCTTTGGTCAGGTACTCTTTGGATTGGAAAACAATAACGTGTGCATAGGCCCGTCTTTCTAACGCAGCAATCGGACACTGGAGGTACCAGATTGACCTTTGACTCAAGTAAATCCCCTTGAGTCAAGGAAAGAGGTCAGCATTGGGCCAGCTCATTGCTGGGAGGAGGAACTAGTCAATGCGTAAACACCTCTGTTGGCGTGTGTGTGTGTGTGTGTGTGTGAGCGATAGGGGTCAGTAGCAGGTAAACCCTCATCCTTTGCTGTTGTTTATTCTAAGGTGCCTAGTCACTGGCGCCCTGGCACTGAATGTGTGTGTGTGTGTGAGAGATAGATAGAGTGGGAACGATGACAGATGGGAATGTCATCCACCCTCTTATCATTAGCATGCCTCACCTACACCTCACCCTGACACACATACACACAGCCATAAACGTGCCTGCAGAGCCATTAACACACCGGGTCATACACACTCGTGCTCATATTCACATGTACAGATAAACTCTACCTTTACTTGCAGGGCTGTGCAAGTATTTTATGGAGCATATTTGTGTCCAAGAAGTGGCTTAAGGGAGTAAATTCCAACCTTACTCATAACAGATATTTATGGCATTAAAGGTTAAGAAATTGAATTTTAACAACACTGACATATTCTTGTTCCCATGGTGGCCTCTTTTCCGATTGGCAGGACTTTGAGGTTTAGAAGTTTATTTACTGTACCGTAGACCTGAACAACCTAAAGAAATATTTAGGCACTACAAGCCAAAAGTCAAGATATTCTTTCCCATGCCCTGCATTTTTTTCTGGGCTAGATAATAAAAAACTACTCCTAATCTGGGACAACAGCAGGTAACTTTCATCTGTCTATGCAAAGTAGTATACAGTGATTATGTGTGGTTTGCGCGCGCGCACACACACACACACACACACACGCACACACACACACTTGTTTGTAGCTCTTGGGCTGATGCAAAGCTGTTTGGCTTCTGGGGAGAAACAGCTGTTGACCAAACTGCACAGAGAAGCTCTGTTCTGTGGCAACAGTGAGAGGATGTGTACTCTTGAACATGTATTCTCATACTCATGTAGTAAATGCACATACACACACGTGCACACACAGAGATAGTACATACATATACATCGAACCTTCCACTGCAGTAAGCGGAGTCTTGGACTGCTTTGTGCTTATTTCAGCAGCCCATTGGTGCAAAGAGGAATTCATTAAAGAGAAAAAAAGTGAAGGGGAGCATCAGATAGGAGAACGCTGAGTGCTGCATTCCCCTGTTGTTATTATTGCCAAATCGAAGAGAGAAAGGCGGCTGGTAATAAAAGTCATTAAATGAAATAGAAAAAGCGGCCTTTAATAGGGCCTTGTCATTGTGGATTTAGTAGCCTTTCTATCGCCCCTTCCCTCAGCTCTTTCCCCGTGCTCACAGAGAGGAGAGAGGCATGAGCTCTGTGGAAGGAGGACTGGATTCCTAGACAGAGTCAGCCAGCTGAGGAACTGTGCTGACGCACACCCAGCAGCCACAGTCTGGGACAGGAGACAAGTCAAGCTGGAATGGGGACTGGGGCAGACGTTAGAGAGCTCATGGTGGAACTTTATTACTTTAGCTGGTTTATTTTAACGGGAGCAACTCATGCTGACCCTGTACACAGAGCTTCTCTGAAAGCGAGCCAGTATTAGCATGCAGGGTAATTTTGAAGCAAGATCATTGGGCAGCGTGGTAACAAGACCAGGATCTGTGGCAGACACAAGGCGGCTATAGGGCTGGAACTGGGATTGGTGATTTAAGAGGGTCAGGGGGAAACAGCTACGTCTGTGACCAGCAATGGAACTTTGGGGGGCTAGATTAAGATGGTAGAGGGTGTGTCCAATGGCATGTTTTGGTCTTGGAAATTTCATGAGCTGGACACAGACAGTTATGGCTGGGTGTAGGAGATGGAACATGGCTGGCTAGGCTAAGTTATGATCTGTGGACGGAATAATCTGTCGAGGGCCACATCTGGGACTGGGAACGGGTTTGCTTAGAGTTTGGAGTTGGGGTGGTGACAAGAACTGAGACCATCTGGAAAATGCTAGAACATGACAGCAAAAGAACCAGTGGCCATCTAAAGAAGAGCACTGCGATATCAGAGTCTCCTTTATCACTGAGCGGGCCACCCAGGAGGAAACCTGGCAAAAGCTGACAGTGAAGTGATCGATGGAGGCAACTGAGCTTGAGCTGAGGCTCATTATAAACACAACAAAAGTTATTATAATGAGATGCTTGTGCTAGCGTCACTTTACATGGAGAATGTTCCGTGCAGCTTCTGTTAAACAAAATCCCATCTCCATGGACATTACATTACATTACATTACATTACATGTCATTTAGCAGACGCTTTTATCCAAAGCGACTTACAATGGAATCAAGTACAATTAGCCAGGGGTGGAATCGAACTTGCGACCATGATGTCTTTGGTACACAAGGTAGGGTCTTAACCACTGAGCCACTCCACCCCCCCAACACGTGGATGGACATTCAATCCACGTGTTCTTTTACAACAACAAATGTTACATAACTAATAGTAGTGATATATCAAACTGAAAAAAGGGGTCGTTTGTCTAGACGGTCATCTGAACAGTCCAATTTGCGTGTAAGCTCCACAAGCTCTCAGAATAAGCTAATGCGTTGCCATTTAACAATACCTGGAATGCATCCTATCTTTTTCCATTCAACATTGTGGGACAAAGGTCTGAAATCTGCTTCTCTCTCTCAGACAGACACATTCAGGGAGAGTCCTTTCCCTAAAGACTCCATGTCTCTTCACATGGATGCAGTTGCTGCCCCTTTCTCTCTCTCTCTCCCTCTCTCTTCCTCTTGGACTACCAGATGTTTACACTGGCTCCAGGCTCAGGCATGTTTCCATGACGATACAAGCCCAGGGTTAGTCACATGACTGGGGGTGAATCATGGACCATTGCTCCTTGGGTGCGATCATCGTAGAGCTGGGCCCACAAACATCATCCGACTTTAAGGTTTTTAATAGACCTTCTACTTTTCTTGAATAAAAGGTAGCATGAAGAGCATCATTAAGGGCATACTTTTTCCAAATCTCCTGAGTCATGTTGTGTCAGTATCCACGTAAGTCCCGAGTCACACGTTATACCTCTTTACAAGACGTTGGTTTCACCCAGACTAAAGTAATCGGAAGCGCTCCGTCTCTCCCTTTCTTCGGTGGTGGTAGGCATGTGGGCTCATTCTCAATGGGCATTGTAAAATGATAAAGGAGCTCTCCAACCTAACAGGAAAATAAAACCAGATCCACCCACATGAAAAGAAGCGGTCCACACACAAACAGAAAAAAGCCCTCACCCATGAAAAGCCCAGCTCAGCCTGGATGACATGCTCATGCAAGATTTAAGTTTTGCATCTTCAAATTCTGCACCTTCAGACAGACTGCCTGAGATGTCGATGTGGGTCTTCAAGTAGACCTTTGTAAGGCCTTGTGAATGTTTAGAATGCTGCATGTGTGTGTGTGTGTACCGTATTACTGGACACCTTTTGAGAGTGCATGGAAAATATTCCTCCTTGGTATATGTCTTACAGTTTTGTCACACAAACAATATAATGCACTAGTGTGTGCAAATACTCTTTTGACACACGATTCTGCCTGAATGGTGTGCGATTTAGGGGCTAAACATAATGTTTCGAAGCACCTTTGTAATGATTTTCACCATCAGAGAGGTAACAGGTTAAAACAGGGGAAACACCAGCCTCGGTTGCTATTCCACCGTTTCATTGACATCATGATAAAAAAAGAGGGTGAGAGTAGATGACGCAGAAACCTAATTAAGATTCTCTAGAGCGTGAACAAATTAACCTGAGTTATGAGCATGCAGAAGCACAAGACCGACACACACACACATATGCACACACATAAGCGCACGCGGTTCGTCTCCGGAATAGGGGATGCAGAGGAGGATGACATTCACACTCAAACAGGCAGGACGACCACGGAGGTAAGGGGAAGGCAAAATATTACAGGCTACCTCGTCCAACAACACCACCATGGAAAATTCACCAAAATAGGCTACAGGATATGCATATCTACTTTCATGCCTGCTGAATGTGAAGCATTCAAGTGTCCACCTCATCACTCGGATTTGGGGCAGCAGCATGATAAAATGACATGTAGCCTCATTTGAGAAATTAGCCTAACAAGGAGAGTGGGATAAGCGGGCTGTAGCATGTAGCCTGTGCTAATGACATCGCAGAGAGCGACATATGCCAGGCATCAGTATGTCACTCCTTGGGGACATGGGGCTTAGAGTAACAGGATAGTAAGAGTGAGGTGGTGGTGCTGTATGTGTGTGGTGGTGGGGGGGTTATGATTTTTTTTAACTCCTGGCACAAAGCCCTGAAGGCAGACATGGTGGGGGGGTTAGAAACACAGGGATTAGGGGTCAAAGGGAGGAGGAGGAGGAGCAGCAGCAGCAGGACAGTGCGTGTCATAGATGAATGAGAGGAGAAGAGATGAACTTGACCCAGACTGGAGGACTAAAACAGGAAGGAGGGTAATGAAGTGCAAACATGCTTTGTCATGCCATGTTAGAGCCATAGGATTGAATTCTATAATTAGAGGACGGGGCACCATAATACTAGCCTTCGTTTCAGCATGATGAGCTGCTGAGGCTAAATTACACAAGGGGGGCTGGAGAACAGATGCTGAGTTGTGAGCAGGCACCTTAAGAATGGTGAATGGTGCTCAGCTACAGGCCTGCAGTGCTGTCTGATCGACAGACTAAGGCAAATGTTAACGTTGGTGAGAGTAACTCATTACATTCACATGACGTTTGGTTTTGCCTGACCAAACTTTTAAACTTTAAAACACAAGTAAACACGTTCAGTCCAGCTGATATTATACTTCGATGACGAGGTTGTTTGTGGCGTAACGGGTCACGTGGTAAAACGGCACTAACAAGATGACAGGGGGCATATCGCCACCTAGCCTAGAGGAAGTAAACACACACCACTCAATAACTCCCTGCTAGTACGTGTACTGGGACAAGGACACTAGACCAATCAAGTGGTGTAGTCGTACGACTGTAGCTCGCCTTCACTGACTGACATTTATGTGATCGGCATATGACAACATCATGTTTTATGATGGAGATGCTGCCATTGGACAGTCCACCAAATGGACGTGTGCGTTTCTTTTCGATTGTATTATTACATAAAGAACCCTTACGCAGAGGTTAAAGGTTAGATGTCTGTGCCGCTCCCTGTTCAAATTCATCACCCGGTTCGACAATAGGAAGAGTGCAAGAGGGCCGAAGCCGGGTCGGTGTAACAATATTATAAGCGAGGAGCAGCGGACTGCTAGATAACACTTGCATTTATACATGAATATTTATCTCAAATGCTGGCACTGGAACGGATGAGCTTGCATGGGAGAAAGAACAACCCATCCATCTCACTCTCTCCCCTTCTCAGCATTCATTCTTTAGTTTCATGCATCTCCTTCTCCTGCAATCACCAATTCAATGCCTCTTTCCCTTTTTTGCATTTTCCACCCACTTTTTTCCCCTCCAGGCTTCGCCCTCTTTTCCCTGATATCGCCCGATCTATTGCTCTTCCCCTTAAACGCCATCCCCCTATCCATTCTCTCTGCAGCACTGATGTATGAAAGAGATGGAGGGGAAAAAAGGGAAAAGCGTGTGATTAATGTCTTTGAGAAAAAGATAAATAATCACAGGAGACTGGGGGCTGGTAGTTGGCCTTAGGGGAGTAAATATGGAGAGTTTTATAGCTGCTCACTTGGGAGAGAGGGAGGTGGAGGAGGAGATGAGAGGGGGAGGAGAGGAATATAGCGACAGCAGATCCATTCAAGTATATTAGCTTTTCCCCCCATACACAATAACCTCCACATCTCTTCTATCGCTCTACTGTCTTTCATCATCAACAGTGAATCCCATCCCATTGACAGCACACACACGAGACGCCACACAAAGCCCTGCACACTTGTGCGCACACACACACACACACACCATCACAACCACTGTGCACTTTTTTTTCAGGCCAGACCCACTGTATGTGTTTGATGGGCCAATACATGTGGTGTGTGATGTGGCTGACAGCCCCCTCCCATGCTGCCCTGCTTTTAAGCCCTCATCCTCGAGTGGCTGCCTGTCCCCTGGAGTAGATTGCATCTTTTATTTATCATTTTCTCTTCCTTGGCTTTATTTTTCTCCCCCCAACTAAAAAAAATAAAATAATAAAAATCTTGGCCAAAAATTGTAATCAGCATAGCGTGCCCTTCTTCTGCTGTGTGCTCGCCTGTCATCCTCCACTCTCTGTGAGCATGCAGGATGAGACTGACAGCCCGTGCAGACGAAGACACACACATGCACAAACAGATGCATGCACAATCCCCCCTCAGTGTTTGTCAAACCCCCACACATACTGACTCTTTTCTCTCTCTTTCACACACACACACACACACACATTCACAGGCACAGAATATGACCCTGTTACCCTCTTTGACACTCTCTCTGACTGTTTTTCCACAGCGCACACACACTCACACACTGTATCTCTTTTGAAGCGATTCCTCACACTTTTTATTTTACCTCGAGTTGAGTGCTCGGCTTCCAACAGCCCCAAGAGTGAGCACATAAATGAGCCTAATGATGGGGAATCTGGTAAACAGACCAGAGAGGGAGGGAGAGCTGCCTGCCTGTCTGCCTGCTCCATGGCTACTATTGTGCACTACACATTCTCTAAGCCCACAAGAGCTGAAGCCATCTCCACACAGATTCTTTGGAGGGATAGTAAGCCAAGATGAGAGAGCTAGAGAGAGGGGAAGCGAGGGAGAGCGATTGAGAGGGTGAGGGAGGGAGGAAGAAGATCATGCATAAAATCTTGTTTGCTGAATGCATTAAGATTCTGATGAACTGGGGAGGGTAATGGGATTAGAATCCTGAACCGTTTCCAAGGGTGGGGAGTCGGATTGACAGCTGAGTCTATTGCACTGACGAATGCAGTGAAATATTGTGGCTCTGGCAGAGGCAGCCAACCAGGCAGGCAGGGAGGAAAGCAGAAAGGCAGGCAGGCAGGCAGGCAATCAGAGAGGACGGCAGGAGGTTGCTGAGCCTACACCTCTGTTTACTCCCAGCTTTACCATAACTAATGCAGTCAAGAGGAGGAGGGAAAAAAATATTTGCCTTCATCAGCTGCATATAGCTTGGGCTTTAACTAAATGCTGGGGAGACACAAGAAACGCGTCCGTCTGTCTCACAAAGGTGCTTGGCAAACAAAACAAGAAGCACTGTGGCTTTAAATCACCGTCCCTCCCACCCTGTCTAAATATCGTCTATTTAGCCAGTGGTGAAAAGATATAGGGGGGCTTTTGTCTGCGTACCCACTGGTGGGGGCATGGAGAGTTGGAAAGACACAAAAATAGGAACAAAGTGCTAAGCTTCCAATTGGGATGGCTCTGGGGCGATTCAGTGCGCTCAGCTCAGAGGGCAAAAACAAGAAGTGGGCTGCTATTGTGAGCTTATCAGGAAATAAGTCGTTCTTACACAGCTATAGAGGGTAGACGGGTGTAAACTAGCCTGCATTGTTTATTATCAACAGTGCTGTGGAAGGCGAACACCAGCCCTTTAAAAAAAAGCTGGCACGGTTCCATGGCAGGAAGAAAAGGCAAATAGTACGAGTTAAGTTAGTTGTTTTGTTTGTCACAACAACTGTTTTCCTTCTCCACTGTAACGTAACAGTCCACTCACCGACTTGCAATACGTTGTCCACCCAGCCACCCTCCAGCAGAGTGACACCCCGCAGGAAAGGCAGCTGCGTCTCGTCATTATTGTCCCCGCTACTTCCACTTTCCTCTCCTCCGGCGTTGAAAGAGGAATACATACAGATCTCCTTCTCGCTTCTCGGAAAAGACCAGTATACGATCCTCCGCTGAACGGGCTCCGGGATCCGCTCGAATCGCTCCTCCACCCGCTGGAACGGCCACTTCTCCGCGACTCTGCGCGCCGCGATGTCGAGCAGCGACTCCGGGTTGTGCGTTTTCCCGTTCCCCGACCCTCCAGGAGCGGACCCCGCGCCGCCACACAGAACTCCTCCAGCCCGCTGCCCCTGCCTGCATGCCGGGTTGTAGCCGGGCCGGCAGCAGAGCCGCTTGGCTGGGGGCTGCTGGACTCGCTCGGCCATGATCGCACCGCTTCCAACCTGAAGCGCAGTTCCTCTCCGATCATATAAACGGGATAAGGAAGAGAAAAGGGCAATCTCGCACCGATTGTTTGCCGTACATGGATAAGCCGACCTTATTTGGAAAGAAGGGCGGCGCTTACGAGTTCCGTGAAGTCCTTTGTGTTGTCAAAGTGACCGCGGTGGGCGGGGCCCTGGAGCGCTGCCAGGGCACGAGTGGCGCTATAAAAGGAACTGGAGGCGGAATTCCCGAACGTCGTCAAATCCTTTGTGAAGGCGTCCGGGAGCGCGAGGGCGGAGCCCCGGCGGCCGACGGCCTTTCAAGCTTCCGTCTTATTTGAGTTTGAAGGCGGGGACTTAATCCAGGGGCGGTCTCGGAGTTTCCCACAGGGCTAAAAGGGGGCAAGAAAACTGACTTTTTTTCCACTTGGTGCCTCACTACCACCCCGGGCTCTGGCCGCTTCGGTTAACAACGTGATAGTTGTTTTTTCGAGGCTTAAAGTCCAAAGGACATTCAGCCTTCAGAGGCAGAAAGGGCGTGGGAGGAAGAAGATATGGAGCTGGACATGTTAGTCCTCCACAGTCACTAATCAGTCATTTTGGTCAGACTGTCTCTGCTGTTGCCTGTGGACAAACAGTCACTGAAAGACAATCCAATCCTTTGTCTTTCTCACATACAAACATATCTATTTTTATCTCAAAGGTGCACTCCTTAGGTTTTGCACATGTGGTCAGGTGGCTATGGTTGTCTCAGGAGTAAAGACTGGAGTTGGCCACTGAAGTTCCAGGTCTCATCTTTAACCATTGTGTCTACATAATTTGATTACTCACCAATTTGCACCCCTGAAGAAAGCAACTGAATGAAGAAAGCTATGACTGTGGGTCATCATCTTGTGACCTCACTCTCTGATCCGTTTCATTTCATCAATTTATTTGTATCAGTATCATGAGATATAAACATGTCATAATGAGATATGAAAGAGATACTAACACCTGCAGCCAACTAAATGGTTTCATTTTCAATTGATCTGACATTTATTAATTTGATTTACTTTCTCAGAATTTATTAACAACGACAACCAATTGATTTATTCGTTGATGTTCAATTGCGTTATTAAAGCTTAAAACAGAACTGCGTCAAACTAGATGTGATGTGAATGACATGGGCATTTACCAGACTCTTTACAGGCCACATGAAAAATAATGAACTTAATAAGATCATAATAACGCACAAGGAAAGACATTAGGGCACATTAAAAAATAAATCACAAGGACTGTATGTTGAGAGTTAAAAAGGATTTTCAAGTCACTCACGTGAAATATTAATGTTTATCTCCATTACAATAATAGAAATTCACCCATATTACCTTATTGTAAGTGCCTTTTATCACGATGAACACTGATATCCTGTATTGTCCCATCACTAGCCCCTTAAGATGTCTGCATCTCATCCCGTTCTTTGCTCTTAACTCCTTTTGGTAATTTAGTTCATCGACTTACAACAGAAAAGGCTAAATCAAATGATAATGGAAATCCTCTAGGACTAGCCAGACTAGTGGTTGTTCTCGTAATCATTATGATTCACACCACTAGTGGAGTTGGTTAACTATAAATTGTAGTGCTGTCATTTTATGGTCTCCCCCCTCTCCCCGCCTGCTGATAATAGTCCCATAGCTGGATCATGAAAAGCATATGGGAGATGTTTGCCATCAAGGCTTTCTTCCAGAAAAGCCTTTGCCCATGGTTAATGTTATGAAGAGGTCTATTTTAATCCAAACCACGATCTTTTCTTAAACCTAACCAAGTAGTTGTGTTGCCTAATCCTGACCAAGAAGTTTTGTTGGCTAAACTTAACTAAACTGCGAGCAAAAAACCAAAGCTTCTGCCAGGAAGGCCTTTTGACAGAAAGCCCTGAGGGCAAATTTTCCCCACAGCTCATGAAAAGGAGGCGCAGGAGGAGTTAGGGTGCGGCTGCATTGCCCACCGTCCGGATTCTCTCAGCCTGATGAGACATGTAGCAGAAGCTAATAATTATAATCACATAACAAAAAACCCACCAGATTGTGGATGTCTGTCTATAAAAGTTGACCAAAACTATGCTGGTAAACCAGAATGAGTGTTTGCAATGTGTTTGTCTTCTGCATGTGTTCCCAGCTGCCCCTGTCCTTCCTCTGTGAGAAGGTCTAAAAGGCTGGCCTTTGAACTGCACTGAAAGTGATCCATGCCGTATGGACAGAGCAGATGTGGCCTAACCTGATTTGGTTTCAATACTTCCCCACAGGAAGTTCACAAAGCCAGCAGGTCCTCCTTTGTTATGTTAGTCATCTTTCTCAGAGGGCCAGTGGAGCCTGTTGCTTTTTTTGCACTTATTGCCCTATCGTTTGCTTTATTCTCGAAGCAGTGCAGTCTCACACATGATCACCGTCTATGCCATGTAATACACAATAACAATGTGCACATTTATTAGTGCTACTTGCACCTTGTTTAGACTGCAGCCCAAATTGGATTTTTAAGAATATCCAGATTGTATCTAGCTTGATGTTTTTGGGTAGTCTAAACAGCTAAAAAACACATGAGATCTGATTTTTCCAAAGTTGATTCAAACCAAATATGGAGGTGGTTTCGAATGCGATTCTGATCAGATCTCTACAAATGTGTTTCAATCTGAACGCCTTGGTCGCTCAGATAGGATTTAAAAGTGTCTTCTGCGTCACTTGCAGTGCGACTCCATAGACCACAACGACGTAGATCCAAAGAGGCAGAAGTTAAGTTGTGTTGAACAATCGACACAGTAGAAGACAATAGTTTAACAAAAAACGGAAGACAACAACAGACTGTGGGTTAATGAGAAGATTGCGCCATTAAAGGCGGCACAACCGTAGCTCCCCGTAACCATTTGGGACAGAAACACAGGCACAGATTTCTGTCATCCAGTTTGTTCATTTTGTTTATACGACTTGTTTTTCCGGAGGCATGACCTGTAACTATAGAAATACATGTTGAAGACGAGACAAGACGATGTCAATATGGTCACATGCAGATCAGATCTGATCACTTGCAATATGTAGTGTGAACAGTTGGTCAGGAAGATTCAGATTCTGATTGGATATGCATATAAATCTGATTTGCGCTGCAGTCTAAACAAGTGTTGGGTTGCTTTATTGGGAGGTTCTTTACACCTCTTCTCTCTCTGTATGTGAGGATAGCCGTGATCCAAATGTCACGTCCGTGATGCGACATCATGTCAGACTCAGTTAGATAAGTATCATCTCACCCAGAGCTCTACAACACTAGAAGTTTATCTACAGAGACCATTAAAAAAATAGAAAAGGCTTGAAATAAAGTCAGTGAGGAAACCAGTCTATTGGCACACAAAAACAGCACAAAAGCAGAATGGTGGTTTGCGAAAATCACATTTGGAGTGACCGCAGTATAGTTTACCAGGATATTTAGCACATTAAGGATTATGTCAGCGTACAGTCAAGCAAACTAAGTTAATTTGTTATTATTTTTTTTCGCCATTTTTACCCTGTCAAGGATTTTATGTTGTTGGTTGCATTTGTGGCCGAAAGAGGGAATTGCTACATTTTGGTGGTAATGAGGGAAACTGAGTGGCCATAGCGGAGGTTTGCACACACACTACTCCTCATAGTTTAGATATATAAAGTTAATTTTAACACACAAATCCAGGCAAAATGAATCGTATTCATGAGGTGATGTAATTATGTAACCAACAGTTGTTTTTATTAATCCACCTGATTGGTATGTTCTTCTGTGAATAAAATGTCACAAAAATAATGAGGAATATCCATCATTACAATCATAAACCCAGGTGTATGACATTATAGCAAGACCTCTTCCTAGTCAGTGTCCTCATTTGGGTATCAGACTAGATTTGCTGACTTATCAAATATCTTTAATATAGTAAGACTTGTATTATGGTTAGTCATAATTTAGTTGTCTCTGCAATTAAAATGTGGATAGGACACATATCATTGTAAGATATGAGATAAATAAAGCTATCTTATCTTATCTTATCTGAAATGTTTTTCATTTTGACTATGAATACATACATATCCAGTCTGATTAAACTCACCAACAATGACAAAGCAGCTTGTTCTGGAGTTGGAGGGTTTATCAGTAATTCCAGTTTATAAGACTACAGTTACCATGTTGTATTTTAAGACTCATATCCAATCACAAGCCAGTGACGACCAGAAACCACACCCCTTCAGTGTACCGGAACAGGGAGGAGCTGTGACTGGTCGTCGTGGCTGTAAACAGTTATTACGGTAAGTTTATTTTACATTTAGCGTGAATTTACCTCCACTAACAACGCGTAACATATAGTTTCGATGTTGTGTCACATTTACTTTACTCCTGTCACGCTGTGAAGTCGAGTCAGTGCGCTTACTCGTTTGACTAAGGCCCGTCATGGAGGTGCAGAGGGGCTATGTAGCGATGCTAACGTTAGCAGAAATGAATATCTTTCATCGACATTTCAGGACAATACATCCAATAACAGTGTCAGACACTGTGCATTTGTTAACGTACTTATCGTGCATGTGTGTGGCTGTAGCTTGCGGTAAAGCAATACCTTGTGAATATACCGACCTACTATGTGTTAGCTGATGTGATACCAGTTAGCCAGTGGTCAGTCCTGTCAGCAGGTTTTATGAGAAACGGTGAGGATTCCAAGGAAGCAGCAATGAGAAAAGTTCCTGCGGTGGAAAAGGGGCCAACAACTCGCATATCTGTCCGGATTAACATAATAAAATCGATGATCGATTTGTTGTACTAGTGGGTGTTATTCTTATAAACAAAACCTGTTGAAAATGGTGTCTATGTAAGCTTTTTGAATAAATGATGCAACGTAAAACTAATGTTTCACTTCTTAGTCATCATCGGCTGATCAAATTGCACAAACTGAGCTCTTTGTTCCTCTAAACGGGACAGATACCCCTTTGAGTGTCAGTCAATATTTCTATATTCAGAATTATAATATTACCTATAATGTCTTTTGCTGCCTCCTGGGTCCCAAGTGTTGTGAATGAGTGTGCAGGACATCATGTTGACTTTATTTCCCTGAATCACACACATGCAATCAACCCCAATCTTTTATTCATTATTGGGAAAAACAATTCTTTGATCCTCAGTCATTTATATTTGATTCATTTGTTCATAAAGTGTCAGAGACTGGTAAAACATTGTAAAGCATTGCTTCCCAAACATTTAAATAATATTCTTTAAAGGAAGAAGAAAACACACACATTGAAACTGAACAATTGACTATCAAACCATTTGAGACTAATAATCATTTGGTTTTAGACCCAATGTCCTAACCTTATTAGGGATCCAAGCTGCTGACTAGTACTGGGAGCCAATTCATACACACCCCTCAATTCTGGCTGTTCACTGTTTTTGTTTCTGGTACTATCCTTAGGTCTGATTACTCCGCATCATTTCTGACCAAGATGATTGATGTTCGTGCATGGGCAGAGTATGTGGTGGAGTGGGCTGCCAAAGACCCCTATGGTTTCCTCACCACTGTCATCCTGGCTCTCACACCTCTTTTCATTGCCAGTGCACTGCTGTCCTGGAAACTGGCCAAGATGATAGAGGTCCGTGACCGGGAACAGAAGAAAAAGCAGAAACGGCAAGAAAACATAGCCAAGGCAAAAAGGACCAAGAAAGACTGAGTCTGTGGGGGGAAGTATAGGGTCAGTGGAAAAGGAGGAGTAACCACTGCACCAACACAATCCTCCCTATTCCAAATAATGACACGGTGCACTTCCTTGTCCCAGCCCTAATGTCATCGCAGGGCCACTATGCCCCATATCCGGGGTAGAGGGAGGAACACTGGCCCCACAGGCCTAATAGTGCTGAGACGGACAGTACTGCCCGGAGGAGGCTTGTTCCAGTGGGACTTAGGTCAGCAAGAGCACAGTGGTCATCTGTATGATGTTTCTATATAGAGATCTGCTGGTAATATTGTGCAGCTGTTGCAACACCTTGCATTCCACCATTAGCATCTCTGTTGTGCTGAATTGATGATGTAATGAGCATACTGGAACTTTTTCTCCAAGTCACTTGCAAAATATACAAATTATGACTTTCTAATAAAACCAGTTTTCATGATTGATAAGAAAATTGAATTTCTTTTTAGATTCACCAGTAAATATTATTCATAAATTGATGATTCATTGTACACGAGTCCTCATGTTGTATTATACACTACATCTAGTTAGAGGTTTTATTTTACTGATCGACAGTTTGTATTAAAGAACTTGCTATAGCATGAGCGCAAGTCACAAAAGGCCCTAATCCTGATCACAGCACGGGGAGATCACTTGTAAATTCAGGTAGAAAAAATGTAAAATGTCAATTTGTCGCCAAAGGTGCCTGTATTCAAATTTTCTCTAAAAAATATATTTATTGACTATGTTGGAAAAATAATTAACCATTCAAAAGTCCAGTGGGATGACTGTTTTTTACAGGCACTGTTATTCTAAGGACTTATGAGCCTGTAAAGAAGCAATTAGAACCAATAACTCCAGACAGGTGAACAAATGAACATAACAACATATTAGTTGACCCATTTTTTACTCATTCACCTCTTTAATCCTGGGATCCAGAGTGCTGTCATCTCCTGAGAGCATTTGCATGTGTAGGAAGAACATGTTCTTGGCTGAAAGATCCTAGTTCATAGCTTCTTTTTTTTGGATTTTGCAAGTCCTCATGCTGTTCCTTTTGGGCTCCTTTCTTCAGCAACTCTGCTGCCAACATGAACTCTAACCTCAGGGGATGGAACTTCATACTGTGGCAGATCAATTAGTTGCTAAACTGGTTGTGAGTTTGACCTATGACCCGTAGGCAGTAGGGGCCACCTGCGTAACACTGTATTGTAAATGTTACTGCAGTCGAATTGCACCACATTTAATTTAGAATTAGCACTTCATCCCAATAGTTTATACATTTTCACCAGATTTCACAACATCTAATTTTCAAAAACCTGTATTTTACAAGGAACAATCAACCAAATGAAATGCATTCTTCAGGTGCTATTACAACATTTAGCTTTGGCTCAATACGAGGTTTAATTGAATTGAATTACAGTTAGCATCCCTGCAACATTTGCAGTCAGTGTACACCTGAACAATTTCAACGTTCTGCTTCATTCAATTATTTTCATTACTTATAAAGTGAGAGATTAAAATGATCTTGTGTATACTATAGTATAATATATACTGAGGGACCAGAAAAGTAGAATGTAGACCTAAAAAAGGCATTGAAATAAATAGTTTTACTCTGAAACAATGCAGAATTATTTGAGACTTAAATGTGAGATGATTGTTTCGAAAATATTTCCATAAATGTTTGTGACAAATTGGTACTATTTATTGCAGGGCTTCTCCATTAGACTATTGTCAGTGTATACGAATGTCTTGGTCTATTTCTTGGCAGTGGGCATCCAGGAGCCGGGCTGAAATGTGTTTGCAGTGCTGGTGGGTTCCTCAGACATCTCCTCCTTGCCAAAGCTGGTGGTGGCTGCATGGCCTTTGGCTAAAGTCTTTACAGGAGTCGCCACCAGACCTTCCTGATACTCGTTAGCCTGAAGGGCCAGATCTTTCTCCTCCACCTCCTTGGCCTTCAGCTTGATTTGCTCCCTGTACGACACATTCTTCTGCAGCTCCTGTAAAACACACAGGTGGAAAACTATCAGGAACAGCCTCAAATTATTAAGTCAACCATTGACAATCATATCAAATTTTTTTGACCTTGGAATATAATCAGTTAACATGATATGGACACGTCTGACTAGCAGGGAGATGATGAGAGATGAAATAAAGTTAAAGATAATTCGGAGGTGTCACTGATATGTTTGTGGCCCAGGATAAATTGAGATCTGTTAATCAGCTCATAATTAATGCACGAGCAGTTCAGCCCTGAATGATGTCTCAGATTAAATTCATGCCATCATCTGCTACCTCTCTGTAAAGCACTTTTCATCCATGGAGGTCTGTGAGGGTATGGTGGTAAAAGATCAGGCTGTTTCCTCCCTGTGGTGAAGACATGTGGTCTAATGAATTCAAACATGGCAGAACGAGTTGTAGACAAACCTCCGGTTCAAGAGAGATAAGTCAAGATTTATTTTCTTCAAAGGAGAAGTGATTAGTGTGCTCTGTAACCAATGGACTAGGTGTACAAATGTAACTGTTCAAAAATAAGTGCGCTGGGTTTCAGAAAGAATGGACTCCTCCTTCTTTGGGCCACACACTTACCAATCACCCTTCTAGCTACAGGACACAACACAAGAGTAAACACGGCAGCACTGCTTGTCATTTATGAATGTATATTCATTTTTTTGGCCCACAATTTAAAATGAAAATGTCACAACATACCAAATGTGGTATATTAATGGTAGATGCCAACACTTGGATGTGTCACATCACCCGCACCCATGAGGTAGAAGTTTTCTGAAGATTTGACAAAATCTGAGTGGGGCTGCAAGATATTGCAGGAGTAAAGCCCAGATCATCAGCAGCTCACGAGTCAGAAGCAGAAAAGACATCAAGTTGCACTCTGCAGTTTCCGGGAACAAATAAATGGACGTGTCAAGCATGAAATAGGGTATTTGCTCGAAAAAGAACGCTGTTAACCTGTATTGGTCCACTAAACTCCGGTTAAAAGTGTAGTGCTTGGAACAGATGGGTAAACTAACGTGACAGGAGGCATGTGTAATATAAACAACCCTTCCAACTCATGGAAACAATAATAACCCGAGCATAGTCCACCAGTGGAATAGCTACCCACTCGAGACACAGCTAGTGTCCAGTGATGTTAGTCTCTCCCTAAAACGGGCAGCCAAAAGGGAAGGGAGGACTGGGCATAATGATGTTGTGTGTTGGAAGAACTGAGGGACTGGAAAAGAGAGGGAGAGAGCTGTGGCCAAAAAGCCCCGCTTTGGGGAGAGAGACAAACATACTGAGCTGCTTTTCCAGCCTGTTAATGACAGGATTTAATCCAATCAATTTATGTCAGCTTGGACTGGGAAGAGAGGGAGCGTGACAAGGGGTAGGGTAATGTGCTGGGAGTAAAGCCTTGGCCACATCAACACTGTCCAGCTGTCGATGGCAGCTATTGGGCAGAAGCAAGGCAGAAAATTGGAAGAGAATGTTCTGGCAATTGAGGCAGGGGATGGCATTGGCCACTGGCAGGGACAGAGGACAGAGAGACAGAGAGAGGGCCTGGGTATTGGCCTTCCAAAGGATTTCCTATAGGCCCACATTTCACTGGCCAAATAATTTCCAGCATTCTCACATTTACAGAGCAATAAACCCAGTGAGAGGTACACCAGGGGAAAAACTGCACTCCTTCACTATTCCCATCTTGGAGACTGCCAGAAATAAAACACAAAAAGGCGAGATGCAGGCTTCTGCTGGAAAAAAGAAAGTAAACTAGGACATAGTGTCAGTGAGCCCCTTGTTCGGAGGCTGTCTTTGCTCTCAGTCTTGCCATCAACGTACGTCTGCTGCTGTTTATTTTAACACCTGTCCCCCAAAGTTCCTGGATTCAGTTCGAAACTACAAGATAAAACGAATCAAAGCGTCTCTTTTATTCTGCCTTTGCTGCTTCTTTCCCTCCCATGTAGCCAGCCCCCTGGAGTCCAACCATCAGCACAGCAGGGAGGCTGGAAAGGGGGGAGAGTGGGTGACGATGACGACGACGTACCTCGATGGAGGGGGGTTCCTTCCTTCTGCCTCGGAGCCAAGCTGGAGGAGGAGGAGAGAGGAGAGAAAAAAAAGACCCAGTGAGAACACCCACACAAACATACGCTGCACAAACAAAAAGCTGCAGTCATATTTAAAGGCTGCAGCGATAGTACCACCGTGTTTCAGGGCACTGCACTATCTCAGCGTGCCTACTGAGTAAACCAGGGTTGTCGAGGGAGTGTATCCAGAAATGTTTTAGCTTCAATTCCCTTTAAAAACTATAGGGGAAAAAACACGTGAGATCATATCATCCAAGCCTGATGAGCTCAAAACACAAGAGCACGGCCGGAGAGTTCTACGTCTCACCAGAGAAAGTGTGGATCGGCTCTGATCTTTGAATTTGAATGTACACACTTTGTCATTCTCCATCAATACCCTGAGAGATGACAGACTGTGTCTGTCTGTCATCTCTCGCTCTCTCTCTCTCTGTCACTCTTTTCTTTTTTTTTTTCTTTTTTTAAGAACTCTATTTTGGCTGAGCTGGCTGCACAGCAGAGCAGGTTAAAGGCAGCCAGAAAGAGAGATAGCGAGACAGCGAGAAAGAGATTTCCTAACTCTCCCATCAGCTAGCACGGGGATTCTGGGCCTCTTTTATCCCTTTCTTATTTGCATCCTGATGAAAATGCATGAGGGATGGGGCATAGTAGGATGAGGGGTTTAAGGTGGATAAAGCCAGTCTGAGACAGAGAGAACAGTTTGTATCCACTTGTAAGAAATTTGAAACACAATTTTATGGTACGGTTGTATAACGCCAGCAGAAAGCGTCTTTGACAAACTCATGAATACACTTTTCCCCAACCCCCATCTCACAGCATGATGAAAATAAACATAAAAATCAGTGGATTAGCCAAGGCCCCAATACACGCAGTCATGAATCTATTCCTTTTTATTTTGTGCAGCACTTTGTATTCTCTGCTGGGAAGCTCTTTTGTTAACACTCTCATTTATCCATTTTAATGATAAAGTGTGCAACAGTGATGCTGCAGTCTACACTTACCGTCCCACTCTATCGGTATGCTGCCTTCTGTATATTCATACTCTGTAGCATTGGCTGCCTCTACCATTCGCTTGGCACGGACAACTCTTCCTGGAAAACCGCACACACACACACACCACACACACACACACACACACACACACAAAAAAAGAGGGAGACAAAAAGGCAGTGAGTGGGAGCTAGAGTTAGACAGAGATGCACAACAACGACGCATACAGATCGCAAAAAAACACACACAAAGAGGAGCAGACACAATGCTCTCCGTCTGTTGCCGTCAGACACACAGGCACACAAATACACAGAGGGATGACAGCGCTGTGACAGGCCATGGATGATTACCTCGTGGCCCTCGGGCCCTTCTCCTCAGATCTCACTGAGTGGCTCCAAATCTGGGCTAAGCCTTTATGCAAATGAGCCTCCCTTTAACCCAACCAACCACAGCCCCCCTCACCGGCAACCTCTTCCAATCACAGCGCACTGGCTAACAATGCCCTCCAAAATCAACATCAAGCCGAGCAGGAGACAAAAGAGGTCAGATATCACAGACAACAGGAGAGCTACGAGCAGCGAGGAATATTAAGTGCTCCTTTCCCTATCTGTATACAGCACAGCGCTCTCGAGCAGCAAAAGCCACCGCCAATTATTTTGGTAGGATCTGCTGATTAGGCAAGTTCGGTGTCGCACACAATGACATGAAGATGGAGGTGGAGAAGGTGGGGAGCAATGGAGAGTGATATAGACAGAACAAGAAAAAAAAACACAAAAAAAACCCCACAGTAGTTGAGTCGTTTCTTTGTGTGGTGCAAAAGAGCTACAGAGTGCAGTGTTTTAATAGTTTTTCCTCACAGGTAACCAGATGTCTGTCCATCGTTTCCATCCCTCTGTAAAATGATGAGCAAAGGAAGGAGGACGGAGGAGGGAGGGAGAGGGAGAGAGAGAGATGATGCATGGCAAACATGGCTAGCAGGAGAGAAATGGATGGGCAAGGAAAACAACACGCTCCAAAACACAGACAATCTGTCAAGATTCCATCACCATTTCTCTGCAGCTGACTGGACATGGACAAATGGAGGCAACCACCTCCATGCACACGGCTGACTGATGGCCTTAATGTTTACTTCAACCATAACAGATAGCTACGGCACTGGGATAAATGAATGACGGCACTCCATAAAGGCACTAAAGAGTGCTCTGTGTGGGAAGTCGTGTTGCTTTGCTTGTGCCTCCTCCACGAGCGGTGACTTCAATATTTTCGTTTGCCTTCTAAATAATTCCAATAAAGACAAGCCTGCTTGCAATTGTGCCTTGTTAGAATAATTCCTTTCCATACACCGTCGAGCCTCTATAGTAATCAGGTCAGCTAATTAGGCTACTATTGCTTTGGTTCCCACTAGATTGTCACTATAGGGCCTCACCGGCTCCAGCTCTGCAGCTTTAGCTTTCTGATATCCAGGTCTGGAAGACAAAAAAAGAAAAAAAACCTCACTGCATTATTTCGTTTTATATCTGCCTTAAAATGTCTTTTGAGAAGCAGTTACCCAGAAAGCAGCACAAAGGCAACTGCACGGAAGCAAAAGTCTATGTTCTCCAGGTGATGCTATGCTAATTATAAACAGATCATATCAATATTTGTGTTAAGTGTGGGCGGCAGCAGATCCAAATGGTACAATTATGATACAGTCCCCACAAGAAATGGGCTTAGCTACAGCTAATGCCTAACTAATAAGCATAAAGAGAGTCACCCACTTTTTCTTTTCGTCTCTCTCTCTCTCTCTCTCCGCTAGGTCGCATCTCACCCTCGCCACTCTTTCACACTCCCAACATGGCTCTGCTCTTGTCTTGCTGCTTTTGCAGCATGACTAAGCCCCTTCCACCATGGCTTTTATCCTTGGATTTGAATACCAAATCGACTATGTACATATATTTATGAAACACGGCCAATCCTCCCACCACATACACATTGGGAGGATGCACCACGGCCTGCTCTCATGGTAATTTCTGATCGGGGGGGAATATGCACATCAAGGCCATGCTGCTTCAACAAGAGACGCACAAAGGAAAACGCAGCAAATCTCCAAGAACAACCTTACATGACCTGTCGATTTTATTAAAAAAGAACACAATTAGTTTCTGTCTTCACCTAATGTAGCATACAGAATTAGCTGGCCTTGCACACCATTTGCATAGTGCTTTCATTACAAACTTTTCTTCTTTTTTTTAATCAAACATCCAACCAAAACACCTTAGAACAAGCCTATGTGTACTTTATGCAAGGACCTTGCTTTGCAGAGGCTGTAAATGTGCATTTCACATTTTGAAGCTACAAATTAAAATCAACAATAACTATATCCTTGCAGTCTTACCATCAGATGTCACCAATTCTTACACACCGGACCTTTAAAATGGGGAAAAGAAAGAAGCACTTTCAAATTAAAAGACTAGCATTATTAATAATATTGCAAATCCAAAAGTGCAAAGCAAACACAACAATGAGGCTTGCTGACGCCACACGTTTACTACGGCATGTCTTAAAGCCACACTGTATTTATTACTTATGTAGTTTGAAATCACGTATCAGCACAAAAACAAATTACTCTTATTTGAAATGAATTATTAATTTCCAATTATGAGAGAAGGAATTGCAAATCAACTCATTAGCATCAGCATATTCACTCTGATGAAGTGTATAAAGTTAGTGTCTGCTTATTCCGAGGACTGCACTTGACACAGTCATCAAGTCGAGCCTAAGCTATCTATCACAGTTCAGACCTTGGCTCTCGTTCTCCCCCCCATCATGGGGGAGAACGGGAGAGAGAGATGAAGGGTGTTAGGAGCTTTCAATCTCAGCAGGTACCCTTGTGACAGGTCTGCCTCCTCATCACTCACTAGGGGAAACCTACTTACCAGTCACACACGCACACCGACACACACACACACATACAACTGGCTAGAGAGCAGGCAGATTAACCTGAGGAACAGGAGCGAGGACACTGCCTCTTACCGTGAAGGACAAACGCAGCACTGCATTGAGGGAGGGGCCAGCGGCAGGAGAAATGAAATCCCACCACATAAATATTCATGAGCCATCTCACCTGTCTGAGCGCGACTCATCTGTGAGCCTGGCTCTGGAACCGGGGGTTGAAGGTAAGGAGACACAGAGGCAGGATGGGTGAGGGGTTGCCGTGGCAGCTAGATCGGGAGCCAATCAAACTGCAGGTATGCCTCTGCTTTCCCCCTTCTTTAGAATAAGACGTGATGCGCTCTGAGGGCTGCTCTTTGAACCCTGAACACACCCCACTAAACTCCATCACCTGCTCCAGCACGCACACACACACACACACACCACAAATCTCCTAACTTCACACATCAGCTCCCCGGTGAGTACTGCTGGGGGCGACCTGAGAGGTTTTTCACCTCCACAATGTCATTACAGGCGTCTTGTGCTGCATGTCTCGCTCACTCTTCACTTTTCAGCTGCAGTCGGTTCGTCCCGATTGCAGATGCAGATATGAGTGGGTAAACAAACGCACCGCAAACTCAGGAACGGAACGAGCTCCAACTGGTGGACTGGTGGTCTCATGCAACACACCGCCACCACAAATGTTTAACGCCACCACATTCACTTGCTCTCCAACAGATTGCCATGCAGCAGCACAGCATTCACTTCTCCCTCTCAATAGACAGCAAAAAGAGCAGCTTTCTTAAGTCTTTGTGTTTGTATGAGGTAAAGCGCTGGGGTTTGGAGGCCTGACGCTGTGGCGGGAACAAAAAGCCGTCCTGAAGCTGTGTGCCTATATGTGAGCCTGGCTTATTCCTCTCCAGCACAAAGCTCTACTAGGGAGAGATGCAGGGACCAGTATGAGCATGGTAATGGACAGCTTTATGAAGATGGAGTGATCCGATAAGCATCAGTGATACAATAGAAACCAGGTACCAGTGCTGAAACCCTCTCACCCTCTCCTCCTCCAATCTCTTTCTCTGGAAGAAAAAAAAATGGCGAGGATGTGTGAGGCCTGTAACCATGGTTACCCATTAGCCCAGAGTCTTGTGATGAGGTTTAGAGGGAAAAGGCCAGCCGTTGTTTTGCATCAGTTCTGGTGAGAGGAGGGGCTTAGACACAAAGTAGGCCTTCTGCTGCTGTTCGTTCCTTCCTTTTTTTTTAAATTCAGCCCTCATTCTGTTTGTCCCTGTTGCTGTTGATCCCGCTGAGGCTTGAGCAACTCACGGCAGAACAGAGGAGAATAATTCATATAGAAGTAATAACGTGCCGAAAAGAATACTCTGATTTCCCCTGTGTGTTACTTTTAACTAAACGCAGGCGCACTTGAGGGTGGAAGGGATACTTTAGACCCCTCTGCTTAAGACCACATATCCTCTTGAAGTCTCTCCCCTGTGCGATGGGTTATAGAAACAAAAAAAAAAGGAGTAACACAGGAAGTCAGCATCCATTGTGAGCCTGCGGAGTGGCTTGAACCCCCTCCCTGCTACCGACTCCTCTGAGGCCCATGCATGTGATGTCCATACACCAAGCTGTCCACCCCTTTCTGTTTACCTCCATCACGCTCATGCATCCCCCCCCTTCCGTTTCCTTGCTTCACACCTTCAGCCCCCCTGCTTTCTCGCTCTCCATTAACCTACCTCCACCTTCTCTCTCTACCCTTCTATCTGTCTGCCTGTTCCACCCACTCATTTCACCCTCTTTCTGTCAGAAGCCCTCCTTTCACATTCACTCTCTCCAGTCTTCCCCCACTCTATAATTTCACCCCATATGTCAGCATACCCCTTGTTCTTTGTCACTCACTTCCTTTACCCCACCTTCTTCTCCACCCTCAGTGAGTCTCTCTTGGCCATATCTGCCCCAATACTCCTAGCCTTATTTCTCTCTCTCTCTCTCCCTGCCGGTCTGCTTTATTAAAATATTCTGAATTGAATAAGCAGTGGAGGGCTCCAGGAGATGTCTGCTTGCATGTAAGTCTGTCTGTCAGTCTTCCTTGCTGAATTTCTGACAGACAAGGAGCCCCAAGGTGTCAAAACATCCGACTGGCCATCTGACCAAACAGAGACATTCATGCATTGGACAGTGAATCACATCTAAGCCAAATGGGGAAAAGTGAATTGGATTTATTTGCTGTCCATCACCGCTCACCAAACAGCAAATCGTTTTACAGGAGGCTGAAACAATAACGTTCAATTAAAATGTGCAGATTCTGAGGAGGATGGAGTTTGAAGTAGAGGATATATATATGTATATATATGTATATGTATATATATACATATATATATATATATATATATATATATATACGGCCTAAAGGTTAACTTTAGATTGGCCTGCTAAATACTTAAACCACAGGTGTTAGATCTTGGCTAATTTAAAATGTTCCACCGCAGGAAATGATTTGAGCTGGTTTCTCATTGGAGCATCTATCTTTTCAAATGCCTTTTTAATGAAGTAGTTACGCCACTTCATGGCGTTTCACTACACACACAAAACACACACTTGGCAACCAGACAGTGTACAGAAAGATGAGCTAAACCCACTTGGTTTTCCTATAATGATTCAACAACCTTCATTTAAACCCCATGCATTGCAAAGCTGCTGATCAATTAACGTGATTTACTGTGGTAGCGCTGGACATCGCCGTTCCATAGCAAACCCCGACTTGGTGTTCTACTGTAGGATAGACCTTCCTTCATCACTCCCTTGGGGTGGCTTGTGGCAGAGTAAACAGCCATTTGGACCCTCGTCCCCCTCTCCGCTGTGACTCTTTTCATGGAAATATGTGGCTTGAATCAACGCTCTGATGACACACAGCCATCTGTTGTTGTGTTAAGTGTGTTAGGGCATGAAGTGGAGGGAAAACACACAGTCGCTGATTTTTTAATTCAAAGCAGATAAACACACACACACACACACACACAAGATAATGTGTTGACACGCAGACACATATGCACACACTAACGCAAAAGCGCACAAACACAACTGTTCCTTTAGTCCCCCAAAGTTGCCCATCATGAAATAGCAGAGCTGAGGCCTTTTCAGATTTTTCACTTCACAGAGCAGAGCCGGGGAATCAAATAAATAATAGACAAAAGAGAGGGGGGATAGTGATAGGACGACAAGTCATCGCATCCTTTCTCCACAACAGCATGGCACACCTCTAAAGAACCCCTGAATCTCTTCCATTCTCCACACAGTAGAGAGGACCATTAGATTAAAACTGCATGGCACACACTGTTAATATGAATAGTGCTAAAAATACATCCTTTTCACTAAGACATGAAAGGAAACTGCCTTTCCCCTGTCCAGTATTGAGTTGCCATTGATTCCAAGACAAAGGCTACATCTCCTCAAAGAGGTAAGAAAAATAGCAATCATACAGGCAATTATTTTCAAATGTGCCTGCAGCGGCCGATAATGTCAGTGTGCCTCTCTTCTTAAATAAAGGGAGGGAAGGCAGGCGTCAAAGCTGCAGGCCCACTGCTGAAGACGAATGAGCTCATCCACAGAATGCTTTCCTTTCATCTGGGCAGCATGACATGGCGCCCCATGCAGTGTGAGGCAGAGCTGGGCCTGGGGGACAGATGCACACAGAAAGAGAGAGAAAAATATAGAAGCATAGCTCTATGAAGCCAACACCAAAGCAGAGGCCTTCTGAAGACCAGTGTCCATATAACCAGTGGATTTCTCTGGTGTCCTGTCGTAGAAAACAATCAGTGCAGCTCCGTGGCCTACTGCAGTGCGCAGCAGGCCTCCATAACCGGACCTCTTCTGCAGACAGCTACAGAATCCCTTTCATTTTGATACAGAGAGGGGAACAAAGCATACTGCTCGACCTGACACTAAACACTAATAAAGTGCTCCAGTGTTTCAAATAGAAATCTTTACTGACTGGTTTCAAAGAAGGAAAATCAAGACGCAGCAATGAAGGACAGGGGAAAACAGACCGACTGGACGCAAATAAGGAGCGAATGTCATGATCTTCTCTCTCAGTCATCTCATCCCACCCCAGCTCACCAGCCCCCCCTTCTCATCACCTTCCAGCCACTCCCTCCTCATCAGCTCAACTCCACTCACCTGTTCACAGCAGCTGCACCTGATCACTAATCAGCCCACTATATATACTCCTCTCCACCATGCAGTCGCTGCCAGATTGTTCTATGTCATTTGCACTAGTTTCTCCAGTGTTTTTTGGACCGATTCCCTGGTTTCGACCCTGCCTGTTCTGTTTCTGTTCCGGTGGTCGACTCTGCCTTCTGCCCCCGACAACGGATTCTACCTGCTCTCTCCCAGTTTCCCCCTGCAAGGTTTTCTCTGAACTTTCGCTGAACGTTGTGGTAAATAAAAGTCATTACCAACTGTCTGCCTGCCTCCGTGTACTGGCATGTGGGTCCTCCCCCTGACCCGTTACAGTCAAACTAAGAAGAGATGACTATAATCTGATAAAACCTCAAAAACAAGGAGCTGTATCCTTCTATTTTCTTTGTACAGGCGACCATTGGCATCCCCATATGTTGCCTTCCACTATCAAAACTGCTTATATGCCCCAGTTTTCTAAAGTTCATCAAATGAAAGAGGTAGAAAACAGGAGCAGAAAAGTGTGGCTAAAGGTAGAAGTGAGCACTGGGAATGGTCAAGTAAATATAGGAAGTGAGCAGAGAGAGAGAGAGATGGGGAGAGAAAAGGAGAAAAACTCCTCACCTACATTAAACACTACTCATGTGCTGCAGTGGAAAGCCCTGCGGTCCATGCCTTGAGGCCCTGAGCCCACGCTTGGCCTATCAGTTTAAGATCAAAAAGAGCTTGCTTTAGCAAGACATATGGACTGAATAATGCATCTGTTTTATTTCTACAGGGCTGGGTCGAGTGAGTGGCATAAAAACACACACAATGTGTATACCGTATATTTCTACGAGCTTCTTATGACTTTGTACATAATGCTTGTATGGCATTCGTGAGTGTGTTTGTTTGGGACTAATGTTTCGACAGGCCAACCAGCCTCTCCACTGTGTCAATCACTGTGATTGTACAGTGAATAAAGGAGCCTGTAGTGTGCTGGAAAATGGGCTTCTGTGATGTCTCATTTGAATAGTCTGACAGCCAAGGGTGGAGGAGTAGCCTTGTAATGAATTATAAATACGAGGTGGGCACAAGTTTCCCCGCAAACTGCTGAGAAAAGGTGAAGCACAAAGTCAAGTTTGGTCAGAAAGAATCCCCGGACTGCAGTCTGCCAGAGGTTGGTCCCTCTCCAGATAATAAAAAAACACCGTGATATTTCATCCTATGTATGTCAAAGGTGTACTTTATTTGTCTTGTGTAATGTGGCACCAAGACAGGGAGACAAACACAAGAGGACATGGGTGGAATTTAACCCTTAGTTACCAATAAGCCAAAAGTCCATGGCTTGTTAACCAGCAGCGTCACGTGTAGAGCAGACACAGGTTGTGCTCTTTGACCTGTGACCCATGATCTGTGGCTTATAGTCTGAGTAGAACCCTTGGGATGATGGGAGTGATATATCAAGCCTGGATACTAATTAATTACAGTAAGAATGACAGGACCCTTACCCTTATTGCTTCAGTAAATTGTTCCCCAGAGTTAATGTGCAGTTATACATATGACATAATCACATGAAATGTTTTTATTGTCACTTGGTAAGCAAAAGAGGGGTATGTCATTACACCCCCAAACCTCTGTTACTTTCTGCAGAGATCCAACATCCAGGCCAACATCTTCCATAACTAAACAGAACGCACTTCTCTGAGACACTCACTGATGAAGGACTCACAGAGAGTGAGCCTCAGCATCAAATCTGCAAGGCCGCCGAGCACGACCTTGGCCTCCTATCAGTCAGAGAGTGTGAAGGACACCATTGGTATCCCACCATGGATTAGCCCGATGACATAGATAGTTCTGCTGCTTGGCTTGAGCATTACATACTGTTTGCCATGTCTCAGCAGGGATATGTGACCTCCTTTTAAATCCTCCTCATCATCATCATTATCCGTGCTCCCGATCTCCAACACTATTCAGTCAATTTCAACAACTCGTACATCATAACATTCAGATCATTCAGAAAATTATTGATACCATGTCAAACTTTTTCTGATTTTATACTTTTATTTGGAAACATTTCACTTTTTTTCTGCAGATTTTCTTCATAGGGACATGAATGGAGAGGGCAGCCCAAAGGCAGGTAGATCACAAACAGATCAGAGGCATGAGTAGTCATTACTGAATGTCAAGAAATACACTGACACTTGTAGGACGAGCTGTATTAAAAACAGACATGATTTAATACACCACAATGAAATACTAATAGTGAGGCTACCATCTAGTGGCAGGATCAGAATACCACGAGAGCTGAAGGGGTGAAGGTAAAGACGCATAGAAGCAAATGAAGCATAATACAGAGTATGTAGCTGTATTGTCAAGTGTGTTGCAACTGGAATTAAATGTGTGAAAATATAAAGTGATGTAGCAGTTAAGTCAAGGCAGGGAACCCAACCACAACCTGCATAAATAAAATAAAGCGTTAGGGACACAATAGATACGTGTGATAACTGCTTTGTGAATGTATCGTCATCAGTGTATAGGTGTTATGGTTGTACACATAAAAACCACAACTAGGATTGTAAGTTGCTATTATATATTACATACCCGTCCATGTCTTCTGTTCTGGGATCAAGGTATATCTGTTCCCCAAGTGATCTGTCCCGACGTGTTCGCGAACTAGTCCAAACGTCCGCCGAATAGCTGCAGTGATTCGGCTCATGTTGACAGAGTAACCCAAAGATTTTTGGGGTAAATAGTATTTGTCCTGCTCTCTGCCCTGTCTGCCCTCTCACTGACGCGTTTACGCAAGTGTTTGGGGGGCGGAAAGGAAACCAATAAACTGCGTTGTGATAGGACGGCTATGCTTTGCCAACCAATCATCGCGCTCGTCTTAGAATGCGCCGATAACGTAGCAAAATGGCCGACTGTTGTCGTGAATTAGCCACAAAGCTAGTCGAAATGAATGCAAAAATACACAGAAAGTAACAAGAATTACTCTCGAAAGAGGGTGAAATAGCGCGGTTAGCTACCAGGGAGCGTTAATTAAGATATAATGCAGTGTTGGATGCGCATGTTTTGATTTATTAATCAAAACTCACTTCGTTTTGGGTAACATGTTCGCCTGTTGGCTAGGCTAACCAAGGGTTGCGTAGATCACTCAAAAATTAAAGTCGTATTCTCTTCAAATTGGGATAATGTTGGGGTTTCTGACAGCAAGACAGGCTGGACTGGATGACCCACTGCGATTGCGACGTGCAGAGTCAACGAGAAGGTGAGAGATCCGCAGTCTGTATGCAATAAATGTATAGAATGGAGGCGTTTGACCGATGTGGTGACAGTGCCCATCCTTGAATATCATTGTGTTTGAGAAATGCCACATTTAAAGCGTGCAGTCATGTTAATCTTCTGTTCTTACTTTCAAAGGGTTTTTGGACTGGAGTTGAATCCTGACAGAGATGTGGACCGAATCCATGGCAATGGCATTAACACAATAGACATTGAAGCAGTAGAGGGCAGATAGTAAGTCCTGGCTTACTAATGGTCTATTGTTTATTACTACATTTATTCTTGTATATGTTTATAGGCATCGCACAAAGCATCACGTAAAATATGTCATTGGTTCTCAAACTGTGGTACATGAGCCTCCTCTGGTGGTACTTGGAGGAAAATCAGAAATAATAGTCTACTGTATATACCAGGCAGGGTATGTGATCGGAGAGGGACTGAGGAATTTTGACCAGAGTGCTTAGAAAATGAAACTTACTAACAAAATAATTATTATAAATTAAATAATAATAATTAGTCACCTCATCTCTCGCTCCATCTTAATCTAATTTCACAATACTAGTGTGTGAAGTATATTTGAGGAAGAGGAGGATGAAATTATGTTATTGGGAATAAATCTGCCTCCTGTGGGAAGTCCTGACTTTGCTCGGCCTATTTTAATGTTGGCGGGAATGGTGGTTCGTGGTATAAAAAGTTTGAGAACCACTGATATATGTTATTGATAGCTGTATATTATATTAGTGATACTCCATTGGTTTAATCCTGTAGAGCAGTAGCGAGTGTATTAACAGGTCACCAAAATCAGAAACAAGATATTAAGTCTGTTACAGATACAGAATCTATTCACGTAGCCATTACCAATGCATTGCTAAATTCCCTATACTTGTAAATTGATATTGCAGCTCTGAAAGTATGGGAAATTGCATTTGAATAATTCAAAAACTAAATATCTGAACTTTAAATATCTGAAATATCTTTTGTTTAGCATGTTGTCTGGAGGTTCAGATGGAATCATCGTTGTGTATGACCTGGAGAACTACAGTGGCAAACCACAATACACCTGCAAGGCAGTCTGCACAGTCGGCAGGTACATTTGACTCCATTTCTAATTGTGTCCACTAGAGGGTAGCATTCTGTTGTGCTCTACTGAAGTGACCTGAATCTGGATTACTATGAATCAAACATGTTTTTTCCACGTTGATATCATCATTTTATGCACGTTTAATTCATATAAAATATGTGAAACTCACTCTAAACCATCAGTTTGTATTTGTCATGAAGGTCTTGAAGACATGCAACAATATGACCAAACATTGCTAGAAAATGTGTCTGCTAACAGTCCACCAAGGACAGGAAACAGGAATTTGTTTTGATAAGGATGTGCGCCGTCCTGCTGACAGTTAATCACCTTTGTTTCTGTTTTCCTCTTTAGGTCGAGTCGGTATGTCCACAAATTCAGTGTTGAGACAGTTCAGTGGTATCCTTATGACACAGGAATGTTTGTCTCAAGTTCTTTTGATAAGACCATGAAGGTCTGGGACACTGAGACATTGAAGGTACGGCACATCAGTCATTTACCAAGGAGTTATAACATCTTTCTGACACAGTGTAAACAAATATTCAATGTTATAGTATAACATATGCTTAATTTCGACATGTGTACATGTGGTTTATTGTAGCTCCACTGCCCCGCTTCTCCTTTCTTTCTTACTTTCTTACTTTCTGCTTCATGCTTTCTACCTTTCTGTGCCACACAGTCCCATATGGCAGGCTCTGAGCAGTGCTAGAGTTACACTGGCATCACGGTTGCCTCAGAAGGTCAGACAAGGGACAGAATAGAACCCGCTGACCTTTCATTTGTTTCTGTCTACATGTTCCTCCTGTCTCTCTGCCCCACAAATACACGTCATACATAATAAATTATTTCTAGTGGTTGTGTGTTTCTACATTAGTGTGTGTTGTGCATTGTGGTGCACATTGTCAGTCTGTGTTGGGTTTTATGCAAACAGAGCCTCCTCTGTGTGTGTGAGGCTGTTGGTTCGCAGTCTGTGTTGGCACTGGCACACACTGATAGATGGGGCACACAGAGGCTTTTTATATTTGCTGAAGAATTTGCATTGTAATCACCACTGGTGCTTGGGTGAGCTGCCTGCTTAGCTCTGATACGCGGTACCCTAACTGTATACTTGCCTTAATGTTTATTTTAATTATTATTCTTATTTTTATCTAATTTAGTCAGTATACTCCACCTCTCATTTCATATATACATATTCATGTATTATATATACAGTATATTTGAGGGGCCGCTGAATTTCTACCACAACTTACTGATGCTGTCTTTCTCTGTCTTTAACTTGTGTTTCTTCAGCCTGCTGAAGTCTTTGAGTTTGAGGGAAATGTCTACAGCCACCACTTGTCCCCCATCGCCAGGAAGCACAGTCTCATTGCAGGTGTGTGTGTGTGTTTGTTGATATAAGTGAAGCAGAACAAACCAGCTGGGGTGCATGCTAAAGCATTGGCCTCAGTACAAAAAGTTCATTAGTTACCTAGTCTGTCGTCATTTTCTTTCTTCAATCAGTGTGCCATGTGCTCCCCCCAGAACAAATCCCACCTGGTGACCCACCTGGTTTTTACCCCTGGTTATGAAATGTGAAATATACCCAGAGGGACCAGATAGTGGTCGCTACGCAGTTACACATGGCTAACATCAGGTTCAATGACACATTTCTATTGAAAAAATATTATAGGAATCTAGGTGCTGCCTCACAACCGAGCCACCAAGCAGGACCAACAGGTTACTCATGCTCACAAATGGCACATGGTGCTCTTTAACACATGTGTATCCTTTCCCTTTGACACACCTATTCACAGTCGCCATGTTTTTTTTCCCATTAATGTGCCCCCTCCTCTCAGAGGAGTTGGACATGCTTGTCAAACAGGTTGTAGACTTTTTAGCAAGAAACATGGGCTCTTCATTTCTGCGACATTGAGGCCTTTTAGATTTTAATGACACTCAATCAGCTTCTTTGTCCTGTTAAATTACTTCAAATATCTTGCCCTCTTCCAATGTATACGTGTCTGGGTGTGTTGACTCATGTTTATCAAAAGTTAGTATCAATGAGATTTCGTATTTACCCCACCTAATCCGAGAAAACTTGGGCACCGGTTGTCACTCTTCTGAATCTTGGCTCTCTTGCACAGCAGATTTTACTGACACATTTAGTAACATTTGCTAAAATCAATACTGAGAAATGTAACAATACAATTGCATGTTTAAAGGGGATTTTCCCCTATTAACTTTTTCTCATAAATTCCCTCTTTCAGTGTTGTAAATAAAGAAATAATAGAAATGTCTTCATTAAACTGTCTCTTGTTTATGTTTTTTTAGTTGGCACCAAATACCCTAAAGTCCAGCTGTGTGACCTGAAGTCTGGTTCACGGAGTCATGTTCTTCAGGGTTGGTGGAACAGACCATAGTGGCTTTTTTCACTCACACACACACACACACACACATGCATATATTTGCACATACACATAGTTCAGTAATAAACAATAGCGTGTATCCCTTCCAGGTCACAGAGCAGAAGTCCTGTCTGTGCGGTGGTCGCCTCGATACGAGCACATCTTGGCCACTGCCAGGTAAGCACTCTTTAATGCCACTCTTGCCTGTGGAGTTTCAGCCTCTGAAATCCTCACAGAGTTTGCACACCGAGCCACATCAAAGAAAAGTGTCAGATACCGTGCTGTTGTGCCCAAGCACACATGTTGTCATCTCAGTTCCTGGACATCTGGCCATGTTGCAACCCTGACTCAAGGATAATGGCACTGCAACACAAAAAGCTAGTGCTCTGTGGCACCAGTCCTAGTCCTGTCATATGCTAGATACAGTCCCCACCTGTTTTATGCTACATTAGACCTGCTAATTAAGCCTTTGGGATCACTGGGCTGCTGTCCCCAAGCACTCTAAGTGGTTTTGAAAACAATTGGCACAGAGAGGCACACGTGTTGGAGTAGCATGTGAATTAATCTTCAAAAGCAAACATTAGTTTACAAACACACTGCTGTACCTTGTATAAAGGTTTAGTTGAGCATATGTTAGGAAATCTGTGTTAAATAGGTCAACTATTGGACCATATATTATTTAATTCACTCCCCAGTTTCTCCTTCTAAGTGCAGACAGCAAGGTGAAAGTGTGGGATGTACGTCGGGCTTCTGGTAGTCTCCTCGACCTGGACCAGCACAAAGGAGATAAGTCAAAAGCCTCCACAGAAGCAGGTACTGTTCCCTCTGTTGCTTTCATTTCTGTTCAATCCCAATTGTGTCATTTGCAGAGTAATGATTTGGGGTTTAGCTTGTGTGGCAACATGTAAAAGATTTTTTTCCTTCCTCAACCATATAAATCTACCACTTACTGTCACAATCAAATGATGCTATCACACAAGACCTGAGGACATGAAGAAGAAGACCTGATATGAAGTTGGTGGGGGTTGGTGCACCTTACTGATGATGATGATGTGGTTGAAGAAATATAGTGGAACATTTTGTACTGGTGTCTAGCTGAGGGACCAATAGAGTGTCAGGTTATTCAAACTGACACAGAACCAGGTTGTTCACTGGCTTGTTTCTGCCCGAGCTCTTGCTTGTGCTCCAGCCGAGGCCCCAGAGGAAACCCGTTTGCAATTAAACCAATTTCTCTTTGCTATGCTGTGAAATAATAGGATTCACAGTTTTAAAAACACTTACACTAAGCATTTATGGAAAGGTGTGAGATGTGATTAGACAGACAGGTCTGTGTGCTGAAGGACCTTTAGCACACATTCTTGGATGCTTAATGCACTGTTACTATGTCTTCCTTGTTTCCTACTAGTAAACACAGCGCATAATGGCAGAGTGAATGGCCTGTGCTTCACTGGCGATGGCCTCTACATCCTCACAACTGGAACTGATGACCGTATGAGACTGTGGAATAGTGCCACTGGGGAAAACACGCTGGTAAGATTTATGTATGAAGGCTTTGGTCTGAAAAAACACTGAATAATGTAGATACAGCTATTACAGACCCTAACCTCACCAGATTCTTGAATAGCAAGTGAATCGATTCCCCAGATATCTTGCATAATAGCCTCCAGTCAAGAGAAATAATTTTTTCCTTTTAAATATGAGGTCAGTCTTGCTGTTTATGCCCAATTTGAATATGGTTAGAGTGTAGTTACTGCACAGCAAGCTTATTTGAGCTTTTCACTAGCTACCTACCAAGAGTACATCGTGTTGACCCTAAAAGCCCTAGCAGTTCATATCGTCAGTACTGAATGTTGTCAGTGATGCAATGGAGCAAGTCTTTCACTTTTCACAACTAGCATACAACTTACTATTCACTAGAGGAAAAGCGAAATGACTCTCTGCACTTTTATTAATCTTATTGATTTACTGAAAAATAAGTAAGAGTAAAACATGATCATGACAGAAACAGTTGAGATTGACTACACTTTGATCACTTGTTACTGTGTTGCCTACTTCTTGTTGACTACTACAGTCAGTACGAAAGCAGCAAATACAGAATGCTGCTGTTCAGGTTCCAATTTTGACAAAAAAACAACAACCACAACAAGCTTGTTTTTAAGTATGATATGTATTTTGTCACTTCCCATCACCAGGTCATTTTCAAGTTCGGCTGAGGTTGCCTTTGTTAACCGTAGTGGAGATAAAAGCCATTCTCTGGAATAAGGTTAAAACACTATTTTATTTATGAATAAAACACAAAAGAGTTGTACTCGCCTCAATTTCATAGCCTTGGGTGCATACAAAACATGTATCCTCATCCACATGCATATATCACAGTCACAACATACAGTCATAACAATACGTTCAGGCGTTGGGAGGCTATCTGCCCTGGGCTCTCACACGATCTTCCACTCTGCTTTTCTGCCTCATGCCACAGTTGCCATGGTGGGATTTTTTTCCATCTTCAGGCACAAGACAGCCAGTGAGGGTTGATGACTTTCTCTCCTGGGCAAATAGTATAAGATGGCTTGTGATCAACGATATGATGGGAATGTCTGGTGCACATAACATGGGGACATAAAAGTAAAGCATTAAACCTGAAATGAGGCCTTATAGTTTCTTCCCCTGTGCTTCTGGTAAAAGGTTAAAGCTTAAACCTTGATAAAGATTATCTGCTGTCAGCTTTTCTTTTCTTTTTAGCACAAAAAGTCATAAAACATCCTCCAATAAAGTGTGTATAACTACATAGAAATAAGATGGATACTATTGTGAAGAATTCCTGTTCTTTACATTATTACGGATTGCTTAAATAAGGGGAATGATATAAGGAAAGACATACTTTCTTCTCATTATGTCATATAATCATTACACCGGAATCATAGAGAGCACTTTCTTAAACCAAAGATTTAGCAGAAGGGAAATGTTACTGACAGTTTAAAGGTAGCAATTGTAGACCGTCAATGAGGAAATTAGAGAAAAAGAATATATTGTTTGTTGTAACCTATAAAAAAAACCTTTATATCAATCGAGAAACTAGTATGACATTCTGTGTTGTACATGCACACATTGTCTGAATTTGCATCCCTTCATCTTTTGTCCCTCAGGTGAATTATGGGAAGGTCTGCAACGAGAGTCGTAAAAAGCTTCAGTTCGCAGTGTCGCGTGGCTGCAGCCCCGAGTTTGTATTTGTGCCGTGCGGCAGCTCCGTTGCAGTCTATGCCCTTCACACTGGAGAGCTTGTCACGATGCTCCGGGGGCACTACAACAATGTCGACTGCTGCGAGTTCCACCCAGACTACCAGGTGACGCACCCGTGTGGTGGCTTTTTCCTGTATCTGCCCACTCTATCCCGCACCTGTATTGCCTTTGCTTGTATTTCCACCTGTCTGTGTCTCACTGTCAGCTGTCCTTTTTACTGATGCCATAAACTCTCTCTTCAAATACCCTGGTGGTGGCGGTGCAGTAGAAGCTATTTGCAATCCCCATGGCAGTTTCAAATGAGCCATTTACCTGTGACAGATAACATGGCAAAGTCAAGATTTCCTGAGATATACTTAGCAACTGTAAATGCAAATATAAATTGTCCCCATAGTGAGACACGAATTGGCTCTTTCTGCCTAAATGGGACACTTTCAGAAGGCGGACGATAAAGGTTAAACTGCACAAAAGTAGCCACCTCACCCATGTCACAGTCAAGAGCTCGAGTTGAGCTTGAAAGTTTAAAATTACAATGTAGCAGAGGTCATGTGGTGCTAATATTATGTTACTACTTTTACAACTGACACACAAACGTACCACTGCTACGACTGGATCAATATGGACGTAGTTCTCCAGTACATCTGCAAGTCCCTTGCATACACCGTATAACATTCCACTTTCTTTGTAAGCAAAGCTCAGCACAAATTCAAATTTGTAACTTTTCTGTTCGTTTTCTGTTCTGTTTTGTATTTAAGTGCCAGTAAATGTCTTGTATCTTCAGTAAATCTTTATTTAATGATTAGGCAACCTTAGACACCCACATGTATGACAGCCCACACACTTATTGTTGAGCAATATCAGCATCCGGTATCCCACACAGGTTGTGTTGTATGTGAAGGAGTACACAGGAATGTAGTTGAGTCGCTCTGAAAATATGTTTCACTCCTTTTAAGCGTGTTATGTCCCATGTGAGGACTGATGTTTCCCATTCCATATTCTTGCTTGAAGTGCATGGACAGTTTTGATAGATAATTTTACTTCTGTGAACCTCGTGTCAATGCTGATTTTGTTTTGGGACATGCTTTAAAAGTGAAGGTAATGCTTCCCTTCTTCATTTCTTCTGCCTCTCTTTGTCTATGTGTATGTATATATAATATATATATATATATATATGTATATGTATGTATATATATATATATATATATATATATATATATATATATATGTATGTGTGTGCGTGTATATGTGTGTGTGTGTATAGGAGCTGTACAGTGGAGGTAAAGACTGTAACATCCTGGCATGGGTTCCTGTTCTTCATGCCTCAGCTGTGGAAGATGAGTCCAACAGTTCAAACAAGGTAGGAGCTGATAAAAAAAAACAAACAAACAACAATAGTTAGAAAAGCAGTAATTTTGAGCAATTAAATACACATTAGCCTCTCTGCATGGAGTTTGTATGTTCTCCCCGAGTGTGCGCGCGTTTTCTCCGGTTTCCTCCCACAGTCAAAAAACATGCAGATGTGGGGATTATGCAAATTGGACACTCTAGATTGACCGTAGGTGTGAGAAAGAATTGTCTCTATGTGTCCCTGTGATGGACTGGCGACCTGTCCAGGGTGTTTCCCGGCCTTTTCGCCCTGTCAGCTGGGATTGGCACCGGCGCCGATGTCTATAATGCGAGTAAATACGCATTATAGACAGACGTAACAAACTGATTTCCTATAACAATGTCTCACTGCTATAATAGTGTATTTTTAACCTGCATTTGCCATCGTCTCAGAAATTAAAGACAAACAGCGAGTCATCTGAGGAATTTCCATCATGTTACGTTGGTGTTATCTGGCATGTAGAGATGCTTCCAGAAACCTACAACATTCTCGTAGTGCTTACTCAGTTACAAATGGCTTCCTCTCACCCATGCTTGATCATATGTACTCTGCAGCAGTTATCATCACTCCTGTAAATATTGCCGTCGATACTTTTTACTAGTGTGTTTACTAGGTTTTTGTTTTTCCACTGACAGTGTGTTTTAGTATATATGTTTTTTTATTTATTAGGAAGAATACAATGTGACACGTAGCTCCATGTCTTCTTTACAGGACGCTGCTAGCCAGCCTTCAGTGAACCCTGCCTTGCAGGATGCATGGAGCAGTGATGAAGATTAATGCTGATGTTTTGTATATGGAAATGGACTCATGGTTCACTGAGCATGCAAATGAATACACATCCCCTCACAATTAAGTTGTCAAGAAAAAATGTCCAGTGGAAGGAATAATAAGTTTAGTGAGATGTCACCTGTTTTGTTTTTGCATACAAAATAATAAATGCCTTAAGTGAATTGTATATAATTGCCCAGCTTTGTAAATATGCACAATGTCTTTTGATTTGATAAAGCCAACAGGGTCACATAAAACCCCTCCTGGCTCCTCTGCACTGGTTCTATTATTGCTTTTATCAATGATTTTAAATTTTTATTGCTGACTTTTAAAGCTCTGTGCAGGCTGGCCCCAGATTATTTACCTGACGTGTTAACACCACCCGCCCTCTACACTCTGAGTCCGCTTGGTGGCTCTTTACTGATCGTTTTCAGATCTAGGGTGAAACTGAAGCACAACGGAGCCTTTTCCCAAACGGTGGAACGACCTGCCTGAAAAGAACTAGGCTGCAAGTTCCGTTGCTGTTTTTAAATCTCTCTTGAAAACTGACCTTTTTGAGGATGACTTTTTACTTCTTTTATGGAATATTTTAACGTGCTTGTTTTTCCATGTGATTTTATTTTAACTAGCAGGTTGTTACTGTGCTTTTATTTTAACTTGCTTGTTCTTTATGTACTTCTGTTTGTTGCTTTCCCACGCTTCATATTTTGAGTTGATTTATTGTCCAGCAATGCAAGTTTTTAAAGGTACTGAGTATTACTCATCTTAGTCATGTTTGTGTATAAGTATGAGACAAGCAGAATAAACTTTATATGATAAATTCACACCCTTTATTAGTTTTTCATCTTACAAAATCGTCTGCGGAATACTCTTGTTGACAATATCAATTGTAGGTGATGGAGACAGGTGAACAGGTTTGGTGGCAGTCTTTACTACTTACTACTTTAGTTAATGTTCTCATGGGAGTAACCAGGCATTGAAAAACACTTGTTATTCCTGGAAAAAAAAAGAAATTTGCATTTGTTTTGCTTTCAGTCCTTTTTGAAACTAACAGCCGGGGAACGATACAGAAACCTCAGTCTGCTCTCTGTCCCACCCTCTCTTCACAGATTTACATAAGGACTGTGTTGTCCTGTAACTTCTGACCCAAATCAATTGTTTTCTTTTTGAAATAATACCTTTTTTTATTGCACATGAATTAGGGCTGGGCAAATATTTCACTCACTTTGTGTCTTCAATGTACACATAAAATAATGTTGTCACATTATTGCTATTAAATGTTTCCCCTCAGATTTGCGGTTATTTGTTTAAAAAACAAACTACATTCAACTGTTTTATTTTTTAAACTTTAACTCAGGTTTTCACTGAGTCTTTAATTGTCTGATATTTTATAAGGATAATTATAGATATTTATACAACTTTTCTTGTATATTTTTAATATCGCTCTAATATGAACCCTGTAAATGTATGTGAGCAGTTTATTGTTGTCTGGGTCACAATTTCTGTCTTCATAATGAACAACTTTATTGATTTTCTTTTTTTTTTTTAATCTTAAAATAAAAGGAATGAGAAACTGCCTTATTTCCTTCTGACTTTATCAATCCTAACTGTGATTCATCGTTAAACGATTTGTGCTTATATAAATTATTACGTTTGAAGAATAGTATGTCCACAAAGTCAGGACTTCACATTAATTCCCACACGTTCACAAATTAGCCTATCAGGAGTGGCGGTGGGCGTTGTTATCTGACAGGCCCCGCCCCATTGCTTTCTTAAAGGGCGCTTCCTGTGTGTGAGAGCATGAAGAGAGTCGCCCACCCACGGACGGGAAACTGCAGGTCAACAGGTACTTTGTTCACGGGGAAATTTTAAGGAACCCACAAAGTTTCCTCGAGTAACGGCAACAAAGGTGAGCACTTTAACGTTGTAGTTTTCATTTGACTCTAAAGTGGACCAGAGAGACAATTAGGTGAGATGGAGGAATACACCTGTGCGCCGAGGCTAACGCGTGTCTGTGATTCGCCTCGTTCACCTGTTTCACAGCGATACCGGTATTTTGTTGGAAATGTGTTTCCTTTTTAATTGTAAACCTGAATTTAACAACGTCTTATTAATACCAACCACACAGGGAAAGGCATTTAAACGCAGAAACTGAACATAAAGGAAACTTCCAGCACCTGCTTGGAAAATCATTAATCTGACGTGTCAACACACCTGCTGATCCATGGCTTTGATTGGAACCAGGTTCCGCTGTAGGTTCTGTTCACACTACGGGCTCAAGTGGCCCAAATCTGAGTGTTTTATCTTCTTTTTGATTTGTGCTACTCATTATCAGTCACTTTATCAGTTTGGGCATTTTAAGGTATTTTATTTGCTCACAGCAGCTGCCCCTCATTCTCTCTAAAGCCTAGATATGGTGACTGGAAATCCCAGTATATTCAGTTTCTGAAATGTACATGGAGCTGTTTTTTTTTGTGTGTGGCACCAACAACCATGCCAAGTCAATGAAGTCACTTTACTTCCCCATTCTGATGCTTGCTTTGAATTCCCCAATTCAATTACAGTTGGCTGATTAGATATTTTATTAACAATCAAAGTTTAGGGCCATTATTGAGCTCACAGTTTGGATGTATCCTGTAGGACAGCGTTTTAATTCAGCCTGGGGTTTTATTTTTTTATTTTATTTCCACCGTGATGGGAGCTGACATTTAAATGCTGTTAATGGAAGAAGTGTACCATGGGAGTTGCTGCTTTACATCAGGATCCCTGGCTATAATGTAGACCCAGCGTGTCAAAACCTGCCATGTCCTCATTAGAGAAGAAACTCTAGACACAGCCATGCCTTTTTTTTTTTTCTCTGTCTACCCAATGATTTTCACCTTGCCCTATGTGCTGCTGCTGCTGCTGCTTACGTTCAGGTAGACACACCTTGGAAACCTGTCATGTTGGCTTATGTTGGCAGATGTGAGTAAATGCCAGCAAGTAAATCACAGCAAGTGTCTTCAGAAATGAAAATAATCGGATATATTTAAATGCCATGGTTTTGTGTTTGACCTCTCCTTTTTAAGGAGTGACACAGGGATTAGTACCATGACTACCTATGGAATTTCAAAATCAGCTAATTGATTCTAGAAGTGAAACTTTTTTTTTTTTAAACAAGGTTAATGAATGTCTGCCCTTTCATTATCATTCATCTTATGAAAAGCTACAAGATTGAAGGCTAAGATTGACCTAATCTGTGTTTGTAAAAGTGAAATGATTTGTGACGGCAGGGCAGTCTTTAAACAAAGAAATTCTGTGTTGGACATGTGTAATGTTTCTTCAATGGATTCTTGTCACCGTTTGTTGGAAGACTGCGGCACAGACAGCCGTTCATTGTGCTCCTCGTACACTGTTGGCTTTGTCTGACTTTGATGCTAGCAGAGCAGTATCTATCGGAGTAGCCTCTCTTTTTTCTTTAGTTTTTTTCCATCCCAGCAGTTGCACGGGGAGGAAATCTGATTCATTGTTGCCTGATTCATTCAATAGCTTTAGTTACTCAACTCCCTTTTTTGCAACTCGTCAGCGACTTGTCTTCACTTAGGGTGTCGACATGAGACCTGACAAACCGCTGAGTGCCCTTTTAATAGAACCTCAGTGTGAAGGGATTTGGATTTAATATAAAGAGTAAATCACTCCCGGTTTCTTACCAACCTCTGCTTTTGCCCTTTAGGTGAAGATCAAGGATCCCAAAATGGAATTTAATTTGAAGTCGACAGCTGTAATGCTTTATGACCGGTTGATGCAAAATGCAGGTGAGTCATAAAGCGTTCACTCTAGAGTTGCTTCATTCACAACTTAAAAACCTGACACTCTCACTTTGACTGGTTTCTGTTGTCCGTGACAGCGGGCTTTTTAATTCAAGCACTGCTCTCACAGACCTGTGGACATGTTTCTGTTGCAGACTCGCGCACAGACGACTGGTTCCTCATGTCGTCCCCTTTCCCACAAACGATCGTCATTGCGGCGTACATTTACTTTGTCACGTCGCTCGGGCCTCGGCTAATGGAGAACCGCAAGGCATTCGACCTCAAAGGACTCCTGATTTTTTACAACTTCAGCGTGGTCGCCCTCTCGTTGTACATGATCTATGAGGTGAGTCATTGTCTTGTCACTTTGCGTTCTTGATGTGAAGTGCCACCGTTTTGAGATTAAAATGTGAGGTTTCGCAGCGCAGTCGGAACACGAGTATTTCTTTGCATTGTGTGCTCATTTGATAAGAACAGAATCGTAACACGTGACTATGACCTTGTTTTGGTTCATGGACGGACTTGATTGATCTGAGGGTAAACCGGACTGACGGGTGTCGTTTCCTTTTCTCTGGAATGTGTTCTGTGACTGTTGTCCTCAGAAGTGCACGACTTCCAGCAAGCATGCTGAGACACTTAATGTCTTTGTTCATAAATTACTTTTTGTTTGTTTTGATGTTTGTTTGTTTTAAATTAGAATTGCAGTAATTGTGAAATATAAAGCCTCATTGTGTTGTGGGACTATAGATATTGATAAACAAACAATTGTACTCATTTATTATAACTTCTCACTCATGTAGTTCGTAATGTCGGGTTGGGGCACCGGATACACTTTTCACTGCGACCTGGTCGACTACTCCGATTCACCACAGGGCGTGAGGGTAAGGCAAATCTGAATTTGGCACCAAACCTTCATGTACACATGTATGTGTTGCACCAGTACTGACATGTCTTTCTCCTGTAGATGGCAGCAGCGTGTTGGCTTTACTACTTCTCAAAGTTTATTGAGATGCTGGACACTGTAAGTAGCAGTTGTTGTTTTTAAATCTGAACCATGTCCAACCTTGTGCTTTTTTGTAACTTGTGCTTTTTTGTTTTGTTTTTTTCAAGGTGTTCTTTGTCTTGAGGAAGAAGTACAGCCAGGTGACCTTTCTTCATGTCTACCATCACTCCATCATGCCTTTCACCTGGTGGTTTGGTGTTCGTTTTGCTGCAGGTAGAACTTTCTATCTTTTTTAGTTTGTTTTTTTCATTTTCTTAATTGCATTCATTTTGCTTTTTGAATGTCCCTTTTATAATCAACTGTGCTCCCCATTTCAGGTGGCATGGGAACGTTCCATGCCATGCTCAACTGTGTCGTCCATGTCTTCATGTACTCGTATTACGGCCTGACTGCCATGGGCCCCAGTTACCAGAAGTACCTGTGGTGGAAGAAATACCTCACTACCATCCAGCTGGTGGGTTTAGTCTGTCTTTAAAAATGTTTTTGCTAAAGACCTGGCGTGAGTCCTTGCACTACAAGTTGCTGATGTGTTTGCTTCTGGCTTTACAGATCCAGTTTGTCATGGTGACCACCCACATCTTTCAGTATTTCTTCATGGACTGCCCCTACCAGTTCCCCATCTTTGTGTACATCATCGGCCTGTACGGCCTGATTTTCCTGGTCCTCTTCCTCAACTTCTGGTACCACGCCTACACCAAGGGCAAGAGGCTGCCTAAAGTGCTGCAGGCTCAGACATGGGCACACCACACCAACGGAGTTATGAATGGAAACGCCAATCATGAAAAAGACGAGTGACGCACAACTCGGGTGTTCCGAGGGTTTCGGGGTTGACCTCACTTACGTAAGCAAACCACTGTGAGATTTAACCCCAATTTAATTGGACTCTTTTATTTCCCTTTTCTACTTGCAAGACAATCTTTAAATTATGACCAAGGCTATATTTAAGAACTAAGCTGATGGGTTTTTATATATATTTGTTTTTTGGTTTGTTTACACTAAAGGTAAAGCCCAAGTTCTCTTACTGAAATGTCCAAATATGCCTCAGTTTTCTGCCACCCTATGTTTTCAAGTCATCGAAACATCTATTCAGACTACACGGCTTCACCTCTGACAAGACTGCAGGACCCTCGGTTGTATAGTCACACTGGACCTCCTAAAAAGCCTTCACTGCTGAGATTTATATATATATTTTTTAAATTAACTTAAGTGACGTAATCTTCTCTGAAGGCTATTTAGGAAAATCCAATTCACATTTTTCATTGAGCACTGAAAAGTTTAAGGGTTGTTGATTTCACATGGCCTAAAATGCTGACTGTTTCTCAGTCACCATTTGTTTAAAATGGTGATAAGGTGTGTCCTCTTTTGTGAGGTTGTTTCTTTTTAATAAACGGTTGCATGCATGCAGAGCCAGGTAATCGACGTTCGATCACACATGCATGTCAACCTCTCTGGCTCGACTTCACGGCTGCGGCTGACGGTGCAGACATTAGGTGACAAAAGAGATGAACTTAGTGTCCTGACTTAATTCTCCTATGAAGCAACAGCATGAGTGATGCCAGAGTGGATGACTGACTGGACGGATTATTGTGGTTCTTAACAGGCTGCAGAGCTGAGCATCAGCTTTACAGTTTCACTAGTTCCTCACCAGACCACAGTTGTACACATTCACTTAGTCAACCAGTTGAAAAACCTAAGCAGCTTTGGTTGCCTGCTTTGAGTTTTTCTTTTTTTTTCTTTTGAAGCTCTGTGGGTAATGAGGTCTTCAGATGGCGGAAGTCGGCATTGAGTAGTTATTTGATCCTGTAATTTAAAGTAAATGATGTAACGCTGCTCCTATGGGGACCGAGGACATGGGATACCGACCTTGGTCTGAAGAGTACCACCTTTTTTATTTAGGTGCAAGCCCATGTAAGCATTCAGTTTTACAGATATTATATATAATGCTTTTTTTGCATCTCTTTTATAATATTGTGAGAAATGTGACATGTTTATTGTATTTTATACAATTTATACAAAATAAATGATCATTGTATTTCAAAATCATTTGGTTATTTTTTTTTGGGGTGGGAAGTTACTCAATTTGGAAGTTGAGTACCTAGTTTAGTGATTGATTCTAAACACTTCATAATTGAGCACAAATACAACTCTAAATATTGGATCACACTTTTCCCAGACTTCAATTTGAGCTGGTATAAGTTGGATGTGAAATGGTAACATCAATATTAATTTGTGCTTTAGACCTAACTGTAATTAGCACATTCTACCAGATGGGGGTGATGATCAACAGCACCTCCCTCTGGTTAAAAATAGAAAAAGGTTAAGATGGGTCAACACACATAAAATCAAAATTCTTCATTTATGAAGAAGCATGGTCTCTCTCTCCCTCTCTCTCTCTCTCTCTCTCTCTTCCAAGTCATTTGGTTAAATATATTCTGTATCGTTTCTCTATTTTAAACTGGGAACATTGACCTCCCTTCCTATGGCTCTCTGTATCTGCAGAATAATGGACTATGAACTACATTTTGTTGCACAAGCTAGAGGAACTTTTTTTTATCACACATTTTACAATAAGGGACAGTATGTTTTCTAACCCATACTTGCTTTTTGTTTAGCCTTAAATCAACAAGTTAACTTATAAGTTGGAGTTTTCCTTTTCAAAAGGACAATTAACACCAATATATAATCAACGGTACACATGACTGGTTTTTCCATGACCTGACCTCCAGAACCTAACCCTGTACATGTGTATAATCTGTATTCTAAGTGAAAAATGCAACATTCTCAGTCCATTCAGTCAACCCCTGCTTCCCTGTCTTCCTCAGGCACACACCCAGGAAACGGGAGAGCACACTGACCGGTCTGTCAGATATCAGTATGTCCTTCAGCGCTTAAGTGGTCCATAATGATTCCACCATCAACAAATGGCCCCATGAGCTGTTTATTGAGCACCACTCAAATTGCTCTGTCGTGGCAAATGTGTGAGCTTGTCGTACATAAGCGGCCATAGATGTCAGTGTGAGATTACAACAACAAAGAAGTCATTGAAAGTCAGTTTTATCTTCCATGTAAATGTATTGCTGTATATGATTCTGGTTGACCGGAGAGATGGGGGCAGTCGGCGGGGTTGGCACCAACCCTCGATGGGCACGGATGGTCGCTCTCCGCCACGATGAGCTTTAACAGCCCCAATTTTTTTTTGTGTCTCTGAGCCGCCCTCGCAGGCTTCTATTGTGGGAGAAGAAAGAATAATTAGGTCATTATCAGGCTGAATTTGTGAGCCAGCTCATCATTGTAAATACATGTAACACACACACATGGGGTGAGTCAGTGAAATGAAGTTTGTTGTTGCCTTTCTTTTTCTTTTCTTTTCTTCTTTTTTTTTTTTTTACCAAAAAATGCCACGCAAGTTGATTTTAAAAAAACATTTTTAATGTTAGATTTAAGTTGTATTTGATGGCTTCAGTAGTTTTGTATTTGCATTTTAGACAAAATGTGCTCAGTGAAGACGGGAGAATGATAATCAGGCTCAATGTGAACACAAGTCACCTGCGTGTTTCAAGGCTTGTGTTTGTTTGGCTAATTGCTTCGGATATGTCCAATAATATCTAAATCAATAACCAAGGGGCAAACTATGACTCCCCAAGTTGTAATTAATTACAGAGATACAGCACGGTCCATATTCAGCCTTCATCTGGTCTGAGAACGGAAGTGAACATGTTATCTCACTGTTGTTTTCTTTGTCTTTTAGAGTGAGTCTATAAATAAATTCACCAAGATTTATTTGTGGGGCTTTTTTTCAGCGGCCTTTGTCTACATTCACATACATTTATTTTTTATAAATGGACCTTATATATTATATTATATGAATATATTATATTTTCATCCACATTAGTTGCCCGGAACCAAAACGTCTGTGGAAAAACTGATTTAAATATTCACATTATCTTCACGTCACCTTGAGGCAATTAAAAACAAAAAGGTTTTCTCAAATGTTTTGCCACAAGGGGAAAAAAAAGTTGGCTATTTAACAGAAAGAGCTAAAAACTATTTAGGTTTTCAATATGATCTTTGGGCCACTGGGAGCAACAGAAAACAAGGCTGGAAAATAACTGGAAATACAACACGATATAAAGTAGTAAATGTAGAAATGTGTTTTTCTGGTTTCTTTTCACATCCAGCAGTTGTAGGGCAACATTATTTTCAATTAAACGGCGCCCTTGAAGCTGCTAAATATTCTAAGTTTTCCGAAAAACAGCTACCAAGCCACGTTAGGCCATAAAGCAAAAAGTTATGACCTGGAAAATTCTACAATTCTCCGCAGAACTTGTGATCCGCTGCTGATTTAAATCAAAGCAAACACCACATCATGAAACCAACTTGTCAGAGGACCAACTTTGATGGTGACTGTGGACATATAGGATGTCACATTTGTCACACTCTGCCACAGTCAAAGGTGATATGACATGCTCAGCTACTATCCACTCCTGTGTTGACTACAAATAGGACACAGGAGTACACAGGATGAGCTGATTGCAGATAGGGGAAAGGAAAAACAAACAAAAACACTGGATGGATGCAGCAGTAATAAGGTTTTAGCGTGCCTGTTTTCTTAGCAGTACTCGTTGTGACCTGTGACCACCACACTTAGGCAAGAATACATCCGTGTGTTTCCTGATTTTGATCCTGACAGCAGCCTGGACATTTTCCTTTTAAGGATAATGAACAAAGAAACTGTATGAGAGAGGAGCAGAGGTTGTGTCTGTGTCTGTGTGTGTGTGTGTATGTGTGTGGGGTGGGGGGGGTCTTTACAGCTCTGATTTTAACTCTTCTATGATAGTCTGAATTTATGGCTTCGACTGTATGCAACTTTTCAGACAACTTAAATGGCACAAATGATGCAACATAAATTTAACCAATGCAACATCACACATGTGATCTGCTAAGTTCTCGATATTAAAAAGAGCAAGAGTGTGTGTGTGTGTGTGTGTGTGTGTGTGTGTGTGTGTTGCTCGGTGCCTGTGAGCCTGTCAGCAGAAAGCACATAGCTCTCGGAGAATAATTATTGGTATTCGAGATAATTGTGGGTATTTGCTCGCCTAATAATAGTCAAATCTTCCTTTTCCCTTTTCGTTGTCTCCCTTTCACTTCCTTTAAAAGCTAAGTGCATACAAACTGCACGATTTGGCTTTTTGAAATGTAACAAACGTATACTCGACAGGCTCATGTTCAGCCGCAGTGAGCTGCCCTCAGCTGTAACAGAGTTTGCTTTCATTTGTTATGCCTTTAAATTGAAGATGTCTGCGTGAAATTGATGTGATTACACTTTAATATGCTTATCAAAAGACTGGTGCAGCTGACAGTGCTAATGCTATGTTGTCATTGTGTTTCTCTTTTTAATATCAGGAGTCACAAAGAAAAAAATCTTTACTTATACTACTTCAAATGTGTTAAATTTGGTGGATTTTGGAACTGTTTTGAGGAAGATTTTAGATCTAGATTTTACAGCCAGGACCAAGACAATAAACTCACTGTTTACTGTTGGCACCTGATTTTGTCAGGGACTCATCTCATAATTGTTTATTAGCTCTTTATATGATTTTATGATGAACATGTTCTGTTTGTCCAGGCAACAGCTCGACTCTAACAAGATGATGGAAAAATAAAAGCATCAAATCGTAATAGCTGAGAAGTTGTGTCAGAGGTGGAGATAGTGCTGAAATATTCCACTCAAGTAAAAGTAACACTAGTTTGATAAGATTTTACTTAAGTACAAGTAAAAGTACTGGTCTAAAAATGTACTCAAGTTAAAGTAAAAAAGTAGCTTGTTTAAAGTGTACTCAGAGTAAAAGTTACTTAGTTACAAGGTTGGGGAACACAAATCTCACATTAATTGTTTTTAATTAAAGGCAAAACTTTACAAATTCAAAGGGCTGACAAAATAAACTATATAAACACATAATGTATCAGTCAAAATGGGTCAAACGTCACACATGCTTTAACGTTCTCATTCACTCAGGGACCTTAATTAACGCCAATTCACATGTCCTCTTCATTCACCTGTCCTCTTCATTCACCTGTCCTCCTCATTCACCTGTCCTCGCATTCACCTGTCCTTCTCATTCACCAGTCCTCATCACTCACCTATCCTCACCACTCACCTATCCTCATCATTCACCTGTCCTCGTCATTCACCTATCCTTCTCATTCATCTGTCCTCACCACCACCTATCCTCATCATTCACCTGTCCTCTTCTTTCACCTATCCTTCTCATTCACCTATCCTCATCATTCACCTGTCCTCATCACTCACCTGTCTTCTTCATTCACCTGTCCTCATCATTCACCTGTCCTCGTCATTCTCCTATCCTCGTCATTCACCTATCCTTGTCATTCACCTGTCCTTCTTATTCACCTGTCCTCTTCATTAACCTGTCCTCACCATTCACCTGTCCTCTTCATTGACCTGTCCTCTTCATTCACCTGTCCTCCTCATTCACCTGTCCTTGCATTTACCTGTCCTTCTCATTCACCAGTCCTCATCACTCACCCTTCCTCACCACTCACCTATCCTCGTCATTCACCTGTCATTCACCTGTGCTCTTCATTCACCTATCCTTCTCATTCACCTGTCCTCACCACTCACCTATCCTCATCATTCACCTGTCCTCGTCATTCACCTGTCCTCTTCATTCACCTATCCTCATCATTCACCTGTCCTTCTCCCTTCACCTGTCCTCTTCATTCACCTGTCCTTCTCATTCACCTGTCCTTCTCATTCACAAGTCCTCACCACTAAGAGCCTCTCCTTCCCTCCTTCTCTCCTTCCCTCCCCTGCTTTGAGTGCTGTTGCACAACAATGCAACAAATATGGGCCATTTTAAATCCAGGGATGTTTTCAAGTGCACATCTATCTGCAGGATTATATAATCTGTCCCACAACCAATATATTTATCAACACGATAATGCCCTGTTATAGAGTGAATCAGGCCTGCTGTGTGTTTCAGCCGTTGCTTCGATGGCTATAAGTATAACGACGTGCAGCAGAGAGAGGGCTATTTATGTAGCCTGCTTTCAGTGTTTTTCATGCATTCATGGGAACTTCAGCTTGTCCTTCAGGGTCTACGCATTAAAAAAATTTAACTATTTTTGATTGATTTGACATCTCGACGCAGCGGTGCAGAACTGAATCAAAGCATAATATTAGCATAACCCTTCCACTCCCGTGAGTTACATTGCCTTGGGGCCAGACAGCTTTGTGCAGTAGCTTAACACTCTGCTTGTTTTGTTGAATCCCAGTCTGTATGTCTTCCACACTTTAGCCCGTTTCCAACAAGTGGTACAGTTTGGCTCAGTTTGGTTTGTTACACACATCCATTGTGCAAAATAACTGATGATACTGTCATAGTTTTTGGCACCCTTCTATTATGGCATTGAGGCTTCTAAAGGCTGGAACCAGACACCATTGATTTGCAGACAGAGAATCATCTTTGCCGTGTGTCATAGGGACAAAAAACCCAAATGTTTTCCATGCAGCCTGCAACCTTTTCTTTTTCAAGAAAGCTTGTTTTCCTCTTGTGACAAACAGGATTGCCATCCTTTGTTCACTGTGTCACATTTCTCTTTGGTGGGCCACACTGTGTCGCGCTGGTATGACGTCACGCTATTTTCGTAGCTGATGCAGTCGTCACACGCCCTGCAGTGGAAATAAATGCAAGCCAGATCAGGGTGCACATTCCAAACTACATTGTAGAGAGCTGAACTAACTGTGCTGTAACACTGGGCGCAAACAAAGCCCATGCTGTGTGTGTCGTGTATTTGCTTGTCTTGCCTCTTGCTGGCTCGTTTCACAGACAATAAACCGAAATGAACCTCTAGGAGTTATTGTATAAACAACATGAAAATGAATACATGAAATGAAATATGAAATATGTCAGCATTGGAGAAAAATACTGATCCTTTCAGAGGAGGATTAGCTTAGTTTAGCATAAAGACTGGAGGGAAACAGCTCACCTGGTACAGCCAATAGAAGTATTGGCGAATTCATTTTTATATTCTATATTCTACATTTCAGGCAGTCATAGCTTCCATATTACTATATCTAGTCTATATTATTATTATTATTTATTTCTAATAAAACACCTAGTAATAAAAGTGCTTCATGTGTTAAAGGAAAGTATGGTCATGCAAATAAAAACCTCCATTACAAGAAGAAATAATGATAATATAAAAAAAGACCAGAACAAAGCTGTTTAAGCATTTCCACTCTTTATGCAAACCTAAACTAACGCTCACATCAAAGTTTAGGCTCCAGGATTGAGAATTACAGTGAACAAGAAGTCTAGCAATACTAGGTTTCCTGCAAATCAACGTCTGCCTTTGTTCCAAAACTGACTGTGTAAAAGAGAGAGTGTCATATGGGGTAAGAGGTAGATTACCTTCAGTGTGTATGTGTGAGAGTCTCCTTCATTACCTAAAAATGTGTTCTCAGGAAAATCTTCAGAATCAACAGCACATTGACATTCATTGGATGCCATTTCCTCATCTCTCTTAATGTCTCCTTTGCAGCAAGAAGACCTGGGTTTGTGACCCGGTCGGAACAAGGACCTTTCTGCATGGAGTTTACATGTACTTCTCCCTCCTGTGTGTGTGTGTGTGTGTGTGTGTGTGTGTGTTTTCTCCAGGTTCTCTCATGCAGATTTGGGGATTAGTCAAATTGGAAACTCTGACACAACAAATTGACTGTAAGTGAATGGTTGTTTGTCTCTCTATGTGTGGCCCTGTGATGGACTGGCGACCTGCCCAGGATGTAGCCCGCCTTTCACCCTATGTCAGCTGAGATTGGCACAGCTCCACCCCTCGACCCTCATGAGGAAGATAAAGCAGAAGGAGATGAGAGTGCCTGAGTGTGCAATAACCATTTTGTTTGTAGGTTCAAAGGTTTCATTGTATGATATAATTGTTGTTTTTTTTTTGTAAAACCTCATGTTGTATTCCTCCCATTTCCTCATTGTAGTACCAATGTAGAAATATCTTACCTTAAACTGTCCTTTAAGATCTTTTCCTACATTTACAGTCTTCATGACAAGTAAACTGATGCGCATATGTGACATTGTAGTATTAATGAGCCCAGACTATCACTCTTCAACCCGAACATACTGACGTATGCTGCCTCTCAACACGACCATCACCATTATATAGAAATAAATTACACAGATCCTTATTCAAATGTTCAAAGATATGATCACAATCCTGCCCAGCTGAGTTCTGTCCTTGACTAAAGGTGAGAATCTCTCCCTTAAACAAACACTATGGCTCCAGCCCCTTTCAGGATGAAGGAAAAAAAAGGTGTTTGCGTATGTGTGCGTCAACGTGCCTGTCACTAATAACTAGTTTAAATAAATATTACAGTTTGTTTCAGCAGTATGCACACATTCTCTGGCTCCGCACTCCGAGCCACATCTGCCGCTGGCAGGCTATCATTACATGCAAATGTCTTCCTCAGGCTACGCTGCATTCCACATTGTCACTGAAACAAAGTTGTATTATCTCTGGGAATCGCATGATCTTCTCAGAGCATGCTACTTATCAAAATATGCAACGATAGATCCGGTATTCATTTTTAGTATAATTTCCACCTTTTTTTAATTAGTTTATCTGCAAAAACTGTGCTTAAAAAAACACAAAAACCTAACAAACCTGAACATTTTAGTTTATTTTTATTCATAAAAAAAAAAATTCTGCAGTCTGTGTTTCCACTGCAGTCATGGTTCTGGCACAATAATCCAAAATACGGATTGGTTCAGAAGGTTGGAGTAAAGCTCATCTATCTTGTTAACATGGTGTAAGTGGAAATCATGGACAATATAATGTCAATATAGTCAATTAGATCTCCTGTTAAATCCAACAAAATGCATTTATTTGATCTAACTTCTTAAGTATTTACCCCACATTTTAAAAATGGGTGGGTCATAGGGCAAGGGGTGGGGGGGGGTCACACCCTGGAAAGGTAACAAACAAGTTAACAAACAAAAAACCACAAGGCAAAGAATAAATAAGGACATTGAATCAATCAGTCAGTGAGTCAGGGATATATAAACTTATATGTAAACAGGAGGAGTGTTTACATACGACGTGTGTGTATATATATGCACAGAATACAGCGTCCATGTTCAGACTTACTAGGTCACTCTCAACAAATACAACAGAAATGGTTTCCACATTTTATAAAAAATTGTAGAGTTGAGAGAAACAACATGTCAGTAGTGATTTCTACTAACCAGACCCCCCCAATAAAGGAACACCACCTTTCTCCATAGGGTTAAGATATTTATTTTAAAGTAAAGTAAAGCTTCACTTCAATATTGACTTTGCTATAGCTTTAAAACAACTTTGAGCATTTTCTCATGAGATACCATCTACATTTTAACTACTCTAGTGCAATGAGTGACAACTTAAATGACTACGCTCGGCGTGTTTTCCCTCAGCTTTTGCCTTATGTCAGCGTGGACTGACACCAGTGTGACACCAGTGTGCATTTTTATAAACTGGCATAGAACAACCAAAAATAAAACAATTCAATGTCAGCGATTTAATTATTGATTGTTTTTAAATCATTCAATCTCTAGGGTTTATGTCCAGTTAGTGGCAGTGGCTCTGTATGAATGAATCAATGAATCAATCAATCAAACTTGATTTATACAGCACTTTTCATACAAGGCAATGCAACTCACAGCATAAAAACAGAATCAAAGAAAGCACACCCACCCTCACACTCAGTCACAACAGGCTGGTTTTATGTTAAAAAAAAAACAACAAACACAAAAACAACAAAAACAGCAATGGAGAAGTGAGGAAAAGAAGAAATGTGAAGGGAGAGATGGAAGTGAGGGAAATATGCTATCATGGAACTCACAAACCAAAAAAAAGCCGCGAAACACCACGGGGTGATCTACACAGGAGATAAAAGAAGCTAAGATAAGTGAATCAGTAGTTAATACAAGTGGGTAAATAAACAAATGAGGTAAGGAGTGAAAAGAGTTGTATCTCTATAGTCTACGTTGTATTGATAAAGTAAAATAAAGGTAAAAGTGAAACAATTAAAAGGGACGCTAAAGGGTTGAATAAAGTAATTTGTGTCAGACCCTAAAAACAGAAAGTTAAATAAAAATTAAATAAAAAGTACAAATAAATAATACATCTCGGGTTATAAAGGTGCGTCTTCTAGAAAGAAGAACGTCCACATTTCTGTGACATTTCCTGATAAAACTTAATCTGGTGTGGATCTTCCTCAGGTGACAGTGATTTCACATGTAGGTCAGGAACCACCCACATGTGTGGGTATAAACAGTTCATTCCTCACGCCAGGGCTTCCTGCATGTTTTAGACGTTTCCTTGCTCTAACACACCTGATTCAAATCATCATCAAGCGCTGCAGAAGCCTGATAACGAGCCATTTATTTGAATCAGGTGTGCTGGCGCAAGGAAACTTGTAAAACAACCTCAGGACCAGGATTGAGAAACAACCATTTTGTGAAGTACATAATATACTAAAGTAAGGAAAATATGCACTCTGAACATATATGTTCAGGCAGAATGTCAAACAATAAATGAAAGTCAAGGAAAACAGTGTGACAGTGGAGTTGTTGTTGTTGTTTCCCAGCTTTGTACCGTCAGAAGAAAAGAAGAAAAGAGGGTTTTGTGCTTATAATTGCTCCATAGTTAAGCACAGCAGCAGAAGACCACACCTGGCGCCACCACACTCACACTCTCAGGTGTCATGTGTACCTAATAAAGTGGCCGTGAGTGTATTCAGCAAAGTTACACACTGACACAACAGCTCCTGTCAAGATTTATGGCGTCAAATGAGTCGAGATGGTTTGTCATCTTTGTAAGAGTGAATCCCTGAATGTAAACAAGTTTGGGAAACAGGGACGAAAACAAAACAAGCTCCTTTGCTCTATGGGAACTGTCAGTGGGAAGGTGGGCGGGTACACCGCAGCACTAGGAGGCGTGTGATTGGCCAGCAGGCAGGAAGCGCTGTGAGCTGATTGGCTGTGAGTGTGTGAGTCGTGAGCACAGTCTCCTCCTTATTCCAGAGAGCATGAGTGAGCGGCGGAGCGAGACTGTGCTGTGTTTGAGATACACACCAGACACTCGAGTTTGTTTTGGTTTCCCCCCCTGATAGTGAGCGAGTCTCACAGAGCACACAGGACGCGCTGTACGGTGGCTGGCGGTGGATAAATAAACTCTCCCTGGAACTTCCTCGTAAAGAAAGAAAGTAAGTTCGTCCATGACCTTCTGCTATTGTCCTCTTCTCCTCCTCACACTGAAACGACCTGCACACACACGCACAGACAGAAGTGTGTCATTTGTACTGTGATGTTTATGGAAATGTTTATGTGTGACATTTCGGGGAAATAATTTGCATTGTGCAGAAAAATGAATGAATTATGCAGTGTTGTTTTTTTTATTATTATCTCAGAATGAGTCTTTTATATTAATATGAGGAGCTGGGTCAGCTCTATTTGGACAACCATGTTTCTACAATAGCAGGCAGTGGACAAACCAAATATATATTTTGTTTAGTTGTAATGTTTAATGAAAGTTGCATAGGTTACACAAGGCAAAGGTGTAAAAGTTGTTAAATTGTACACACTGTGTCTTTAACTAAGTACAGTTCATATTCATTTCATTTAAATTCTTTTGCGAGATGACGTCTTTGACCTAGACTTGTAAGAGCCATGTCTTGTTAATTTACCTCTGTTATTATCATGTCTCATGAGGACAGGTGTTTATTTTTTTCTTTGTCTCTCATGAATGACGCAGGTGTGTTTTGTTTTGTTTGTGATTGGTGTGTGTGAGCAGTCTTTTGACCTTATGTGACTGGTACAATAGGGATGAATCGATCAGTGTCTCACGGATCATGTCTGTGAGCTGTGTTGTGGGAAATCTCTCTGTTGCTTGTTGTTGGTTGAATTATGAAATGGAGACTTCCGCCAGACAGACAGGTTTTCATTTCCCTGCAAAGAAAGGTCAGTCTGCACATTTGGAACTTTTCAAAGGAGTCCCTTGATCAAGCAAACGGAGAAGTAACTCCCTAACTGAGATTTGCAATGAATGATGCTTGATCACCACAGAAGCTCTTCTTCCTGTGACACATTGGTTACTGTAATGTGACGTCAGCACAACTGTGACAGAAAATGTAGTAGAAACACACACAAACACACTGCGTCATCGTCACCATATCTCCTCCCCACTTTCAATCAGAAATGAGAAGTTTTGCGTCTGCTGCATACAGAATGTGCATGGGCATTTGTGCTGACACGCTTTCTATTCACAGGAATACTGACAGCGTGTACTTCACAGCCTTTGTCTCTGACGAATAATAGTACATGTTGCAGAGTAACATTTGCTTTAGAGGAGGGGACAGTGCAGTGCCACTTCACAGTGACCAACCTCATCAGCAAACTTGTTACTGCAATGCTTCGCATTGACAGAGGAGCTCAAGGACTCGCCTCCCCAAATCTCTCGGTGTGACTTTCAGGCTGCAGGGTAGTGATGGCAGTGGTGGTGGCCGGCTATAAATAGACCTGCTCCAAATTGTGCTGCAGTCATGCAAAAATTCAGAGAGAACAAGAAAGGGCACATTCATCGTTTTGTTTTTGAGGTTTTGACACTGGCGTAAATAAAGGTAAATCACAGTGTTTTCTGATGTCTTCAATGGCAGCGATAGCCTTAACACCAGGAGGAGAAGATAGTAGTAGGAAAAGAGTGATAAGGAGAGCGGAGAGGGCGAATGGAAGTGCACAGAAGGTATAACATGCCTCCGTCAGGGTGTTTGTGTCAGGATGTTCCTGATGTGTGGAGGCTGTGGATGTATGAGTGTGAAAAGTGTTTGCATGTGTCACTTTTCCTGTCACACGTTGACAGAATGATGTTGAGTGACTCAAAAGAGTTCAGTCCAGACAAGCTAATGCTGATGTTTTGAACTCAGGCCAGGTGTTTGCTGAAATTTGATGCCATATTTTTTGGCTAATATAATTCACTTATGCCTTTTCCCCCCTAATAGATCAATATTAATAAATGTTGCACAAAATTGATTAACCTAGACATTTATGGACCAACAATTATGGACTTTATTTTCAATCTCCATTTTATGCTTTCACACGGCACTTTAGTGAAACGAACTAAACATTTTGAATAACATATTCCCCTCCTCGCCTGAGGTGGCGCTGCATCAAGAATTACTGAAGGAGAAGACACGACAAACAGTGAACAAGAAAAGTAGCTCATCTATTGATGGTTAATGCAGAGCAACTTTTGTTTCCGCCACATAAGAGCAAAACATGGCGCTGCATCAAATCTTATTGGTCTTTATGTGAATATACTACACATACGCTGCGACAATGGACTCATTTCCCCCCGCTATTGTTCTACATGCATGTATGTTTCGGTTGTGTTTTACCCACAATGCCCTGTGTTGTAGTCCACTTACTCCATTTGTCCTATGTTTGTAGGGCGGACCAGAGTTCGCTTCTTTCACACAAACCCAAACGAACCGGACTTTCCGAGCAAATGAACTAGGGTTTGATTAAGAAGGGCTTAGTGATGTCACCTCCAATGCCGTGCTGCCATTATGGTACAGTTCGGTTTGGCATAGAGTACGCTACAGTTTGGAACAGTAAATCCCTGGGTCAGGCTCAGTCAGTCAAAAAAAACCTTGACCTTTTTAAAAGGTCCAGTGTCACATCGAGGAGCTACGGTGGCCTTCACTTATCTGTTTTTCTTGCTTTAGCGTGTTTGCACATTTGTCCTGCTGCTATAGAAACATTGCAGGGGAATATGGCAGCCTCTATAAAGCGAAACCCTTGCCTTAAGTGCATATAAAAGCTTATTCTTAAGCCATTTTTATGTAATAGTGATTATACACACATACTTATGGCTGGAATATAACATTTCCGCCAATAAATCCACCTCAGTGTGAAACAGTGGACCTTTTAAAAGGGTTATCGCTTCTCCTGAGCTCATTTCCATAGACGCACTCATCAAATGACGAGACAAAGCAGCAAGTTATAGCGTGAGGTGAACTACTTTGCAAGTGTTGCATATCATATGAGGACATATGAGGACATATGAGGGCTTGGTCTTGTTGTGTAAACCCACAATTTGCCTAGGATTTAATGCTGAAGCACCTGACCACAGATAACAAACACGTGGACCATGGAGAGTGTATTGAGTCTGGAAAGGGTGTCGTCACCCAGCCTTTCAAGAGGCGTGACCAGCGGATTTACATCAAAAAGCCTCTGTATGCAATTGGATAGACCTACAACCAATGATGTTTCCACACCATATGGTACGGTGTGGAATGGTGAAGCCCTCAGTCAGTCTTGCATTTTGACTCAGAATAGTATCTTTACTGGTGTCCAATATGCCCGATAGCCGCGTCAGCGACGTCAAGCTTTGTATGAAGGAAGCACCGGTTACAAGGGAGTGACTGACGCCCAACAGCCAAGTCGTCGTACCATTACTCTGGTACCCAAAGGGAAGGGTACCAAAAAACAGAACGGTTGGGGCTGGTTATTTTGGTATTACCATACCATACATACCTTACCGGAGGTGTGATGGCTATCTAATAATGGCCTAACTTTTGCCTAGCCTGCCTAATGCACATCTCACCCAGACTAAGAACCAGCCAAAATCAAAAGACAGCTGCTCTTCGGGTCGGCACCATGTTGAATTTCTGTTGTCATCGTGATAAGCCCACTTCTAGCACGCCAGGGAAAAAAAAACCCTGTATGATGTTTGTAGGAGATTCTGAAGTTTGCCAAAACGGCGTCCTTGCCTGACGTGTCTGCAGAGGGAAATCAAATGACTGGCAGACTCGGCTGGGTTTCTCCCAGGCTACGTCATTGGTGAAGACGATGACTGATGGGCGTAGATGTAGATCTTTGTCATGACAGTCAACTTGCCCTGACAGCTTTTTTTTTTTACTTTTTTACAAAAGAGTATACACACATACCTAACAAAACATGTATACAAAACTATTCCTGTTCTGTTTTTTTTTTTTATACCCCTCTACCTGTCTGTCTGTCAGCCTGTCTGTCTCTGGCTCCGTTATTGCAGTGTAGAACACAGGGAGCCTTGTGCTGTACCTGACCTCTACTATGCAAATAGTAACTGACTCCACGTAAGTGAGTCTGTGAGACAAAAGCGCCACGCTGCGCTCACTTTGTTTCACCGGTGTGTTTCATGTGAGTGACGCACAGACTTTGACTTATGTGACAGCGGCGTCTGCTGTGTCTCCTCGGCTGGAGTTCTGTGATGAAGCATCTCCTCGTCAGAGCTCAAGGTGGATTAGGCTGAATGAGGGATGGATGAGTGCTGACTGACTGTACAACGAGTGCTTTAAAAACACAAAGGATCTGAAGAAAGTCTGACGGAACAAACATGAAATGAAAAAATATGCCTGTTTTCTTGTTGTTATGCCCTAGGTCTCTTTCCTGAATGAGTGTCACTGCTGCCTTTTGTGATTCAAGAGTAGCAAAGAGTAATGAGCTTGGTTTGATGTACTCTCTTTGTGTGTGTGTGTAATGTAAGTAGACGAAAAGCATCTGCACTGCTGCTAATGTCCTCAATCTTCTCACCAAAGGAGGACAGTGTGTTTGTGTCGTACGTGCACAAACCTCCGTTGGCTTCACTGATGTGTAAGAGCTAAACCTAAAGTGACAGCATCAGCTCAAGTTTTCGTCACACATTGGTGAATTCGGAAGTAATGACTATTACTGATGTAAGCCATAGACCGCAGGGGGAAAATCATGCTTGACAAATATTACATGACCCCCACATCCACACACACATCCACCCATGTCTGTGACGACAGATGCATCCCCTGGCAGCAGCTCAACCAGCTTAACAGGTACGCTAACAGCTGAGTTGGAGATTGGTTTAGAAATACTTCCACATGCCACTTTTCATATGCTAGTTTTTACTCGGGTTGGTATCTGGAACGTCGTTTTCCATTACTATAGTACCTCGTCGACGTGGGCGGGGTCGGCATAGCTGCACGAAATTGCCATTTTAAACGTCACGCTCGCAAACTAGTGACGACCAAAGCAGTTATTTGTGGTGTACTGAATCATTAAGAATCACTTAATTATAAAGATTAGTTCGGTACTTCCTGGACTTGAAATGCGGCCAAACAAGTTTGCGATTTGGCCGGCTTTCAATAGTGCTAGTGCTCTGTAGAATATTTTCAGAAATGTCCTCGCTAAAAGTTCGCCAAAGTTTTCGGGATTTTTAAGTCTTTTTAACTTATCTACAGCCTGATATCTTCTTCTTTATTGCTAGGCCGACCGGGTTCTGGAGAGACTGATTTTCTTGATCTTGAATCTCTTGAAATATTGTGAAAAATTTACCAGATTTTGAATATGAAGCCCTAATAGACCTCATTATATAGGCCTCATATTATGAAGAGACCATACATTTTTATATGTATATATATATCTATATATATATAGATATGTATACACATATCTATATATATCAATATATATATATATCTATATATAGATATATATACATATGTGTGTGTATATGGTCTTTGCAGATCACAATATATGTGATGATTTTGTTTATACAAAGGAGAAAAAAACTATCCAAACCTACATGTCCCTATGTGAAAAAGTAATTCAAAAGTAATAAGATCATGAAGTAACTGTGGTTTTTGGAAAGTTGAGTGCAATTTCACTGGCCACACCCAGGCCTGATTACTGCCAGATCTGTTGAATTAAGAGCTCACTTAAATAATGTCAGACCAAGTGAAGTGAAGCCAAAACATCCCAAAAAAGGAAGACACCATGCCGTGATCTAAAGAAATTCAGAAACAAATGAGAAACAAAATAGTTGACATCTGTCGGTCTGGAAAATGTTACAAAGTCATTCTTACAGCTTAGGGACTCGTCTCACTTTTGCCAAAAAAGCATCTTGATGATCCCTGAAGTCTTTTAGGACAATATTATGTGGACTGATGAAAGAAGGTGTGCATCCCGCTACATCCGCTACATCTGGCATAAAAGTAACAGCATTTCAGATAAAGAACATCATGCCAACAGTCAAACATGGTGGTGGTAGAGCGATGGTCTGGGTCTGCTTTGCTGCCTCAGGACCTGGGCGTCTCGCTTCGATTGATGGAACCATGAATTCTGCTCTCTACCGAAAAATCCTGAAGGAGAATGTGCGGCCATCAGTTTGTGACGTCAAGCTGAAGCGCACTTGGGTTCTGCGGCAGGACGGTGATCCAAAACACACCAGCAAGTCCACCTCTGAATGGCTTAAAAACAAATGAAGGTCTGGACTTGAATGTAATTGAGATGCTGTGGCATGACCTTAAAAAGGCCTTTCACGCTCGTAAACCCTCCAATATGGCTGAATTAAAACAATTCTGCAAAGAAGAGTGGGCCAAAATTCCTCCACAGCGATGTGAAAGACTCCAGTTATTGCCAGTTATCGCAAACACTTAATTGCCGTTGTTGCTGCTAACGGCGACACAACCAGTTATTAGGTTTAGGGGGCAATTACTTTTTAGATATATATGCTGTTTTCTCTTTTCCTGGGTTATCTTTATCGAACATTTAAATTTGTTCGATAATCTGAAACATTTAGCTGTGACGAGGGGAAGGGGGCAAACAGCTCTGTAAAAAGTGCATGTAGTATTCCTGTTTGCTCGGTGAGGCCAGTTTAGGAAGTAAAAGTATATGGAAGAGTCTGCTGCTTGCAAAAATAATTTTTGGAAAATTAGTTTACTTGTCTCTTGTAAACATTTTTAACTTACGGGTCTTAATCTCCAGTTTCAGGTCATCTCCTGTAGCACATGGCGTCAATTTTGTCAATTATTTTCCCATTTAGAGGAAAATAGACAATAAGATACAGCACATATAAGCGTGAGGGACAGCTCGTACCAGCCCACACACGTGTTAAGTAATGTCACTGTAAATGAGTGACTGAGTGAGTATAGCTGTTACTAGTATAGTATTTCGGGGTCAGGGGTCGAGCAATAGCAGGGACACAGCTGTGTTTAGTGCCAACAAAGTCAAATGTCACCGGTTTCCCTGAGCCACTCTTGGCATTTTATCAGTGGGAGTTAATGGAAAATTATATCATTTGCTTCTCAAAGCATATTCATCAATGCAATAAAGGCACTGTTTGTTTTCCTCAGTTTCTCTCGCAAGGGAGAGTATGCAAAAGTCCTCTCGAGCCCTTGTGCAGAGGGACGGCGATATGCATACATACAAACAGACGCGCACACTCAAATAAGCAAGGAAGCGATGCTAAAGGCATTTTAGTGGAAACAGTTTTCATAACAAGGAGGAGAGCGGGAAAGTCTTTGTGTACTCGGGGCTTCTTGAGGTCATCCACTCACTCCTCACTCACATTTACTGGCCGGTTGATCAGATGTAAAAGTAGACGCCTGTTTTCTAATCTTATCATTCAAAAAGATCCTTACAAGGTTTTTTTTCCACCCGTTACATCTGTTTTTAACTTTAAAGTGACGGACAACAGGTTTTTTAAATCGGACACGGTTTGTTACCTGCCTCTGTGTTTTTGGCAATTTTGTCATGGATCCAGTCGTGATGAATGTGCTGTTTCGTAATAATAGAGAAAAGAGGAAAAGTGTGTCTTTTGAACCCTTTTAATGTCATCTTCTTCTCTCCTCAAACCCTTAAAAGGCAGTGCCACAGACATGCCTTGAGAGCATCCCATGACACATCATGGTTCACATAGATATGTCCAAAAGGGCAATGAGAATGAAAATTATATAAGAAAGCGAATTTGTTTCTCATCTGCTCCTGTCTGCAGTTCAGCTCAGGAAACTTCAGAACAGCTGGACGGAATCATGGGAAACACAACACAATATCTTACCACGGCCGAGCCAAACTGTCGTGTTCAGCAGCGAGGCAAGGCTTAACTGATGTCATGTACACGGACATAAGCGGGGACTGACTGAAGCACATGACGATACTTGAGCATATCTCTGCCTCCGCGGCGTCTGCGTGTGACGACTTTGTTTTACGTTCGGTGGGAAGAATGACCTCCCAGGGACAGGAGGAGGAGGAGAGGAGAGAAACAGCTGCGGCCCGGGGTTCACTTGTACTTCCTTTTCCCTTGTTCTACTGGACGTCCTGTCATTGTGTGTGTTCATTTTTTTTAAATTTTTTTGTCTTCTTAAGAATAACAGACACCCCGTCAGTAATTTAGGATCTGCATTAGTCTGAATTACAGAGGAGGTGGTGGTGGTGGTGGTGGGGGTGTAATAATGTCTCGAGAGGATGATGGTATGCACTGGTCATCTTTTGGTCATCTCTCATGCTGCACGTCCTGGCGCTCTGTTGAACAAATATAAAATGCTTTGTTTTCCTGTGCCACAGAAAACTTTCCATAAACAACTGTTGACATGAGTCACACTGGCGTCGCTCTTGAAAACATGAGAACGCTGCTCGTCACAATTAAAAAGTCTTTAAAGGCCCTCGCAGTTCAATCAAGCAAGGAGATGGAGATGGAGATGCTCTGTGTCATCTCAGCCTGTCTCTCACTTGTGACTAATTGCGTTGCTTGAACGAGGAACACACCACAGACTAATAGGAGAGAAGTGCCTTTGACAGTTTGTGTTTGTGCAACGTTGGGATGAATAAACATCAGCGGTGGCGCAGGGATTATTTGACTTTTTTTCTTTCCGTAGCTATTTATTTATTTTTTTTGTCCTGCAGTGCTGCCAAAAGCGACTCACTGCAGCTGACTATTTAAAACATTTACATTGCGAGAATGACATCCACATCATTTATACTTTCTTTCCAGTGGCACCAGTTGGCTGGAGCCACATTAAAATCAGGGCTATTGGTTAGGTGTTCTGTTTTTATTTGGCAGGCCATGATAAGAGTCTTGCCAGATCCAGGACATTTAAAGGTTCAGTGTGTAAGAATCAGGCTTCTCCGTCAGCTGTAGTACCTGGTACTTATTTTAGTACCTGCTCTGGTGAGGTTCCAAGTAAGCTGAGGCGATACTTAAATGTGACGCCACGGAAAGAGTCATGAGTGTGACGTCTGACACGGGAATCATGCGATTCTTTTTTAACTGTAGATCAGTTAAAAAAGACTTCCTGATGTCCTGAAACATGCGTTAATCTCCGACATATAGCAAGGAAATGAATAAAACAGAGGAGCTTTTTCTTCCTTTGCCTTCTCCTTGTTCATTGGTTCACACGTTGGATTAACGTGAACAGAGCTGTTCTTTTTTTTGTGTGTGACAAGCGTTTGTTTGATCTGCGGTAGAGACGTAGCACGAGGCCCTTCCCTTAAATACAAGGTGTATTATTCTGAGGTGATGAAAAAACAAACCATTTTACATTTTCAAGTGATTATACACTTATGCAAACGCACGTATGTATACTTGAGCTTAAGATTCGTTCATCAAATAAGGCTTTTTGGTGACCTTGACGTGTTTGGTGACATGACGTGTCACGCGGTGTTATTTGTCGCGTGTCTTTTGACGTGTTTTGTACAGGTTGGTTTATACAACCTGACCCTTCTGAGGTTGTATATTACAAAGACGATCCTTTTGGGATTGATACATGTGTATAGTTTATTCAGTTTCTGCCGATAAAGCCTTACACACTGGAGTGAAGCTAGCGAGTCTCCGGTGAACAGACTTTCCTGCCATGCATTTTTCTCTGAAACACATGCCCAATGCAACTTTTGAAATTCAATTAAACTAAATTAGATTAGATTTGATTTAATTGTTTGGCTCGGCCCAGTCTGGTAGTCCAATCATGTTACAGGACGGTTGTTTGAGGTTTTCTGAGGTTGTCTGTGGAACGACTTGTAGTTCTTTTCTGAAGATGTTTCACGTCTCATCCAAGGAGAAATGTCCTCAACACGAGCCCGTCCTGTTTCTACTGATTCAGTGTGTCATCATAAACTACCCTGTGAAAAGCAGTGGTAAAATATCCAGTTAAATAATTCAAATAAAAACATGAAAATCCCTCATTTTAAACATACTGGGATAGAATTATCCCTGTAAATGACACAAAAACTAATTATGTAAACTTAAGAGTCGATATGTGTTTTTCTGTTCGTTTACCTAAACGTTGGAGAAATCAATTCATAGTGTAACTCAACCTTCATATGGAATAGTATAATATAGTATCATATTAACATCCCGCAGGACTGCTTGTATTTTGACTTTCTTTCGCTTTCTTCCTCTCATGAAAATGATCTCTTTGCGCTCGGTTCTTCCTTTTGAGCAAAGACAATTGTGACATAATTTAGTTTCAGTGCAACGATACAGTCTCAGTAATCATCATCACTTATACGTATATCTGCGTGTGTCATCTCATTTTTATCCGCATCGTGATCCTGTTTATCTGTGTGACCGCACATATACAGTAATGTCCCCTTGAAACGAAAAGCCTTATACCAACATGGACTCACAAGAATGATGAATGGCTTTTCTTGTTGTTGTTGTTGTTGCTGTTTTGATTTTGGACAGTGTTATGAAGTTAGGAGATTCTGTTTCTGGTGCGCTGCGCGGCTGCAAACCGCATTCTGGGTCTGCTCCTTTTTTCCTCCCCCGGTTGTAAGGCTGTATGTCCTCACCTCTCATTGTTCACGTCATATACTGCAGACTGTTGAAATATTCTGATGACTCAGGGCTGTTAACTCTGCTGACTGATGCCAGCAGACCCCTGTCTGTACCAGCGGAATGTGGACTGGTTGATTGAGTGGTGTGACGAAAATGCCCTAACCGTCAACACAAGAAACAAGACCTGAAAAACATCTTTCCTCATTGCTTATCCATAAAGAGGAAATGAAACACTCGTCTTCTTATGAATATTCAGGAGTCGTGATAGACGCCGCCCTATCATGGACACCTCACTTGTGAGAAGAGCCAGCAGCGTGTCTACCTGCATAGATGGAGATCTTTTGGAGCCAGCAACAGGATTATTACTCTGCTTTATATGTCAGTGGTACAGACTGTGACTGTCAAAGTTAAAAGCCAGCGCTGCCAAGAGCATGTTCTGTCCTACCACTTACTACCCCCTCCCCTGCACTCATCTCCTTCTGCGTCCACCTCAGTCAGCCCACTGTTCATACCTAATGGATTAGCTTATTCCTGTTTTGTAAGTCGCTTTTGGATTAAAGCGTCCACTAAATGCTTAAATGTAAATGTAAAAACCAAACTACACAATCCTCACTGCGCAAAGATCATCTGTCAACCAGTTCTAAGCAATTGTCATGAGGCGCACGGGAAAAAAAGCATGATCAGGTTACATCTCCTCCCACTCCTCCCGTCTTCTAAACAGCAAATGCCAACTCCTCCGACCCGACTCACAATCCCTACGACGTTTAAACACAACTGAAACATTCGTTCATCCACTAATATTTTATGCTGCTGAACCCGCGCCGTCCTGAAGAGCTGACAATCAAGTTGTATCGTGTCGTAGTTTGTTGGCTCACATGCAGACCTGAGTTCATCGCATATTTCGTCCCATGTTGATGTGGCGCATCAAGCAGAAGCCTGTTAACGTGGTTCCGGCTCATAACGCGGCCGTGCAAATGTTCAAGTAATGCGCTCGTAGCACATATGATTGAGATGCACATACAGCACTGTATGCACTGTGTGTGGTGTGCTGCATACAGCAGTCAGCTCCTATACAGTAATCGCAGTGTCTCCTGAACGCTCATGCACTTCACCGTTGACTCAGGCCCAGAGTAGAATAATGGTTGTGTTTATATTACTATGCACCAGTGCTTTTATCTCTGTGACTAAATCAACGTACTACTATTTCTGGATAACAAGATGGGTAAAAATATCCACGGCAGGAAAATACTTTTATGGTCTTATGGTTGTGTTTTATTACGGAGACGACATGTCAATGTTTCGCTATGATTTTCTGCCTCGTAAGACGGGGGTTGACTGGAAAAATCTGCCCCGTCCTCCACTGGAAATGATTTCATAAAAACAAGATTGCAGATATGTAATCAGCTTTCCGGCTCCGATCCTATAATCTGATGCTAAATTGAGGCTCAGAGGGAAGGCCTTCCTTACATATCAGAAACAGCAAATCACCTCAGAGCAGCAACACTGTGGTAGAGTTGACCTCAGGTCATCCCTATGTCAGCCGAGATTGGCACAGCGACCCCCACGTGGAGGATAAAGTGGTAGAAGATGGATGGATGGCATTCTTTTTAATCTGCTTTGCTTACCTTAACCCAGTGAACTGTTCACATGAGCTGCCAAGGGGAGGGAGCCCCCTACTGGCCATTATATACACACTCGTTTGCACAATAGGAGTCAGGACTGACAGCTAATGTGATTAGAACTCTCCCAGTTTTTGCATTTGTGCTGGAATATGATGCTTATCATGTTATTAATTGTGTTAGCAGGGATTTTCCACATAAACTTAAATATGAACAAATAATATAAAGTGAGACAGCGTCCTACAGTTGGATCTTGGCTGAAAACTCCATGAAAAGGTTGAAATGTGGTTTCTACTGCTCAGAATTTTCCATTACTGTGTTAAAACGTACAGTATAATACAGAGGGTGTAAGAATGTGCAATATAGAGTGTCAATCTATGTGTTTAGGTGCACATATATCTTAAGGCAACATTTTTCCACTTAATAAATTAACATTAATACTGGATTCATATATGTAGGCACTATTATTTAGCAGAGAAAAATGAGCTTAAAACAACTGAAAAGCCTACATGCTGTGTCTTCATATGATGGAAAAAGGTGTCTGAGGAAGACATCATGGTGGAGAATGTATCCCACTTTATTATGTAATGCTAGTGCACTGTAGTTATTCAAGCGAGATGAATAACTTGAGTTCAAGTTTAATTTGCAGCTTATTAAATTGGGTTACTTCTCGTGGTTCTCGATGCCTCCAACATAAACACGTCCCTCTTATCTTTGGTTGAATAACTGTGTTTACTCCAGTGTGTTGTCCCGTGAACCAGGTCCACTAAGACCGGTCTCCACACTGTTCATTCGGCCGTCAGTGTTCGTACTTCAGCGCGTCCGATGTGGTGAGAGAATCAGGCTGAGAGGCGGCTCGCACTTTGTGCCTGCTGTGACTCATTTTTCAGCTCTGTAGGGCCTTCCACTGCGTTGGGTCTGTGATTATGAGAGAGATGGCAAAATGTGTCCCTGTGTGTATTCAGTTCAGGATAAAAGAAAAACAACAACAACAAATTATGATGGTTACATTATTACAGTGGATTTCTTTCTCTACAAACAAGTGTTTTTCTTCTGTAATCTTTGTTATCATAATGAAGGGACAAACATGTTACCAGGAGTGAGAACTCAGGCAGTGATAGCTCTCTGGGCCCCTCTGCTGGCAGTTCAAAGCAGTGCAGCACCCTGTACTATCGTTTTAATAGTCTTTTTTTTCCTTAAGTAATGTTGTTTTTGTTCATCTAAATTTTATTGTTAATACACCTGTGTGACTGATTCTGCCACTGATGTGATTCACTGCAGTTTAATGCCTCATTTAACTGCTCCATGGTGACCTATAAACTGATCCAGACAATAAAAGTATTCTTTGAATTTCCAGTCTGCAGTAAGAAGAAAGAAGTAGGACAAAGCACTGTTTGGTTTTTTTTAGGCAACAGACAACAGTCGCTTTTATCCAGAAAATAAGCTTCTCTTAAAAGAAATTGTCACAAGAAAAAATACTGTATACATATATATATGTGTATATATATGTATATATATATGTATATATGTGTGTATATATATATATATATATATATATATATACATATGTATATGTATATACATATGTATATGTATATACATATACATATATACATATATGTATATATCTATATATATATATATACGTATATATATACATAAAAGCAGGAATATTAGTATTTAATAGAACACTGATATATTTGAGATACTTTATGTAATGGAGGATGGTGATTCATGGCCTGTCTGGTTGAGTATTATGTGAATTAGTACTATATATAAAAGAACAGCTTTGAAAAATTAAATACACAGTAACACAACAGTGTTACAATCAAATCAGTCTGAAAATGTACATGTATAAGGTGTATCTTGTCTGGATGACACTGTATTAACTGTGAAGTGGAGCTTCTTTTTTGGAAGAGACTAACAGTCATTATGTGTTGCAAAGCTATGGCCTTGCAACTTTTATTAAAATGTATAGCGTTATTGTGAAGTGCATTTTCTGAGGGAGGTACATCCCTGTGAAACTGTGAGAGATTCCGAGATTAAATGTTGTTTACCTGTAATCTGGACTGTAAAAAGTGACCGTGTCCATGTGGAAAAATGGGCCAAATTTTGATGTCATGATTGATAAAGTTTTTTGATGTCAACATTTTTGATGTCATATGCTTTTGTTTCATTCTTCATTTGTTTTCCACATTTGAGCAAGAATGGTTCAAAATGTGTCTCTTTGGCTTTCGTATTTAATAAAATGGAATTAGTCATTCCAAAGTAATTTAAAACAAATACATGCTTTGTGAGTGAATATCACCCTGTTGACCCAATTTCACAGCACAAAAAAAACAACAACGAAATCCCGGACTCCTGCTTAGATCTTAGACACACTATAAGACAATTATATTGAAGCAGCTCAAGGTGTGTGAAAGCTAATTTACATTTCAAACAAGTGTTGTTATATTTTCATTCTTGGTCCAGTTGCTGTGAAATTGTTTTCCGAGTTACTGCAAAGGGCTCAAAAAAAAAAAAAAAAGAACTGAAGACATTTCTTTTTAGGAAGTCATATAAATAGGGCTGCTCCATTGCATTTTAATATATGTTTTATGTGTGCTTTTAACCTGCTTTTAACCTGCCTCTGTAGCACTTTGAGATTTTTTTTTAAATGTAAAGTGCTTTATAAATAAAATGAATTATTATTATTATTATTATAATTGTCAGCAAAGGTGCTTAGGGTGGGGTGCGGGGTGCGATGGAAATGAATTAGAGCTGCTTTGCCAGGTGTGGCTTTAAAACTGCCGTTTTCAATTTATCCACACTTAAGAGTGAACGTGGCGCCCTGAAAGCACCACATACCATTAAGTGTGTTGTTCTGAAGTGTAGAATAATGACCGTCATAATCCCTTTTAAGCAATGACGTCTATCATGTGCAGGCTGCATTTCATGTGTGTGTGCATGTGTGTGTGCATGTGTGTATGCATGTTTGTATGCATCTGTGTATGCATGTGTGTATACATGTGTGTATACATGTGTGTATGCATGGTGTATGCATGTGTGTATGCATGTGTGTATACATGTGTGTATACATGTGTGTATGCATGTTTGTATACGTGTGTATGCATGTGTGTATGCATGTGTGCTGCCATGCCTCTGAGGGTGTGTGACTGTATCACAGGAGGTGTCAGTCCTCCAGTGGTTTGATGGTCACTGATGAATGGACTGAGGGGATTGCTGTGACAGTTAATGGTAGCTCTCTGTGTAAAGGACAGGACAAGGTCAAGCAAACATAGGCAGAGATGGTGTACACTGTCTTTCCATGCAATTTCTTTTTCTTTTAAAAATAAATAAATATATATCATGGATGTTGCCACTTGGAGGAGCCACTGCTGTGTTTCAGCTCAGTCAGTGGAAGGCCAGACTGCTGCTTTTGCCTCAACAATAAGGCTTTTTTTTTTATCATCGATCATGTATAGCTCCTTACAAGAACTCATCTTATAATACTGTGAAAGCTGAAGTAGCTAAATACAATGACTTAATCAAAATGACAGTAATTTGCACTGCTATCTTTAGCTAAGTGGGGAAAAAAAACAACTCCTTGATGGAAAACTGCCAGCTGAAGATGAATGAGACTGATTTGAAATTTGAGAGCATCAAACAAGTGTCCGTGCCTATTTACTCTGAAGATGTTGTGTGATCGGTAGCAATTTGTTTTAATCTGAAGCATCTTTTACAGCTTTACAACAGCATGGACTGACTTGTTTACTTATTGATTTAGGATTTTTGAATATTAACCCTTCATGCTCACACGGGCACGGATCTGTGCCACAGGCGCACCCTTGGTAAATAGCTGTGGGAATAATAAGCCACTCCTCATATGCAAAATGCGCTTTTTCGTGTTCTTATGTGGTGTTGAGTCAAAGTCCTGATTAATTATGTGTCGCACATTGAATTAGAGTGATACTTGTGCAGAAGTCACAGAATAGACATAATGCCGTCTATGTTGGGCTTAACCAGACGTCACTTGGTTCAAAACACATCTGCTCGGCTTTTAACTGGTACAAAACAACAAGAGCACATTACTCCAATTTTAGCAGCACTTCACTGGCTCCCAGTTCGTTTCTGGACAGATTTCAGATTTCAGTTAGATTTTGTTTTCAGTCTTAAAACACATTTTTTTCTCTTTGGCTTTTAACTCAGTGTTTTAATTTATTTATTTTTATTTTTTTACATTTTTATTTGTCATGTCTTTTTTATTGTACTCTGGCCAACTGTGTTGTCTTTTAAGTGAAGCAAACTTTGAAATGTGACTTATTTCCAAGTACTTTTTGCTCAGGTGAGTTAATACAGTTGGAGAACATGGAAAAATAAATCATTTAATTAGATTACCTATTACGTTGTGCAGAAAATAGGATATAATACTGCACATTATAGCCACTGTATATACGTTTTAACATAGTAATAGTAAAAAATCTGCCTAAATGCTCTGTGTTCTAAGGGTTATTGTCAGTGATGATGTATCATCTCTCGGCGGCTTTACTCCAGCACGTCAAACTGAACAAAATGCAAACTTGCTTCCTACATCTATGCAGATTTGTCTGCAGAGACAATAACAGTGACTCTTATTCAACACAGCGTCTGCTCCTCCCAGCTGATTGAATGGTTACAATAAAAGGCTGAGATACTTTTGAGTGATTATTCAATAAGCAGCTCTGGGAGCTCAACAAGAGAAAAGAGACATTTCACACGGCAGCTGAAATTTAGAGCACACGAGACAGCCATGACCTTCTATGGGCGTGCGAGAGGAGAAACCATAGCGCAGCTCATTTTTTTGCTCACTCGCCTAATGTGATCACACAGGATAAACTCTCATCGCTCTCCTAAAGATGGCAGGAAGTTAATTGAAAAAGCCAACAGAGGATGTATCAAAGGGACAGGGGAAGAAATAGCATTTGCAGAGGGCAGTTTTTATATCTGGATCACTCTGCCGGGGGATCTGCAGGCCTCACTCTGCCTTATGTAACGCTGGAGCCCAGACAGAAATCAGCCTCCTGTGGTTCTACCGAAGAACCACCCCCTGCCACACTGATCGCACACACACACACATACGCACACCAGTAGTGATTGCTCGAAGACAGCGAAAAATGCCAGTCAAAATATGTACTGCGTAGTATTTACATTTCAATACTAAACAGAACCAAGGTTATTATAGTTACCGAAAACGAACGAAATAACGAAAACTAAAATTGTGTGTTTATAAAATGAACTAAAACTAAAAATTTGTAGCCAAAATGTGCTTAGTTTTCATTTTTGGGAATTTATTTCATACATAATCCTTTTGGTTTCATGTGAAGTGTGTTTTATTTTTTTCACTGCCGGTTATTTTAAAAGGTTGGTATTTAAGACACACTACTTATCAAACTGCAGCTGGCAAATACTCCACATTACAAAAAAACTAAGCATTTACAAATAAAATATAAACTAGCAAACCTGCCCTAAAAACAAAAAGTCAAAACGAAATAAAAATTAAAACTACTGAAAAAACTAGTATAACCTTGCATAGAACGTGGTTAGAACTAGTGTCACTAGTTCCTTCACAATCAGCTGTTTATCATCGTCTTACGTGATTTTTTAATTACCGTAGCAGCCTCCGCATTAAAACCACTTGAAGCCTCAACTGTTCTCTATGGGCTGGCACAGAATAGGATATATTTTTTTCACTGCAGTGAGCTCGACGGTGATCGGACAAATGCGGCAAAAACGTCACTTCCACGGACGCTCAGCTTCTCTGGGAGTCAATGGCGCTGTGGGCGGGTGCAGACGCTGGGCTTCTGCATAATGACTGGAGGAAGTATATCGGTATATTGCCCATTCTCATTTGTACACATACACAGATGTAGCATTTCAGTTTCACATAATTATCAGGCTTCCTTGTTCTAGTTGTTGGTTTGCAGAATGTCTGTAAGAATTTGTGTATAAATAACTGGGCCTGAAATGAGCTTCCCCTGTTTCAAAGACCAGCAACTGCCACCGACACACTCCTCCTGTCTGTAACAATAGACACGAAGGCTTTTGTCCGCAAACTCTAGCGCTGACAGGCTTTGAAAGTGAAATCTGGTGTAACTGGTTATTCAACTGAAAAATATGTCGGCGAGAGAAAGCGTGAATGCGACACTGGCCAGCCTCGTCCCCTAAAAATGACACCTTTAAACTGCGTGACCTGTGTGTCTCGCTCTACGTAAAAAAAGCAACACACTGGAATGTCGTCAAAACAAGATAAGAATCTGAATGTAATGTGGCGGCAATCATTTACATATTCTTAAGCAGTAATTGGCTGCAATTTTTAACAGAGATTTTGAATGCCAGCGTGTATGTATCCTCTTTGTGCAGTGTTCAGGGGCATGTATAACAAGATGAATTCCTGGCTGTGATCAAGGGTGCGAGACTGTTTATACATCTCATTCTACCTCTGTGTTCTCTGTATCGGAGCCGTATCTCCTGCTGCTTCTGTTACCACCTAATTAGCCTCGCCGTTTTTTTCAGAGAATCTTCGTCATGTTTGAGCGTTAGGCCCAGTCTGAAGGGACGGTGGTACATTGAAAGTCAGGGGAGTTTATTTCAATTCGTTTTTTCAGCTCTCTTTGTTCAACGCATGCCACGCTAGACTTAAGTATAATATGCAAATCTGTGGCATTATACGTTTTGAAAGTGGTGGCCTGTAATGGCGCTGTGATTTGCACCGAGGCCCAACGCTTCTGACAGATGCGAAATGTCAACTGCATCGCCGTGTTTGGGAGAGTCAGTTGTGCGGTTTTCTTCTTTGCCGAGAGCTACTTATAACCTGAGAATAGCAGCGATTACTGATAAGCAGCAAAACTGCCATCCAGACAAATACAAATCAATTTGTTTTTTTCCTGACAGGCACTTGATTAACAGAAGGGTAGGACGTGCCAAGTGCAACGTAGCAGGCAAGACTGCACAGAAAGCACCCTTGCATGGGCACAGGGCCGGATTATTATTGTGCTTATTAGTAATAACATTTTTGTTGTTCTTGTTCTAAAATAAATCTGTCATGATTTCAGCCCTGTAACTGGTTAATTGTGATGGTTTGTACCTTGTTAACACTTGCAGAACTTGTTGTGGTTTGTTTAATCACACATTTATTGTTTATTTGGATCTCTTTAGCTAATATTTCCACTTTCAACGCTTTTGCCTTGGATAGGAGGACAACGCTGCAGTGTAGCACATGACATAAAACATAATAAAGTAATGCATGTAGTGCATACAACATGCCTTCACTAGCAAGTAGATATCACGACAGCATTACAAACAACATGAACTTGCCTTTAAACCATGTTAGGCTCAATCACCTCAACAAATCCATATAACAAATGCATTTATTCAACATCTTTTAACAGTTCATTTTTGAATGAATACAAACTCTAAGCATGTTTGATATGAGTCGGTAACATGTTCCATAGACTACAAGTTCAAGTTGACCCATATGTCTGATCCTCTGTGAAGAAGTCGCTTCACTCGGGGAGCTGGAGGCAATCCCATCTGACATAGGGTTGAAAGGTCGCCAGTCCAACACAGGGACAACATACAGAGACACACAACCATTCAATTTAGAAATCTGCATGTTTTTTGGACTGTGCAAAAAAGCCAGAGTACCTGTCGAGAACACATGCGCAGATTTGGAGACCATGAAAGACCCACACAGAAAGACCTTTTGTCAAACCAGGATCTGAACCCATGACCGTCCCATGAAGCTATTTGAGACTAATTGAATTTTATGAATTACACCAGGGTTCTAGCTAGCGCATGATAGTGTGTCGGGGACACATGATAGCGCTAGCATAACGAGGACCATTATGCTAACAATGTGCGGAACGGTCCTCAGTTGTGCGCCAGTGTCGATCTAATCCTGCCAGCATCGAAGTCTGGAAATTACAACAAACGCACGGGTAGTTGTCAAGTAAGACACAATTTCCTTCCTCAGTCTGAAGTGCACCGTTCTCCCCTGTTTAAAATGACACATTTTATGGATGAACTACTGCAAACATAATTGCTAGGAAATATATAATATATATACATACGTTGTCAGACATCAAGGTGGTAGCAAAGCATCATACAGGACAATACCAAGTATGCTGAGAAACTAAAATAATAGTAAATGTTTATTTAATGTGCACATACACTTATACACATTGTGGTCTTTAGTGTGAGATTTGTTTTTCATGAATAAGGGGTTGAATTTACCCAAGGTGACATCATGCAAAGACGGTGCACTCTGTCATAACAAACGTAATCTCCTCTCCTCTCCTCTCCTCTCCTCTCCTCTTCTCTTCTCTCCTCTCCTCTCCTCTGCCCAGAGCTGAATTGATGGAAACAATATGACTGGATTTTCTGTCTGTGGTAATTACCTGGCAACTTTCGAAAGAGTTGAAAGACCAGAGTGTTGGATAATGTGTTGTGAACTGTGTGTCTGATTTCTCATCCGAAATACATCAAGTGTTGCTGATCAGTCCTGGTGTGAAACCAGAATTGAATGACTATAATTGTTATTAAAGTTGCACAGTTTTGTCCACATGGCACAACATTTTGCAGTCTGTGCATTAGTCATGGACGTCCAGCACGACTGGTGTGCATGTGTCAGAGAGACAGAGACAGAGAGGCAGGTGTAAGCTCTGGGTTATTAGGCCAGATAAACAGAAGTGAGTTGTGTAACTCTGGCTGATAATTCATTGACCTTTACCTTTTACACTCTAATGCATTCTAATAGGCCAGTGGATCCCAGCATGGCTCCTTCTCACCTGCACACACACACACACACACGCATAGCCTGGTTTCCATGACTTTAGAGGATATTGTATTGACTTATATCCATTTTGTGGAGACTTACACTGACCTTAACCATAATTACCACTTGCCTAATCCTAACTTTAACCAACCCTCATCCTAAAAGATGTGTCCACTTAAAATGGTGTCACTTGCTTTTTGTCCCCATAATGTGACTGCGCAAACAGATGTAGGTCCCCACAACATTAGTAATACCTGGATCACACACAAAACTTGTTTTGCTATCTTAGTGAGGACAGATCATTGACATACTGTAGTGCGTTCCCTCTGCAAAAGCCCTTTAAAGTTGTGGGGCCAATATGTCCTCTCAAGGATAGGTGTGTACATTTGTTTTGGACCTCACAAAGATATAAATACAAGCGTACACACGCATACATGTATTCACTAGCATCTGGTTGTCAAGGCGAAACCTCCAGGACAGGGGTGTCGAACTCAAATGACCTGGGGGCCAGTGAGTGTCTAATCTGGTCAAGTGGGGGCCGGTCCAGAGAACAAAAAAGTGGGGAAAACTGTTCAGTAGCACAAGTTTCATAAGATATTCATGATGAAGATATTCATGATGATATTTCCCAGAATCTAAAAAGTAAAAGTGCTATGTTGTTTTGATGTGGAATGACGTATTAAATAACGTAAATAACAACTGTAATTAAAAGACCAAACCAGCTTATGTATACACATAATTGAATGTTGTATGTTATACATTCAGTGCTGTGATAATGATGACTGAATATCTTATTATTGCTGTTCTAAAAACATTGCTAGCAAACATGTATTGTATTATATTCTGTCTTTATTCCATCACCTCGCTGGGCAGCTGTGCCTCAGCGACACACTGTGTTTAAAAGGAGGTGAGGTCGTGGGCCATGTTTTTATTATAACATGACATTAAGTAGTGGGCCACATGTAATCGACTGGGGGGCCGCATGTGGCCCACGGACCGCCAGTTTGACACCTCTGCTCCAGGAGGTCAAATAAACTTTGTAGAAAGTGTTACTGTTATTATTAGGGTCCGAGCAAAAGGTCCCTATTGAAAATGAAACTGTTATTATTATTATTATTATTATTATTATTATCTCTTTAACTGTGTGACTAAGCCCCGCCTCCTTTCTTCAAAGGTTGAACACACCATGCAAAAGGATGATCCGTCCGGGGAGGACAGCCAGCAGGATAGTGTAAGTAAAAAGTGTTCTCTGTTTTCCATATACCACATTATTTTGCCCATCCGCATATTCTAGAATCTAGTTAATCACAATCATACCTATGATTTAGAACTTCTATTTAACCGCTGCTCCAATCAGCATGTATTTGGACCGTGGTGGTGGTGGTGGGGGGGAGACGGAGTACCAGGAAAGAACCAATGCACAGTCAACACACGCCATCTTTTGGCCTCATCGTCATATAAAAAAGCCATAGCATGTTTTTTTTTTATTATTATAAACATGTAATTATGTACAGCTGTGAATGAATGTACATCTGTGCATCTGAAGTAACCTTAGAGTTGACACCACTGTTGGCTTTTAGTGGTGAGATGGGAATGAAACCCATGTGAAAGACACAGTCAACCTGAGATGAATCTTAATTGGAAGTGACTCGTGTGATTATGCCTGAATTCTTTCTGCTGTTCAATAGAAAATTGGGATCTTTTGCACAGTCATGCCAGACTCGGTGAGGTGAATGTTTTTGCATAAATATTATTCAAGACAAATTCCAGTGTAGTGTTTGTGATGCTCAGTGTGGAATGATTTCTGACAAATTTGGACTATGTAAAATATTGGCTCAAAAACTCGAACATTAAAAGTCGTGTCACTGTCAGGTGCATCGTTTGTGATTATTCGAAGAGGCAGGTTTTTAGTGCTTCAAAGGAAATTCTTCATTTTCTTATGCGCTTCAGTTCCATATTGAAGCTGAAATATATGAAGTTATTTAATATGCAATATTAAGGCAATAACTTTGACTGAAATCCCCTTCATTTCTGGTGAATTCACCTGGTTAAATTATTAAAATTCTAAAGAATCATATTGTTTACTATTGTAATTTTCATATATGAAAATTATTATTTTTTTGTCTGACAAATTTTTATCATCTATTTATTCATTTATAATGGAACAGTACATATGAATGAACATACAAAAACGTGTTTTAAGAGAGGACTTCAAAACGATGATATGGAAGGACACATAATGTGTGATACAAAATTAAATGGAATCAACTGTACCTAAAACACCAAACAAGCTCATGTATATAATTCTACGTGAAATGTAATACATTTAAAATTGGGATAAATATAACCTAATGTATTATTATTAAGAAAGAATATTGTTTTTTCAGGGGTCATGGGCCAGTTCTCTTTATAACTACGATATATAATAAATAACACGTCTTAAAAAATGTTTCACCATGGTTATTTCTCAGCAAGGAGTGGTTGATGAACATAAATGACAGCCAATCGTTGAAAGTGATTTAAAAGTGATTTCATCATAAATGAAACATCACAGCTATACACTCATTTAAGTAAAAAAAGAAAAGAAAAGATATTCTTTCCTCCATCCTCCATCCCCCACGTCAGCTACACCACCACCTCCTGACTGTATGTGGGCTTTCACACGGGAGTTATGTGCAAGCTGTCCGTCACCCACCACTATCCATCTGGATTTAATAGACAGATTACTGGAAATCCTGACAAACTTTGTGACCAGAGAGCCTTGGTGCTCGGACGGAGAGCAGCAGACGCTGATCACTCCATGCATGAATAAGAGATCCAATCATACTCTACAGTTATTGACCTTGAGTAGACTTTCAGAGCGTCTTAGGCTGACATCAGACAGGAAATGCATGGAGTATGTAATGTAATTCAACTCTAGTGAGAATATAAATGACTGAATTAAAAGGTTTTTGTTTGTTTTTTTACAGTCAATGTCAGCATTACTGTTACAGTTAGTATCTTACTGATCAAGTTCTTTATACTTCTTGTCAATAGCTACAGGGATGGAAAGCAACACCAATGCTAAGTCTTCTTTTTTTGCTTCTATTTCTGTCACATCTTTGCTTCTACTTAGCATGTTCACCGTTTAGCCCTGTGGGCCTGTTTTTTATCACTTTAGTGAGTCACTGTAGCATCCAGTCAGCCCTGGAGATGTAGAAATGAAGAAAAAGAAAGAGAAGAAGGCAGTCATGGAACATAACAGATGCCACCATTAACTAGATAACTAACCGTAGAGCCTTTGTTTATAGCAGTGGACCGCTCAAACTCAAATGAACTGGGGAACCAACTATTTTGGGAAAAAGCAGCTGCTCAGTCAGGGTGAGCGATATGAAAATTACATCACCGTAATCTGATATTGCAATAAAAATGTTATTTGTGATGTTTCACAGAATTTCCAAACAAGAGTGTTGATATGGAACAATTTAAAACTCAAAATAGAAATGTCAGAGGTCACCGATGGAACGCCTGAGAGAAAGGCGGCTGCAGGCCCGACGCACAAGACGCTTCTAATCCTCTTGACGCACAATTAAGAAGCGGCGCCTAAAAGCAGCAAATATAAATGACCTTATAATAAATTGTGTCTCTGAACAAGCACGTTAGGTAAGAGGGTTTGTGGTTTGTTGCTGTGATAGATTTGGTCAGGGCGAGCACGAGTTCATGTCAGACGTGCTGATGATTAATGACGTCATCGATTATGAGAAATGAATCAAAGGCATAGAGGATAGAGACGAGCACATGTGCCAATGTGGAAAAAACAAACAGCAGAAGCAGCAGAGATGCTTCCTCGTCGTCCTGGGGGGCATATCGAGGTAGAGCGGCTGCTGAATACCTTTTACAAGGCTCTTAGGGGCTGTCCAATCAGACGGTGCCATTGATGAATAGTCATGAGTCACCTTATAAGCGTCGCCATGGTTACGCCGTTGTGACTGTGGCCTTGCGAATGTGATGAGGGAATGAAAATGGGCCCGAATGCCGCTCCGTCTCCTTCCCACGCACATCTTGATCACCAATTAGAGCCCAGCAGGGAAGCATCCAGGTCATGAGTCTGGGCCTTTCCAGCCTTGAGGATCAGGAGAGTGAGGTTTTTGAATGTGAGCAAGGGTTCAGAGTGGGCGTCGCTGTCCATTTCCCAAATTTAATCCATTATGATTCAAAAGCTCTCAATTTTGATTTGAGTTGTGATGTGATTCTGTCACTTCAGTTAGGGATCGGTGTATGTGATGTGTGTGCAGGTGTTAATAGCTTTTGAAATACAACCTGACATGTTCAGAGTAAGTTAAAGCCTTACACAAAAAGGTCATAGATTGTAAAAGACAATTATAAAAAAAAAAAAAAACATAAATGGAATTGAATCAGAGATGATGGTTCCAGCTTTAATGTCTGGCAATTGTGGAAAAGGGGAATTATTCGATGACTTAAAATCCAATTAATCATGATTAAAGCCACTGGGCAACAATCACATACAGGTGAAGGCTGGCAGAGTGAGGGGAGCAGAAATGGATCGCAGGATATTAAATGAAAAGAGCTGGGGAATTCGATTAAAAAAGAATCAGGGGGAGGGGAGCGTGCTGTGAGCAGTGGAAAAAAAGTGACACAGATAAAATAAAGAATTGTACAAGTGATAATGGACTAAGTCAGTGGGACAGCACATAATGATCTCTTATGTGATCCGTTCTCTTTCTCACACTTCTTATCAAACGGAACAACACAAGGTGCAGTTTCTATATGAAACGATCCATTGCCACGACTCAAGTCCTGAAAACTTGTTAGGATTTGAAAGAATTGATGGCATTTCAGGATCTGAGAGAGCAATTTAAGAGGCCACTTATCTATGACAATATATTGCCAAGCAATATTTCTTTTTATTTGTTTTTTTTTTTCATTTTACTGCATCATACACAGCAAAGAGCAACAACCTCATGATAAAGCCGACACAATAACGGCCGTCTTCTTATCACTGATTTGCCAGGCCAAGTGCAAACAACATTAATTGTTTTTGGGGGGGCTACTGTTTATCTACCTTTTCTTTATTTATTTCTGAGGCCATGGAGCAATCTCCTGCATATTTGAACCATGTAATTAGATTAGCAGGGACCTCCATGCAATTGGGACACAGTCAGGCACTCTGGGAAATTATGTTTTTTTTTTTAGCAAACCTGCCAAAACTGGGTCAAACTAGTTTTATCTCTCTGGTCTCTGTGTTCTCGTCAGATTGTGTCAGTCTTGTCTCTAGTCTGCGGGAAGTTTGCACACGGAGACAGTCACGTTGGTAGACAAGTAGACAAGCTTGATATTTATTTATTTATTTATTTATTTATTTATTTGTTTGTTTGTTCGTGTCCTCTAGAAATTACCACTCGCTCGTCATCCTAATTTCACAGCCTGTTGACTGTGTTTAAAGTGTTATTAATCTTGCATGAGGTGTGTGGCGGCGTGCAGGTGGAGTTGATGCATGAAGAGAGGTGTGTAAACTCTGCCTGGGAAGGTTGACATGAAGGATTCATGGCGGGATGAATCTGGCATCCTGTTAGTGTCAAATTCATTCAATTCCACTTTACGTTTATGGATGACTGACGCCATCCTTCTCACTTTTTTCTCACTTTAAAACAATCCTGACTACTACGGTGCTTGACTGTGAGTGGATAAAACACACCACAAGTGGGCTCCACTCTTTAAATTACAGAGACTTGACCCCAAATCTTCTTTATGTCCTTTATGAATAAAGTCATAATCTTTGGAGAATATCAAGAATCAAGAAATTGTATCGTCATTATGAGGACATAAGGAAATTTTGCAGTGGCACACAAAGGCACACACTTAACACTTAACAAAACACTTAAATAAGATACAACAAAATGTGAAACACAACTAAATATAATATAGTTAATAAATAAAGTTGTAATATGAGAATAAAGTCTTAATATTATGAAAAAAAGTTAAAATAAATAGTCTTAATAGTCTAATGAGAGTAAAGTCGTAGTATTATGAGAATAGTCGTAATCTTATGAAAATAAAATCGTAATCTAATGAGAATAATTACGTAATATTATGAGAATAAAATCGTAATCTAATGAGAATAGTTACGTAATATTATCAGAATAAAATCGTAATATTATCAGAATAAAATCGTAACATGAGAATAAAGTCGTAATATTATGAGAATAAAGTCGTAACATGAGACTAAAGTCGTAATATTATGAGAAAAAAGTTGCAATATTAGAATAAAGTCGTAATATTATGAGAAACAAGTTGTAACATGAGAATAAAGTCGTAATATTATGAGAAAAAGTTGTAATATGAGAATAAAGTCGTAATATTATGAGAAAAAGTTGTAATATGAGAATAAAGTCGTAATATTATGAGAATCAAGTCGTAACATGAGAATAAAGTCATAATATTATGAGAAAAAAGTTGTAATATGTCGTAATATTATGAGAATCAAGTCGTAACATGAGAATAAAGTCATAATATTATGAGAATCAAGTTGTAATATGTCGTAATATTATGAGAATAAAGTCAGCGCCACATTATCTTTAGCATCAGGACATTTGAAAAGATTGTGAAGTTTTAAGTTTGGAGTTTGTTTGGAAGAAAGAATCATCTGTTTTTTTGGAGGAGAAATTGTTTTGTTGTAGTCGTTATTCATATTGGCCGATATTAGCGTGTTCTTGTGGAAATCCGATAATTAATTATGCAATATGTATCAGAAAAATTGCAAGTAGATATCTTACCCAGATTGTTCTTGTCTGATGATAATGAGAAAATGAATAATATATTACGTTTTATTTTATTTTTATTATGGGCCAATAAATCTTTGGTCTCAATATTATTACTTTGCATGAATAGAGAGAGAGTGAATACTTTTTCACGATTATTCAGCACATTTCCCTGGATGTGTTGCTGAACTCTCTCTCTCGTGCTCTGCAGCTCCATTGTCCGTGTTTATTTCAAATTCCTCACTGGACACTGACCTGTGCATTTTTGCCCCGGAGCCAAGGAACACGGTGGTTTCTTCTCCTGCCTCGGGCGAATAGATGGAGGGGCTCTTTAAAACAAATGGATTCCTTTCTTTCACCTCCATTGTGACACATCCGTAAACTGTTGTTACTTCTTTATCACCTGTCCGGCTATTTTTCAGTCTTTCCTCGCGTCTCATTTTTCTCACTCTTGCTGCTGAGATAAATGGGAGGAAAGAGGATGTGGCGTCGTTGTACTCACCCTCTGTGTTTGTTTTGCTTCTTGCCAACATCTTTCTGTCGTGCTGGGAAATTGGCCACTTTAGCAACCTTGTTAGAAACATAGGTGTTTTATCTGGTGTGTACTCCAATCAGTCAGAATTATTTTGATTGTGTGTGTGTGTTGATGTTGTGAACGCTCAAGGGCTCATGCAAATGTGAACGGAGATGTAAGAGAAAACATCTCATGTCTTCATGCATCCAGGAATGTAAAACAAGTTACAGCAGCAGATGCAAGGAGATGTTCAATAACCTGCAGAGCTGTGTGTAAATTCAATTTTATGCATGGACAGTCAACATTTCATACATGAATGTGTGATGCAACTGAGGTTTTCTGATGGTTGAAGGTGAAACTAGACCTTTAACACCTTAGCCGCAGAATGTCCTGCTTATTAAACCACATAAGTGCCAGTAAAATGCCCTCCGTATAAGTGATTTTTGACATTTTTTCCAGAATAACTTTGAATGTCTGGCAGTTATTTACAATGTTCTGCACACATAATGGAAATTGATTTTAGAGGAAAAACACTGCCGTTGTACATGAAGAGCAGATTTGAGTCTTTGTCACAATGTGCAAAAACAGGGCAAAAAAACGGGCATTTTTCCAGCTCCCTCAAACACGCTGATTTGCCGGCTTCCTGCAAAAGTGGGCTTTCAGAAACCGTTGCAGTTTGTCCGATTGCACAAACGTAATTGCGACAATGCAAAGTACACTTGTGCAAACACGCCATTGTCGATACACCCGGTGTTAAAGGGTTAAAGAAAGGGAAAAATCATTTAGACAGTCTTATATATGGTTTACAATATAATATAATCCCACAGCATTGTAATTTTTTCCCCTGCTAACTGTGAAGCTATAACATCAAACCACTAAGGTGCTGTAAAATAAAAACTGAACACAGACATGTCGTTGTTTCGTTGTTAATGCCATTTTCCAAGCCCAGTGAGTTGATATTCATTCTACTCCAGTCCTCCACCGTTTTATTTATATTGAATATTCTATTGTACAGTATGTCTTCAATGCAAACCACAGTCCCTGTATGTATAGACACCGTGAACCTTGGTATCAACCTTTCTCAGTGGAATTATTTATGATGTGGATTCAGTATATTTTCCCCAGACACTGTCCGCTACACCCTCCTTTTTCTGCACGCCGTCCTCCTGATGCACGTGAAATCAGGCTGTGAGCACTGTGTACCTTATAGGAGATGAACTGAGTTAATTTTTATTACCCCACAGGACACTGTGTTTTACGGCTATATGTGAACCACCAGATCAGGCAGTTAAAACCACACAGGCTGGCTGTAAATACCAGTAACTCCTGCCACGCTGGGTTGTTGCAGCAACCCTTTTACTGAGACGGCATCTGCCAGGAAAAACCTGTGACTATCATTTGAATTTCAGACTGCTGGGTAACATGATCTTCAGTACACAGCCACCGATGTTCAGGCAGACGAGGGTTATAGGAGACAAAAAAACATAAAACCTGTTTCTCTCTGGTTTGTTTCAAATATAATGTCGTCCTCCAGAAAGACTAAAGCTGCTTCTGTACTGGCAGATAAATGAAAGGACTAAATTGTTTTTTCAACCAGGTGATTTACTGCATCTCCTCCAATAGCAATCTTTCTTTTTCATCTCCTCTCTCATAGCCCCACTTCCCCTCCTCTCTTTGTCTGTGTTGACTTCTTTCCCATTCTCTTTTCTTGTCGCTCCTGGGCTTTACCCTGAATTCATTTAAGATTTATTCTCTGATAAAACTCAATTGTTAAATTCAGAGCGCAGAGATGAATGATGGCTCTGATGATGAAGGGCTGGTTGCCCCCTGGCATGAAGTGAAGATGGCTCATTCCCTCGGTTTAATCTGAGGCACGGAACATTTCATGATTGTCGCTGTTTTGTTCGGTAGCTCGCGGTGGAGTGGTGACGGTGTGGCATTTAGATCCTGATCCTGATCCACGATCAACACGCGTGCTTTTTTAAACATGTTATCGTCAATGAATAGATTTAATCTCAGATTGGAAAATGATGTCATACACAGAAGTAGACCGATTCAGTTGATTGATCGGGTTGATTTTGCCACTTATTAAATGTTTTTATTGAATAGACTTTTCGTTCACGTACTCACATTAAAGCAAGTGTTTATTTGCCACAGCTTATTGATGACCAATGAATGTTGAAATTCATTTATAACTCCTACATACATTTACTTTTAAATGACTTGCGTGCACTGCAGTGCGGACATAAAATGCAGATTGGAGCACTACACCACAAGAGCTTGTTTCATATTTACATATTCATTGATTTATTTACTTATTTATTTAAGTCGGGCAATTTTGTGGATCATTTGTTACGGGGGGAATTATTCATTTTCTTTTAGGGCTTCTCCGTCTCTCTGGAGGTCGCACACAGCCGATCACCTGCTCAGTGATCTGCATACTTGATTTGGCAGAGATTTTGTGATGCAGCGCTCCCATTTATCCGGGCTTGGGACCGGCACAGGGAGGACTACGCTGGATTTGCGCCGCCTGATTTAGGGATTTAGGGGAACTACCCCATCTGTCGCGATTCAAACCAGCAACTATGGAGAGAAAGAAGTAAATCTGTTGACTGTTGAAAAAAAAAAAACTGAAAGCATTTGACCTCCAGTGACATAATCATACAGCATCAAACACCAACTCATTTTCTCGTGAGTCTAATGGAATCAGATTGCCTCAGGTAATGATCTGACACTCAAGATAGTGTCACGATAAGGAAAAGACAAAGAAAGACGTGTCGACACGTGCACTGCATGCTAATGTACTGGCTGCAGCAAACAACTGACCAGGCTTAGGTCTGGTCCAGACGCAGTTTCCACTATGAACTTAACTTTAACAAAATAATTTAAAGGCCAAACAACATCCAGTTAATGTTTGGTGCCAAGTTAATCTCTCCAAAGGTCAACAGAATAAAAGGAGCTAATGAAAAATTCAGCTCATGAAAAAAAGGATATGGATCCCTGTTTGCGTTCAAAAGTGGGAGTAACTTCCAAATACCTTTAATCACTGATCCCCTGAGGGGATACTGTTCGATCCCCAGTGAAGAGGGATGCAGAGTGGGTCGCAGCGACACAACATTAGAAAGGTGGATCAGTTTAATCACGCTATCAATGCCTGTGCTGAACCACCAGCATATCTAATCCCGAGTATCTCGTCATAAAAAGCCGCAACCCCCAGCAGAACAATCCACATGCATTTGAATTACCATCACAATAAAAGCACAAATCAATGCCGCGTGTGAACTGTGCTTTTTCAAGGACTGCAAGGTGCAGATATTTCAGTTGCTATAGCGTGTGCGGTTCTGCTGTCATGATCGGGATCAAAGCTGACGGTGGAAGCAAACTTTTCTCTACACCACCTCCTCCACCTCTCAGGGTTGTGCAAACACATGTAAGCCGAGGGGCTCAAGTCAGCGGAGAGGACCCATTTTGCATTGATTTTTGTTTTGACTCGCTCAGCCACAAAACCGCATTAAATGTCCACTGAAAGCACATCTTTCCAAAGTTAATGAAGTACTTCTTCACTAGACGACATAGAGGTTATTACTGTGTCACAAGGCTGATTTATAGACCCGAAGTGTTGCTTTACCTACGCCGCACAATTTGAAATCTCCCAAGAAAGACTGTTGGAAGGTGTTTTTTCCTGACCTTTACAGTTTTTCGTGAATGTGTTAATGGCTCTATTAACTGAAGTCTTTGGGATTTGCCACTGTGTGGATGTCTCTCATATCATATCCTCTCATTATAGATGTTATTTCATCCCTCTGTTTTCCAAAATGACTTGCAAACTGCTGCGTACATACAATACAAAGGGAGGTGGGTGTTTTTTTTCATCGTTATGACAACTTAAAATACACTCACCTGCCTTATTATTAAGTATACGTGACACCTGATCTTCTGATGCCCTAAGGCCGTCTTCAGACCTCAGTGTTTGTCTCATTGTGCATTCAGAGATGATCTTCTGCATACTCTCAGCGAGTCACGTTTGCTCACGTGGTAATTCCTCTTTTCAGAAAAAAAACGGACATGTGCAATCTCTGAAATACTCTGAGAGCCGTCGGGAGCTGTCACAGGAAAAGGACTCCTCGCTCGCACTATATCTCTGCTTTTAGTAGTAATTGTAGATAATAATCTGTCGTCGATAAAGACGCCTTTTTTTTCCTCCTGTCGTGTCGGTCTGTGGTTTGCCGGTGGCACCTGTGCGGCTTGAGTGCAGCGGTGGTCTGAAATCTCTCTGCCCAGTCTTCACTTCAACTGTTTTATGATGTTTTCTCGCTTTAAATCTGCATTCTGTGGGTTTTTTTTCCTGTCTCTCTGCACTGCTGGTGCACAATTAAGAAGCGCAGAACGTGAATATCCTTTTTTGAAAAGATTCTTACATGTTAAATTTGTTATATCTCTGTTTTCCAAGGGCAAATGACCGGTTCCTAGAGCTGCAACTCACGATTATTTTCATCATCGATTCATCTGTGAGTTATTGTCACGATTAATCCAGTTATCGTTGGGTCCGTAAAATGTCAGAAAATGCTGAAAAATGTTGATCAGTGTTTGTCAAACCTGGGAACGATGATGTTCCCGAATGTCTTGTTTTGTCCACAAACTAAAAATGATTCAGTTTGTAAGGATTCCTTTGTTATATGAGCAATAATATAGGAGCAAAGAAACCAGAAAATATTGACATTTCAGAAGCTAAAACAATCAGGAATCTTATTATTATCATTCGTTTAGTCATCGATTAAGAGTAGTTGTTTCAGCTCTAATATTTCCGCTGCATGTTGTGAGCGTGGTGCTCTGCTGTTGCGTTGTCAGGAGGAGACACTCCACTGTTCGACCCTTGCTTTCGATGACTTGAGCTGGACTGCTTTTTTTGAGAAAGCACCTCTCCATCTTGCCGCAGCAAAGAGACGGGGGGATGAACTTGTCTTTTACACACCGAGGCAATTTCACAAAAATGAAAGTCGTGTGTTGTTTTCTGTCCGTGCACTAACTCACTCTGTAACATTCACCCTGAGGCACATCTAACTTTGTCTCCCAGCTACGTAATGGGCCGATTAGGTAGTTGCATTATAGGTGTGTGCAATCTCCACCATCATGACACAAAACAAAGGGACTGTGTTTCTGTTTTTTGTTTTTTTCTATTCACAACATGTCAGCTGCTGACCTGAAGGCTGTCTGCTGATTTAATAAAACGTGACCCTTGGCCCAAACAGTTGGACCCGACCACCTCTGGATTCGCTCATGAAGTACACAGAGAGCATGGAAGAGTCACTGCAGACCAATTAACCTTTCACTGATCCCACTTATCATAAAGAGCCACTTCAGGCATTAGGAGAGACGGCACGACAGCATGAAAATGTAGTGTATAATATCTACAGTGGACACACACACACACACACACACACACATCTGGTTGGTCGTAACCTTTCTATCCTCTCGAGTCTCTCTTTCCTCACATCCATAGTCTTTGCTGTGACTGAAATCACTGTCACGTGTCATCCATTATTTTTCTTCCCCTGTCCCTGTGGCATCGCGTCTATATTCACGTCTGCTCCCTCCGTTGCCCTCTGTCAGACATCATCTACGGCAATGAGTTTAATACAGGTAATTATTTAGGAATGAAAAGCTCCATGGCTTCCTGGATGAAGATTGGCACCTTGATGGATGTGGAGCGGGGTGGAGGCGCGGAGGGAAGGGCGGGAGGCTGGGCGGTTGTTGGGCGCTTGACATGTTTTGGCTGTGAGATGGAGGGTGGAACAGAGCAGTCACGACGGAGAGCGAGAGCCGAGGCAAAACGCGCGACTTTGATTTCTTCGATATCAACTCTCCCCTTATAACTACTTCTTATGTCAACTACACGGAGCCTTAAACTTATGTCTCCACATTAAAATGTCATGATTATACCTCACAATGAGTGACAGATTGGCAGAATGACTAAACCTAAAATAGGCTAAAATGTTGTAACTAAGGTAACATGTCAAAAACCCTTTCTTGAGAACAAAAACATTTGATTCTGTACAAAAAAATACACCCGCACAGTTTTCCTTGCACACACAGACACAGTTTGTTCAATGACAGGGTTAGCAATTGGAAAAAAACCGCGGCGCATACAGCTATACAATGATATTTTGAACTTACTGTACTGGAGGCTATATTATAGTGTTGTCACCTGTAAAGAGCTATGGGGAATGTAGATGTCACTGGTTGAACCTTACTTAACAGGAGAGCATTGTTATTCATGTAGTTTGCAGCATGATTAATGACGCAGAACCTGCCCCAATTCATCACGTCGTCCCACCGGCTCCCTACACACACACGTGTGTGCCTGTGTATTCGAGCGGGACGTGAATCGAAGATAATCCTGGAACCACTCAATACATGCAAATAACTGATTACCTGGGGTAACAGAGAAAGCGCGGAGACTTCAATATCTAAGGAAAGAAATGTTCTTGCGCTGGAGGCAGAAGCGAAAATGTCAATTTGCGCACTAAAATATTCATTTGCATTAGAAAAATATGTTTGGTCATTGTTAAAAGTTATATTGATGTATGCTAGCATTAAAAAAGTTGTGCGGTAGACGCTGAAGTGGAGCAGTCCCGACTTTGTTCTGTCATTAACTGCAGCAGCATCGGCTTTCCTGGAGCAACCGACCACCTGATGTGTTTCCACAGGGTCAACTCTCTCATATAGAATGAATTTCACTCCTCACACTGGTCTCATCTAAGAAGGACATTGCTCTCAGATGGTACTTGCCTCCTGCTGAAATGCTCATCATTAGAGTCTGGTGTCCTCTCTTGACCTGTGTCATATTCAGTTTGATCTGACTCTTTCTTTTTTCTTTTTTTTTCAAGTCGGCGACTTTTGGTTGAAAGTTTGTAACATTCAACTTGTGTGACTTCTCTCATTGTGTTGGATGTTTGTTACTTCTTTAAATGAATTTAACGCCACGCGGTTGACCTTCACAGCAAGGTTAGAACGAAGGCCTTTCTGCATGCCGTTTGCATGTTCCCCCCCCCCGTGTGTGTGAGTGTGTTTCCTCCCACAGTCCAAAAACATGCAACATGGGGATTAGGTAAATTGGGCACTGTCCGGGGTCCTGTGTCGGCTGAGATTCTCACCAGTGGTCGTTGTGACCCTCATGTGGAGGATAAAGTGTTGAACAGTGAATGAATATCCGGTTTAATGATCTCTTATGGCCCACCTGCAATACCTCTAAGGCCACAGCGGGCCCTGGCCTATACTTTGGGAGTCACTTATCTGATGAGATTGCCGTAGTCGCACACACTGTTGGAGGCATTTCGGTTTCTAAAAATAAGGTTTTTTATATCTGTACTGAGACTCACCATTTTTGACCACAACCATAAAAACAGTTGCCAGTGCTTTATCCTGCAATAAATGTGACCTTGATGAAACGCTTTGAGACAATGGTACTTGGTACTTTTGTATCACATTAAGTAAGTTGCGTCAAGTTGTCGAGACGCAATTGAGAATAACACAAACTAATGTTTTTCAGAATTTATTTATCCTGACTTGAATTTTAACCAAGTGCAATTTCCATGCTAAATACATTTTGTACTAGTGATGACAGGATATGACAGTGAAATATAACTTTTTGATGATGAGGTGTGAGGACAAACCATCTTATGGCTCATTAAGAAGCTTTTCTGTGTCTTTCAACATTCAGCTTGTTTCATACAGCCTGACACAGCCAACAAGACCCACTTTTGACATTCAACAGATTAGGCAAACAGAGTCAGAAGTGATGTAAATTGGCTTTTTGGTAACGACAGTTTTTTAACATAATTTGAACTTCTGCTTTCCCTCTCACCATTGTTCATTTTCTCCCATCTCCTTTTGCATTTCCTTCTAAATCTTTGACATGAATTCAGAATTCACCTGCGCTTCAATATCCCTCCTTTTCCAGGTGTCGGAGGATTCATCCATCTCCCCAGAGCCGGAGCCGGCCATATGCATGGAGCCCTTCCTGGTACGGAGGCGGTCTTCGCGTACAGTCCAGTTGCCCCCTCTGGCCTTCAGACAGGCAGAGCAGTACTACTTGGATCGGAAGCAGGAGTCAGACACGGTCACGGTTCCACCACGGCCCACCACACTGCCACTACGCATCCCACCACTCATCGCCATCACCTCTGCTGACACGAGCAGGTAAGACAGTGATGTTTGGCATCGAGTGGAGGGAACTACGGCAGCCTCCACATACAGGAAATGGTGTTGTATTAGTTTGCATCGCCAGTTTGTCTGTTTGAGCTGCAGCAGAAATATGGTGACACACGATGGTGACTTCTGAAAAGCCTAAAGTACATGTATGTGCTATGATACTTTCATGCAAACATTATTTGTCTATAGTAGCTATATTTCATTTCCACCAATAAACCCTCCTACATGTTAGACGCCGCACGATTAAAGGAATACTTCACCAATTTGCATTTAGCTTTGTGTTACTGGAATAGGGCTAGTATTTTTGAGTTGAGAAATATCTTCATTCTTTTCTTTGTTAGGTGCCCAGCAGTGACACTTGGTCCTGTTAGCATAACTGTTAGCAAAGATGGCGGACACTGTTTACATACGAGTGGGTCTAAAAAGTGCGGAATTAGCGTTGCAGTTAACAAAAAAAAGAATGACGATATTTCTTGACTCAGGGGAAACTGAGGTTGGGAAGCACAATTTTTCAAAAAAAACTATCCCTATTCCAGTAATGCAAAGCTAAATGCAAAGTATTCCTTTAACCTTTAGTTATGGTGGCCGACAGGGGCAAATGACCCAAAACACGTGCAGGAGGAGAAACGAGCTGGTAAGTCCCAAAACGCCAGCAAGTCCCTTTTTTTGCTGCCATTTTAGGACTTACTGGTGTTTTGGGACTTTCTGGCGTTTTGGGAAACCACAGCATTTGTGAATATGCAGCTCCTGCATGTGTTTTGGGTCGTTGCAGTGCGTTTGCCCCTGTCGGCCACCGTATGTAGTTCATTAGGAAGTCACATTGAGATTGAACGGTAAATGGTCTATATATTATATATCGCTTTTCAGGAGCAACGTGGCACAACGTGACACATAGGCATGTAGACTAACATAGTTGAAAGACGACTCGCTCTACCACTGAGCTACCTCCGTAAAGTAAAGTACAAGTAAAAGCCCCCACACACAATAGGACAGCCATGGCAACAACAGCAATAACAATAACAATACAGATACATATTTATTGATTCATTTAAGTAATTGCACTCGGCATGTACTACTTTCTGGAGTTTGGAATGAAGATTGTTTCAGGACCAGGGACCATGGTAGTGTGTGTTTGTGTGTGTGTGTGTGTTTCGCTGTGGAATGGGTAAACACTGAAAGGATAGTAGAGTGGACGGTTTAATGGATCGATACAAGAGATGTCTGAAGGAAATAAAGATGCTAAGTACGCACTTAGAGGTTGAAATCAATTTGATTCTTGCGCATGTTTGAGCGTCCACATGATTGCAGTTGCTGCCAAAGTGTACCATGAATATTCATTTGTTTTTATTTTATTTTATTTCTGCCACTTCTACCACCACTTCTGCCAAAGGTCATATTTGCAAGACGAACTCAAAAACCAGTAGATATTTCATCATCCTTCATTTTATTTTGGCAGTTATGACGTTGTTTCCCTCGTTATGCAACTGTGAGCATGAGGACAATTAGGGACACGTCTTGGAGGTGGTTTCGAAGCTGCTTGGATTCTGGCCATCATCATCTGCCGTCCTCTTACATTAGTCTAATGGATGCCACGCTGGTCCAGGACTAAAGTTGCCCACAAAAGAAGTGTAATCTGAGAGGAAATTACCAAAGTTTAAAACAGGCGGGTGGTTAGCACTCTTGCCTTTGCAGCAAGAACACCTGGGTCTTTCTGCATGTTCTCCCCATGTGTGCGTGGGTTTTCTCCAGGTTCTCCGGTTCTCTCCCACAGTCCAAAAACATGGAATATGGGGATATTATGCCTATTGCCCTATGTCAGCTGAGATTGCCATATCTCCCTGTGACCCTCACGTGGAGGAGAAAGCGGTAGAAGATGGATGGATGATGTAAAACCGGCTTATCTCTGTTTGCCACAGCAGAATACAAAGTCCAATCCCATCCCGCAAAATCTCGGCTCCACATCTTGACCAGTGTTAAGATTTCATGCGACTTGCGTTGTTTGTGTGGGGTTTTTTTTTTCTCCCCCCCCAGGAAAATGTTGTCACAGCTAAAATCGATCTGGAATATTAATTTTGTGCTGGAGTGAACAGAATCAAGCAGAGCAACGGCTCAGTCAGCAACGTCTCGATTTGCAAAACAAGGACATTTGTGACAGATAAAGACGGATTAAGATGAAGACGGTTATTAGAAAGCTATTCCACTGTTATTAGATGGTTATGAGGTCGAAGCCACAAGACGAATGATAAGCAAACATGGGTAGAGCAGTTCATACATAAATCATAATATTGGTTGTTCAATATTTTGGTATGTGGATGGAAGCAGTGTGAGAGGTGCTTTGGGCAAGACTACCTGACAAATGTACTGCAAAGGGTCATTAATAGACAGTCAAGTTTCATTCTGTCACCTTTCCTCATAAAAAGCTGAAATGAAATGCTGAATAATTGCCGTGATGGATGGTGATCCGTTCTAGTTTTCATGTCTCACCAAAATCAGATGAAGTGAGTAGGAAACAATGGTGACCTGAAGTAATAACTCAGTTACGTTATGGTTTGGACATGGGTTAGCTGGGTCATGTTTCACATGTGGTGCACTAATAAGATGCAATCCACAGATATCTAAATGATCCCTGACTGGCTGCATGCTCTGTGGAGTGTGAATCATCAGACAACTATGCCAAACGGAGAGTTTGTGTTTGTGGAAAATAAGCAGTGTAATTCACCTTTTTGAAGCATCATAAACAGAACCGCAGCGCGAGAGGAAATTATTGAGCAGATCACCTGTTTCTGGATTTGAAAAAACACATGTTTTTCTTTTGTTTTTTTTTACTGGTTTGACAAATCCACAGTGTTATGTAACTGTAGTCACGTGAATGTCATTTCACAATAATTATCAAAGCCTTTGTATGAGATTTTGTCTCTCGCAGGCTGCAGACTTTAAAGTCTCAGCTTAAGAGGCTACAACAGCTATTTATTTTCTTCTCTTTGATGGCAAAAAGAGAATAAGAAAAAGTGAGTACAAAAGATAAAAAACATGTTCAGCACTCACAGTCTCTGTGGGCTTGGAAATCATGACCATATAACAACGGAGAAACGAATCACACCCCATCAGAGTTGCTTCGGATGAGATTTGGCAGGAAACAGCATCAGGACTCCAACCAGCTTGATTCTCTGAGGGGAGACAGAAACAAACAAAGCAAACAGCATTCTGTATCGAAGGCTGCGCTCCAGCGGGGAAGTCATAATTTACTCCCGAAATAAAGTCACGAATATTTAGTGGTCAAACTGATCTGCCTGTGTCTGGAAAATCCCCATTTCACCGGGTTAGCACTGTGCACGGACGCAAATGACAGGGGTCACTTGTCAATCAAAGAGAGAGCCACACTCCTCTTCCCCGTCTTTGATCACGATGGCATGCTTCAAAAGGGCCCCGTATCCCTCTCATCACCCTCGCACCGCCTGCATAGCACCATGCAATGGCTCATCGTGTGCCAGATGAGACAGAAGACACATCACTCTTACTTTTTCCTGCTTTGTCCCTCTGTCTTGCTCTCTCTGTTTGATGGGACCTGCGGTGTCTCACGGAGTGAATAAACAAAAGACAGAGAAAGAGTGAGGATCGGTGTATTAATAAGGCCCGAGCTTGTTAACTCGGCTTTAATGAGATAATGTGTTACAAGACGCGGTGGACAGACTTTAAAAACAAGAAGAAAGAAAATGGTATTGACTTGGAGACTTCTTTGTGGGGAAAGGAAAAAAGCCAGTGACGCGTGGCTCTAAACTCAGTAAGTTACAGCGTCAATCATATACAGTCTGCATCACATTTATTAGACCACCACGTCATGTGAGGTTTGTGCCACAGCTGCTCTAATTCACTGGCATATGGTTCATACACCAGTATGTAAAAGCTCTTTTTGTCACTATTGACAGTTTTTCCTTTATACAAAACAAGTGGGAGTTACATTCAAAAGCAATCTGTCCATGTTCCAGGTTTCTTCTACTCAAGCTCAGCTAACTTTCCCGTGGTCTTTGTCGCTCTTCTGCTCTTGAATATTGTCCATTTTTCTTCAAACTGAGCTTCCTGTAGCCCCGTAAGCAGTGTGTCATCTTTTCAATTATGTAGATTTCCTCTACGATCTGTGTCTGAGTGTGTGTGTGTGTGTGTGTGTGTCTGTGTGTGTCATTTACTTTTTTATGACCAGTGGTCTAAACGTGTCAAGCACTGTATGTATACTAGAAGTTGATTCTTGTCCGTCTTTGTCTCTTACTAAACATACTGTAGTCAATAGTGAATCATTTCTGATGATGTCTGACATTATAACTGTTAGCACACTTTTACATGAACTTCAGTAAAGGGCAACTAATCCTCAAGAGTGCAACTGTCCTATCTTTGAAAATCCTGTTACAGTGGATGGAGAAGTGTGGTGTAATTTGATAAAGGCTCGGTGTAAGGGAGACAAAAGCAGTGCAGGCCTTCCACCCTCTCCACTACCATTTACAACAATATTGTAATATTTACTTTTAAGAGAAAGTGAGTGAGTGCTTGCTTGATTACATATACTGTATATGACTGTTTGGATTTATTGCAATTTGTTCCAGATTTGACTGCCTTCATAACGAAAACACATTAACCATTAAAGGTCGAAAAACAAATGGGCTGTAGGAGGGGGAAATGCGTCATACGGAGAAATGTCCATACCTCTTAACTTTGCTTCAAGCTTGACTCATCTATAATTCAGCGCAGCAGTGACAAAAATAATATATAGTTGTGAAGAATAACAAAAGAAACCATGTGCTCCACTAAATGTCTGAGTGAGTTTAGTGACATTAAATGCAATATTAATCCATGTGTGATGGAGCGGCACAAAGTAGTGTATTGTCATATGTGAAAACAATCGTCAGTGATTGTGTTTAATCTATAATGAGATTAAACCACAATTTTTGACATAAATTATATCTTGCGGCGCCTCAAAAAAATAACTGATTGTGTTGCAAGTCCCGATACGGCCTGATTTTTGTACTATGAATAATGTAAGAGTGGTAAATAATAAACAGGGCTTTGTGTTGTTTACATGCACATAAATGTAAACAAATGTCCTTTTGTTTTTAATTATAATGAACGAGCGCAATTTTAAAAACTGCATGACAAACGAGGCCTCATGAATAATTAGCAGCGCGTGGACAAATCAACTAACTCACGGACACTCGCTAACAGGAAGTGACAAAGTGTTCAAATGTAAATTTACACTCGCATAGACTGAACACACACACACACGCACACACACAGTGCTGGGAAAGATAAATTCTAGGTTAAAAGAAAAATAGCAGTGCAGTGATATTGCAAATTCTAAAATGCCAACCTAAGGGCCATAGATACTGACTGGCCACTGTATAAGTTACTCACAGGACAACTAAATAAAGTGGAATGAGTGGTCTTCTGCTGCGCTCAGAGACGCAGTGTCATGTTTCTCATGAGCAGTTATTTGAATTACCGATTCTCCTCCAATCTCTGGGATCAAAAAGGACCTTGAAGATCGCTGCTCACTGGATATTTTCTATTATTTGGACCATCCTTTGTAAACACCGGAGATGGTTGTGTGTGAAAATCCCACTTGACCAGAACTCGTCCGACACCATCACCAACCATGCCACATTCACTCGCTTAAATCACTTCATTCTGATGCGCGGACATTTCTGTTGACAGCAAGTTAACCCTTAGTGCTCAGGTGCAGCCTTGGTAAATAACACACAACTCCTTATATGGACATCCTGGGGTGATGAGTGATGATTCATTTTATATCACATTGTTTAGTAGTGATATAAAATAGCAATAATTGTGCAGAAGTCACAAAATTGACCGTTTTTTTCTTTATTTTTTTGTTCAGAAAAATTAGACAAGCGAAGTTGGCATATGTGACATATTTCCAAATTTCACAAATTGAGCACTTTTTGCTCAGGTGTGTTTATATAGTTGGTCAAAATAAAATCGTTTTTTAATCAGATTGCCTAGGTTGTGCTGGAAAAAAAGGATATTAGAAACTTTATATTGCACATTCTTATAGCCTCTGTATGAACTCTACGCTTAAACAGTAATGGAAAAAGGCAGCCTAAATGCTCTGTGTTCTAAGGGATAAACACATGTACCTAATAAAGTGGCTGATGAGAATACAGCAGAATACAATATGTCAGATGGCAAGCGGAAATGAACTGTTCAACTATTTAAATTTCTATGTAGTTGTAGAATAAAGATATGTGGCTATACTTTGATCGATCCTTAGCATGGGGTGACGTGTGGAATTGGTCTATGTGCAGGACAGTTTAACGTTGAGAAATTGCAAGGCTGATACATGTGTACACCAGCCTTTAGTTGAGGTCTCTGCAAAGTTCCAACGTATACTGAAAGAATTCTAACATTGTGTCGTGACTGAGAAACTACTTACTGCGAATTGACCGGGTCGGGCTGACGACCTGCTCTATTTAATAAGGTCAGTATTGGCGCAGACAGCAGTCAGGTGTAATCACTAAGTATCGACTGCCCTTATCTCAATCGTGACTCTCTTATTCCAAATAAACATACGTGGTAGGAAAAAAACGTGGGTAAGAATAAAGTGATCTCATTATACTAACAGCTAACAGATATGTGCTGTCAGCATGTAACTTTTGGTGATTTATGTTGTTGTGTCCATGTTGTTAGTCTGCCTCTTCGCCACTTGTATTCATAAAAAGTAAAGATGGTAGATAGCTGCTGGCCGCTGATGCTAAAACAGTCGGGGGACGAGCAAAGGAGAGGGAGAGCATTTTAGCGGCTCACCAACGATAAAGAGCGATGGCCGAATCAGACCACTGCCATAGAGCGGGATGAGAGCAAGCTCAGAAGAAGGAGAGATGGGAAGCAGGTTCCTCTAACTAACATAAATATCTTGTTTATTTTACATGCTTTTATTGTGATGTGTAAGATGTCTACTCCAGCTGTTTCCGTTCTCGTGAAGAGCACCAGAGGTCACTGTAGGGGTCAAATATCTTTAGGCTGTCTGGTGCCGCGATAAACTGTCCAATCTCTGCGGATATACGGTGAACTCTGGCTGCTGCTTGAAAGCGACACTATTCTGCAAAGTACACAGAGATTCATGTGGAGCGGAGAGGCTTAGGCCTGGTTCACACTACATGTGTGGTGTGTATGTCGCCGCTGCAGGCACTGACTGTGGCGTGTGTGTTCACACTGGCCGTGTGTCTTCTGGTCTCCACCAATATTTGGTGTGTATGACTTAGGTTTCTGATTTAGCTCTGACTTAAATGGGCGGAGAAAGAGAAAGAATATAGAGAAAATGACATATAATATTTATGTTTTTCATGGATTCAGATTTGGCCTAGACACTAAAGTCGCGCTCACACCAGCCCTTCTAATTCAAATCCTAGTTTGTTTGCTTGGAAAGTCCGGTTCATTTGGGGAGGTGTGAATGTGCAACCGAACACTGGTCCGCCTGAAACGTTGGTCTCGGTTCGCTTCAAGTAAACCAAATGCAGGAAGCGGACTACAGTGCAGGGCATTGTGGGTATGCACAACCAAAACATACGGATATGCAGAACGATAGCCGGGAGAAATGTGTCGTATGTTCACGTAAAAACCATAGCACTTGATGCAGCTCCAGATTTTGGTCTCATGTAGAGGAAACATGTTGTCCTGCATTAACATCTGCAATAACAGATGAGCCAGTTTTCTTGTTCGTTGTTGTCTCGTCTTCTCCTTCTCCAAGTAATTCTTGATGTAGGCGAGGAGGGGAATACGTTTCTCAAAAGGTGCGAAAGTGTGAAAGCAAACTGGGAGCGGCTGAATGTTGCAACCCCCATTTGAACCGAGTCTAGCGGACTATTAGGTGTGAATACGACTTAAAACTACCTTAACAGGTGTCGGTTTTAATGTAATATGGATGGTAGAATGTCAATATCATTATCTATTTGTCTATTTTTGCAAAAAAGGCAAAACAAAGTAAAAAATGGGGCCCATCTGGTATATTGTTTGGTTCAGCTAAATCCCAGTGCATGCTGGGATGTCGTCTTCCTTGTGACCTTGTTAAGAAACAAAGGCATGGAAAATAAACGCAATGAATAATGATGAAGGTTCAGGTAAGTCCTCAGTGTACAGTATTCATTTCTGCAGCGGCGTGTGGTGTATCCTTGGGGGTCGTGCAGCTACAGGGCTGGCCCTTTTTCAAAGAACTTGACCCGGCATGTTATGTCTTTTAAATTGAATGTACTGATTATATCCGGGATCTTTTCTTCCCATACGGTTTAAACACAGTCTCTACTATTGTACTGAAAGGATGTTGGTCAGTCTGTGTGCATGCGAGCTGAGGCAGAACTCTTCCCTGTAGACAGACCTGTGTTGCAATAATGTAACTGCACTAAATCGATTGAATACTTTTCTTTATTTGCCACTGTGAATTATAGGGCAATTCCAGCCATGTACATCTGTACACAATTTATTTTCTTCATCATCCAAACATCCAAATACATTTCATTTTACAGTCAAGTCAATAGGACATGCACAGATGCCTTAAGGCTGTATGTTTTACATGAAAAGGGCCAGGAAACAGTTTATCATTTAAAAGAAAAATGTTTATTAATGAATGAATAGTAAGATTTAGTATAGGTTAATGTTGACCAAACCACCACAGGAGGACCTCGGTGCTAATGCATGCGTGACACACCTGTTCTCTTTGCTGTGTGGTGCTCTCCTGCCACCATTACACTTACCTGCCACTTCTGTTTTCAGTCTCTTTGTTGCTGAGAAGATTACACTTCTGCTGTTAATGCAGGAGCGATTTCATTCCCCACACAAGAGAAATGGGCTGTGGGGCAATAGGAGGAGGAGGAGGAGGCACAAAAGCAGCTAGAATCACAACACATGAGGGGCAATTAAGCAATATGACGTTTGACATATGAATCTCCTTTGGAAAACACGGGGACTGACACACGTCCTGTAATGACGCTGAATTACTGTAAATGTGAGCCGCATGTGTGTCTTAAAGTAGCTTTTGGTGAGATTTGCTGCCTCTGTTTTGGGTTTTTTTGGGAACAGAAACATTGTTTGCGTGTCGTGTTCTTCATTGGAAAACAGGCTCTGTCAAGCAATACTATCAGACCTGACTGAGCGATCGTGTGTATGCAAGGGGTAGAAAGGGTTAAGAAGTGTTTATCCCATCACTCGCAGCAGCAGCAGCAGCAGCGTTGCCGTTGCCTCCCTCCGTCCTGATATGCAATTAACCACTTCCTGTGTTGTGCACGAGAACGTCACTGAGCTACACAAGATCTAAACCCTGCTCTACAGAGAAATACACAGAGGCGTGTGTGGCTGATAGACTTAATCAGCATTGTGTGAACTTATTTGACAATGATTCGAATGTAATGGACATTTATTAGCACTGTTCTTAACAACAGGTTACAAAGTGCTTAACAGTCCCATCAAGCCTACCTAGGAAAGAGAGAAGCCCAACAGTTCACAATGTGAGCCAACACCAGGTGCAACGTGCAGGTGGTGCAGGTGGTGAGGCTTAGCCAGAGCCGCGGTGTAGCACAGACAGGCAACAGACAGATAAAGTGGAGGGATTTCCAAGCTGCACTTGATATTGAACAGAATATAAATTCGATATATATGTAACACTGGGAAACCAAAAACCTACACCAACTCGTCACGTAGAATGAAAGTGGATATCATAGGGGATGCACACTCGACTGCGCGACACAGCACAACAAAAACTGGCATTGCAGAAATACTCTGGCTGCAACGCAGGGATCAAAAACTCTGTGTGAGAAGATGTGCAGCCGTCTGCCTCGGTCGGTTGGGGTGAGAGGGAAAATAGGAGGACGGAGGAGAAGCCAGCTGGGTGAATTTTAGAATCCATTTTAAAATCTTGACCCTAACTTTTAGAGCGTTGCATGGTCTAACTCCTCCATACACCTCTGATCTGCTACAGCTTCACACCCCGGTCAGCAGGTCAGATGTTACCTAGACTGTGGAGTGCTCTCCCCTTTTCCCTTAGACACTGTTGTCGCTTTTAAAAAGCAGTTCAAAACTTTTCTTTTTATTCAGGCTTTTAGTATTGTTTTATTCTTTTTTTAATGTGTTTGTTATTCTGATTTTTGCTTAAACTATCAGTATTTTATGTATTTCACTTGCAAAGTAAAATATACTTATTTAAAAAGAGAAGAGTTATAAGGAAAGATGAGAGGTTTAAAAAGCCTTTCAAAATTCCTAATTTGGCAAAATCATAGCAAGTGTTTTAAAACCCTTTTCAGTGAGGCTCACATTTTATTTGGACTTGTTGGATCATTACACTGGCTCTTTGTTGTAATAGGCTGTGATTTGGCCACCTGGCTCTCTGCCCACTCCCACCTCCTGCTTTCCACTCATGGAGGATTTCAGGGGAGGTGCTTGGGTGGGTCCCTCATGTTTAATACATTATCCTGTACCCTATATCCCGTTGCCGCATGTTCCTCCCGCTGATTTGAGATGGGGAAGAAGAGTTGTCACATCCGGGAGGTTTTACGCGCGCCGTGCGTCAAGGTAACCACAGCCGCGGGGGTTACGGGAGGTTGCACGTTGTTGTGAGGGGACCATCGGCCCGCGTGGACTCTTCCGTTAGTGTTCACTGCCGCATGGACACGAGCACCTTTGCTGAAATGGGCGTGTGCGGAGAAACCGGGAAGCAAACCGAAGCCAAACTCGTGTGAGAGTCTCGGTCTCAGTCGGGGGGGACAAATGTCCACCTCGTGAAGAGCAAGTGGATCCATGTTCTGTCCAATGTGTCCCAGCAGGACGGAGCAGACAAAGTTGATGGAGTTAAAGTCATTACAAAGAACAACAACTAACCGGATATGAAGCACCCAGAGTAACTAAAAAGTTGTCTCTAGCACTTCTACGCTTTTAATTTATATGTCATTTTTTGGCACAATATTTTGCAGTTTTACAAACCTGCCGAGTATCCCGCAATCACCCCCAGCTAAAAAGAAATCAAAACGAAAACATACTTATTTGTTTAGTTTTAAACCATCGCGGAGGGGAGGATGGACCCTGCGTGCGGCAAAGTGGGGACAGCGTCTTTGGTCGCCGGCGGCGGAACCGGCGTGAGTGCGAAGGCGCCCAAACATCTGTGGAGGCAGCAGAACCAGACTGCGCTCTCTCCGCTCCACCACCACGCGCTGGTAGTGCGCAAGAACGACCGAGTGAGACAAAGAGGCTTTTCGGACACCGAGCGATATCTCAACCCGAGGAACATGGATCGGACTTACGCAGTGGACACGGGGCACCGACCCGGGCTGAAGAAATCCAGGATGTCGTGGCCGTCGTCGTTTCAAGGTCTTCGACGGTAAGGGCAGAGAGAGAGAGAGAAAAAAAAGCAGTACTGCTTTTCTTCTTCATCTTGTTTCTTTTTTTCTTCTTAATTTCCCTCGGTGAAGATGGGCGTTGTTTGCGCGACACACACGCGCGAGGAAGGGAGAAGACTTTTGGCTCGAATTTAGTCCCAACTTTGGGAAGATTATACCTCCTTATTTATCCTTTATGTTTTCACCACTTTTTGTACGAAGGAGTTAAAATCTGTCAAGTGTGCGCGGTGCTGCTGTAGTGACAAAGAGAGGATGGAGAAACTACTGTATGTGCTCGTCACTCGATGCATAAACGGATCAAAAAACAACAAGACATATGTACACACACACACACACACACACACGCGCGCGTATACAATCCCTCCTTTCATCCCTTAAAGCACAACTTGTGTCTTTTAATAATATGATTTATAGTGATGGCGTTTACAGCGGATTTAAATGAGGCATTTCATTTAAGGTCAGGGATATGTGTCAACCTGGAAAAAAAAAGAGATGGGTTCATTCCTCAAACAAGATACGCAATTAGACAAAGTCATTTATTTTTACGTTAATATCTGAGTGTTTGTCCATATCTGGCAGCAGGGGCAGAATCTCAAAGCTCACTGTGTTTTTGTGTGTGTGTGTGTGTGTACAGTGTGTGTATGTGTGTACGTGTGTGTGCGCGCGTGTGTGTGGAACAGAAAGAAAAATCCACAATCAAGCTTTTGAGATCCCTCCATCCAAGGATCAGTACAGGAACCAGGATTTATCATCATTTTCATATGTTTCATAGCTCCTCCTCAGAGATGACATGACATTGAAATCAGATTATTGTTATTATTATATCACACTATGTTGTTGTTGTTGTTGTTATGTGACTATTATGATACACATGTAGCCAGATAAGCAGCCCTCTTTGTATTGGTTACAGTAGATTGCGGTGACGTTGTCGTTCACGTGCAATATTGTAGTTTTGTTGTAAAACACGTGTCGGTCAGCCTGTGTGTCTCAAACAAATAATAAGTCAAATAATGTTTTTGGCTATAACGACCCTCCACACAAATGTAGCATTTCCTTACTGTTATGGGAGCCCCTTTTTTATAGGAGCTCAGCAAGCTCCCCCCCCACCATGTTTCACAAACTCTGCAGTGAGGAAACGTAGAAGCTGTTGTGAAAGGTGATACATGTCTCCCTGTGCGTTTTAATTATATTATGTTAATGGGGTAGCAGAGCATCACGTGAATGGCAGTGGACCCGGACTTGGCTTTCTGCTGCTCCCCTTCTCACTTTTCCCTCGCGCTGAATAAGTGTTAAGACAATTCACCGGACCGTTTTATAATTGAACGAAAACATTGTTATCAAGGGCTGTTACCAAAGGCACAATTAAATTAAGAAAGACTGGACTGGTAGCAGCAGCCACACTAGCAGCAGCAGCAGCAGTGCTGTCACTGCTTCTATATTAGTTTGGTTTGTTAACAAAAAAAAAAAAAAAATCAATCTCTGATTTATCCCGTTACTGGATCATCAATAGTATTTACTCTCAGTGGCTACTTTATTAGGTACACAGGCCATTCAATTGTTGGGAGTGGCACCAAGTGCAGTCTTGGTGGTTGCAATGGGCGGCTATTTGAGTCGGCTTTCTGTGATCCCAAACCTGCCTGGTTCCTTATACATTGACCTCTGGCATCAACAAGGAATCTCTTCCCAGCAAGCTGCTCTTTGTTGGACGGTTCTCTATAAAGTTGTGTGTGAATATTCCAATAGATCAGTGGGTTCTGAAACGCTTGGATTAACCCGTTTGGCACCAACAACCACACCACTTTCCTATAGTGCCCACATTTTCCTCACTACTTTTTTTTTCTTAACATGTTGACAGTTTTCTGAGTGTGAAAGGTATTTGTGTGTGTGTGTGTGTGTGCTATTCGTAGGAGGTGCATCCCCCATGTCCCCCACCAATTACACCCCTGCGAGGCAATCTTGAGTAATGACAAAAGAGACATATGGGAGTGAAAGGGAGGCGTTAATCAACAATAGCAAGTCACAGGAAAGCCATCCTGTATGTGCTGTATAAATGAGCATATCATGTACAGGGAAACACCTCGTATCTGTAGGATAATGTGTGGTGATCTTAAGGGATTTGGACCTATTTTAATGTCATGTAGCTCGAGTGTGTCTAATCACTGAAACTAAACTGGTCCTTGTGAAGGAGAGAGATGCACCACATTAACGCTAATCCACAGTGACTAAATTATTTGAAATGACACTCATAATATTATGACTCACGACACATGACAGCCACTGGGATAATCTTATCGCGTGCGAGTGCTGGTTCTTCTGATGTCGTTCGCTGATGAGCACCGGAACGAGAAAAACGGCTTCCAATATAACAACCGTAATGTTTGCAGTAACAAACCTTACTGTTTTTATTAAAGCCTTGCCTGCATGTAGACGAGGATAAAAGCAGCTCGGCACTTAGACAGCCTGGGTGTGTGGGGAAATGTTTCTGCTCTAATTACTCACTTGTTCTGGGAAGGAGAGCGAGAAAGAAGGGAGGGGAAAAAAATATAACCAGCTGAAATGAAATCTGAGAAGGTCACCTCGGCTCTCATGCTCAAGTGACTGCTGTGGATGCAAGTCTCTGTCAGGTGTTCAAATTCATTCTTCTGTGTTTCATACATTTTGGCCCAGGTATGAGTGAAACTCACCTGCAGGTCCAGTCATCGGTCTACTACAGAAAGGGCACTGTCTGTCTGTCTGTCTGGCTGACGGACAGAATGCTCCCTGTCACAGTGCAGAACAGTCACATGGTAGCCGGGGAGAGGAAAGCAGGAAAGGGGGGACGGACGGAGGGAGGGAGTGATGAGAGCACAGATGGAAGTGACATTGCAAAGTGGTGTGCTGGACTAAATCATCCATGTAATGGCAAGATATTGTATTGAAATGATGCATTGTGCCAATAAAGTCAAGTGTAACAGGAGGACGGTTGTGCGTTTCAGCCACATTCACAACACTTTTTCACATTTGCTTCAGGAGGATAATTAGCACTTACATTAACCAAAACAAATTACATTTCACACAGGAGGCTAATTACGTAAGAGGCACATTGCACTCCAGCACCTCTATAGGAACACTCACACCAGGCTAAATCAAATTGTGCTTGTTGTTTGCGCGGCACACTTTTATTTGCCGTGGTACAGAAAGGTCATTTTGGTTGTGTTTTTATGTGCATCTGCTGCGGTTTGTGTTTCTGTAACTCTTTTTTATTTTTTTATTTTTTTATTGTCCTCTCACACTGTGGTCAGCAGAAACTTCCGTCTGCTGTGCGTATCATTAAATTTGTACAGCCTGTGTCAGTGGTAGGGGCTGTAATATTCCAGCCATATGATGACAGATTGTTCATAATAACTATGCTGGTGATTATTCGATGCACATCATATTTCAGGATATTGAGAGCAGCAGCAGCAGCATCAGCTGTGCTGTGTGAAAGCTGCGTTGTAAAGTGATATACCTCTGACTCGACGTGATGCAAGTGTCATTTTGTGGAATTTACATTCACCCAAACACTATAAAATAGCACGTTATTGGGGGAAAAAAAAAGGCGACTGTTTCATAAAACATTTCTGGACATAACTTTTGCAAACCTTCTCTATATCGTCGGTGCTTGACAAGGTGCAGTAAAATCCTTGGCCACTTTTTTTTAGGATTGGATTGTCACCAATTTCTTCAAGATAAAGAACTTTTGCCTCGGGTGGGCAACCCGGTATCATTGAGAGACTTTCATGGTTTTAGCTGCCCGCTGTGTACTGTCGTGAAATGGAAAAAGGAATGATTGTGTCGGGTGTCATTAATGAGGCCCTTGCACACTAATTGTGATAAAACAGTGTGTACTGTGCAAAAGTCTTAAGCCATAATGAATAAATGAAGCAATTATGGCATAAAGTATTGCCTTAATAATTATTTATCAATCACTTTATTGGACCTACCCCTACACTTGATCAGTGGCATGATCCTGGCTTTCTTAAACCTGGAGTGGAACCTAAATAATGACGCTGGTGAAATCTGTGTTTGTCCTTTAGTCCATTTTATTGGAGACATGCTTGAGCTTCACATACACATGCCGTACGAGTTATAACACCGAGATACAGTGTAAGACTTTTGCACAGTACTGCGAATTTCAAGGCATGTGAAACACAATGTGATAACGTTTGAAAAAGTTCATCGTCTAATGCTTTATCCTCCACATGAGGGGGCGCTGGGGCCAATCCCTGCAGACCATAGGGCGAAAGGTGGGGTCACACCCGGGACAGGACACCAGTCTAAGAGTTCTTGGTCCATCTCCGGGCCGAGTGAAAACATTAATGAAATGGATGGATTTAACATCTAGCAATGCTGGTGCTCGTTGTACTTAAATGGATAAATGGAAAATTCAAATATAACTAGATACATTAGTACTGAAACAGCGTACAAACGTACAGATGTAATATGTAAGCTCTGCATTAAAACATCTGAAAATGCAGAGACTTAGGTTATAGATTTTGTTGAAGTGTAGCCAGATCATTTAAATCCGTGTTAAGACAACAGAACATTTTTGTTTTGGTTGCCTTTTAGTTGATGTCGTCCACTTTCCCAGTCTCTGCTATAACCCTCTCTGAAATGTCGGAGTGAGGACGGACATATTCAATTCTTTTATGTAGCCGGTGTATTGTCTTTTATTTATTTATTTACTGTGTGCATTTGTCACCAGTGCATCACGACTACTGAATCTTTACCTGTGAAGTGTGGGGGCGCTTCAGGGTCGGAACAACAATTCTCATTGCTTCCCGATGTCATCAGGCGAGGTCTTTTGTTATTGTTTGAGAGATGCCTGGTGGCAGAAACCACATACGGAGCATTTAACTGCCCTCAGGGTGTACTTTTAGGATGTCTGTTGGACAGTTTGGATGTTTCAGGCAGGGCCCCATTTGAAACCGATGTGTGCAAACGACGTTTGCACTTCTGTATCTGTAGCAGAAGCAGAGAAATACTTCACCTGATGCTTTTTTTACACCGTAGCTCATCCAACACCTCCTCTGCATTCTTAATCCACCAAGAGGCTGCGACACAGAGATGACATTTTAACCAAGTTGGAGCAAGACGGTGTGTACTTGTATCGCACCTTCATACATTTGATGACCACTCAAAGCACTTTACACTAGTTGTGCTATTCATCCCATTTGTTATGAGATGCACAATGGGTATACATGTGTAAACAGGCACCTGACTGACCAATGCAGTAAACAAAACAAACAACCTTAAATCACCAATCACCCACCGAGCCTGTCACAAAAGAGTGGTTCTGACATATAGGAGCATTAATGGATCATTTTCAGAGAAGCAGTGCACCATGCATTTGGCTTTGAATATCAAATAAGTTGCTGATGTAAATCCATATTTAAGTTGTTTGACAGCTAGATAAAAAAAAAAAAAAGAAAGAAATAAGCCCATTATTAAAGAGGCTTTAATAATTGATGCTACATTACAAAACGCAATCTCAGAACAACTAGTACAGAGGAAGCTCATCTGCTTGGTCGCTGCTGGCAAATTAATTCAGAAAAGTAATTCACTGGCATTACAATGTCAGAAAACATCTTTGGTAAGAAACCTGGTTTTTCATGACGAAGAATCAAAGAGAATACCCTAAAATCCCTGCGAAAGAATGCAAATCAAATGAAATCAGTGACATTTTGTCATATTTTAAGATGTGTTTTTGATTCTGATCAACCTTCCCAAATAACAAGGCTGCTACATGTCACATTTCTTGACTTGGAAAAACTTGCAAGCTGCTAGTCAGATCCACATGACATATTTCCTTATTTAAACAGACGGATCTAAACTTCTGGGGCAGTGTCCCTGTTGAAAGCTAATAAGAGGAGCCAGCTTGTTGCTCAACACGTACAGTTGATATCAATCTTGTGTATAGGGAGAGACGGCAAATCTTTTCTTCGGAGGACTTTAGACATTTCTTTGTTTGCCCGAGGAGCTGGTTTGGCACCAGGTCCAGTAGCCCCAAGGTAAAAACGCATAATTCAAACGTGTCACAGTCCAGGCTGGGCCTCGGTGCTGCTCACGGCTTCTGTGAGACCTCAGCAAGAATCTAGAGCATCCTTTGATGGGGAGATGGCATTTCTCCAATCCCTCCTCTGCCTGTCTCCACCATGGGAACTCTGCGGGGGGGGGTTTCTGTATCTGTGGAGATGTCAGCGAGAAGGAAGATCAACATTTGGTGATTCAGTATGTGGAAAACAAAATGTCAAAACAAAAAAGGAGTGAAGGGAGACGAGATGGAAGGTGCTCAGTCTGGACATTTTGCCCCATCAGGTGCATCAGATTGGAAAGCAATACCCCATGTCCTCTCAATCTGCATCGTATTTTATGGTTGATTTTTCTTTAGCCGGTCCTGCTCCTCCTACTGTGACTGCCGTTGCCAGTGAGGTTTTTAGCCAGTATGAAGCGTAACCCCCTGGCTATGTCATTAGATCCCAAGAGTGCTTGTGAGCGAGGCAGAACCTGCTATTGGGTATGTGGCTATATATAGCCCCAGTCACAGCTGTAATCACTGTCACACCTCATAGGCTGCTACAGAAGTAGCACAATACACATCTACTTTTATGGATTTACCCGTTCAACTTGTCCAGAATGGGCTAATGGCCGCTTCCCCTGACTCGGTGCTAAACTTTTCATTAGCGGAGATCATCAAACGTCATGGAGTCTGGTTAAACGAGTAATAATCTCCCACTCTGTGACAGTCCCCGTTTAGCTGTATCGGAGAATATAAGAAAAGGCAGAGCTGATGGTGTTCTGTGAAAACGGTCTCCTCGCCAGTTTCTTATGGTTGGATGTACAATGAACGGCGTATCGAGTACGTTCCTCTGAGACTCATTGAGGCTTTGAAAGATGAGCGGGTGCATTAGGGTGTTATTTTGCAGACGTATGGCAGGGGGAGTCCATTCTTTTGTCTGGCAATCACAAGTACTCAGGAGAAAGCCAAAAGGTCGTTCATCACACAGGATGTGTTGGATTTGTGGGCAATACTGCAGGCCTGACCCATGTCAAAGGCTTGATGTTAAAAAAAGAAAATCCTGATGGGATAAAGAATTGATATCCATTTGATATAATAGCTGTCATCTATATATACAGTAAAAACAGTCTCAGTGTTTGTACAGCATGCAATGTGCATGCATGACCAAAAACACTGCAGGAGAAACCATAAAATACATTTCCCTTGGCAGCTACTCGGAATCCATTAGCATGTCTCTGCTATTCACCGTATTGACATTCTTTAAGTGTAAGTTGATTGAATGAATAGTTGCCCGACATCCATCTGAAACACCCGGCAACACAAACAGACCGAGACACACACGTCTTTATTCTCGTAATCGTAGGAGGTACTTCCTTTTTTTTTCTTTTTTTTCGCAGTGAGGGTAAACACAAAAGACACTTAAGCTATTAAACAAACAGTATGTGCAGTCATCATATGTTGAAGGGACTCTTAAATGGCTGCATTTTGATCCCTGGGTGAATTAGATAATGAATTATTTCTGGAGAATACCAATAAAATTGTCTCTGTGAAAGTGAATGACCTTAAAAAAAAAAAAAAAAATACACGTAACCCCTGTAATTTAAGAAAAGAACTAAATGTTTGTGTGTCTAAGTTGTGTCACACAAGGCTTGTGGTCGTCCCTAATTGTCAGAGGTTACTAAATATACATTAGGGATGTACAATATTGGACCATTTGCCAGTATCTCATACTGTGTACTTTTTTCCCTGCACCCAAATACAGAGGTCATTTCATTTTGTCTCTAGTTAAATTAACATATTATTTTGCCCACACATTTCACAGCACATGGAGATATATGTTTTAAGATAAAATAAATACACGTACAAAAATCCTGCATCCCTATTATAGCAGCGAGTCTAATTATGTTGTGAGAGGGGGCCGCACAGTTGGTGTAGTGGTTAGTACTCTTGTCCTTGCAGCAAGAAGTTTCAATCGGCTTGGAACAAGGGCCTTTGTGCATGGAGTTTGCATGTTCTCTCTGTGTGTGCGTGGGTTTCCTCCGGTTTCCTCCCACAGACCAAAAACA